>NC_083116.1:78292889-79042889 GCF_949774975.1 Lagenorhynchus albirostris
CCTCTTTATTTAGGTTGACACTATATATATCCCATATTTGGCCAGAGATATAAAACTACAGATTCAAGAATCAGAGGGAGACCCAAATAACATAAACCCAAATTATTCCATGACAAGACACATCATAATTAAACTTCTAAAAATTAAGACAAATAAAATATCTTGAAAGCAGCCAAAGGAAAAAATACACTTTACCTATAAGGGAAAAATTAAAATGATGGTATAATTCCCATCAGAAATGATGAAAGCCAAAAGGAAATGGAACAATATATTTTAAGTGCTGAAAGAAAAAAGAGAATTTTCAACAAAAAATTCTATGCAGTGACAATATCCTTCAGTAATGAAAGGGAAATCAAGATATTCTTAAAGCAATTATACTTCAATAAAGATGTTAAAAAAAGATATTCTTAAATGAAGGAAAATTAAGAGAATGTGTCATAGGCAGACTTATCCTAGAAGAATGAACAAAGGAAGTTCTCTAAACAGAAAGGAAATAATAAGAGGAGGAGACCTGGAATTTCAGGAAGGAAGAAAGAACACTGTAAGGAAGAAAATATCAATAATAAAGTAAGTGTCCCTTCTCCCATTGATTTTTCTAAATTATGTTTGATATTTTAAGCAAAATCATAATACTTCCTGAAGTTCTTCTAAAAGTATGCAGAGAAAATATTTAAGAAAACTATATATGTGAGAGAGTTAAATAACATAAATGTTGTTAGGGTTTCTACACTTTACCAAAATTAATAAAATGATTACTACAATAGACTGTCACAATATATACTATATTTCAATATAATAACATATAATGTATAATATATATTATTTTTTGTATTATAATATATGTTATATATTATGTACTATCATATATATACTACATGTTATACTATATGTTGGATATATGTTATACAAATATATATACGTGGATATATATTTTAGTGGTTGTCCTAGTGTGTGTGTGCGTGTATCAACATACCATTAAAATCAGTATAAAAAGATATACTCAAAAGCACTAAAAATAAATCAAAAGAATTCTAAAAATATTTAAGTAACCAACAGGAAGGCAAGAAAGGAGAAAGAGAGAAAAAAGAAACAAAGAATATATAGAAAACAAACAATAAAATGGCAAGATTAAAAGCCCTAACATCTTAGTAATTAAATTAAAAGTAAATGGCATAACTGCACCAATTAAAAAGAGGGATTAGTAGAGTGGATTTAAAAATATGATCTGGAGTGATGTCAACATCACAGCTAAGTGAGATACTCCCTTTGTCTTTCCCCTTCAATCCACAACCAGTAAAATATCCACAAATCAACAATGTGCCTATATCCAACACACCAGGACACTGGAGAATTCCACATATCTGTACCTCTAAATGTGGGTTGATTGGAACACATAGAGGAGGCAAAACCAGGAGGATAGAGGAAGCAGTATTTGCAAACCCAGCCCCTTGGCCACAGCAGCTGAGCCACGGTCCCAGAGAACTCAGTAGCAGTAGGGTAGTCATCACACATGACTCAAACCTCCCAGCCACAGCAGCAGCCACAGCCACAGATAACTGGAAAGCAGTAGCAGCAGAGCCCATGATCCCATCCCTCCAGCTGCAGAGGATCCTGTGACTCCAGTCCCCACCTCAATCCCTTGTCCACTGCAGTGGGTCCCATGTAGCGAGAAGCAACAGTCATGGCAGAGGTACCTGCAACCCCAGCTCCCCTCCTTCTCCAATGGTGGCAGAGCCTGCAACTCAGAAGATCCCAGATGCAGGAGAAACATCTACCATCCTAATGGTCCAGGTGACAATGCCAGTGACAGTGGCAGCAGCAAGGCATAAACAACCCCAGAGGCACAAGCAGTGATAACAAGGGCAGTTGGTGACACTTGTGACAGAGGCAGTGGAGGGTGGAAATTGCTTTCTCAAAATATAACCAGAGCTGGATCAGGTAAGAAAAACCAAAAACTTGTGCTATAGCACCACATACTGGAAAACAAAAGAAAGTCCTCTAATTTCTACCCTATTGAATCATTAGAATAAAGAAAAAGACAAAAAAACAGCTTTACCTAAAGAAGGTGCTTGCTACTTCAAATGTATAGCAGAACAACTCATCAAGCACCATGAAGAACCATAGTAATTCTCTATCAAAAAAGAAAATGACAATTCTTCAGAAACCAAACAAAGTAACAGAATATGGTGATCCAACTTCTGTAATTGAAAATAGCTGTCATTAAGAAACTCGATGAGCTCCAAAAAAACTCAGAGTGGCAGATCAGTTAGTTCAGGAATAAAATTAATGAACAAAAGCAATACTTTACCAAAGAGATGGAAACTCTAAAAATGAACCAAACAGAAATTCTGAACCTGAAGTACTCAATAAATGAGATGAAGAATGCACTAAAAAGCACTGGAAAAAGAGCAGGCCACAGGAAAGGAAAAAATTACTGAGTACTGAGACAGATATTTAGAAATGATACAGGTAGAAAAGAAATAACATTAAAAATATTTAAGAAAGGAAATTCCACAAGAGCTATCTGACTCACTGAGGAAGGGCAACGTTAGGGCAATGGATATTCCAGAAGGAGAAAAGACGGAGAAGGGAGCAGATGGGTTATTTAAAGAAATAATATCTGATATCATCTTTAGGATTCTCTATGTATAGTATCATGTCATCTGCAAACAGTAACAGTTTTACTACTTCTTTTCCATTGTGGATTCCTTTTATTCCCTTTTCTTCTCTGATTGCTGTGGCTAAAACTTCCAAAACTATGTTGAATAAGAGTGGTGAGAGTGGGAAACCTTGTCTTGTTCCTGACCTTAGTGGAAATGCTTTCAGTTTTTCACCATTGAGGACGATGTTGGCTGTGGGTTTGTCATATATGGCCTTTAATATATTGAGGAAAGTTCCCTCTGTGCCTACTTTCTGCAGGGTTTTTTTTATCATAAATGGGTGTTGAATTTTGTCGAAAGCTTTCTCTGCATCTATTGAGATGATCATATGGTTTTTCTCCTTCAATTTGTTAATATGGTGTATCACATTGACTGATTTGCATATATTGAAGAATCCTTGCATTCCTGGAATAAACCCCACGCGATCGTGGTGTATGATCCTTTTAATGTGCTGTTGGATTCTGTTTGCCAGTATTTTGTTGAGGATTTTTGCATCTATGTTCATCAGTGATACTGGCCTGTAGTTATCTTTCTTTGTGACATCCGTGTCTGGTTTTGGTATCAGGGTGTTGGTGCCCTCATAGAATGAGTTTGGAAGTGTTCCTCCCTCTGCTATATTTTGGAAGAGTTTGAGAAGGATAGGTGTTAGCTCTTCTCCAAATGTTTGATAGAATTCGCCTGTGAAGCCATCTGATCCTGGGCTTTTGGTTGTTAGAAGATTTTTAATCACAGTTTCAGTTTCAGTGCTTGTGATTGGTCTGTTCATATTTTCTATTTCTTCCTGATTCAGTCTTGGCAGGGTGTGCATTTCTAAGAATTAGTCCATTTCTTCCAGGTTTTCCATTTTATTGGCACAGAGTTGCTTGTAGTAATCTCTCATGATCCTTTGTATTTCTGCAGTGTCAGTTGTTACTTCTCCTTTTTCATTTCTAATTCTATTCATTTGAGTCTTCTCCCTTTTTCTCTTGATGAGTGTGGCTAATGGTTTATCAATTTTGTTTATCTTCTCAAAGAACCAGCTTTTAATTTTATTGATCTTTGCTATCTTTTCCTTCATTTCTTTTTCATTTATTTCTGATCAGATTTTTATAATTTATTTCCTTCTGCTAACTTTGGGGTTATTTTGTTCTTCTTTCTCTAATTTCTTTAGGTGAAAGGTTAGGTTGTTTATTCGAGATGTGTCCTGTTTCATAAGGTAGGACTGTGTTGCTATAAACCTACCTCTTAGAACTGCTTTTGCTGCATCCCATAGGTTTTGGGTTGTCGTGTCTCCATTGTCATTTGTATCTAGGTATTTTTTTATTTCCCCTTTGATTTCTTCAGTGATCACTTTGTTATTAAGTAGTTTATTGTTTAGCCTCCATGTGTTTGTATTTTTTACAGATCTTTTCCTGTAATTGATATCTAGTCTCATAGCATTGTGGTCGGAAAAGATGCTTCATACAATTTCAATTTTCTTAAATTTACCAAGGCTTGATTTTTGACCCAAGATATGATCTATCCTGGAGAATGTTCCATGAGCACTTGAGAAAAATGTGTTTTCTGTTGGTTTTGGATGGAATGTCCTATAAATATCAATTAAGTCCATCTTGTTTAATGTATCATTTAAAGCGTGTGTTTACTTATTTATTTTCATTTTCGATGATGTGTCCATTGGTGAATGATACTATACATAGAGAATCCTAAAGATGCTACCAGAAAACTACTAGAGCTAATCAATGAATTTTGTAGAGTAGCAGGAAACAAAATTAATGCACAGAAATCTCTGGCATTCCTATACACTAATGATGAAAAATCTGAAAGTGAAATCAAGAAAACACTCCCGTTTACCATTGCAACAAAAAGAATAAAATATCTGGGAATAAACCTACCTAAGGAGACAAAAGAACTATATGCAGAAAATTATAAGACACTGATGAAAGAAATTAAAGATGATACAAATAGATGGAGAGATATACCATGTTCTTGGATTGGAAGAATCAACATTGAGAAAATGACTCCACTACCCAAAGCAATCTACAGATTCAATGCAATCCCTATCCAACTACCACTGGCATTTTTCACAGAACTAGAACAAAAAATTTCACAATTTGTATGGAAACACCAAAGACCCCGAATAGCCAAAGCAATCTTGAAAAAGAAAAACAGAGCTGGAGGAATCAGGCTCCCTGACTTAAGACTATACTAGAAAGCTACAGTAATCAAGACAGTATGGTACTGGCACAAAAACAGAAATATCGATCAATGGAACAGGATAGAAAGCCCAGAGATAAACCCACGCACATATGGTCACCTTATCTTTGATAAAGGAAGCAGGAATATACAGTGGAGAAATGACAGCCCCTTCAATAAGTGGTTCTGGGAAAACTGGACAGGTACATGTAAAAGTATGAGATTAGATCACTCCCTAACACCATACACAAACATAAGCTCAAAATGGATTGAAGACCTAAATGTAAGGCCAGAAACTATCAAACTCTTAGAGGAAAACATAGGCAGAACACTCTATTTCATAAATCACAGCAAGATCCTTTTTGACCCACCTCCTAGAGAAATGAAAATAAAAACAAAAATAAACAAATGGGACCTAGTGAAACTTCAAAGCTTTTGCACAGCAAAGGAAACCATAAACAAGACCAAAAGACAACCCTCAGAATGGGAGAAAATATATGCAAATGAAGCAACTGACAAAGGATTAATCTCCAAAATTTACAAGCAGCTCATGCAGCTCAATAACAAAAAAACAAGCAACCCAATCCAAAAATGGGCAGAAGTTCTAAATAGACATTTCTCCAAAGGAGATATACAGACTGCCAACAAACACATGAAAGAATGCTTAACATCATTAATCATTAGAGAAATGCAAAACAAAACTACAATGAGATATCACCTCACACCAGTCACAATGGCCATCATCAAAAAATCTAGAAACAATAAATTCTGAAAAGAGTGTGGAGAAAAGGGAACACTCTTTCACTGCTGGTGGGAATGTGAATTGGTATAGCCACTATGGAGAACAGTATGGAGGTTCATTAAAGAACGAAAAATAGAACTACATTACGACCCAGCAATCCCACTACTGGGCATATACCCTGAGAAAACCATAATTCAAAAAGAGTCATGTACCAAAATGTTCATTGCAGCTCTATTTACAATAGCCAGGATATGGAAACAACCTAAGTGCCCATCATCGGATGAGTGGATAAAGAAGATGTGGCATGTATATACAATGGAATATTACTCAGCCATAAAAAGAAACGAAATTGAGCTATTTGTAATGAGGGGAATGGACCTAGAGTCTGTCATACAGAGTGAATTAAGTCAGAAAGAGAAAGACAAATACCATATGCTAACACATGTATATGGAATTTATGAAAAAAATGTCATGAAGTATCTAGGGGTAAGACAGGAATAAAGACACAGACCTACTAGAGAATGGACTTGAGGATATGGGGACGGGGAAGGGTAAGCTGTGACAAAGTGAGAGAGTGGCATGGACATAGAAACACTACCAAACATAAAATAGATAGCTATTGGGAAGCAGCTGCATAGCACAGGGAGATCAGCTTGGTGCTTTGTGACCACCTAGAGGGCTGGGATAGGGAGGATAGGAGGGAGGGAGATGCAAGAGGGAAGAGATATGGGAACATATGTATATGTATAACTGATTCACTTTGTTATAAAGCAGAAACTAACACACCACTGTAAAGCAATTATACTCCAATAAAGATGTAAAAAAAAAAAAGAAAAGAAATAATATCTGAGAACTTCCCATACCTGGGGAAGAAACTGAATATACAAGTCCATGAAGGTAAGAGAAGACCTATAATTAGGTCTTCAATGAAAAAAGTCTTTCTCAAGAAATGTTATATTAAAACTGTCAAAAGTCAAAGGCCAAAAAGAAAAGAATTAAGGCAGCCTGGGGAAAATATCTCGGTAAACTACAAAGTAAAATCCATTAGGTTATCAACAGATTTCTTAGCAGAAACTCTACAGGCTAGGAGGGAGTGGAATGATACTATCAAAATACTGAAAGATAAAACCATCAGCAAAGAATAATCAAGCAAAGTTATCATTCACACATAAAGGATATATAAGGGATTTCTCAGACAAACAAAAGCTGAGAGAGCTCATCAATGCCATACCTGCCTTATAAGAAATGTTGAAAGAAGCTCTTCTACCAGAAACAAAAATGCAAAATTACACAAAACTTTGTGCAAGGTGATAAACAGGCAGACAAAAGTGCAACTCTATATCAGAATAGGTTGTTAAACAATTTACTATAGCATAAAGGTGAAAAGGGGGAAAAGAAGAAAAAAATGACTATAGCTACTTCAATTTGGCAACAAACTCACAACAAAAAATGGATAATTTGAGATATCAAAAACATAAAATGGAAAGAATAGGATACAACCCATATAAGCAAACGAAGAACAGATGCTATCAGGCAAAAAAGGACTATTTTATGTATGATATGTTGTAAGCAAAGTTCATGTTAACTGTAAAACGTAAATCTAGAGCAGAGGCACAAAACATAAAAAAGATGAAACTGAGAAAAGCATCATAGAAAACAACTGGAAGTAAAATAGTAAACAGAAACACAAGGAAAAAGAAACAATGGAGATAGAGCACCCAGAAAAACAAAAGTTCAAATGGCAGGATGAAATTCTCATTTATCAATAATCTCACTAAATATAAATGGACTGAGCTGACCAATCAAAAGACATGAGTGGCTGGATGGATGAAAAAACCAGATTCAACTATATACTCCCTCCGGAAGACTCACCTCAGCTCTAAAGAGAAACAGAGGCCCAAAGAGCAGGGATAGAAGCTTATAATCCAAGTGAAAGGCAGACGAAAGAAAGTGGGTCGAGTCACACTCACAGACTTCAAGCCAAAAAAAGAAAACAAGAAGCAAAGACAGTATAAAATGATAAAAGAGAAAATTAATCAAGAAGATGTAACAGTTATTAATAAATATGCACCTAACATAGGGGCACCAAAATATATAAAGCATTTATTAACAGACCCAAAATTAGAAATTGACAGCAACACAATAATAGTAGCAGACTTTAACACTCCATTTACATGAATAAATAGATCATCCAGACAGAAAGTTAACAGGAAACAATGGCCTTAAATGATACTTTAAACCAGATGTATTTGAGAGATCTGTATAGAACATTTCATACAAATGCAGCAGAATATTCTTCTCAAGTGAACATGGGACTTTCTCAAGGATACACCATATGTTGGGACTCAAAACAAGTCTCAGTATATTTTAGAAGTTTAAAATCATATCAAGCTTCTTTTCCAATCCCAGTGGTATGAAACTAGAAATCAACTACAAGAAGAAATCTGGAAAGAGCATAAAAATGTGGAGACTCAACAACATGCTACTGAACAACAGGTGGGTCAATGAAGAAATCAAAAAAGAAATTAAAAAATATCTGAAGACAAAATAAAATGAAAATACATTATGTAAAATCTATGGGATGTATTAAAAGCGGTACTAAGAGGGGAATTTGTAGCAATACAAGCCTACCTCAAGAAATAAGAAAAAATTCTAAAATACACAATCTAAACTTACATCTAGGGAAGGAAGTAATAAAAGAAGTAGAAGTAGTAAAAGAAAAAGAAGCAAAGTCCAAAGTCAGTAGAAGGAATGAAATGTAAACAAAGAATATTGCCTGCCATTTCAGTAAACAAAGAATGTCACCCACCTTTCCAGTTCTACAAGGATAAAGTCATTAGCCCACCAACAGTGCATCCTGAGGGGAATTCAGGATGGAGGAAAAACAGGAATCATTCTGTATTTGGATTCCAGCCTTAGATAGTTAGCATGAATATCTAAAGAATAATTTCAGTGAATCCAGATTCTTGCATCTTCCCACACATAGAAAAGCACTAAAATAATTAACTTGAGATACATGTTCTTTGTGATTAGCAGTAATCTTGTGATGTTTGACTATATATTTTTTTCCAGCAAAACTCGTATATACCCTGGCTCCTCCTTTACCTCTTCAGAGCAGTTCTCCAGAGCTATCTGAGAGGCAGTCTCCTGGGTTATCATGCTCAGTAAGATCCCTGAATAAAACTTAACTCGCAGCTTTTAGGTTGTGCATTTTCCTTCAGTCAACAGTTTTGGCCACCATGACGGAAACCAGAGCAGACTTCTCTTCTTTGCCTAAACTCTGAGAATCCAGAGACTTGGTACCTGCAGAGGTCCCTTGTGCCCATCTTCCTCCTCAGTGAGTCCAGATGCATCAGGCTGAATCTCTCCTGGGTCTTGGATCTCCTCTTATTGGCTGATGACACTAAGCTTCATTCAGTGGTGGACAAACTCCTCGTTGTAAGGAGTAGATTTCCCTTCAACTTAGTTTCAAGAAGAGGTATCTGGGTTACCCCAGTTGAAAGACAGTGGGAAGATTTTTCTCATTTGAAAGGCACTGAGTGGGTTACCCCAGTTGAGACACTGGGATGATTTTACTCAGCTGAAGCACAGTGAGTAGGTTTGGACTGAGTGATTAGGTAGGAGGCTGGCCTGTTGTTTTTCCTTGAATTGGCTGCTTTAATAGGGTTTGTTGGCATAAAAGTGAAACTATCACGAGAGCTTTCTGCTCTGAAGAAGAAAAGGGACATCTCCTCCTGGTCAGCAATGACTTTCTCAGGCAACTGAGAAACCTGGAGTGGTGGAGGCAAGTCCTCATACTATATAGCAGTCCCATAAGGAAACTCACTTATTTAACTAAAAAAAAAAAACTTGCTCATACAGGGACCACATATAAGAACTGGCCACTCAGTGTTCCAAGCACCCACGGCAGTTTTAGACAGCTGGAGGGAGAAACTTAGACACGTAAAAGAGCTGAAACGACACTAGGGTGACACCTAGAGGAGTTAAGCTCACAAACAGCACATTTGTTCACCACACAATCATCACTAGTAGCTTTATCATGACAGACCTCAGAATGGGAAACAAAGCTTTCAAAACAAAAGAAAAAGGAATGACAGATTTCTAACCTCCAACTAACACCCCAGCCAAGTTCATGTATGGAATTTATACTTGCAAATATTTAATTGGGGAAACTATACTAAAGGAGATCTCAACTTAAAGTGGCCAAATTGGGGTTCTTTTGACATTCCAAAATTAAGTTTTTTTGGCCTGTGCAGCTAGAGAAAGCTGGCCATAAGATCAAACAGACTGAATGGAATGCTTATTTTGATTGGTATTCAGAAGTTAAAAAAAAAGGAAATAATAACACCTTTGCAGGAAACAAATTGCTTGAAATTATATTGGAATTTTTAAAAGCCACTAGTGTTAACCCTGCCTCTCCCTCTGCTCTTCCCTCATATTCTCTTTTACCTGACCTGCCTGACACAGATGCTATCTATTTCTCTCTTCCATTACCTCTGCCTCCTACTGCTTCCTCTCCCCCAGTGAAGGAGGAACTTGCCTTTCTCGCCCTGTCTTTAAGATGCAAATGTTCTACCTGATTTTTAGATGTTTCGTTCTGTGTTTTGAAATCTTGGTCTCTGCCATTCAGACGGTACACATACGGTGTATATTTGGCAGCCAGTCAAATAGACTGAGACTCCAAGCAGTCTTTTTGTCTGGCTGTGCCAACTCTCAGGGAAATTTGACATAAGGGGTCCTAGACCATAAGGGGACTTTACCATCACAATCTTTGTTACATCACCTCTACAACGAAGGCCTTTACTTTCTTAAACTATTTTTAGGAGTAAACTTTCTGGATCTTGTGAAGGCTGTATCCTTTGCACTCTCTTTTGAGGATCCCTCTTGCATCTTATTGGTTTGAGTTGCTACTAAGATATTACTGGTCAATGGCTAGACAATGGAACCTTTAAATTGGAAAAACTTCTAAATTGGTAAATTGTTAAAGAATTCTCATGTATAAACTGCTGTTTTATTGGTACAAATGAAAAGACCAAATCATAAAGTGGATACAAAAATTATAATGGCTAACTTTAAGGACTCCCATAATATAAAACAAACAATAAAAAACGGTTAGGGAAGCCTTATCTGTGGTCTTGGCTTCCCCTCAATGGATCTTACAGATGCTAATAAAAACAATAAATTAACTGATGTTCCTTAGATTGACTAACAGAGGAAGAAGAAGCTAAGGGGAAAGTCAAGAGGCTTCTTCCCAATGAGGTGGACATTTAAAGGGACTTAATGGAAATATTTAGATGGTTATTAAGAAATGGGATAAATAAAATGGGTGTTAATAGGATTAAAACAAAGATTTTGATACAACACTACCTAATGTTGGATGGGCCAAAGGGATCCTCCACGTTCGTCCCCAAAACATTAAAGGGCCCCAAGTCTGCTCTATTTATCCCAGTTTAAAATATATATATTTAAAAAGGCTCAAATAAAATCACACTCACCAGCAATTGCTGAGGCATCAGTTAGATAAATTAATCAAATCAAAGATTGACAAAAGGGTCTGAGTCCCTCAGCTCCACCCCTCACTGTGTGCATACAAAAATGAATAAAATGGCACTGGGATAAAAGAAAAGTATCTATGATTTCTTGTAAGAATAAGACTTGATGATGGGGTCTTCATGGAAACTAAAATTAAAGGTATAAGGGTTGACAAAATTGAAATGAAAGTTTATTTTTAAATGGTACTTTTTATTGAAGTATAGTTGAGATAAAATATGTTAATTTACTGCTGTGCAGCAGTGATTAAGTTATACATATATATACATTCTGTTTTATATATTCTGTTCCATTATGGTTTATTATATTGAATATAGTTATCTGTGCTATACAGTAGAACCTTGTTGTTTATCCACTCTATCTATAAAAACTTACATCTGCTAACCCCAAACAACCACACCATCCCACAACCAAATCACTCCCCCTTGGCAACCACCAACCTGTTCTCTATGTCTGTGATTCTGTATCTGTTTCATAGATAGGTTCATTTGTGTCATATTTTAAATTTCACATATAAGTGATATCATATGGTATTTGTCTTTCTCTTTCTGACTTACTTAATATGCTCATCTCTGTGTCCATCCATGTGGCTGCAAATGGTATTATTTCATTCTTTTTTATGGCTGAGTAGTATTCCATTGTGTATGTACCACCTCATCTTTATCCATGCATCTATCAATGGGCATTTAGGTTGTTTCCATGTCTTGGCTATTGTGAATAGCACTGCTATGAACATTGGGGTGCATGTATCTTTTTGAATTAGAGATTTCTCTGGATATATGCCCAGGAGTGGGATTGCAGGATCATATAGTAACTCAAATTTTAGTCTTCTAAGGAACCTCCATACTGTTCTCCATAGCAGCTGCACCAATTTACTTTCCCTCCAACAGTGTAGGAGGGTGCCCTTTTCTCCACACCCTCTCCACAATATGTTATTTATAGATTTTTAATGATGGCCATTCTGACCAGTGTGAGGTGACACCTCATTGTAGTTTTGATTTGAATTTCTCTAATAATTGGCAATTTTGAGCATCTTTTCATGTACCTATTGGCCATCTGTGTATCTTCTTTGGAGAAGTGTCTATTTGGGTCTTCTGCCCATTTCTGGATAGAGTTGTTTGTTTTTCTGTTACTGAGTTGTATGAGCTGTTTGTATATTTTGGAAATTAAACCTTTGTCAGTCACATAATTTGCAAATATTTTCTCCCATTCTGTAGGTAGTCTTTTCGTTTTGTTTATGGTTTCCTTTGCTGTGCAAAATCTTGTAAGTTTGATTAGGTCCAATTTGTTTACTTTTGTTTTTATTTCTATTGCCTTGGAAGACTGACCAAGGTGTGATTTATGTCACAGACTTGTCACTGATATGTGATATGTGTCACAGATTTGTCACTGGTATGATTTATGTCACAGAATATTTTGCCCATGTTCTCTTCTAGGAGTTTTATGGTGGCATGTCTTATGTTTAAGTCTTTAAGCCATTTTGAGTTTATCTTTGTGTATGGTGAGAGGGTGTGTTCTAAATTCATTGATTTACATGGGGCTGTCAAACTTTCCCAACACCATGTGCTGAAGATACTTTTTCCCGTTGTATATTCTTGCCTCCTTTGTCAAAGATTAATTGACCATAGGTGTGTGGGTTGATTTCTGGGCTCTCTATTCTGTTCCATTGATCCATATGTCTGTTTCCTGAGCTCTCTACTCTGTTCCATTGATCCATATGTCTGTTTTTGATTATTGTAGCCTTGTAGTATTGCCTGATGTCTAGGAGGGTTATGTGTCCTGCTTTGATCTTTTTCTTCAGGTTGCTTGGGGATCCCAGGTCTCTTATAGTTCCGTATGAATTTTAGAATTATTTGTTCTAGTTCTTTGAAAAATGCCATGGGTAATTTGAAGGGGATCGCGTTAAATCTGTAGATTGCTTTGGGTAGTATGGCCATTTTAATAATATTAATTCTTCCAATCCAAAAACACAGGATATGTTTCCATTTCTTTGAATCATCTTCATTTTGTTTTATTAATGTCTTATAGTTCTCAGCATATATGTCTTTCACCTCCTTGGTCAGGTTTATTCATAAGTATTTTATTTTGGGGGGTTTGATTCTAAAAGGTTTTTTTTTTACATTCCCTTTCTGATATTTCATTGTTGGTGTAAAGAAATGCAATCAATGTCTGTGTGTTAATCTTATATCCTTGTATCCTGCTAAATTTATCAGTTCTATTTGTTTTTGTGAGGAGTTTTTAGGGTTTTCTATATATGGTATCAAATCTTCTGCATATAATGACAATTTTACCTCTTCCCTTACAATTTGGATAATTTTTATTTCTTTCTCTTGTCTGACTGCTGTGGCTAGGACTTCCAATACTATGTTGAATAGAATAGGTGAGAGTGGGCATTCTTGTTCCAGATTTTAGTGGGAAGGCTTTCAGCTTTTCACCATTGAGTATTATATTGGTTGTGGGTTTGTCATAAATAGCTTTTATTATATTAAGATATGTTCCCTCTATATCCACTTTGGTAAGAGTTTTTATCATGAATGGAGGTTGAATTTTGTCAAATGCTTTTTCTGCATCTAGGGAGATAATCATGTGGTTTTTGTCTTTTCTATTGTTTATGTGGTGGATCACATTGATTGATTTTTGTATATTGAACCATCCTTGTGAACCTGTGATAAATCCCACTTGGTCATGGTGTATGATCTTTTTTATGTGTTGTTGGATTCAATTTGCCAATATTTTGTTGAGAATTTTTGCATCTATATTTATCAAAGATATTGACCTGTAATTTTCTTTTTTGGTGGTATCTTTGTCTGGTTTTGGTATCAGGGTGATGGCTTCATAGAATGTCTTTGGGAGTCTTCCTTCCTCTTCAGTTTTTTGGAAGAGTCTGAGAAGGATTGGTATAAGTTCTTCTTTGTATGTTTGGTAGAATTCACCTGTGAAGCCATCTGGTCCTGGACTTTTATTTGTAGGGAGTTTTAAAATTACAGATTCTATTTCACTTTCAGTGATTGGTCTGTTCAAATTATCTATTTCTTCCCTTTTTTCTTAATTGTACATTTCATTTATTTTTATTTATTTATTTTTGATTTTTTTTAATGTTTTTATACAGCAGGTTCTTATTAGTTATCTATTTTATACATATTAATGTATATATGTCAATCCCAATCTCACAATTCATCACACACCCCCCACCCCACCACTACTTTCCCCCCTTGGTGTCCATACATTTGTTCTATACATCTGTGTCTCTATTTCTACCCTGCAAACCAGTTCATCTGTACCATTTTTCTAGGTTCCACATATATGTGTTAATATATGATATTTGTTTTTCTCTTTCTGACTTACTTCACTCTGTATGACAGTCTCTAGATCCATCCACATCTCTACAAATGACCCAATTTCATTCCTTTTTATGGCTGAGTAATATTCCATTGTATATATGTACCACATCTTCTTTATCCATTCATCTGTTGATGGGCAGTTAGGTTGCTTCCATGACCTGGCTATTGTAAATATTGTTGCAATGAACATTGGGGTGCATGTGTCTTTTTGAATTATGGGTTTCTCTGTGTATATGCCCAGTAGTGGGATTGCTGGGTCATATGGTAATTCTATTTTTAGTTTTCTAAGGAACCTCCATCTGTTCTCCATAGTGGTTGTATCAATTTACATTCCCACCAACAGTGCAAGAGGGTTCCTGTTTCTCCACACCCTCTCCAGTATTTGTTGTTTGTAGATTTTCTGACGACGTCCATTCTAACTGGTGTGAGGTGATACTTCACTGTAGTTTTGATTTGCATTTCTCTAATAATAATTAGTGATATTGAGCAGCTTTTCATGTGCTTGATTCAATTTTGGTGGGCTGTATGTTTCTAGAAACTTGTCCATTTCTTCTAGGTTATCGAATTTGTTGGCATATACTTACTCACAGTATTCCCTTATGTTTTTTTTGTATTTCTGCATAATTGGTTATGTATTCTTTTTCATTTCTTATTTTGTTTATTTGAGTTCTCTCTCGTTTCTTCTTGGTGAGCCTGACCAGAGATCTGTCAGTCTTGTTTATCCTTTCAAAGAACCAGCTCTTGGTTTTATTGATTTTTTTCTTCTGTTTTTTTTAATCTCTATTTTAGTTATTTTGTTTTTTTT
Organism: Lagenorhynchus albirostris; assembly: GCF_949774975.1. Taxonomy (NCBI): domain Eukaryota; kingdom Metazoa; phylum Chordata; class Mammalia; order Artiodactyla; family Delphinidae; genus Lagenorhynchus; species Lagenorhynchus albirostris. Next base: position 78,308,160 of record NC_083116.1, read on the forward strand.
AATCTCTATTTTAGTTATTTCCTCTCTGACTTCTATTATTTCCTTCCTTCTGCTGAATTTAGGTTTATTTCTTCTTCTTTTTCTAATTCTTTTAAGATGTAGCTTAGGTTGTTTGAGATTTTTCTTGTTTTTTAAGGAAAGTCTGTATCACTATGAACTTCCCTCTAAGAACTACTTTTGCTGCATCGCAGATTTTGTATGGTTGTGCTTTCATTGTCATTTGTCTCAAGGTATTTTAAAATTTCCTATTTGATTTCATCATTGACCCATTTGTTTTTAAATAGCATGTTGTTTAGTCTCCATGTAATTTTTGTTCTCTCATTCCTTTTTCTGTAGTTAATTTCCAGTTTCACGCTGTTGTGGTCAGAAAAGATGCTTGAGATAATTTCTATACTCTTAAATTTGCTGAGACTTGTTTTGTGCCCTAGAATGTGGTCAATCCTAGGGAATGTTCCATTTGCACCTGAAAAAAAGGGGATTTCTGGGATTTTTTGGGATGTAATGTCCTGAAAATATCAATTAAGTCTAACTGTTCTATTATATCATTTAGGATCTCTGTTGCTTTATTGATTCTCTGTCTAGAGGATCTGTCCATTGATGTGAGTGGGGTGTTAAAGTCTCCTACTATTATTGTATTCCTGTCAATTTCTCCCTTTGTGTCTGTTAGTATTGATTTATGTATTTGGGTCCTCCTATATTAGTGCATATATGTTGATGAGTGTAAAATCCCCTTCTGGTATTGATTCTTTTATCATTATATAGTGTCCTTCTTCATCTTTCTTTATGGCCTTTGTTTTAAAGTCTATTTTGTCTGATATGAGTATTGTAACCCCCACTTTCCTGTCATTTCCGTTAGCATGAAGTATCTCTTTCCATCCCCTCACTTTCAATCTATGTGTATCCTTTGCCCTAAAGTGGGTTTCTTGTTGGCAGTATATTGTAGGCTCTTGTCTTTTTTTTTTTTTTTTTTGCTTTTTAAAAAAATCTATTTGGCCAGACTGTGTCTTTTGACTGGAGTATTTAGTCCATTGACATTTAAGGTGATTATTGATACATATGTATTTATTGCCATTTAAAATCTTGTTTTCCCTTGATTTTATATTTCTTCTTTGTCCCTTTCTTGTTCTTTTTTTTCTTTTGTGGTTTGATGATTTTCTTTTGTGTTATACTTATATTCTCTTCTTTTTGGTTTTTGTGAATCTATTGTATGTTTTTGACTTGTGGTTATTGGTATGTGGTATGTGGTATGTCAACTTAAAAATAGTTTCTGAAGATTTTTGGTAACTAGAAACTTTAGAGTTTTGCTAAGTTAAATGGTGGAAATTTTAAAAATATCTAGATTATTCCAAAACTAAATAAGATACTGAAACATTAATTACTGGACAAAGTCTTCCTTTTACAGAGAAACTAAAGAATAAAAATTTGGGGGACCGCGCTGAAAATTTTTCTATAAAAAATCATGTTTTTAGAAATAATAAATAATACTTATAAGTATGCCAATCTATGGAACATTAATGTAAAAGTTCATAATTGCTTACTTCTCAGTTTTCAGTAGAGATTAAGGTTTTTAAAGTTAAGATGTCTATTGATATCTGTAACTAAAACTACTAAACTCTATAAGAAAAACATCTTTGTATAAAAGGAGAAAAGTATAAAGCATGGAAATGCATTTTGTTATGAGAAAAGAAAGTAATTTTGTCCTGGAGAGAGAGAAAGAAAGAAAAAGCATAGGACAAAATCTAAAAGTAAAAAAGAAGTTACAGAAGGTTGGTGGAAAAGGAACCCTGAAGAAAGAGTTTCTGCATGGTCATGACTGGCTAAGTTTAAAATAAAATTTAATTGAATAAATAAATTTTAATATTAAAAGTAAGCTGGTACAAAACTAGAATTTGGTTGACTGTGTTAAGAGCACAAAGTTTTCTTGGAATATTGTTCTGCTTTTGATAACAAATTGAAAGACTTCTTTACCTTTTAAATAATATTGTAACTTTCTGTATTTGTCTTTGAAATATTTAATTGTCACTTTGGTTAAGTGAACAAGAAATGTTTCACAGTGATGTATGATTCAAGTTTTTGAAAACCTTTTGATATCTTGAAAATGTTCCCGAAGTCAAATTCTAAATGAAGTTCTTTTGATCTCTAGCTAACGTTGGGATGCTTCAAAGGGCCCCTGAAACATTCCAAAGTGAGATATTAAAATAATTATGTTTATTTGGTATCAAATTAAGTATTGACTAATAAGTGGTGATAAAACTTCTTTGGTTATATTGTATGGATAAGTGTCATTAATACAGATATTCCAAAAATTATATAGAATTTCTAAAAATCTCGTATGTTCTGGTATAATATCAGTCATAATTCTACTTATTATCTTAAAATGTTGTATATCACAGAAACAGCCAATTTTCTTTGTCAGTAGCACTGTAATGAGATCTTTAATCATGCCATTTTAAGTCTTTTGTCATCTACAGACAGTCATTGTTATATTCTGAGCCCTTTACAAAATGAAGATCTTCACAAAGATCCATTAAAAATAAACTTTCTGACAAATATAAGTTTCTGATGACTTTTAGATCATACTACTGAACTGGGTAAGAAATTACAAAACTCCGAAGGAAAACCTGATGGCTTCATCCAAATCAAGAGGAATTAATTACATGACACTGAAAGAACTGATAAACATGATTTATAATTTTATGAGGTTTTGTCTAAAGTATCACTGGTTTTTAGTCTTTGTTTACCAGAACACCTTTCCTTTTATGCTAACTATGACCCACATGAAAAATAAGATTTCTGCCTTAAGTGATCCACTTTCTAGTCTTTTAGGGAGTTGGCTTGATTCTGGAAACTCAAGGCATAAATCCTTACTTATGATTTTATTAATGTTATTAGCTGTATTACTTATACTCTGTATAGTTTTAAAAGATTGTTGTCTCCTGCATTACCCAATGTGTAACCAGGCCTCTGACAAAATTAATGATGGCTAAGCATCTTGATACAATTGATCACATATATAGCTCTATATAAAATTAATTGTAATGGTGCAATTCTAGATATAGGGAGAAGTAACAAGGGAAAATCATTTCCTGAATTGTAATAGACTAGTAAGACAGATGATCCAGAGATTTTGGTTATTAACAGGGCCTAACCCAGATATAGCACATGAATGGCCTATCACTGAGATCCTTGTCTGACACAGGAATGAGACTTCCCAGCACTGTGAGACAAATTGGTCATGAAATGGCTCCCAAACCTTGGTTGGGAATTTATGACCAACAGGGAGCACTGTAAATAAAGAATGCTGCCTTCCATTCCAGTACTACAAGGATCAAGCCAGTAGCCACTGCAGTCTCTTATCAATGGTGTGCCCTGAGGGGAATTCAGGATGGAGAAAAACAGAAAGCATTCTGTGCTTTGGATACTGGCCCTAGATAATTAAGATGCATATCTAAGGAATAATATCAATGAACCCAGGTTCTTGCATCTTCCTATATATAGGAAAGCATTAAACTCATTTACTTGAGATGTCTGTTCTTTATGATTATCAGTAACCTTTTGATGTTTGACTACATGTTTTTTCCAGCAAAAAACCCCTCATACCCTTACCTCTTCAGAGCAGTTCCTCTGAGCTACCTTAGAGGCAGTATCCTGGGCTCAGTAAGATCCCCAAATAAAACACAACTTGTAACTTTTAGGTTGTGCATTTTTTTTCAGTTGACAGAAATAATAAAGATCAGAATGAAAGTAAATGAAATAGAGACTAAAAAGACAATAGAAAAGATCAGTGAAACTAAAAGATGATTCACTGAAAAAATAAATAGAATGAATAATCTCACTAAGAAAAAAGAGAAAAGTCTGTGATAAAAACAATGAAAAAGAAAAGAGGAGAAATAACACTGGATACCAAAAAATAAACTAATTAAAAGAGAATGTTATGAACAGCTATATGTCAACAAATTGGACAACCTAGAAATGGACAAATTCTTGGAATTATACAACCTTTGAGTACTGAATCATAAGACAGAGAAACACTGAATAAACCAAATTCTAGTTAAGATATTGAAATAGTAATCAAAACCTCCCCCAAAACAAAAGCCCAAGACCAGACACCATCAGAGGTGAATTCTTCTAGACGTTCAAAGAAGATTTAATACCTATAATCCTGAAACTTCCAAAAAATTGAAGAAGAGGGAATGTTTCCTAACTTATTTTATGAGGCTAACATTACATTGATAGCAAAATCAAAGACAACACACAAAGAAAGAAAATTACAAGCCAATATCCCTGATTAACATAGATGTAAAATTCCTCAAAAATATATTATCAAACCAAATAGAGCAATATATCATAAGCATCATACACTATATCAAGTTGAATTTATTCCAGGGATGCAAGAATGGTTCAAGGGAGCAAATCAATCAACATAATGCAAAATTTTCACAAAATGAAGGACAAAAACATTTGATCATCTCTAGCAGAAAATGAAATAAACAATACCATTTAAAATTACACCAAAAAGAATAAAATACCTAGGAGCAAATTTAACCAAGAGGTGAAAAACATACACTGAAAACTATAAGGCATTGTTGAATGAAACTGAAGAATACACAACAAAATAAAAAGATAATTCATGCTTATGGATTAGAAGAATTAACATTATTAAAATGTTCATATTATGTAATGCAATCTACAGATTGAGGACCTTTTTTCAGAGAAATAGAACTAAAAATTCTAAAACTTTTATGAACCCCAAAAGACCTTGAACAGCCAAAGAAATCTTGACAAAAAAGAACATGTGTGGAGTTATCACCCTCCCTGATTTCAAACTATATAACAAAGCTAAAGCAATCAAACCAGGATGTTATTGGTAGAAAAAAAAGAAGCATAGATCAATGGAATAGAACAGAGATCCCAGAAATAAATTCACTCCTATATGGACAATTAAATTATGACAAAGGAGCAAAGACCATACAGTGGAAACAGCATAGTCTCTTCAATAAATAGTGTTAGGAAAAGTGGATGGTCACATGCAAAAAAATTAAATTAGACTACTATCTTACACCATACATAAAACTCAATTGAAATTAATTAGACTTAAAATAAGACCTGAAACCATAAAACTCCTAGAAGAAAACATATGCTGTATAATCTTTGATATCGGTCTTAGCAATATCTTTCTGAATATGTCTCCTCAGACAAGGGAAACAAAACCACAAATAAACAAATGGTACTACATCAAACTAAGAAGTGTTTGCAAAGTGATGGAAACTGTCAACAAAATGAAAAGGCTGCCTACTGAATGGGAGAAATTATTTGCAAATCATATATCCAAAAAGGGGTAAGTATCTAAACATACAAAGCATTCATACAAGTCAACATCAAAAAAACAACAAACCAGACAACCCAATTTAAAAATGGGCAGAGCACCTAAATAGATAGTTTTCCAAAGAAGACATACAGGTGGCCAACAGGCACATGAAAAGATGCTCAACGTCAAAAAATGCATATGAAAACCACAATGTGATATCACCTTACACCGCTCAGAATGGCTATTACCAAAAAGTCAACAAATAACAAGTGATGGAGAGGCTTCAGGAAAAGGGAACCCTCATGAACGATTGGTGGGAATGTAAATTGGTGGAACCATTAAGGAAAACACTATGGAGATTCCTCAACAAACTAAGAATAGAACTACTATATTATCCAGCTATCTCACTTATCTGTTTTATCCAAAGAATATGAAAACACAATTTCTAAAAGATATATGCAACCTTATGTTCATTGCAGCATCATTTACAATGGAAACAATCTAAGTACCCATCAGCAGATGAATGGATAAAGAAAATATAAGATACACACACACACACACACACACACACACACACAATGGAATACTACTCAGCCATAAAAAGATGAAATCTTGCCAACTGCAACAATATGGATGTACCTTGAAGGTGTTATGCCAAGAACAAAAGATAAATATGTCAGCTAGAGAAAGACAAACACCATATGATTTTACACACACACTCATATGTGAAATACAAAAAGACAATCAAAGAGCAAAATAAATGAACAAACAAAAACAAATATATAGATGCAGGGAAGACAGTAGTGGTTACCAGTAGTGAAGGGGAAAGGGAATAGGGCAAAATTGGTGTGTGGTGATGAATTGAAACTAAATTATTGGTGGTGAGGAAGCTGTAGTGTATATAGAAGTAGAATATGATGTTGTATACCTGAAACTCATATAATGTTATAAACCAATGTTGCCTCAATAAAAAAATAAATTCTAAAAATATGGCCCAACTATCCGGAGTCTACAAGAAAATCACCTCAAATATAGGCAAGTTGAAAGTAAAAGGATGGAAAAAAATGATATAACATGCAAACATTATTGAAGGGAAAGCAGAAGTGTCTGGGTTTGATGTCAGCTGAAGCAGATATCATAGCAAAGAAAATATCAGAGGCAAAAAAGAAAATTATGTAGTCATAATAAGGCCAATTTGTCAACAAGACACAGCAGCACTAAATATCAATGCACCAAAAAAAAAGTGCTTCAAAATATGTGAAGGAAATACTAAGAGATCTGAAATGAGAAATAGACAAATCCACAATTAATTCAAAAGTTTAACACTCCTCTTGCAACAAGTGAGATAGAAAACAAACCAGGATATAGAAGAAAGCAAAAAAAAAAGTCTATCAACCAACGAGAATTAATTCACATGCATTCAGAACACTGCACATTCTTTTGAGTTGCCAAGAAAACATGCCAAGGTAGACCATACCTTAGTCCAAAAGCAAACTTCAAATTATTTAAAAGAACTGATTGACAACAAACACATGAAAGGATGCTCAACATCACTAATCATTAGAGAAATGCAAATCAAAACTACAATGAGGTATCACCTCACACCAGTCAGAATGGCCATCATCAAAAAATCTACAAACAATAAATGCTGGAGAGGGTATGGAGAAAAGGGAACCCTCTTGCACTGTTGGTGGGAATGTAAATCGATACAGCCACTATGGAGAACAGTATGGAGGTTCCTTAAAAAACTAAAAATAGAACTACCATACGACCCAGCAATCCCACTACTGGGCATATACCCTAAGAAAACCATAATTCAAAAAGAGTCAAGTACCATAATGTTCATTGCAGCACTATTTACAATAGCCTGGAAATGGAAGCAACCTAAGTGTCCATCAATGGATGAATGGATTAAAAAGATGTGGCACATATATACAATGGAATATTACTCAGCCATAAAAAGAAACGCAATTGAGTTATTTGTAGTGAGGTGGATGGACTTAGAATCTGTCATACAGAGTGAAGTAAGTCAGAAAGAAAAAAACAAATACCATATGCTAACACATATATATGGAGTCTAAAAAAAAAGGCTCTGAAGAACCTAGGGGCAGGACAGGAATAAAGACGCAGATGTAGAGAATGGACTTGAGGACACGGGGAGGGGGAAGGGTAAGCTGGGGCAAAGTGAGAGAGTGGCATTGACATATATACACTACCAAATGTAAAATAGATAGCTAGTGGGAAGCAGCTGCATAGCACAGGGAGATCAGTTTGGTGCTTTGTGACCACCTAAAGGCATGGGATAGGGTGGGTGGGAGGGAAATGCAAGAGGGAGGAGATATGGGGATGTATGGATATGTATAGCTGATTCACTTCGTTATACAGCAGAAACTAACACAACAATGTAAAGCAATTATACTCCAACAAAGATGTTAAAAAAATAATTTAAAAAATTGTGAATCACTGTGCTGTACAGTGTAACATATAATATTGTACATCATTGTAAAATGAATGTACAGTAAATATTGTACACTCAATAAACAGTGAAAAAAATCTAATCTAAAAAGGGAAGAAAATGTCAAGTCAATTATCTAATCTCCCACATCTATAACCTAGGAAACAAAACACCAAAATAAATTTGAAGAAGGAAGCATAAAAAAGAAAAGTGTAAACATAAGCACAGACATCAAGGAACTTAAAAAGATAAAATTATTAGAGAAAATTCAATGAAACAAATATCTCATTCTCTGAAAACATCAGTAAAATTGGTAAACCTTAGCAAAATCTGAAGAGAGAAGTCCATAGCAATAAATGCATACACAAGAAAATAAGAAAGATCCAGATAAACAAACAAACTTTGTACTCAAGGAGCTCAAAAAGAAACTAAACCACATATTAGTAGAAGGAAGGAAATAAGAAGGATTAGAGCAGATACAAAGTAAATAGAAATTACAAAACAATAGAAAAATCAAAACTAAATTTGGGTTTTTGAAAAGAAAACAAACTTGACAAAACCTTACCTAGACTGACTATGAAGAAAAAGAGAAGACTAAAATAAATAAAATCAGAAAATAAAGAACAGACATTACAACTGATGCAACAGAAATAAAAAGAATTAGACTATTATGAAAATGTATACACCAACAAATTCGATAACCTAGATGAAATGGATAAATTCCTAGACACATATTATCTATCATTACTAAATCATGAAGGAATAGAAAGCTTGAACATATTCATAAGTAGTATGGAGATTGAATTAGTAATGAAATACTCCCAACAAAGAAAATCCCAGGACCAGATGGATTAACTCATGAATTCTGCCAAGTAATTAAGGAAGAATTAATGCAATCCTTAAACTCTTGCAAAAATTAAGGAGCAGGGAACACTTACAAACTCATTTTCTAAAGCCAGCATTATCCTGATATCAAATACATCACAAGAAAACTACAGGCCAATATCTCTGATAAATATAGGTGCAAAAATCCTGAACAAAATAATAGCAAACTGAATCCAACAGCATATTAAAAGGACCATACACCATGATAAATGAGATTTACCCATGGGTTGCAAGGATCATTTGATATAGGAAAATCAATGAATGTGATAAGCATATCAAAAGAATGAAGGATAAAGATCACATAATCTCAATAGATGAAAAAAACATTTGATGATATTCAACACACTTCTATGAAAAAAAAAAACTCTCAACAAACCAGAAGTAGAAGGAAAATAACTCAATGTAATAAAAGCCGTATAAGCCCACTGAGCATCATACTCAATGGTGAAAAACTATAAACTTTTCTTCTAAAATCAGGAACAAGGTAAGGATGCTCACTCTTGCCATCTCTAACATTGCACTGCAAGCCTTAGCAATTAGGAAAGGAAAAAGAAATGAAAGGTACTGAAATTGGAAAGAGAGAAGTAAAATTATCTTTGTTTGCATATGACATGATCTTATATGTAAAAAAACCCAGAAGACTCCATTAAAAAAACTGTTAGAACTGATCAACTAATTCAGTAAATTTGCAGGATAAAAAAATCAGCATATAAAAGTCAGCTGTCTTTCTATACACTAACAACAAAGTATCTGGAAAAGGAACTTAGGAAAACAATCCCATTTAAAACAGCACCAAAAAGTATGAATGCTTAGGAATAATCTTAACTAAGGAGGTGAAAGACGTCTATGCTGAAAATTATAAAACACTGATAAAAGAAAATAAGAAAGACAAAAACAACTGGAATCACATCCCATATTCATGGGTAGGAGACTAAACATTGTTAAAATGCCCATACTACCCCAAATGAGCTAAATATTCAATGAAATCCTATCAAATTTCCAATGGCATTTTTACAGAAACAGAAAAAACAATTCTGCAATTTATATAGAATCACAAAAGACCATGAATAGCTAAATCAATCCTGAGAAAGAACAAAGTTGGAGGCATCACACTTCCTGATTTCAAAATATATTAGGATAATGACATCACTAAGACGGTGATATAATCATTCCCTATTTCAGTCCCCTTCACAAGAAGATCAACCAGCAACTATCTATAGAAAAGACACCACTGCAAAAATCCCAGAACATGGAGGTGAGGATGAAGCACACCTTCTGATTGCAGAGTCTGAAAAAGAACACGTTAGAAAGGTAAGAGGAATGGCTACATGATGACCACACTGCCCCTCCTCGAGCTGAGAGGGCCCCCCAATCCTACATTTTTCCAATGGGAACAAAAGAACCCAAGGTAAACATCCAGCTCCACTAATATTACAGAATGCTTTCCAGAAGGCCCAAGTGGGTCTCACCTTACAGGAATCACAAGAGGATTCTCTAGGGCTTGACCACTGCAGATCAGATTGGAACAGATAAATGGTTTGCAGAAACAAGCACTGGGATCTTGGCAGACTGAGCTCCTCCTCACAGCAGCACTCAAGTAGAGATATGAACCAGCGGCCCTGTCCATCTGCAGAGTCAAGCTGGTGGCCCCATCTGGCAAGGAAGCTCAGTGTAGATTTCTGCCTGATGAGTCAATAGCCAATTAGCTGTACACACCTTGGAAACTGTTCTACTATCCAACACAGGCAGGGAAGGAAATTTGAAGTACCACTTACTGCTGAATATAATCTCCAGTCCTGCCCATACAGTAAGCCTAAAAAGAGCACCTGGGAAGCTGTGTGACCTACCCTACAGCCCTGCTCACAGCAGTACCTGAGCAGAGAGCCCAGCCAGTAGCTCTCTCAATCTGCAAAGTCAAGCCAGTGGCCCTTTCTGGCCAGGAAGTTTCAGGGGCAATTCTACCGGTTTTGGCTCCACAACCAGCAAACCTTATCAGCCATGGATCATATTATGAGGCCTTGCTTTGGCAGGTAAGTGAATGTGAAGGGCTGCCTACTGCCGAATATAGCCCCTAGACCAGCCTAGCATTGTGGCCTTGTCAGAGCACCTGGGAGGCTATGTGGTCCACCCAAAAGTCTTGATGAAAGTAGCACCTGAGCAGAGAGTCCAGCCAGTGGCTCTATCCACCTGTTCTATCCATCTGAGCCAGGAAATTTATCTGGACAGGGAACTCAGTAGAGAGTTATGCCTGACTCAGGTCCCCAGCCAATGAGCTGTGTCAGCCTTGGAGCCTGTGTTGCCATCCTGCCTTGGCAGAGAAGAAGTATCACGGCCCCCCTACAGTTAAGAATACCCTTAGTCCAATCCAAACAGGAAGCCTAACCACAACACCTGGGAGGCTGTGTAGCCCACCCTACAGCCCGACTTGCTGTGGTAGCTGAGCAGACAGTTCAGCCAGAAGCTCTGCTTGTTTGCAGAGCTGAGCCAGGGGCCCTATCTATCAGAGAGCTAGCTGGATTTGAGTCCCCAGACAATAATCTGTACTGGCCATGGTGCATGTTATATAGCCATGCTTTGGCTGGGAAGGAAATCTGATGCACTACCAATGACTGAATATAGCACCCAGATATGCTCAATCCAGAAGCCTAACCAGAGCAACTGGGAAGCTGCAAAGCCTATCCCACAGTCCTGCTTAAAAAAAACACAAGCAGACAGCCAAGCCAGTGGCTCTGTCAATGTGCAGAACTGAATTGGTGGTGCCACCGGTCCAGGGAGCTTGGTGGTAGTTCTGCCTGATTTGGGTCACCAGTCATTCAACCATAAATGACAGTGGAGTCTATTCTACAGCCCTTCCTGGGCAAGGAAACAAGTGTGCAGCCCTGCCCAAGTGCTCAGTATAGCATCCATTCTCACTCAACTAGGAATCCTGACCAAAAAATCCAAGCAACTGTGGAGCCAATCCTACAGCCATGCTTGGGCAGTAAACTAAGCAGCAGACATATGTAAATGTTCCTAGCCATCAGCAAGACCCTTGACATCAGAACATAGGCAGTGGCCTCACCCAAACGGACCCTGGCAACAAGCCCCACTTGCCCAAGGATGCTACCATCTGGCCATCCAGAACCCCAAGCTGAGATGGCTGGTGAATCTGATGAAATGAAGTTATAAAGTCTTGAGAAGGAGATCACTTAAATGCACAGATACTAACTCAAGGAATCAGTATCACAAAGAATCTGGTAAAAATGACACCACCAAAACAAAAACAAAAACAAATAAAGCTCCAATAACTGACACTAAATAAACGGAGATCTATAAACTGTGTGACCAAAAATCTAAAATGATCCTCCTAAGAAAGTTTAGTAAAACACAAGAACACACAACTAAACAAAATTAGGGGGAAAATGTAAGAAAAGAAGCAGAAGTTCTAGAGAGTTAAGATGGCAGAGGAGTAGGAGGACGTGGAGTTCATCTCTCTCTATGGATGCACCAGGAATTCATCTATAGATGCAACAATTCTCGCAGAACACCAGCTGAGCACTAGCAGAAGACCTCAGACACCAGAAAGGACTATAAAGATCCCTACATAACTGGGTAGGATGAAAAAAAGAAGGGAGGAGGAGGAGAGGAAGCAGGATGGGACCTGCACCCCAGGGTCGAGGAGCTGAAGCAGAGGAGAGATTCCCAAATTCAGGGAAAGCCCCTCTCCAACAGGGAAGCCCCCTCTCTGAAGAGGAAATCGATTGGGACAGAAGGGAAGCATTAGATGCTGTTGTAAGAGGGTGAAGTGGCAGATCTGTGGCAGACGGAACAGAGTGAATTACACACACGGTTCATACTGAAGCCCTACATGTCCCGGACTGGGACATGAGATCACAGGTGTGTAAGGGGGCTGGGGGCTGGAGTGTGGAGATTGGAGAACAGGCCTGGGGTGAGAACTGTTGTTGGCTGTGGGGAGATGGACTGAGGGGATGGTAGGGAGGAAATCCGCAGCAGGGAATGCCTATGGAGGAAGATCAGACTGCCATGGAAGAAGGGTGCTACTGCTGAGTCACACGAAGGGGGAGGAGCCACTATTGTAGCCTCTCTCTCCCAACACACCAGTGCCTGCCAATGACAATAAAAGAAGACCTCTCAGGGCTGGCCCTCAAGAATCTGCTACCAGGCACCAGAAAAAGCCCCACCAAGGCTGGCCCTTACGTGCCTTAGGCCAGGCGCCAGAACAGGCCCTCACTAGGGCCATATCACTTGCACCATGGCCGCGAGCTTCCCTGCACATTTGGTGCCACTGGGGCTCCCGAGATCCAAGCAGTCATACCACCTCTGCACCCTGTCCTCACTGAGGCAGACCCAAGAGCTCCAAGGCAGCCTCAGGACCAGACTCTTGTGGCTGGACCACATGCAGAGGTGGGGAAAAAACCAAAGCTGAACCCCAGGGATGGGGCAACTAAGGAAGAGAATTGAATATCTTTCCATCACCTCTACAAGCTACAAATTAACCCCTGTGATCAGCTACTTAGACCCTGCATCTATGGAATATCTGAGTAGACAGTGAGTGTTCTCACAAATGAAAACGGTCTAGCTCTGGCATCTTTGGACTTTGGGGGCAAGCACATGCAGGAATTGGGACAGATCAGAGTCTGAGTGGTCCCCACAGGGCACACAGTAGGTCCAGAGACCAGCCCAGAGGCAGAGCAGGGCCTCTTGGGGAGGTGGAGGTGGGCTGTGGCTCATGGCGTTTGCAAGGACACTTACAGCAGAGTCCCCAGGGAAAAATAAATATTACTAATATTTTTATTATGTTTTGATTCATTCTCTTGTTGGTTCTGGCTTTTTTTCCTTGTTTGTTTTTATTGTTTTAGTTTTTTTTCACTCTTTTGGGATATTTATGTTATATAACATATTTTTATTTTTTAGTTTTATATATACATATATATATATATATATTGCTTTGCTTTTCTGTTCTTCTGTGTTCCTTTCCCTTATTTTGTTTTTTTTTCTTTTGTCTTTTTTTTGTCTTTTTTTCTTTAATATATTTTTTACATTTTTTTATATTTCCATTTCTAATTTGCTCTTCTGTTGTTCTGTTTTGTCCCTTTTTTAAAATCATTTCTATCAGTTTGTTCTCTTTCACTGATTTATTGTTCAGTTGGCACACTGCTGTGGTTTTGGTTTTAGGTTTTGTGTTTTTCTTAGTTTTGATTCTAATTGTTTGATTTCGTTTTTGGGTTCTTCTGTTTCTCTGGTTGTACTCTTGCTTTTTGTTTTATTTGGTTCTGTTTTTGTTTCTTTTGCGTGTGTGTGTTTCTTTGTTTCTGTTTCTGTTTGCCTGATTTTTTTCTACCATTTGTGTGGAGTTTTGTCTTTTTTTTCTTTAATATATTTTAATTTTATTTTTTTATATTTCTTTTGCTAAGTTGCTTTTCAGTTGTTCTGTCTTTTTACACTTTGTCTTTTTCTATCACTTTTGTCAGTTTCTTTGTTTGCTAAATTCTTCACTTGGCACTCTGCTTTGGTTTTCTTTTCTGGTTTTGCATTTTTGTTAGTTTTCCTTTTAATTGTGTGATTTCGTTCTTGGGTTCTTTTCTTTCTCTGTTTGTTCTCTTGCTTTTTGTTTTATTTGATTCTGTTTTTGTTTCTTCTGTGTGTGTGCATGTTTCCTCGTTTCTGTTTTTGTGACTTTACTTTTTACCATTTGTCTGGAGCTTTGTTAGTCTTTTTTTTTAATCCCCATTATTGCCAGGATGAGTGACTTGTGGTGTCTTGGTTCCCTGACAAGAAGTCGGGCCTGAGGCTCTGGATTGGGAACACTGAGTCCAGGACACTGGACCATTACAGAGTTCCTGGCCCTGGGAAGATTAATCACTGAGAGCACTCACAGAGGCCTCTATATGAATACAAGACCAGGCTCCACCCAACTGCCTGCAGCTCCCAGTGCTGGATGCCTCACATGACACAACAAACAAGAAAGGAACACAAAACCACCCATCAACACACAGACTACCTAAAGTCATACTAAGCTCACAGACACTCCAAACACACCACCTGAAATGGCTCTGCTCATCAGAGGGAAAAGACTCAGCTCCACACACCAGAATGTAGGCACCAGTCCCTCCCATCAAGAAGCCTACACAAGCCACTGGACTAACTTCATGGGGGGGCAGAGAACAGAAACAAGAGGAACTATGACCCTGCAGCCTAGGGAAAGTACATATCAAATACTATAAGTTAGACAAAATGAGAAGACACAGAAATATCGTGCAAAAAAAGTAGCAAGATAAAAACCCACAAGACCAATAAAATGAAGAGGAAATAGACAAACTACCTGAAAAAGAATTCAAAGTAATGATAGTAAAGATGATCCAAAATCTTGGAAAAAGAAACAATTAACAAAGACCTAGAGAATTAAAGAACAAACAAACAGTAATGAAGGACACAAAAACTGAAATTTAAAATATTCTAAAAGGAATCAATAGCAGAATAACTGGCGCAGAAGAGCAGAGAAGTAAGCTGGAAGATAGAATGGTGGAAATAACTGCTGCATAGTAGAATAAAGAAAAAAGAATGGAAACAATTGAGGACAGTCTGAGGACCTCTGGGATAACATTAAGCACAACAACATTCAAACTATAGGCTTCCCAGAAGAAGAAAAAAAGAAAGGGTCTGAGAAAATGTTTGAAGAGATTAGAGTCAAAACTACCCAATATGGGAAAGGAAAGAGTCAATCAGTTCCATGAAGTGCAGAGAGACCCATACAGGATAAACCCTAGGAGAAACACGCAGAAACACAAATTAATCAAACTAACAAAAATTAAACACAAAGAAAAAATATTAAAAGCAGCAAGGGAAAAGCAATAAATAACATAGAAGGGAATCCCCATAAGTTTAACAGCAGATTTTTTCACCAACAACTCTGCAGGCCTGAAGGGAGTGGCAGAATATATTTAGAGTGATGAAAGGGAAAAACTTACAACCAAGATTACTCTAACCAGCAAGGATCTCATTCACATTAGATGGAGAAATCAAAAGCTTTACAGACAAGCAAAAGTTAAGAGAATTTAGTGTCACCAAACCAGCTTTACAACAAATGCTAAAGGAACTTCTGTACACAAGAAACACAAAAGATGGAAAAGACCTACAATAACAAACAATTAAGAAAATGGTAATAAGAACATACATGTCAATAATTACCTTAAATGTAAATGCATTAAATGCTCCGGCCATAAGAAATAGACCGGCTGAAAGGATACCAAAACAAGACACGTATATATGCTATCTAGAAGACACCACTTTAGAACTAGGGACACATACAAACTGAAAGTGAGGAGATGGAAAAAGATATTCCATACAAATGGAAATAAAAAGAAACCTGGAGTAGCAATTCTCATATCAGACAAAATAGACTTTAAAATAAACACTATTACAAGAGGCAAAGAAGGACATGACATAATGATCAAGAGATCAATCCAAGAAGAAGATATAACAATTGAAAATATTTATGCACCCTACATAAGAGCACATCAATACATAAGGCAAATGCTAACAGCCATAAAAGGGGAAATCGACAATAACACAATAATAATAGGAGACTTTAACCCTCCACTTACACAAATGGACAGATCATCCAAACAGAAAATAAATAAACTCAAGCTTTAAATGGCACATGAGACCAGGTTGACTTAACTGATATTTATAGGACGTTCCATCAGAAAACAACAGAATACACTTTGTTCTCAAATCTTGGGTCACACATCAAGCCTCGGTAAACTTAAGAAAATTGAAATCATATAAAGCACCTTTTCCAACCACAATACTATGAGACTAGATATCAATTACAGGGAAAAATCTGTAAAATGTACAAACACATGGAGGCTAAACAATATACTACTAAATAATCAAGAGATCACTGAAGAAATCCAAGAGGAAATCAAAAAATACCTAGAAACAAATGACAATGAAAACACGACAACCCAAAGCGTATGAGATGCAGCAAAAGCAGTACAAAGAGGGAAGTTTACAGCAATAAGATCCTACCTCGTGAAACAACAAAAATCTCAAAAAAACAACCTACCTTTACACATAAAGTAATTAGAGAAAGAAGAAGAACAACAACAAAAACCCCTAAAGTTAGCAGAAGGACAGAAATCATAAAGATCAGATCAGAAAAAAACTGAAAAAGAAATGAAGGAAACAACAGTAAAGATCAATAAAAATAAAAGCTGGTTCTTTGAGAAGATAAAGAAAATTAATTAACCATTAACCAGACTCATCAAGAAAAGAAGGGAGAAGACTCAAGTCAATAGAACTATAAAAGAAAAAGGAGAAGTAACAACAGACACCACAGAAATGCAAAGGATCATGAGAGACTACTACAAGCAACTATATGCCAATAAAATGGGCACCTGGAAGAAACGGACAAATTCTTAGAAAACTACAAACTCCCAAGACTGAACCAGGAAGAAACAGAAAATGTGAACAAACCAATGACCAGCAGTGAAATTGAAACTGATTAAAAACCTTCCAACAAACAAAATCCCAGAGCCAGATGGCAACAAAGGTGAATTGTGTCAAACATTTAGAGAAGAGGTAAGACCCATCATTTTCAAACTCTTCCAAAATACACAAAGAAAGGAACACTCTGAAATTCATTCTATGAGGCCAGAATCAGCCTGATACCAAAACCAGACAAAGATGCCCCCCCAAAAAAAAAATTATAGGACAGTATCACTGATGAACATAGACGCAAAAATCCTCCACAAAATACTAGCAAACAGAATCCAACAGCACATTAAAAGGATCATACACCAAGATCAAGTGGGATATATCCCAGGAATGCAAGGATCCTTTAATATATCCCAATAAATCAATGTGATACATCATATTAAACAATTGAAGGATAAAAACTACATGATCATCAAAATAGATGCAGAAAAATCTTTTGACAAAATTCAACACACATTTATGATAGGAACTCTCCAAAAAGTTGGCATAGAGGGAACCTACCTCAACATAATATTGGCCATATATGACGAACTTACAACCAACATCATTCTCAATGGTGAAAAACTGAAAGCATTTCCTCTAAGATCAAGCACAAGACAAGGATTCCCACTCTCACCATTATTATTCAACATAGTTTTGGAAGTTTTTGCCACGGCAATCAGAAAAGAAAAAGAAATAAACGGAATCCAAATTTCAAAAGAAGAAGTAAAACTGTCACTGTTTGCAGATGACATGACACTATACATAGAAAATTCTAAAGATGCCACCAGAAAACTACTAGAGCTAGTCAAAGAATTCAGTAAACTAGCAGGATACAAAATTAATGCACAGAAATCTCTAGCATTCCTGTACATTAAGGATGAAAAATCTGAAAGAGAAATTATGAAAACAGTCCCATTTACAATTGCAACAAAAAGAATAAAATATGTAGTTATAAACCTACCTAAGGAGGCAAAAGAACTGTATGCAGAAAACTATAAGACACTGATGACAGAAATCAAATACAATACAAACAGATGGAAAGATAGTGTTCTTGGATTGTAAGAATCAATATTGTGAGAATGACTATATTACCCAAAGCAATCTACAGATTCAGTGTAATCTCTATCAAATTACCAATGGTATTTTTCACAGAGCTTTATTTAAAAAATTTATAACTTTGTACAGAAATACAAAGGACCCCGAATAACCAAAGCAATATTGAGAAAGAAAAACAGAGCAGGACGAATCAGGCTCTCTGACTACAGACTATACTACAAAGCTGGAGTAATTAAGACAGCATAGTACTGGCACAAAAACAGAAATATAGATCAATGGAACAGGTTGGAAAGCCCAGAGAGAAACCCAAGCACATATGGCCACCTTATCTTTGACAAACAGGCAAGAATATATGATGGAAAAAAGACAACCTCTTCAACAACTGGTGCTGGTAAAACTGGACAGCTACATGTAAAAGGAAGAA
The DNA here is from genome assembly GCF_949774975.1 of Lagenorhynchus albirostris. Lineage (NCBI taxonomy): Eukaryota > Metazoa > Chordata > Mammalia > Artiodactyla > Delphinidae > Lagenorhynchus > Lagenorhynchus albirostris. Next base: position 78,326,769 of record NC_083116.1, read on the forward strand.
ATTATAACACTTCCTGTCACCATACACAAAAATAAACTCAAAATGGATTAAAGACCTAAAGTTAAGGTGGGACACTCTAAACCTCTTAGAGGAAAACATAGGCAGAACACTCTATGACATAAATCACAGCAAGAACCTTTGTGACCCACCTCCTAGAGTAATGGAAATAAAAACAAAAATAAACAAATGGGTCCTAATGAAACTTAAAAGCTTTTGCACAGCAAAAGAAACCATAAACAAGACAAAAAGATACTCTCAGAATGGAAGAAAATATTTACAAATGGAGCAACTGACAAAGGATTAATCTCTAAAATATTCAAGCAGCTCATGCAGCTCAATATCAAAAAAACAAACAACCCAATCCAAAATTGGGTGGAAGACCTAAATAGACATTTCTCCAAAGAAGACACACATATTGCCAACAAACAGATGAAAAGATGCTGAGCGTTACTAATCTTTACAGAAATGGAAATCAAGACCACAATGAGGTATCACCTCACATCAGTCAGAATGGCTGTCATCAAAAAATCTAGGAACAATAAATGCTGGAGAGGGTGTGGAGGAAAGAGACCCTCCTGTACTGTTGGTGGGAATGTAAAATCATACAGCCACTATGGAGAACAGTATGGAGGTTCTGTAAAAAACTAAAAATAGAACTACCATATGACCCAGCAATCCCACCACTGGGCATATACCCTGAGAAAACCATAATTCAAAATGATATATATATCCCAATGTTCACTGAAGCACTATTTACAATAACCAGGATATGGAAGCAACCTAAATATCCAATGACAGATTAATGGATAAAGAAGATGTGGCACATATACACAATGGAATATTACTGAGCCATAAAAAGGAACGAAATTCACCTATTTGAACTGAGGTGAATACACCTAGAGTCTGTCATAGGGCGAAGTAAGTCGGAAAGAGAAAAACAAATACCATATGCTAACGTGTATATATGGAATCTAAAAAAATGGTACTGATGAACCCAGTGGCAAGGAAGGAAAAAATATGCAGACGTAGATAACAGACTTGAGGACACAGTGGGGGATGGGGAAGCTGGGATGAATTGACAGAGTAGTAATGACATATATACACTACCAAATGTAAAATAGATAGTGAGTGGGAAGCTGTTGCATAGCAGAGGCAGATCAGCTCAATGTTTTGTGATGACCTAGAGGGGTGCGATAGGAGTGTTGGAGGGAGACTCAAGAGGTAGGGGATATGGGGATATATGTATACATATAGCTGATTCACTTTGTTGTAGAGCAGAAACTAACAGAACTTTGTAAAACAGTTATACTCCAATAAAGATATTTTTTTAAAAGAAGTAGAAGTTCCACAAAGAAATAGAAACAATAAAAATCTCAAACAAATCCTAGAGCTAAAGAATACAATGACTGAAACGAAGAATTCAATAGAAATCTTCAGTAACAGCTTCAGCGAATCTGAAAAAGGAACCAGGAAATTAGAAGATAGGTATTTGAAACTATTTGGTTAGAGAAGCCAAAAGGTAAAGGAGAAGGAAGGAAGGAAGGAAGGAAGGAAGGAAGGAAGGAAGGAAGGAAGGAAGGAAGGAAGGAAGGAAGGAAGAAAGGAAGGAAGGAAGGAAAAGAAAGAAGGAAAGAAAGTGTGAAGAAAGACTATAAGACTTATGGGACATCAGCAGAAACAATATGTGAATTATGGGAACGCCAGTAAGAAAAGAGAAGACAAAGGATAAAAAGTATATTTAAAGCAATAATGGCTGAAAACTTCACAAACATGAGAATAGAGATGGACATCCTGATTCATGAGCATTGAAGGCCCCAAATAAGTTGAACCAAAAAAAGGCTACACTGAGACACATTATAATTCAATTGTTAAAAGTTAAAAAAAAAAAAGATATAATTTTGAAAGCAAGACAAAAGCAACTCATCACATACAAGGGAATCCCTATAAGACTACTGGCAGATTCCTCAAAAGAAATCTTGTGGGGCAGTAGAGAGTGAAATGATACATTTAAAATATTGGAAAAACCCTGTCAACCAAGAATATTATACCCAGCAAAGCTCTCCTTCATAAATGAAGGAGAGATAAAGACATTCCCAAGCAATCAAAACTGAGGGAGTTTATCGCCATTATATCTGCATTATGAAAAATGCTAAATGGCATTCTTCAAGCAGGAATAAATTTATGCTAATTAACATCATAAAATCATTTGTGTAAAATTCAATGATAATGTTAAACATATAGACAGATTCTCCTACATTTTAATGGTGGTGTGTAATTCACTTACAATTCTAGTTGAAAGTTAAAAAAAATCATTGAAAATAACCATATGTATAATAATTTGTTATTGGACATACAACATAAATATATGTAAATTGCAACATCAATAACAACATGTGAGAGGTTAATGGATTTATGTATGCTATTAAAGTTAAGTTGTAATTAAGATTAAGATAGGCTGTCATAAATATAAGATACCTTATGTAATCTTCATGGTAATAACAAAGGAAAAACCTGTAGCAGATAACACAAAAGATCATGACAAAGGAATGAAACCATACCATGACAAGAATTCACCAAATCAAAAAAGAAGACAGAAAGATAAGAAGCAAGAAACAAATGATCTACAAAACAGAGAGCAACTGACAAAAGGATATTAAGTTCTTACCTATCAATATTTACTTTAAATGTAAATGGATTAAAATCTCCAATCAAAAGACAAAGAATGGCTTACAAAACAAGATCCAACAACGTGTTGCCTACAACAGACACACTTCAGCTTTAAAGACACACATAGACTGAGAGTGAAAGGATGGAAAAAGATACTTAAAGTACATGAAACCCAAAACAAAGCAGAGGTAGCTATACTTATATCAGACAGATTATACTAAAGGTAAAAATGTTCAAAAGAGATATAGAAGGTAATTATATAATAATACACCAGTTAATCCATCAACAAGGTAACTATTTATGCACACAACACCATAGCATCATTAATGTCTAAAGCAACTACTAACAGAACTAAAAAGAGAAATAAAGAGACACATGATAATTGTTCGGGACTTTTGTTTTCAAACACATTTATTGAAGCATAATTGCTTTACAATGGTGTGTTAGTTTCTGTGAATCACCTATACATATACAAACATCACCATATCTCTTCCCTCTTGCATCTCCCACCCTCCCACCCTCCCTATCCCACCTCTCTAGGTGGTCACAAATCACCAAGCGGATCTACCTGTGCTATGCGGATACTTCCCACTAGCTAGCTATTTTACGTTTGGTAGTGTGTATATGTCCAAGCCACTCTCTCACATTGTCACAGCTTACCCTTTCCCCTCCCCGTATCCTCAAGTCGATTCCCTAGTAGGTCTGCATCTTTACTCCTGTCTTGCCCCTAGGTTCTACGTGACATTTTTTTCCTAGGTTCCACATATATGTGTTAGCATACGGTATTTGCTCTACTCTTTCTGAATTACTTCACTCTATATGACAGTCTCTAGGTCCATACACCTCACTACAAAAAACTCAGCATCATTCCCTTTAATGGCTGAGTAATATTCCATTGAATATATGTGCCACATATTTATCCATTCATCTGTTGATGGACACTTAGGTTGCTTCCATGTCCTGGATGTTGTAAATAGAGCTGCAATGAATATTTTGGTACATGATTCTTTTTGAATTATGGTATTCTCAGGGTATATGTCCAGTAGTGGGATTGCTGGGTCGTATGGTAGTTCTATTTGTAGCTTTCTAAGGAACCTCCATACTGTTCTCCATAGTGGCTGTATCAATTAACATTACCACCAACTGTGAAAGAGGGTCCCTTTTTCTCCACACCCTCTCCAGCATTTATTGTTTGTAGATTTTTGATCATGGCCATTCTGACCAGTGTAAGATGATATCTCATTGTAGTTTTGATTTGTATTTCTCTAATGATTAATGATGCTGAGCATTCTTTCATGTATTTGTTGGCAGTCTGTATATCTTCCTTAGAGAAATGTCTGTTTAGGTCTTCCACCCATTTTTGGATTGGATTGTTTGTTTCACTGATATTGAGCTGCAAGAGCTGCTTGTATATTTTGAAGATTAATCTTTTGTCAGTTGCTTCATTTGCAAATATTTTCTCCCATTTTGAGGGTTGTCTTTTCATATTGTTTATGGTTTCCTTTGCCATGCAAAAGCTTTTAAGTTTCATTAGGTCCCATTTGTTTATGTTTGTTTTTATTTCTATTTCTCTAGGAGGTGGGTCAGAAAGGATCTTGCTGTGATTTAAGTCATAGAGTGTTCTGCCTATGTTTTCCTCTAAGAGGTTGATGGTGTCTGGCCTTACATTTAGGTCTTTCATCCTTTTTGAGTTTATTTTTGTGTATGGTGTTATGGAGTATTCTAATTTCATGCTTTTATATGTAGCTGTCCAGTTTTGCCAGAACCACTTATTGAAGAGGCTGTCTTTTTTCCATGGTATATTCTTGCATCCTTTATCAAAGATAAGGTGACCATATGTCCATGGGTTTATCTCTGGGCTTTCTGTCCTGTTCCATTGATCTGTATTTCTGTTTCTGTGCCAGTACCATGCTGTCTTGATTACTGTAGCTTTGTAGTATACTCCGAAGTCAGAGAGCCTGATTCCTCTAGCTCCGTTTTTCTTTGTCAAGATGGCTTACGCTATTCGGGGTCTTTTGTGTTTCCATACAAATTGTGAAATTTTTTGTTCTACTTCTGTGAAAAATGCCAGTGGTAATTTGACAGGGATTACATTGAATCTGTAGATTGCATTGGGTAGTAGAGTCATTTTCACAGTGTTCATTCTTCCAAGCCAAGAACATGGAATATCTCTCCATCTATTTGTATCATCTTTAATTTCTTTCATCAGTGTCTTATAAGTTTCTGCATAGAGGTCTTTTGTCTCCTTAGGCAGGTTTATACCTAGATATTTTACTCTTTTTGTTGCAATGGAAAATGAGAGTCTTTTATTCATTTCACTTTCAGACTTTTCATCATGAGTGTAGAGGAATGCAAGAGTTTTCTGTGCATTAATTTTGTATCCTGCTACTTTACCAATTCATTGATTAGCAGTTTTCTGGTAGCATCTTTAGCATTCTCTATATATAGTATCATGCCACCTGCAAAAGTGACAGATTTACTTCTTCTTTTCCAATTTGGATTCCTTTTATTTCTTTTTCTTCTCTGATTGCTGCGGCTAAAGCTTCCAACACTATGTTGAATAATAGTGGTGTGAGTGGGCAACCTTTTCTTATTCCTGATCTTACTGGAAATGGTTTCAGTTTTTCACCATTGAGGACAAAGTTGGCAGTGGGTTTGTCATATATGGCCTTTATTATGTTGAGGAAAGTTCCCTCTATGCCTACTTTCTGCAGGGTTTTTATCATAAATCGGTGTTGAATTTTGTTGAAAGCTTTCTCTGCATCTATTGAGATGATCATATGATTTTTCTCCTTCAATTTGTTAATATGGTGTATCACGTTGATTAATTTACGTATATTGAAGAATCCTTGCATTCCTGGAATAAACCCCACTTGATCATAGTCTGTGATCCTTTTAATGTACTGTTGGATTCTGTTTGCTCGTATTTTGTTGAAGATTGTTGCATCTATGTTCGTCAGTGATATTGGCCTGTAGTTTTCTTTCTTTGTGACATCATTGTATGGTTTTGGTATCAGAGTGATGGTTGCCTCGTAGAGTTAGTTTGGGAGTGTTCCTCCCTCTGCTATATTTTGGAAGAGTTTGAAAAGGATAGGTATTAACTCTTCTCTAAATGTTTGATAGAATTCGCCTGTGAAGCCATCTGGTTCTGGCCTTTTGTTTGTTGGAAGATTTTTAATCACCGTTTCAAATTCACTGCTTGTGATTGATCTGTTCATATTTTCTATTTCTTCCTGGTGCAGTCTTGGAAGGTTGTCCATGTCTAAGAATATGTCTATTTCTTCCAGGTTGTCCATTTTATTGGCATATAGTTGTTTGTTGTGAGCTCTCATTATCTGTTTTATTTCTGCAGTGTCAGTTGTTACTTCTCCTTTTTCATTTCTAATTCTATGTATTTGGGTCTTCTTCCTTTCTTTCTTGATAAGTCTGGCTAATGGTTTATCAATTTTATCTTTGCAAAGAACCCCGTTTTAGTTTTATTGATCTTGGTATCATTTTCTTCATTTGTTTTTCATTTATTTCTTATCTGATCTTTATGATTTCTTTCCTTCTGCTAACTTTGGGTTTTTTTTTTTTGTTCTTCTTTCTCTAATTGCTTAAGGTGTAAGGTTAGGTTGTTTATTTGAGATGTTTCCTGTTCTTAATGTAGGATTGTATTGCTATCAACTTCCCTCTTAGAACTGCTTCTGCTGCATCCCATAGGTTTTGGGTCGTCATGTTTTCACTGTCATTTGTTTCTAGGTATTTTTTAATTTCCTTTTTGATTTATTCAGTGATTTCTTGGTTATCAAGTAGTGTATTGTTTAGCCTCCATGTGTTTGTATTTTTTACAGATTTTTACCTGTAATTGATACCTAGTCTCATAGCATTGTGGTCAGAAAACATACTTAATACAATTTCAATTTTCTTAAACTTACCAAGGCTTGATTTGTGACCCAAGATATGATCTATCTTGGAGAAGGTTCCACGAGCACATGAGAATAATGTGTATTCTTTTGTTTTTGGATGGAATGTCCTAAAAATATCAATTAAATCCACCTTGTTTAATGTATCATTTAAAGCTTGTGTTTCCTTTTTTATTTTCATTTTGGATGATCTGTCCATTGGTGAAAGTGGGGTGTTAAAGTTCCCTCCTATGATTGTGTTACTGTTGATTTCCCCTTTTATGGCTGTTAGCACTTGCCTTATGTATTGAGGTGCTCCTATGTTGGGTGCATAAATATTTCAATTGTTATATCTTCCTGGATTGATCCCTTGATCATTATGTAGTGTCCTTCTTTGTCTCTTGTAATAGTCTTTGTTTCAAAGTCTATTTTGTCTGATATCAGAAATGCTACTCCAGCTTTATTTTCATTTCTCTTTACATGGAATATCTTTTTCCATCCCCTCACTTTCAGTCTGTATGTGTCCCTAGGTCTGAAGTGCGTCTCTTGTAGACAGCATATATATGGGTCTTCTTTATGTATTGTTTCAGCCAATCTATATCTCTTCGTTGGAGCATTTAATCCCTTTACATTTAAGGTAATTATCGATATGTATGTTCCTATTACCATTTTCTTAATTGTTTTGGGTTTATCATTGTAGGCCTTTTCCTTCTCTTGTGTTTCCTGACTAGAGAAGTTCCTTTTGCATTTGTTGTAAAGCTGGTTTGGTGGTGCTGAATTCTCTTAGCATTTGCTTGTCTTAAGGTTTTTTAATTTCTCCGTCAAATCTGAATGAGATCCTTGCTGGGTAGAATAACCTTTGTTGTAGGTTTTTCTCCTTCATCACTTTATATATTCTCGCTTGCAGAGTTTCTGCTGAAAGATCAGCTGTTAATCTTATGGGGATTCCTTATGTGTTATTTGTTGTTTTTCCCTTGGTGCTTTTAATATTTGTTCTTTGTACTTAGTTTTTGATAGTTTGATTGATATGTGTTTTGGCATGTTTCTCCTTGGATTTATCCTGTATGCGACTCTCTGTGCTTCCTGGACTTGATTATCTATATCCTTTCCCATATTAGGGAAGTTTTCAACTATAATCTCTTCAAATATTCTCTCAGCCCCTTTCTTTTTCTCTTCTTCTTCTGGGACCACTATAATTCGAATGTTGGTGCATTTAATGTTGTCCCAGAGTTCTGTGAGACTGCCTCAATTATTTTCATTCTTTTTTCTTTATTATGCTCTGCACTAGGTATTTCCACTATTTTATCTTCCAGGTCACTTATCTGTTCTTTGCTTCAGTTATTCTGCTATTGGTCTCTTCTAGAGAATTTTTAATTTCATTTATTGTGTTGTTCACCTCTGTTTGTTTGCTCTTTAGTTCTTGTAGGTCTTTGTTAAATGTTTCTTGTATTTTCTCCATTCTATTTCCAAGATATTTGATCACCTTTACTATCATTCTTTTGTATTCTTTTTCAGTTAGACTGCCTATTTCCTCTTCATTTGTTAGGTCTGGTGGGTTTTTGTCTTGCTCCTTCATCTGCTGTGTGTTTCTCTATCTTCTCATTTTGCTTATCTTACTATGTTTGGGTTCTTTTCACAGGCTGCAGGTTTGTAGTTTCTGTTGTTTTTGGTGTCTGTCCCCATTGGCTAAGGTTGGTTCAGTGGGTTGTGTAGGATTCCTGGTGGAGGGGACTAGTGCCTGTGTTCTGGTGGATGAGGCTGGAACTTGTTTTTCTGGTGGGCAGGTCCACCTCTGGTGGTGTGTTTTGGGGTGTCTGTGGCCTTATTATGATTTTAGGCAGCCTCTGTGCTAATGGATGGGTTTGTGTTCCACTCTTGCTAGCTGTTTGGAATACGGTGTCCAGCACTGTCGCTTGCTGGTCATTGAGTGGAGCTGTGTCTTGGCATTGACATGGAGATCTCTGGGAGATTTTCACCATTTGATATTACGTGGATCTGGGTGGTCTCTTGTGTACCAGTGTCCTGAACTTGTCTCTCCCACCTCAGTGGCACAGCCCTGACACCTGCCTGGAGAACTAAGAGCCAGTCCTCTACACGGCTCAGAATAAAAGGGCAAAAAGAAGAAATAAAGAAAGAAGAAGGGCTTCCCTGGTGGCGCAGTGGCTGAGAGTCCCCCTGCTGATGCAGGGGACACGGGTTCGTGCCCCTGTCTGGGAAGATCCCACATGCTGCGGTGCAGCCATGCCCACTGAGACTGCATGTCCAGAACCTGTGCTCCACAATGGAAGAGGCCACAACAGTGAGAGGCCCACGTACCGCAAAAGAAAAAAAAAGAAGGTAAAATAAAATAAGTTAAATAAAATAAAGTAAATTTATGAAAATAAAAAATAATTATTAAGAAAAAACTTTTTTTAAGTATTAAAGATAAACGGACAGACAGAACCCTAGGACAAATGGTAAAAGCAAAGCTATACTGACAAAATGTAACACAGAAGCATACATATACACACTCACAAAAAGGGGAAAAAATATATATATAGTGGCTTCCAAAGTCCACCTCTTCAATTTGGGATGATTCTTTTTCTATTCAGATATTCCACAGATGCAGGGTACATCAAGTTGATTGTGGAGGTTTAAACCTGTGATCCTGAGGCTGCTGGGAGAAATTTCCCCTTTCTCTTCTTTGTTTGCTCAGCTCCCAGGGTTCAGCTTTGGATTTGGCCCCACATCTGCATATAGGTCACCTGAGGGCATCTGTTCTTCGCTCAGACAGGACGGGGTTGAAGGAGCAGCTGATTCGCGGGCTCTGGCTCACTCAGGCTGTGGTAAGGGTGAGGTATGGCGTCTGGGGCGAGCCTGCAGCAGCAGAGGCAGGCCTGATGTTGCACCAGCCTGAGGCATGCTGTGCGTTCTCCCAGGGAAGTTGTCCCTGGATCACGGTACTCTGGCAGTGGCGGGCTGCACAGGGTCCCGGGCAGAACAGTGTGGATAGTGACCTGTGCTTGCACACAGGCTTCTTGGTGGCTGCAGCAGCACCATTAGTGTCTGCGCTGATGGCTTCCGCTTGCGCCCGTCTCTGGAGCTCCTTTAAGCGGCTCTCTTAATCACCTCTCCTTGAACACCGGGAAGCAAAGAGGCAAGAAAAAGTCTCTTGTCTCTTCGGCAGCTCCAGACATTTTCCTGGACTCCCTCCCGGCTAGCTGTGGCACACTAGCCCCCTTCAGGCTGTGTTCATGCAGGCAACCCCAGTCATCTCCCTGGGATCCGACAGAAGCCCGAGCCTCAGCTTCTAGACCACCCCCCCCGCCCCGGCTGGTGAGCAGACAAGCCTTCGGGATGGTGAGTGCTGGTTGGCACCGATCCTCTGTGCGGGAATCTCTCCAGCTTGCCCTCTGCACCCCTGTTGCTGCACTCTCCTCTGTGGCTCCAAAGCTTCCCCCCTCTGCCACCCGCAGTCTCCAACCACGAGGGGCTTTCCTAGTGTGTGGAAACCTTTCCTCCCTCATAGCTCCCTCTCACTGGTGCAGGTCCCGTCCCTATTCTTTTGTCTCTGTTTTTCCCTTTTTTTTTTTGCCCTATCCAGGTACGTGGGGAGTTTCTTGCCTTTTGGGAGGTCAGAGCTCTTCTGCCAGTGTTCAGCAGGCGTTCTGTAGGTGTTGTTCCACATGTAGATGTATTTCTGATGTATTTTTGGGGAGGAAGGTGATCTCCGTGTCTTACTCTTCTGCCATCTTGCAGCTCCTCCTGGGGACTTTTAATACACCTCTCTCAACATGTATAGATCATCAAGATACAAAATCAATAAGGAATGGATTTGAACAACACTTATAGACTAAAATGATCCTAAAAGACATATACAGAACATTCTGTCCACTACCAAAAGAATACACATTCTTTTCAAGTACACATGGAACTTTTTGTAGGATCATAGGTTACGTCAAAAGACAGATGCTAGCAGATTTAAGAAGACTGAACTCATACCAAGTATGTTTTTTCTGACCACAATGGTATAAAACAAGAAAGTAATAACAGTCCGAAAGCTGGAAAATTCACAAACACATGGAAATTAACATGCTGCTGAACAACCAATGGATCAAAGAAAAAATCAAGAGAGAAATTTAAATAATATTGGTACAAACAAAAATGGAAACACTAAATATCAAAATGTATGGAATGCAGCTAGAGCCATACTGAAAGGAAAGGTTATAGTTATAAACACATACATCAATGAAAAAAATCTCAAATAACCTGGCTTTACAATTCAAGAAAATAGAAAAGTAATAACAAACTAAGCCCAAAATTAGAAGAGACAAAAAAAAATTAGAGCAGAAATAAATGAAATAAGAAATCAATAGGAAAAATTAACAAATGTAAGAGTCAATTCTTTTAATAGATAAACAAAATTGTCAAACCCTTCACTAAACTAACCAAGAGAGAATCCAAATAAATAAAATTATAAATGAAAGAAAAGACATTAGAACTTATACCTCAGGAATACAAATGATCAGGAGCAACTATTATGAACAATTTTATGTCAGCGTAACTGGATAATGTAGAAAATGGGTAAATTCCTAGAACTCATACAATTTACCAAGACTGAATGATGGAAAATAGATAATATAAATAGACCAATAACAAGTAAGGAAACTGAATTAGTAATCAAATCCTTCCAACAAAGAAAAGCACAGGAGCAGATAGTTTCACTGGTGAATTCCAACAAACATTTAAAGAAGTATTAATCTAATAAGGACCTACTGTATTGCACAGGGAACTCTTACTCAATACTCTGTAATGGCCTAGATGGGAAAGGAATCTAAAAAAGAGTGGATATATGTATATGTATAATTGATTCACTTTGCTGTACACTTGAAACAAACACAACATTGTAAATCAACTATACTCCAATAAAAATTTTAAAAAATAACAAAAGCATTAATGCCAAATCTTCTCAAACTCTTCCAAAAAAATTGAAGAGAAGGGAACACTTCCAATCTCAATTTACAAGTCCAGTATTATCCTGATACAAAAGCCAGGTAAGAACACTACAGGCCAATATCCCTGATGAATATAGATGCAAAAATTCTCAGAAAATACTCACAAACTGAATTCACCAGCACACTGAAAGAATAATACACCATGATGAAGTGGGTTCATCCCTAGGATGCAAGGATGGCTCAACATAGGCAAAATCAATAAATGTGGTACATCACATTGCCATAATGAAAGACAAATATAATATAACCATCTTAATAGATGCAAGGATATATAAACACAAAGGATGCCTAGCACCAAGCAATGTGATAGACCCAGGGCAGGTAACAACCACCCTGCCATCTAGGAAGAAATATTTTGTTCAACATCCATTCATGATAAAAGTCTCAACAAATTGGTTGTAGAAAGAATGAACCTCAATATAATAAAGGCCATATAAACCAAACCCACAATTAACATCAAACTAAATGTTAAAAGCTTGAAAGCTTTTCCTCTATGATCAGAAACAAGACAATGGTTCCTAATCTCACCACTCCTATTTAACATTTTACTAGAAGTCCTAGCCAGAGAAATCAGGCAAGAAAAAAAAATAAACTGAATGTGAAAGAAAAAACTAAAATCAGTAGTATTTCAGTACATTAACAACAAATTATCTGAAAATGAAATAAATCTCAAATGTAGTAGCATTAAAAAGAAAGAAATACTTAGAAATAAATCTAACCATGTGAAAGAGCTATACACTGAAAACAGTAAGACACTGATGAAAGAAATGGAGACACAAACAGTGAAAAGATATTCTGTATTCATGGACTGGGAGAAATAATATTGTTAAAATGTCCATACTACCCAAAGCCATTTACAGATTAAATGCAAACCCTATCAAAATTCCAATGGCAATTTTTACATAAATAGAAAAAAAATCCTAAAATTCATTGTCAAGCACAAAAGATTTTGAATAGACACAGAATTCCTGAGAACGAAGAATCAAGCTGGAGGCATCACACCTCTTAATTTCAAACTATATTATAAAGCTATAGTAATCAAGACAGCACAGCACAAGCATAAAAACAGACACATACACCAACGGAACAAAATTGAGATCTGATAAATAACCCAATCATATATGACCATCTAATATTTGACAAGGAGCCAAGAATGCTCACTGGAGAAAAATAATCTCTTCAATAAATGGTGCTGAGTAAATTAGATATTCACATGCAAGTGAAGGAAATTAGACCCCTATCTTATATCACTCAAAAAATTAACTCCAAATGGATTAAACACCTAAATTTAAGACCTGAAACCATAAAACTCTTAGAAGACAACATAGAGGAAAAAGTTTCTGGACATTGGTCTTGTCAGTAATAATTTGGATATGACACATAAAAGCAAAAGCAACAAAATCAAAAGTAAACAATGGGAACTACATCAAACTAAAAGCCTTCTGCAAGAGTAACAATCAAAAACATAAAAGACAAAAGTAACAATCACAAACATAAAAAGGCAGACAACTGAATGGGAGAAAATATTTGCAAAATACATATATAAGTGGTTAATATTCAAAATATATATGGAACCCATACAACTCAATAGCAAAAATAATAATCCAACTAAAATGGGCAAAGGAACTGAATAAACATATTTCCAAAGAATATATTTAAACAGACAACATGAAATATATATGAAAAGGTGCTCAACATCAGTAATTATCAGAGAAATTCAAACACAACCACAGTGATGAGTTGGGGCATGTTCAGGATGACATTTATACAATGGAATATTATTGAGCCATAAAAAAGAATGAAATAATGCTATCTGAGGCAACATTGATGGACCCAGAGATGACCATGCTAAGTGAAGTGAGCAAAACAAAGACAAATATCATGTGATATCACTTATATATGGAATCAAGAGAAGTGATACAAATGAACTTATTTACAAAACAGAAACAGACCCACAGACATAGAAAACAAACTTGTGGTTACCAAAGGGGAAGTGGGGGGGAGGGATAAATTTGGAGTTTGGGATTAACATATACACACTACTATGTATAAAATAGATAACCAACAAGGACCTACTGTATAGCACAGGAAATTATGCTCAATATTTTATAATAACCTACAACGGAAAAGAATCTGAAAAAAACAGATACACACTTATGTTTAACTGGATCACTTTGCTGTACACCTGAAACTAACACAACATTGTAAATCAACTATAGTTCAATAAAAATTAATTAATTTTTAAAAAACCACAGTGAGATATCACCTTAAACCTGTTACAATGGCTATTATAAAAAAGACAAGAGACAACAAGTGCTAGTGAGGATGTGGAGAAAAGGGAACCCTAGTACACTGTTGGTGGGAATGTAAATTTGTATAGCCTCTATGGAAAACAGCATTCCTCAAAAAAAAAAAAGGTTCCTCAAAAAATTAAAAGTACAAATACCGTCTGATCCAGAAATTCCACTCCTGTGTATATATGCAAAGAAAACAAAAATACTAATTCAAAAAGATATATGCACTCCAAAGTTCACAGTGGCATTATTTACAACAGCCAAGATATGGAAGCAACCTAAGTGCCCATCAACTGATGAATGGATAAAGAAGCTGTGATATATACGCAATGGTATTTTGCTTCATAAAGTAAATCAGACAGAGAAAGATAAGTACTGTATGTTTTCATTTATATGTTGAACCTAAAATTTAAAATAGACCAGGCACTGCTGGGGGCCCATGGACACCTAAGGGGATGGGAGGAACAAACTGGTAGGATGTGGGTGGAGGGAGGGGGGAGGAGAAGTGGAGGTGAGATGGGACCAGTGTCCCTGAGGGGGGGGGAGGGGAGGGGAGGGGTTACCATGCTCAAGACGGGCCCACCCAAAGTGAGGGGATTAGCTGGGAGAGGAAGAGACCCTCGGGGGATGGGGGATTAGAAGGGAACTTGTCCAGAGATTCCCCCACCCACTTGGGCCCCCAAGAGCCTGCTGAGGTTCCAGGACTGATTTTCCACACTCTGAGAACCACTCTGGCTGCACTAAGCCTAATCCTGCCCCCAACCCCCACATACGGCCTTATCACTGCACTCAACACTCTGAGGCCCCCTCTTGTCCTGGAGCCATTTCTCAACTGAGGGTCTTCAGCCTAGGCCCAGCCCCTGCCTAAACCCCACACCTACCTAAGCACCACCCTGCCTAACCTCCAAACCAAAAGCCAAGGCTTTTTTTGGCCCTTTTTAAAAAAACTTTTAGGCTATGGTTCTGTGTTCCTTGTTGTTTCATTTATATTTTTTCCAATAATTTTTTTTTCTAATTTTAATTTATTTTTTATTCTTTGTTACTGTTGTGCTCCTTCTGGTTTGTTCCCCCTCCATTTTTTTTTGTTTGTGGTTTTGTTTTACCTTGTTGTTGTTTCACTTATATTTTTACTTTTTCTAATATATTTTTTTATTTTTCTAACTTTATTTTTTATTCTTTGTTATTGCACTGCTCCTTTTTTTTTTTGCCACTTTACATGGCTTACAGGACCTTGGTTCCCAGACGAGGGGTCAGGCCTGAGCTCCTGTGGTGGGAGTGCTGAGTTCAAACCACTGGACTAAGAGAGAACCTCAGACCAGAGGAAATATTGAGTTAGGTCTCCTAGAGGTCCTCATCTCAGCACCAAGACCCAGCTCTAACCAACTGCCCACAAACTCCAGTGCTGCATACCTCAAGCCAAACAACCAGTAAGACAGGAACACAGTCCCACCCATTAAAAAAAATGAGATGACCAAAAAATATGTTACAGGCAAAGGAGCAAGGTAAATACCTACAAGATCAAATAAATGAGAAGGAAATAGGCAACCTACCTGAAAATGAATTCAGAGTAATGATAGTAAAGATGACCCAAGATCCTGGAAATAGAATGGAGGCAGGGATAAAGAAAATACAACAAATATTTTAAAAAGAACTAGAAGAACTAAAGAACAAACAGAAAGTGATGAATAACACAATAACTGAAATGAGAAATATACTAGAAGGAATCAACAGCTGAATAACTGAGGCAGAAGAACGAATAAGTGAGCTCAAAGATAGAATGGTGGAAATAACTGCCATGGAGCAGAATAAAGAAAAGAGAATGAAAAGAATTGAGGACAGCTTCACAGACTTCTGGGACAACATTAAAAGCATCAATATTCAAATTATAGGGGTCCCAGAAGAAGAAGAGAAAGAGAAAGTGTCTGAGAAAATATTCAAAGAAATTATAGTCAAAAATTCCCTAACATGGGAAAGAAAATAGTTAACCGACTCCAAGAAGTGCAGAGAGTCCCAGGCAGGATAAACCCAAGGAGAAAAATACTGAGACACATAATAATCAAACTAACAAAAATTAAATACAAAGAAAAAGTATTAAAAGCCGCAAGGGAAAAATCAATAAATAACATACAAGGGAATCCCATAAGGTTATCAGCTGCTTTTCCAGCAGAAACTCTGCAGGCCAGAAGGGAGTGGCAGGATATATTTAAAGTGTTGAAAGGGAAAAACCTACAACCAAGATTACTCTACCCAGAAAGGATCACATTCAGATTCAAAGAAGAAAACAAAAACTTTGCAGACAAGCAAAAGATAAGAAAATTCAGCACCACCAAACCAACTTTACAACAAATGCTAAAGGAACTTCTCTAGCTGGGAAACACAAGAGAAGAAAAATATCCACAAAAACAAACCTGAAACACTTAAGAAAATGGTAATAGGAATACACATATTGATAATTACCTCAAATGAAAATGGAATAAGTGCTCCAACCAAAAGACACAGACTGTCTGAATTAATACAAAAACAAGACCTGTATATATGCTGTCTATGAGAGACCCACATCAGACCTACAGATACATACAGACTGAAAGTGAGGAAATGGAAAAATATATTCCATGCAAATAGAAAATACAAGAAAGCTGGAGTAGCAATACTATTATCAGATAAAATAGACTTTAAAATAAAGACTGTTACAAGAGATAAGGAAGGAAACTAAAACATGATGTAGGGATCAATCCAAGAAAAAAATATAACAATTATAAATATTTAAGCACCTAGCAGAGGAGCACCTCAATATGTAAGGCAAATGCTAACAGCCATAAAAGGGAAAATTGACAGTAACACAATAATAGTGGGGAACTTTAACATCCCACTTACACCAATCAACAGACCACCCAGAAACAAAATTAATGAGGAAACACAATCATTAAATAACACAATAGTCCAAATAGATTTAATTGATACTTATAGGACATTCCATCTGAAAGCAAGAGAATACACTTTCTTCTCAAGCACACATGGAACATTCCCCAAGATAGACCACATCTTAGGTCACAAATCAATCATCAGAAAATTTAAGAAAACTTAAATTGTATCAAGAATCATTTCTGACCAAAACACTATGAGATTAGAAATCAATTACAGGAAAAAAAACTGTAAAAAAACCACAAACACAAGAAGGCTAAACAGTGTGCTGCTAAATAACCAAGAGATCACTGAAGAAATCAAAGAGGAAATAAAAAATACCTAGAAACAAATGACAATGAAAACATGATGACCCAAAACCTATGGAACACAGAAAAAACAGTTCTAAGAGGTAAGTTTACAGCAATAAAATCTCACCTCAAGAAACAAGAAAAATATCAAATAAACAATCTAAACTTACAACTAAAGCAACTAGAGAAAGAACTAAGAAAATCCAAAGTTAGAAGAAAAGAAATCATAAAGATCACAGCAGACATAAATGAAATAGAAATGAAGCAAAAATAGCAAAGATCAGTAAAACTAACAGCTGGTACTTGGAAAAGATAAACAAAATTGATAAACCTTTAGCAAGACTCATCAAGAAAAAGAGGGAGAGGACTCAAATCAGCAAAATTAGAAATGAAAAAGGAGAAATTACAACTGACAACACAGAAATACAAGGGATCATAAGAGACTACTACAAGCAACTATATGCTAATAAAACAGACAACCTTGAAGAAATGGACAAATTCTTGGAAACGTACAACTTTCCAACTGAATCAGGAAGAATTAGAAAATATGAACAGTACTATCACAAGTAATGAAATTTAAACTATAATTTAAAAACTTCGAACAAACAAAAGTCCAGGGCCAGATGGCTTTACAGACAAACTCTATCAAATATTTAGAGAAGAGCTAACACCTATCTTACTCAAACAGTTCCAAAAAACTGCAGAGGGAGGAAGATTCCAAAATTTGTTCTATTAGTCCACCATCACGCTGATACTGAAATGAGACAAAGATATCACAAAAAAAGAAAATTACAGTCCAAAAAATCTAATGAACATAGATTCAAAAATCCTGAACAAAACACTAGCAAACAGAATCCATCAACACATTAAAAAGACCATACATCATGATCAAGAGGGATTTCCCCCAGGAATGCAATGATTCTTCAACATATGCAAATCAACCAATGTGGTACACCATATTAACAAATTAAAGAATAAAAACCATATGATTAGCTCAATCGATGGAGAAAAAGGGTTTGACAAAATTCAACACCAATTTATGATAAAAACTCCCCAAAAAGTGGGCACAGAGGTAACCTATCTCAACAAAATAAAGGCCATATAAGACAAATCCACAGCAAACATCATTCTCAGTAGTGAAAAACTGAAATAATATCCTCTAAGATCAGGAAAAAGACAAGGATCTCCACTCTTGCCACTCTAATTCAACATAGTTTTGAAAGTCCTAGCCATGGGAATCAGAAAAGAAAAATAAAAGGAATCCAATTTGGAAACCAAGAAGTAAAGCTGTCACTGTTTGCAGATGACATGATACTATACATAGAAAATCCTAAAGATGCCAACAGAAAACTACAAGAACTAATCAATGAATTTGGTAAAGTAGCAGGATGCAAAATTAATGCACAGAAAATTCTTGCATTCTATACACTAAGAACAAAAGACCAGAAAGAGAAATTAAGGAAACACTCCATTTACCACTGCAACAAAAAGAATAAAATAACTAGGAATAAAGCTACCTAAGGAGGCAAAGACCTGTACACAGAAAACTATAAAACACTGATGAAAAAAATCAAAGATGACATAAAAAGATAGAGAGGTATACCATGTCCTTGGATTGGAAGATTTGATATTGTGAAAATGCCTATACTACTCAAAGCAATCTATAGATTCTATGCAATCCCTATCAGATAACCAATGCCATTTTTTCACAGAATTAGAACAAAAAAATTTTACAATTTATATGGAAACACAAAAGAAGCAATTTCGAGAAGGAAAAACGGACATAACAAAATAAGGCTCCCTGACTTCACACCATACTACAAAGCTATAGTAATCAAGAGAGTATGGTACTATAATAAAAACAGAAATATAGATCGATGGTACAGGACAGAAAGCCAGAGATAAACCCACACACGTATGGCCAGCTAATCTATGACAAAGGAGGCAAGAACATACAATGGAGAAAAGACAACTTCTTCAATAAGTGGTGCTGTCAAAACCGGACAGCAACATGCAGAAGAATGAAATTAGAACAAACACTAAAATCATACACAAAGATAAAATCATAATGGATTAAAGCCTTAAATATAAAGGCAGACACTATAAAAGTCTCAGAGGAAACATAGGAAGAACACTCTTTGACATAAATCACAGCAAGATCGTTTCTGACCCACCTCCTACAGTAATGAAAATAAAAACAGTAAGAAACAAATGGCACTGAATTAAACTTAAAAGCTTTTGCACAGCAAAAGGAAACCATAAACAAGATGAAAAGACAAGCCTCAGGATGGGAAAAATATTTGCAAATGAAGCAACTTACAAAGGATTAATCTCCAAAATACACAAAAAGCTCATGCAGCTCAATATCAAAAAGCAAACAATCCAATGAAAAAATGGGTGGAAGATCTCAGCAGACATTTCTCCAAAGAAGACATACAGATGGCCTCCAAACACATGGAAAGATGCTCAACATCGCTAATCATTAGAGAAATGCAAAGCAAAACCACAGTGAGGTATCAACTCACTCTGGTCAGAATGGCCATCATCAAAAAATCTACAAACTACAAATGCAGGAGAGGATGTGGAGAGAAGTGAATCCTCTTAGTCTGTTGGTGGGAATGTAAATTGATACAGCCACTGTGGAGAACAGTATGGAGGTTCCTTAAAAAACTAAAAATAGGGCTACCATATAACATGGCAACTCCACTCCTGGGCATATAGACAGAGAAAACCATAATTCAAAAACACACAGGCAGGGGGAGAACTTCAAGACAGCAGAGGAGTAAGATGTGGAGATCACCTTCCTCCCCACAAATACATGAAAAATACATCTACCTGTGGAACAACTCATAGAGAACACCTACTGAATGCTGGCAAAAAACCTCAGACTTCCCAAAACACAAGAAAATCCCCATGTACCTGGGTAGGGCGAAAGAAAACATAAAAATAAAAAACAGAGACAAAAGAATAGGGATGGGACCTGCACCTCTGGAGGGAGCTGTGAAGGAGGAAGCATTTCCTCACACTAGGAAGCCCCTTAAATGGTGGACTCGGGGCTTGGGAGGGCAGCTTCAGAGCCATGCAGGAGAGTGCAGCAATAGGGGTGAAGAGGGCAAAGTGGAGAGATACCCGCACAGAGGACCAGTGGCGACCAGCACTCACCAGCCTGAGAGGCTTGTCTGCTCACCACTGGGGCAGTTGGGAGCTGGGAGCTGAGGCTCGGGCTTCAGAGGTCAGATCCCAGGGAGAGGACTGGAGATGGCTGTGTGAACAGAGCCTAAAGGGGGTTAGTGCACCACAGCTAGTCGGGATGGAGTCTGGGAAAAATCTGGACCTGCCTAAAGGCAAGAGACCAGTTTTGGGGTGTGTGAGGTGAGGGGATTCCTTCCCTGTCTGCCCCCACAAGGCAGAGCACTGCCTAAACAAGGTCCAGAGACAGGCATGGGCTGCGCCTATCAGCCTGGAACCCAGAGACGGGCATGAAATGCTAATGCTGTTGCTGCAGCCACCAAGAAACCTGTGTGTAAGCACAGGTCACTATCCACACCTCCCCAGGAGGCCGCGCAGCACGCCACTGCCAGGGCCCCGTGATCCAGGGACAAGTTCCCTGGGACAACACTTGGTGTACCTCAGGCTGTTGCAATGTCATGCTGGACTCTGCCACCGCAGGCTCGCCCCACATTCTAATTATAACTACTGTACCCCTCCCTCCCCCTGGCCTGAGTGCGCCAGAGCCCCTTAATCAGCCTCTCCATTAACTCTTTCCTGTCTGGGTGGGAACAGAGGCCTAAAGGCAACCTACATGTAGAGGTGGGGCCAAAAGCAAAGCTGAATCCCAGAAGCTGTGCAGCCTCAGGAGCAGCTGATTAAATTCCCACAATCAACTTGATGTACCCTGCATCTGTGGAATACCTAAATAGACAAGGAATCATCCCAAAATTGAGGCAGTGGAATTTGGGAGTAACTGTAGACTTGGGGCTTGCTGTCTGTGGCTGATCTGTTTCTAATTTTTATGTTTATCTTAGCATAGATTTTAGCACTTGCTATCATTGGTGAATTTGTTTATTGATTTGGTTGCTCTTTCTTTTTTCCTTTCCATTTTTCCCTTTTAAATTATTATTAAATTTAAATAATTTTAAAATATATTTACTTTTCTTTCTTTTTTCCTTCCTTTTCTTCTGAGCCATGTGGCTGACATGGTCATGGTGCTCCATCCTGGTGTCAGGCCTGAGCCTCTGAGGTGGGAGAGCCGAGTTCATGACACTGGACAACCAGAGACCTACCAGTCCCACGTAATATCAAACAGTGAGAGCTCTGCCAGAGATCTCCGTCTCAATGCTAAGACCCAGCTACACCCAACAGTCAGCAAGTTCCAGTGCTGCACACTGCATGCCAAACAACTAGTGAGACAGAAACACACCACCACCCATTAGCAGAGAGGCTCCCTAAAATCATATAACTTCACAGACACACCAAAACAAACGACTGGATGTGGTGCTACCCACCACAAAGACAAGTTCCAGCCCTACCCACCAGAACACAGGCACCAGTCCCCTCCACCAGGAAGCTAACACAACCCACTGAACTGACTTCACCCACTGGGGACAGACACCAAAAACAATGGGATTGACAAACCTGCAGCCTGAAAAAAGGAGACTCCAAACAGAGTAAGTTAAACAAAATGATAAGATAGACAAATATGCAGCAGATGAAGAAGCAAGGTAAAAACCCACCAGACCAAATAAATGAAGAGAAAATAGGCAGTCTACCTGAAAAAGAATTCAGAGTAATGATAGCAAAATGATCCAAAATCTTGGAAATAGAATGGAGGAAATACAAGAAATGTTTAACAAACACCTAGAAGAACTAAAGAGCAAACAAACCATGATGAACAACACAATAAATGAAATTAAACTCTCTAGAAGGAATCAAGAGCAGAAACTGAGGCAGAAGAACAGATAAGTGACCTAGAAGATAAAATAGTGGAAATAACTACTGCAGAGCAGAATAAACAAAAAAGAATGAAAAGAATTGAGGACAGACCTCTGGGACAACATTAAACACACCAACATTTGAATTATAGGGGTCCAAGAGAAGAAGAAAAAAAGAAAGGGTCTGAGAAAATATTTGAGGAGATTATAATTGAAAACTTCCTTAACATGGGAAAGGAAATAGTCAATCCAGCCCAGGAAGTGCAGAGAGTGCATACAGGATAAACCCAAGTAGAAACATGCAAGATACATATTAATCAAACTATCAGAAATAAAATACAAATAAAAAATATGAAAAGCAGCAAGGGAAAAACAAGTAACATACAAAGGAATCCATATAAAGTTAACAACTGATCCTTCAGCAGAAACTCTGCAAGCCAGAAGGGAGTGGCAGGATATATTTAAAGTGAAGAAAGGGAAAAACCAATAGCCAAGATTACTCTACCCAGCAAGGATCTCATTCAGATTAGAAAGAGAAATTAAAACCTGTACAAACAAGCAAAAGAGAATTCAGCACCACCAAACCAGCTTTATGACAAATGCTAAAGGAACTTCTTTAGGCAGGAAACAGAGAAGGAAAAGACCTACAATATCAAACCCAAAACAATTAAGAAAATGGTAATAGAAATATACATATTGATAATTACCTTAAGTATAAATGGAATAAATGTTCCAGCAAAAAGACAGACCGGCTGAGTGGATACAAAAACAAGACCCATATATATGCTGTCTAGAAGACACCCACTTTAGAACTAGGGACACATACAGACTGAAAGTGAGGGGATGGAAAAAGATATCCCATACAAATGGAAATCAAAAGAAAGCTGGAGTAGCAATTCTCATATCAGACAATAGAGACTTTAAAATAAAGACTATTACAAGAGACAAAAAAGGACAATACCTAATGATCAAGGGATTAATCCAAGAAGAATATATAACATTTGTAAATATTTATGCACCCAACATAGGAGCACCTCAATACATAAGGCAAATACTAACAGCCATAAAAGGGGAAATTGACAGTAACACAATCATAGTAGGGGACTTTAACACCACACACCAATGGACAGATCATCCAAAATGAAAATGAATAAGGAAACACAAGCTTTAAATGATACATTAAACAAGATGAACTTAATTGATATTTATAGGACATTCCATCCAAAAACAACAGAATACTCTTTCTTCTCAAGTGCTTGTGAAACATTCTATGGGAAATATCATATCTTGGGTCACCAAACAAGCCTTGGTAAATTTAAGAAAGTTGAAATCATATCATGCATCATTTCTGACCACAACACTATGAGACTAGATATCAATTACAGGAAAATAAAACTGTAAAAAATACAAAAACATGGAAGCTAAAAAATATACTATTAAATAACCAAGAGATCACCGAAGAAATCAAAGAGAAAATCAAAAAATACCTAGAAACAAATGACAATGAAAACACGACAACCCAAAACCTGTGGGATGCAGCAAAAGGAGTTCTAAGAGGGAAGTTTATAGCAATACAATCTTACCTCAAGAAACAAGAAACTTTTCAAATAAGAAACCTAACCTTACACCTAAAGCAATTAGAGAAAGAAGAACCAAAAAAACCCCAAAGTTAGCAAAAGGAAATAAATCATAAAGATAGGATCAGAAATAAATGAAAAAGAAATGAAAGAAAAAATAGCAAAGATCAATAATAAAAGCTGGTTCTTTGAGAAGATAAACAAAATTGATAAACCATTAGCCAGACTCATGAAGAAAAAAAAGGAAAAGACTCAAACCAACAGTATTAGAAATGATAAAGGAGAAGTAACAACTCACACTTCAGAAATACAAAAGATCATGAGAGATTACTACAAGCAACTATATGCCAATAAAATGGACAAGCTGGAAGAAATGGACAAATTCTTAGAAAAGCACAACCTTCTGAGACTGACCCAGCAAGAAATAGAAACTATAAACAGACCAAACACAAGCACTGAAATTGAACCTGTGTTCAAAAATCTTCCCACAAACCAAAGCCCAGGACCAGATGGCTTCACGGGTGAATTCTATCAAACATGTAGAGAAGAGCTAACACCTATCTTTCTCAAACTCTTCCAAAATATAGCAGAGGGAGGAACACTCCCAAACTCATTCTATTAGGCCACAATCACCCTGATACCAAAACCAGAAAAAGATGTCCCAAAGAAAGCAAACTACAGGCCAATGTCACTGATGAACATAGATGCAAAAATCCTCAACAAAATACTATCAAACAGAATCCAACTGCATATTAAAAGGATCATACACCATGATCAAGTGGGGTTTATCCCAGGAATGCAAGGATTCTACAATATATGCAAATCAATCAATGTGATACACCATCTTAACAATTTGAAGAAGAAAAGCCATATGATAATATCAAGAGATGCAGAAAAAGCTTTCAAGAAAATTCAACACCCATTTCTGATAAAAAATCTCCAGAAAGTAGGCATAGAGGGAACTTAACGCAACATAATAAAAGCCATATATGACAAAGCCATGGTCAACATCATTCTCAATGGTGAAAACTGAAACCATTTCCTCTAAGATCAGGAACAAGACAAGGTTGCCCACTCTCACTGCTATTATTCACCATAGTTTTGGAAGTTTTAGCCACAGCAATCAGAAACGAAAAATAAATGAAAGGAATCCAAATTGGAAAGAAGAAATAAAACTATCACTTTTTGCAGATTACATGATTCTATACATAGAGAATCCTAAAGATGCTTCCAGAAAACTACTAGAACTAATCAATGAATTTGGTAGAGTAGCAGGATACAAAATTAATGCACAGAAATCTCTGGTATTCCTATACACTAATGATGAAAAATCTGAAAGAGAATTTAAGGAAACACTCCCATTTACCACTGCAAAAAAAGAATAAAATACCTAGGAATAAACCTACCTAAGGAGACAAAAGACCTGTATGCAAAAACTATAAGACACTGATGAAAGAAATTAAAGTTGATACAAACAGATGGAGAGATACACCATGATCTTGGATTGGAAGAATCAACATTGTGAAAATGACTATAGTCTTCAAAGCAAACTACAGATTCAATGCAATCTCTATCAAATTACCAATTGCGTTTCTCACAGAACTAGAACAAAAAGTTTCACAATTTGTATGGAAACACAAAAGACCCCGAATAGCCAAAGAAATCTTGAGAAAGAAAAATGGTGCTAGAGGAATCAGGCTCCCTGACTTCAGACTATACTACAAAGCTTCAGTAATCAAGACAGTATGGTACTGGCACAATAATAGAAATATCGTTCAATGGAACAGGATAGAAAGCTCAGAGATAAACCCACACACATATGGTCACCTTATTTTTGATAAAGGAGGCAAGAATATACAATGGAGAAAAGAAATCCTCTTCAATAAGTGCTGCTGGGAAAACAGGAGAGCTACATGGAAAAGAATGAAATTAGAACACTCCCTAACACTTTATAAAAAAGTAAACTCAAAATGGATTAAAGACTTAAATGGAAGTCTAGACAGTATAAATGTCTTAGAGGAAAACATAGGCAGAACACTCTATGACATAAATCACATCAAGAACCTTTCTGACCTACCTCCTAGAGAAATGGAAATAAAAGCAAAAATAAACAAATGGGACCTAATCAATTTTAAAAGCTTTTGCACAGCAAAGGAAACCATAAACAAGATGAAAAGACAACCCTCAGAATGGGAAAAAAATATTTGCAACCAAGCAACCGACAAAGGATTAATCTCCAAAGTATACAAACAGCTCATACAGCTAATGACAATACAAAATGACTTATTAAAGGTAAGATCAGAACAACAACAAAAAATCCACATAAATAATGGGTTCACTCTTTTGGGCCTACGGTATCATATTATCAGATTAAAAAAGCATAACTACTAAGTTCTATTTTGTTACACTTTCTCTTCAAAGAAGAATTATTATCAAGCTAGATAGAGCAGACAAACATGGTTATGAGAGAACTGAAGTGCATTATGATAGGTGAGGAAAGAGTAAGAGAACAACTAGCTGTTGTAAAATAAATCAAACTTCCAGAACCAGACACATTATAAACTAGGACACCGAAATAAACTACTGGACTGAAAATAGAAGAGGTGCTGGAACACTGGATATGTGGTTTTCTGGTTTTATAAAAAGGAGGGAGATAAAAACCAAAAACTTTATAAACTCTAGTAAGGTGAAAGTAATATGAAGTCCCTAGAAAGGAACATGAAAGCATAAAGTTCACTGGCAAAGGTAAATATAAAAACAAAACAGAATATTATAATACTCTAATGGTGGTATATAAATCACTTAATTCTGGTATAGAATTTAAAAGACCAAAGTATAAAAAATATAACTATAAAAATGTGTTAATGGATACAGAATACAAATTATGTAATTTGTGACATCAATAACATAAAGTGTGGGGGGAGAAGAAGTAAAAGTGTAGAGGTTGTGGATGCAATTGAAATTGTTTTTGACTTAAAATAGATTGCTATAGCCATAAGATATTTTATATAATCCCCATGGAAATCACAAAAAAATAACTATAAAAATGCACAAAAGAAAATGGGAAAAGAATGAAATCATGTCACTATAAAAAGTCAAGTAAACACAAAGGAAAACAGCAAGAGGAAAGAGGGACAAAAGAGCTACAAAGTAGACAGAAAACAGTGAACAAAACAGCAATTGTAAGTCCTTCCCTATCAATAATTATTTTAAATATATATGCATTTAACTCTCCAATCAAAATAATAGAGTGGCTGAATGCATTTTAAAAAACCCCAAATCCAATATATACTGTCTACAAGTGACTCATTTTATATTTAAGGCTACATACAGGCTGAAAGTGAAAGAATGCAAAAATATGTTCCATCCAAATGGTAACAAAAAGAGTAGAGGTAGTCATATTTGTATCAAACAAAACAGACTTTAAGTTAAGAACTGTCATAAGAGACAAAGAAGGACATTTATAATGGTAAAAGGGTCAATTCTATAGAAATATATAACAATTATAAATATATATGGACCCAATATCAGAGCACCCAAATATATTAAGCAAATATTGACAGAATTGAAAGGAGAAATAGATAGCAACACAACAATACTAGGATTTTTCAACACTAATAAATAGAACATCCATACAGAAGACCAATAAGGAAACACAGAACCTAAACAACACTATAGGCCACTTTAGAACGCTGTGGATCTGTCAGACATATATAAAACCCACATGGAACATTCTCTGGGGTAAATCACATGTTAAGTGACAAAACACGTCTTAATAAGTTTAAGAAGATTGAAAACATATCAAGTATCTATTCTTACCACAATGGAATGAAATTAGAGATGAATAGCGGAAAGAAAGTTGGAAAATTCACAAATATGTAGACATTAATCAGCACATCCTTGAGCAATCAATGTGTCAAAGAATAAATCAAAAGGGAAATTAGAGCATCATGTGGTATAAGAAGTTTCGCTTATTAACCCCCCTTTCTGACAATGAATTAGACACCTATCCATGAATAAAAGAATTGTTGTAGGATGTAGCACCATATACCAATGGACCCAGGAGGAGTCTCACCCACCTGTGCATCTGGTAATAGGCAGACAGACCTTGGTACAGACTTTGGAACCTGCAGAGCCAGAAAACAGCAAACCTGCCCAGGTTCCTCTCACCATGTTTAGGTAAAAACCTGGAGATGCTGAACTGGACAGATTCCCACTCACAAGAGAGAATTTGCAGAAGTCCATCCTTCCTGAGGGGAGATTCTAGCATGTCATTGGAGGAAAAAAAATGTTCCCCCCACCAAAGATATACTGCATGGGGCTGATTTATCTGGCTGCAGTGATTTCTCCCTCAGGGGAAAAGGAGAACAGTGAGTAGAGTGACTGGCTTCCCCAGTTTTGTGGGATGCAGCTGGTGAAACTCATTTTCCTCCAAGAGCACGCAAAGTACTGAGGTGAGACTGGGGGGGAGGAAGGATATTGGGAAAGAGGCAAATAAGAATTTCAAAGGGCATAAAAGGGAGCTCAGCAGCAAGCCCGCCCATGAGCCTTTGGGAGTACCACACCCAGGGATCTCTCTTCTGGATCCTCAAGCCCCCAACATGCAGAGTGCTAAACCCACACCTCCTCCCACTCTGAGGCCAATTCCTGTGTGTGCCTCCATGTGTGGTGCATGATAGAGAGCTCCAAAAAACAAGGGAGCACAACAGAAAACAGGCCCCAGTCTATGGGCAAGGGAGAAAGCACAAACTTGAGGTATAGTGTCACTTTCTGGAAAATTAAAGACAGGCTTCTAGTAGCCAGCCTGATGAGTTGTAAGAGTCAGATAAGACATAAAACTTAAGAATGCTGCCACAAGAGGGCGCAAGAAGAGTGGAGCAGGTGTACTGATACAAAGAGGGAGAAAACCCAAGATAATAACACCACCATCAAACAGAATACTGCACCTTGAAGGTAACTAGTAAAGATTTAAGGATATATCTTCTATTTTAAATGCAAAAGCAGCAAAACAAAAGTACAAGTAATGTGAAAATTCAAGGAAATATAACATCACAAAAGGAAAATAATAATTCCCCAATAACAGAGTTAAAGGCATGAAATTTTGTGATCTAGCTGATAAAGATTTCAAAAGTGCTGCTTCT
This sequence comes from Lagenorhynchus albirostris, assembly GCF_949774975.1. Classification (NCBI taxonomy): domain Eukaryota; kingdom Metazoa; phylum Chordata; class Mammalia; order Artiodactyla; family Delphinidae; genus Lagenorhynchus; species Lagenorhynchus albirostris. The sequence goes on from NC_083116.1 coordinate 78,355,469, forward strand.
TTAAGAAACTCAATATTCTACAAACTATATGGTTATCTCAATAGATGCAGAGAAAGCTTTCGACAAAATTCAACACCGATTTATGATAAAAACCCTGCAGAAAGTAGGCATAGAGGGAACTTTCCTCAACATAATAAAGGCCATATATGACAAACCCACAGCCGACATCGTCCTTAATGATGAAAAACTGAAACCATTTTCACTAAGATCAGGAACAAGACAAGGTTGCCCACTCTCACCACTATTATTCAACATAGTTTTGGAAGATATAGCCACAGCAATTGGAGAAGAAAAAGAAATAAAAGGATTCCAAATCGGAAAAGAAGAAGTAAAGCTGTCACTGTTTGCAGATGACATGATACTATACATAGAGAATCCTAAAGATGCTACCAGAAAACTACTAGGGCTAATCAATGAATTTGGTAAATTTGCAGGATACAAAATTAGCACACAGAAATCTCTGGCATTCCTATACACTAATGATGAAAAATATGAAAGTGAAATTAAGAAAACACTTCCATTTACCACTGCAACAAAAAGAATAAAATATCTAGGAATAAACCTACTTAAGGAGACAAAAGAACTGTATGCAGAAAATTATGACACTGATGAAAGAAATTAAAGGTGATACAAATAGATGGAGAGATATACCATGTTCTTGGATTGGAAGAATCAACATTGTGAAAATGACTCTACTACCCAAAGCAATCTACAGATTCAATGCAATCCCTATCAAACTACCACTGGCATTTTTCACAGAACTAGAACAAAAAAATTCACAATTTGTATGGAAACACCAAAGACCCCGAATAGCCAAAGCAAACTTGAGAAAGAAAAACGGAGCTGGAGGAATCAGGATCCCTGACTTTAGACTATATTACAAAGCTACAGTAATCAAGACAGTATGGTACTGGCACAAAACCAGAAATATAGAACAATGGAACAGGATAGAAAGCCCAGAGATAAACCCACGCACATACGGTCACCTTGTCTTTGATAAAGGAGGCAAGTGGAGAAAAGTGGAGAAAAGACAGCCTCTTCAATAAGTGGTGCTGGGAAAACTGGACAGTTACATGTAAAAGAATGAAGTTAGAACTCTCCCTAACACCATACACAACAATAAACTCAAAATAGATTAAGGACCTAAATATAAGGGCAGACACTATGAAACTCTTAGAGGAAAACATAGGCAGAACAATCTATGACATAAATCACAGCAAGATCCTTTTTGACCCACCTCCTAGACAAATGGAAATAAAACGAAAAATAAACAAATGGGACCTAATGAAACTTAAAAGCTTTTGCACAACAAAGGAAACCATAAACAAGACCAAAAGACTACCCTCAGAATGGGAGAAAATATTTGCAAATGAAGCAACTGACAAAGGATTAATCTCCAAGACTTACAAGTAGCTTATGCAGCTCAATAACAAAAAAACAACCCAATCCCAAAATGGGCAGAAAACCTAAATAGACATTTCTCCAAAGAAGACATACAGATTGCCAACAAACACATGAAAGAATGCTCAACATCATTAATCAGTAGAGAAATGCAAATCAAAACTACAATGAGATATCATCTCACTCGGTCAGAATGGCCATCATCAAAAAATCTAGAAACAGTAAATGCTGGAGAGGGTGTGGAGAAAAGGGAACACTCTTGCACTTTTGGCGGGAATGTAAATTGATACAGCCACTATAGAGAACAGTATGGAGGTTCCTTAAAATACTAAAAATAGAACTACCATACGACCCAGCAATCCCACTACTGGGCATATACCCTGATAAAACCGTAATTCAAAAAGAGTCATGTACCAAAATGTTCATTGCAGCTCTATTTACAATAGCCAGGACATGGAAGCAACCTAAGTGTCCATCATCAGATGAATGGATAAAGAAGATGTGGCACATATATACAATGGAATATTACCCAGCCATAAAAAGAAATGAAATTGAGATATTTGTAGTGAGGTAGATGGACCTAGAGTCTGTCATACAGAGTGAAGTAAGTCAGAAAGAGAAAATCAAATACAGTATGTTAACACATATATATGGAATCTAAGAAAAAATAAAGGTCATGAAGAACCTAGAGGTAAGACGGGAATAAAGACACAGACCTACTAGAGAATGGAGTTGAGGATATGGGGAGGGGGAAGGGTAAGCTGTGACAAAGTGAGAGAGTGTCATGGACATATATACACTACCAAACGTAAAATAGATAGCTAGTGGGAAGCAGCCGCATAGGACAGGGAGATCCGCTCAGTGGTTTGTGATCACCTAGAGGGTGGGATAGGGAGGGTGGGAGGGAGGGAGATGCAAGAGGGAAGAGATATGGCAACATATGTATATGTATAACTGATTCACTTTGTTATAAAGCAGAAACTAACAGACCATAGTAAAGCAATTATACTCCAATAAAGATGTTAAATAATAATATTTTTTTAATTTAAAAAAATGAGCTACAAGAAAACTCAGAAAAACAATTCAACAAGGTCTTGAAAAAATACTTGATCAAAATGAAATGGGAAACATATAAAAGAACCATATAGAAATTCTGCTGCTGAAGTACACAATAAGTGAAATTAAAAATGCAATAGAGAGCATCTGCACTACAATAGAGCAAATGGAATCCTGAATAAGTTAGTTAGAGCATAGGAATTTTTAATTTACCCAGTTAGAGGTGAACAAAGAAAAAGAATGAAAAAGACCAAGGAAAGCCTACATGGTATATTGGATTCCAGTAAAAGAACAAATATTAGAATAATCAAGAATCCTAAGAAGAGAGGAAGAAGGGAGCAGAAAACTTATTTAAAAAGTAATAGGGGCTTCCCTGGTGGCGCAGTGGTTGAGAGTCCGCCTGCCGATGCAGGGGACACGGGTTCGTGCCCCGGTCCGGGAAGATCCCACGTGCCGCGAAGCGGCTGGACCCGTGAGCTATGGCCGCTGAGCCTGCGCGTCCGGAGCCTGTGCTCTGCAACGGGAGAGGCCACAACAGTGAGAGGCCCGCGTACCGCAAAAAAAAAAAAAAAAAAAAAAAAAAAGTAATAGTCAAGAACTTCCCAAACCTGGGGAAAGAACTGGACATCCAAATACATAAAATGAATACAGGCATACCTCATTTTATTGTGCTTCACTTTATGGCACTTTGCAGATACTGTGTATTTTACAAACTGAAGGTTTGTGGCAACCCTGCATTGAGCAGGTCTATTGGTGTCACTTTCCCAGCAGCATTTGCTCACTTTGTTTCTCTGTGCCACATTTTGGTAATTCTTGCAATATTTCAAAGTTTTTCATGATTACTGTATTTTTTATAGTGATCTGTGATTAGTGATCTTTGATTGTTTCTATTGTAATTGTTTTGGAGCACTACAAACTGCACCCACATAAGGCAGAGAAGTTAACTGGTAAATGTTGTGTGTGTTCTGACTGCTCTACCATCCAGCTGTTCCTCCATTTCTCTTCCTCTCCTCATGCCTCCCTCTTCCTTGAGACATATCAATATTTAAATTAGGCCAATTAATAACCCTACAATGGCCTCTAAGTGAAAGGAAGACTTGCACATCTCTCAATATAAATCAAAAGCTAGAAATGATTAAGCTTAGTGAGGAAGGCATGTTGAAAACTGAGATAGGCCAAAAGCTAGGCCTTTTGTGACAAACAGTTAGCTGAGTTGTGAATGTGAAGGAAAAATTCTTGAAGCAAATTAAAAAATGCTACTCCAGTAAACACATGGATAAGTGAAATAACCTTATTGTTGATGTGGAGAAAGCTTCCTTAAGCCACAGCCTAATCCAGCACAACGCCCTAACTCTCTAAAATTCTATGAATGCTGAGAGAGGTAAGGAAGCTGCAGAAGAAAAATTTGAGGCTGGCAGAGGTTCATGAGGTTTAAGGAAAGAAGTCATCTACATAACATCAAAATGCAAGGTGAAGCTGCAAGTGCTGATGGAGAAGCTGCAGCAAGTTACCCAGAAGATCTAGCTAAAATACTGAATGAAGGTGGTTACCTACCCTAAGCAACAGATTTTCAATGTAGACAAAACAGCTCTATATTGGAAGATGTCATCTAGGACTTTCATAGCTACATAGGAGATGTCAATGCCTGACTTCAAAGATTCAAAGAACAGGCGGACTGTCGTAAGGGGTAATGCAGCTGGTGACTTTAAGTTGAAACCATACCCAAAATCCTAGGGCCCTTAAGAATTATGCTAAATATACTCTGCCTGTGCTCTATAAACAGAACAATGAAGTCTGGATGACACCACATCTGTTTACAATATGGTTTACTAAATACTTTAAGCCCAATATTGAGACATACTAATCAGAAAAAAGATTCCTTTCAAAGTATTCCTGCTCATTGACAATGCACCTGGTCACCCAAGAGCTCTGCTGGAGATGTACAATGAGATTTACATTGTTTTCATGCCTGCTAACACAATATCTCTTCTGCAGCCTGAGGATTAAAGAGTAATTTCAACTTTCAAGTCTTGTTATGTAAGAAATACATTTCATAAGGCTATAGCTGCCATAAATAGCGATTCCTCTGATGGAACTAAGAAATGCAAATTGAAAGCCCTCTGGAAAGGATTCACGATTCTAGACGCCATTAAGAACATTCAGAGGAGCTTCAAGATGGCGGAAGAGTAAGATGTGGAGATCACCTTCCTCCCCACAAATACATCAGAAATACATCTACATGTGGAACAACTCCTACAGAAAACCTACTGAACGCTGGCAGAAGAACTCAGACCTCCCAAAAGGCAAGAAACTCTCCCACGTAACTGGGTAGAGCAAAAAAAAAAAAGAAAAAAGGGAAACAAAAGAATAGGGAGGGGACCTGCACCAGTGGGAGGGAGCTGTGAAGGAGGAAAGGTTTCCACACACTAGGAAGGCGCTTCATGGGCGGAGATTGGGGGTGGTGGAGGGGGAAACTTCAGAGCCACAGAGGAGAGCGCAACACAGGGGTGTGGAGGGCAAAGTGGAGGGATTCCCACACAGAGGATCGGTGCTGACCAGCACTCACCAGCCCGAGAGGCTTGTCTGCTTACCCTCTGGGAAGAGTGGGGGCTGGGAACTCAGGCTCCAACTACCATAGGATCCCAGGGAGAGAATGGGGTTGGCTGCGTGAACACAGCCTGAAGGGGCTAGTGCACCACAGCTAGCCAGGAGAGAGTCTGGGAAAAAGTCTGGAGCAGCTGAAGAGGCGAGAGACTTTTTCTTGCCTCTTTGTTTCCGGGTGTGTGAGGAGAGGGGATTAAGAGCTCTGCTTAAAAGAGCTCCAGAGACGGGCGCAAGCCACGGCTATCAGCATGGACCCCAGAGACGGGCATGAGATGCTAAGGCTACTGCTGCAGCCACCAAGAAGCCTGTGTGCAAGCACAGGTCAATATCCACACCTCCCCTCCTGGGAGCATGTGCAGCCCGCCACTGCCAGGGTCCTGTGATCCAGGGACAACTTCCCCGGGAGAACACACGGCACGCCTCAGGGTGGTGCAACGTCACGTCTGCCTCTGCTGCCGCAGGCTTGCCCCACATCCCGTGCCCCTCCCTCACCCTGGCCTGAGTGAGCCTGAGCCCCTGAATCAGCTGCTCCTTTAACCCTGTCCTGTCTCAATGAAGAACAGATGCCCTCACGTGACCTACATGCAGAGGCAGGTCCAAATCCCAAGCTGAGCCCCAGGAGCTGTGCGAAAAAAGAAGAGAAAGGGAAATGTCTCCCAGCAGAATCAGGAGCAGCAGATTAAATCTCCACAATCAACTTGATGTACCCTGCATCTGTGGAACACCTGAGTTGACAATGAATCACCCAAATTGAGGAGGTGGACTTTGGGAGGAACGATGTATATATATTTTTCCCTTTTTCTCGTTTTGTGAGTGTGTCTGTGTATGCTTCTGTTTGTGATTTTGTCAGTATAGCTTTGCTTTCACCATTTGTCCTAGGGTTCTCTATGTCCATTTTTTGTTTGTTTGTTTGTTTTTAGTATAGTTTTTAGCACTTGTTATCATTGGTGGATCTGTGTTTCGGTTTGGTTGCTCTTTTCTTTCTTTCTTTATTTTTTATTACTTTTAAAAATTGTTTTAAAATAATTATTTTTATTTTAATAACTTTTCTTTTACTTTATTTTATCTTCCTCTTTCTTTCATTCTTTCTTTCTTTCTTTTCTCCACTTTATTCTGAGCCATGTAGATGACAGGCTCTTGGTGCTCCAGCTAGGGGTCAGGGCAGTGCTGCTGAGATGGGAGAGCCAAGTTCAGGACACTGGTCCACAAGAGACCTCCCAGCTACATGTAACATCAAGCAGAAAAAAATCTCCCAGGGATCTCCATCTCAAGTCCAAGACCCAGCTGCACTCAATGACCAGCAAGCTACAGTGCTGGACACCCTATGCCAAACAACTACCAAGACAGGAACACAACCACATCCATTAGCAGAGAGGCTACCTAAAATCATAATAAGGCCACAGACACCCCAAAACACACTACCAGATGTGGACCTGCCCACCAGAAGACAAGATACAGCCTCATCCACCATAACACAGGCACTATTCCCCTCAACCAGGAAGCCTACACAACCCACTGAACAAAACTTAGCCACTGGGGATACACCAAAAACAATGGGAACTACGAACCTGCAGTGTGGGAAAAGGAGACCGCAAAACACAGTAAGTTAAACAAAATGAGAAGATAGAGAAACACACAGAAGATGAAGGAGCAAGGGAAAAACTCACCAGACCTAACAAATGAAGAGGAAATGGCCAGTCTACCTGAAAAAGAGTTCAGGATAATGATAGTAAAGATGATCCAAAATCTTGGAAATAGAATGGAGAAAATACAAGAAACGTTTAACCAAGACCTAGAAGAACTAAAGAGGAAACAAACTGTGATGAAAAACACAATAAATGAAATTAAAATTAATCTAGAAGTAATCAAGAGCAGAATAACTGAGGCAGAAGAACGGATAAGTGACGTGGAATATAAAATAGTGGAAATAACTAGTGCAGAGCAGAATAAAGAAAAAAGAATGAAAAAAACTGAGGACAGTTTCAGAGACCTCTGGGACAACATTAAACACACCAACATTCAAATTATAGGGGTCCCAGAAGAAGAGAAAAAGAAAGGGACTGAGAAAATATTTTAAGAGATTATTGCTGAAAAATTCCCTAATATGGAAAAGGAAATGGTTAATCAAGTCCAGAAAGCGCAGAGAGTCCCATACAAGATAAGTCCAAGGAGAAACATGCCAAGACACATATTAATCAAACTATCAAAATTAAATACAAAGAAAACATATTAAAAGCAGCAAGGGAAAAACATCAAAAGACACACAAGGAAATCCCCATAAGGTTAACAGCTGATCTTACAACAGAAAATCTGCAAAACAGAAGGGAGAGGCAGGACATATTTAAAGTGATGAAGGAGAAAAACCTACAACCAAGATTACTCTACCCAGCAAGAACCTCATTCAGATTTGACAGAGAAATTAGAACATTTACAGACAAGCAAAAGCTAAGAGAATTCAGCACCACCAAGCCAGCTTTACAACAAACGCTAAAGAAACTCCTCTAGGCAGGAAACACAAGAGAAGGAAAAGACCTACAATAACAAGCCCAAAATAATTAAGAAAATGGGAATAGGAACATACATATTGATAATTACCTTAAATGTAAATGGATTAAATGCTCCAACCAAAAGATATAGACTGGCTGAATGGATACAAAAACATGACCCATATATATGCTGTCTACAAGAGACCCACCTCAGACACAGGGACACATACAAACGGTAAATGATGGGATGGAAAAAGATATTCCATGCAAATGGAAACCAAAAGAAAGCTGGAGTAGCAATTCTCATATCAGACAAAATAGACTTTAAGATAAAGACTATTACAAGAGACAAAGAAGAACACTACATAATGCTCAAGGGATCGATCCAAGAAGAAGATATAACAATTGTAAATATGTATGCACCCAACAAAGAAGCACCTCAATACATAAGGAAAATGCTAACAGCCATAAAAGGGGAAACCGACAGTAACACAATCCTAGTAGGGGATTCTAACACCCAACTTTCACCAATGAACAGATCATCCAAAATGAAAATAAATAAAGAAACACAAGCTTTAAATAATACATTAAACAAGATGGTTTTAACTGATATTTATAGGACATTCCATCCAAAAACAACAGAATACACTTTCTTCTCAAGTGCTCATGGAAGATTCTCCAGGATAGATCATATCTTGGGTCAAAAATCAAGCCTTGTAAATTTAAGAACATTGCAATCATATCAAGTATCTTTTCTGACCACAACGCTATGAGACTAGATATCAATTACAGGAAAGATCTGTAAAAAATACAAACACATGGAAGCTAAACAATACACTAGTTGATAACCAAGAGATCACTGAAGAAATCAAAGAGGAAATCAAAAAATACCTAGAAACAAATAATGAAAACACGATGACCCAAATCCTATGGGATGCAGGAAAAGCAGTTCTAACAGAGAAGTTTACAGCAATACAATCCTACCTTAAGAAACAAGAAACATCTCAAATGAACAACCTAACCTTACACCAAAAGCAATTAGATAAAGAAGAACAAAAGAACCCCAAAGTTAGCAGAAGGAAAGATATCATAAAGATCAGATCAGAAATAAAAGAAATGAAGGAAATGATAGCAAAGATCAATGAAACTAAAAGCTGGTTCTTTGAGAAGATAAACAAAATTGATAGCCAGACTCATCAAGAAAAAAGGGAGATGACTCAAATCAATATAATTAGAAATGAAAAAGGAGAAGTAACAACTGACACTGCAGAAATACAAAGGATCATGAGAGATTACTACAAGCAACGCTATGCCAATAAAATGGACAACCAGGAAGAAATGGACAAATTCTTAGAAAAGCACAACCTTCTGAGACTGAACCAGGAAGAAATAGAAAATATAAACAGACCAATCACAAGCACTGAAATTGAAAATGTGATGAAAATCTTCCAGCAAACAAAAGCCCAGGTCTAGATGGCTTCTCAGGCGAATTCTATCAAACATTTAGAGAAGAGCTAACACCTATCCTTCTGAAACTCTTCCAAAATATAGCAGAGGGAGAAACACTCCCAAACTCATTCTATGAGGCCACCATAACCCTGATAGCAAAACCAGACAAAGATGTCACAAGAAAAGAAAACTGGAGGCAAGTATCACTGATGAACGTTGATACAAAAATCCTCAAAATACTAGGAAACAGAATCCAGCAGAACATTAAAATGATCATACACCATGATCAAGTGTGGTTTATCCCAGGAATGCAAGGATTCTTCAATATACGCAAATCAATCAATGTGATATACCATATTAACAAATGGAATAATAAACACCATATGATCATCTCAATAGATTCAGAAAAACCTTTTGACAAAATTCAACACCCCTTTATGATAAATCCCTCCACAAAGAAGGCACAGAGGAAACATATGTCAACATAATAAAGGCCATATATGGCAAACCAGCAGCCAACTTCATTCTCAAGGGTGAAAAACTGAAAGCATTTCCTCTACAATCAGGAACAAGACAAGGTTGCCCACTCTAACCACTATTTATCAACATAGTTTTGGATGTTTTAGCCACAGCAATCAGAGAAGAAAAGGAAATACAAGGAATCCAAATCAGAAAAGAAGAAGTAAATCTGTCACTGTTTGCAGATGACATGATACTATATATAGAGAATCCTAAAGATGCTACCAGAAAACTACTAGAGCTAATCAATGAATCAGGTAGAGTAGCAGGATACAAAATTAATGTACATAAATCTCTTGCATTCTTATACACTAATGATGAAAACTCTGAAAGAAAAATTACGGACACACTCCCATTTACCATGCAACAAAAAGAATATAATACCTAGGAAAAAACCTACCTAAGGAGACAAAAGACCTGTTTGCAGAAAATTATAAGACACTGATGCAAGAAATTAAAAATGATACGAACAGGGCTTCCCTGTTGGCACAGTGGTTGAGAGTCCGCCTGCCAATGCAGGGGACACTGGTTTGTGCCCCAGTCCGGGAAGATCCCACATGTCGCGGAGCAGCTGGGCCCATGAGCCATGGCCGCTGAGCCTGTGTGTCCGGAGCTTGTGCTCCGCAATGGGAGAGGTCACAACAGTGAGAGGCCCGTGTATCGCAAAAAAAAAAAAAAAAAAAAGATACGAACAGATGGAGATTATACCATGTTCTTGCATTAGAAGAATCAACATTGTAAACATGGCTATATTAACCAAAGCAATCTACAGATTCAATGCAATCCCTATCAAACTACCACTGGCATTTTTTGCAGAACCAGAACAAAAAATTTCACAATTTGTTTGGAAACACAAAAGACCCTGAATAGCCAAAGCAATCTTGAAAAAGAAAAACGGAGCTGGAGGAATCAGGCTCCCTTACTTCCGACTGTACTACAAAGCTACAGTAATCAAGACAGTATGGTACTGGAACAAAAACAGCAATATAGATCATTGGAACAGAATAGAAAGCCCAGAGGTAAACCAATGCCATATGGTTACCTTATCTTTGATAAAGTAGGCAAGAATATGCAATGGAGAAAAGACAGTCTCCTCAATAAGTGGTGCTGGGAAAACTGGAGAGTTACGTGTAAAAGAATGAAATCACAACACTCCCTAACACCATACAAGAAATAAACTCAAAATTGTTTAAAGACTTAAATGGAAGGCCAGACACCATAAAACTCTCAGAGGAAAACATAGGAAGAACACTCTTAGACATAAGTGACAGCAAGATCCTTTCTGACCCACCACCTTGAGAAATGGAAATAAAAACAAAAATAAACAAATGGGACCTAATGAAACTTAAAAGCTTTTGCAGAGCAAAAGAAACCATAAACAATATGAAAAGAGAATCCTCAGAATGGGAGAAAATATTTGCAAATGAAGCAACTGAAAATGGATTAATCTCCAAAGTATAAAAACAGCTCATGCAGCTCAATATCCAAAAAACAAACCACCCAATCCAAAAATGGGCAGAAGCCCTAAATATACATTTCTCCAAAGAAGATATACAGCTGGCCAACAAACATATAAAAGGATGATCAACATCACTAATCATTAGAGAAATGAAAATCAAAACTACAATGAGATATCATCTCACACTGTTCAAAATGGCCATCATCAAAAAATCTACAAACAATAATTTCTGGAGAGGGTGTGGAGAAAAGGGAACCCTCTTGCACTGTTGGTGGGAATGTATATTGATACAGCCACTATAGAGAACAGTATGGAGGTTCCTTAAAATACTAAAAATAGAGCTACCATATGACTCAGCAATCCCACTCTTTGGCATATACCCTGAGAAAATCATAATTAAAAAAGAGTCATATACCACAATGTTCATGGCAGCTGTATTTAGAATACATAGGAAATGGAAGGAACCTAAATGTCCATCAACAGATGAATGGATAAAGAAGATGTGGCACATATATACAATGGAATATTACTCAGCCATAAAAGAAAATGAAATTGAGTCATTTTTAGTGAGTTGGATGGACCTAGATACTGCCATAAAGAGTGAGTTAATTCAGAAAGAGAAAAACAAATACTGTATGCTAAAACATATATATGGAATCAAAAAATGGATCTGAAGAACCTAGGGGCAAGACAGGAATAAAAACACCGATGTAGAGAATGGACTTGAGGACATGGGGAGGGGGAAGGTAAACTGGGTTGAAGTGAGAGAGTAGCACTGACATATATACCTTACCAAATGTAAAATAGATAGCTAGTGGGAAGCAGCTGCATAGCACAGGGAGATCAGCTCGGTACTTTGTGACCACCTAGAGGGGTGGGATGCGGAGGTTGGGAGGGAGATGCAGGCACGGGGGGATATGGGGATATATGTATATGTATAGCTGATTCACTTTGTTATACAGCAGAAACTAACACAACATTGGAAAACAATTATACTCCAATAAAGATGTTAAAAAAAAGAAATACATAGGATCATAAGAGACTACTAGGAACAGTATATGCCAAACAATTAGATAACATATAAGAAACAAATAAATTTCCCCAAATATACAACCTACCAAGATTGACTCAGGAGGAAACAGATAATGTAATCAGACCAATAATTATTAAGGAGACTGAATCAGTAATCAAAAGCTGCCCAGCATAGAAAGCCCCAGGACCAGATGGTTTCATTGGTTAATTCTACCAAATGTTAAAAGAAAAATTAATACCAATCCTTCTCAGACTCTTCCAAAAAATCGAAGAGGAAGGAACACTTTTAAATTCATTTTACAAGGCCAGCATTACCCTGATACCAAAGCTAGATTAGGAGTCTACATGTAAATAAAACTATAGACCAATATCCCTGATGAATACAGACACAACAATTCTAAACAAAATATTAGCAAACTGATGTCAACAATACATTAAAAGGATTATACATCATAAGCAAGTGGGATTTATCCCTGTAATGCAAGGATGGTTCAATATGCAAAGCAATAAAGGTGATACACCATATTAGCAGAAAAGAAAAAAATATATGATTATCCCTGAAGATGCAGAAAAAGCATTTTTCAATATACAATATGTGTTCAAAACTAAAACCCTCAATGAACTGGGTATAGAAGGAACATACTTCGATATAATAAAGGCCATATGACAAACCCACAGCTAACATTATACTCAACAGTGAAAATTTGAAAGCTTTTCCTCTAAGATCAGGAAAAAGCCAAGGATTCCCACTCAGACCACTCTTATTCAACATAGTACTGTCAGTCCTCACTAGAGAGCAATTTAGCAAGATAAAAATAAATAAATAAATAGAAAAATAAATAAATAATAAACATCCAAATTGGAAAGGAAAAAGGAAAATTGTCATTATCTGCAGATGATATGATCTGATACTAAGAAAAAGTCTAATGAGTCAACCATAAAAATATTGGAACTAATCAACAAACTCAGTAAAGTTGCAGGATATAAAATCAACATACAGAAATCAGTTTTTTTTCTTTAACAACAAAACATCTGGAAAAAACATAACTAAGCCATTCACAACATCATCAAAAACAATAAAATACAGTTGACCCTTGAACAAAGTGGGGGTTGGGGAGCTGATGCTCTGTGCAGCCAAAAATCTGCATATAACTTATATGCCCTCCATGTATGTGGTTTCCCTGTACCCCCCATTACACATCCACAGATTCAACCAATTGTGGATTATGTAATACTGTAGTATTTACTATTGAAAAAAAATCCATGTATAAGTGGACCAGCACAATTCAAACACATGTTGTTCAAGGGTCAACTGTCTTTAGAAGATATCTGCACAATGAAAATTACAAGTCCTTGATGAAAACAATTGAAAAGACACAACCAAATGGAAAGACATCCTGTGTTCATGGATCCGAAGAATTAATATCATTAAAATGCCCAACTATCCAAAGCCTTCTGTAGATTAAATGGAATCCTTATCAAAATTCCAATGGCATTTTTTAACCAGAAAGAAAATATAAACAATCGTAAAATTTGCATGGAACCACAAGACTCCAAATAGCCAAAGCAATCATAAGAAAAAAGAACAAAGTTGGAATCATCACACTTCCTGATTTCAAACTATACTACAAAGTTATAATAATCAAAACAGTATGGGACTGACTGGCATAAAATAGACACACAGAGCAACTGAATACAATTGAGAGCCCAGAAATAAACCCCACATATATGTTCAACCAATATTTGACAAGGGTGCCAAGAACACTCAATGACGAAAGGATGGTCTCTTCAACAAATGGTATTAGGAACACTGGATAATCAGATGCAGAAAAATTAAACTGGATCCCTATCTTACACCACTCACAAAAATTAACTCGAAATGGGATAAAAATTTAAACATAAGACCTGATACCATAAAACTCTTAGAAGAAAACATAGGAAAGAAACTCCTTAACATTGGACTGGGCAATGTTTTTTGGTATTACACCAAAAGCACAAGCAACAAAAGCAGAAATCAACAAATAGAACTACATCAAATATAAAAGCTACACAACAAAAGTAACAATCAAAAAAATGAAAAGGCAACCTATGGAGTGGGAGAAAATATTTACAAAGCATATACCAAATAAGGAGTTAACATCTAAAGTATATAAATAATTCATACAACTCAGTGTAGAAAAATACAATACAAAATGAGCAAAGGAACTAAATGGACATTTTTCCAAAGAAGACATACAAATGGCTAACAGGTACAAGAAAAGATGTTCAACATCACTAATCATCAGGGAAATGCAAATCCAAACCATGAGATATCACCTCACACCTAATAGAATGGTTACCATCAAGAAGATAAGAGATGTGTTGGCGAGGATGTGGTAAAAAGGGCACCTTTGTACACTGTTGGTAGGAACATAATTTATTTCAGCTACTATGGAAAGTAATATGGAGATTTCTCAAAAAATTAAAAATCGCACTACCATTTCAAGTCCACTAATGAGTATATATCCAAAGGAAATGAAAACAAGATGTTAAAGAAATATATGCACTCCTATGTTTACTACAGCATTATTCACAATAGACAAGATATGGAGACAACCTAAGTATCTGTTAACAGGTTACTGGATATAGAAGCTATAAATATAAATATATATCAATACATACACACATATACTCACACACACACACACACACATACATTGAAACATTATTCAGCCATGAGAAAGGAGGAAATCCTGCCATTTGCAGCAACATGAATGGACATTGAGGACATTATGCTAAGTGAGATAAGTCAGACAGAGAAAGACAAATACTGTATGATATCACCTACATGTAGAATCTAAAGAAGCCACCTCATAGAAACAGAGTAGAATCATGGTTCCCAGAGGCTAGCAGTAGGCAAGTTGGGGAAACATTATTAAGGGTACAAACTGGGAACAAGTGAATAAATAAGTCCTAGAGTGCCAATATATAGCATAGTGATTATAATCAACAATATTATATTATAAACTTCAAGGTTTCTAAGAGACTAGATCTTAATTGTTCCCACCACACACACACAAAAATGGTAATTATGTGACATGATATAGGTGTTAGCTAACGCTATGGTAATAATCATATTGAACATATAAATCTATCAAATCAACATGTTGTACAACTGAAACTTACACAGTGTTATATGCCAATTATATTTCAATTAAAAAACAAACTTAAGATGGTTTTAAGAGTGAAAAAAGGGAAATAAGAAAGTATCTTAAGACAAATGAAGATGAAAACACAACATAGTAAAACGTGAGATTCAGTAAAAGCAGTACTAAGAGAGAATTTTATACCAGTATTCACCAACACTAAAAAAGAAGAAAGATTTCAAATAATCGGCATAACTTTACATCTCATGGAACCATAAAAAGAGCAAACTATGCCCAAAGTTAGAAGAAGGAAGTAAATAATAAATATCAAAGCAGAAATAAATGAAACAGAGAATAGAAAAAAATTAAGAGTTGGTTCTTTTGAAATGAAAACAAAATTTTAAAACCTTCAGCTAGAGTAACTAAGGAAAATAGAAAGAAGAATCAAATAAATAAAAAAAGAAATTCAAGAGGTAACATTACAACCAAAACTGATATCATATAAATTAAAAGTATTACAAGAGATCACAGCGGACTATTATAAATAATAACATGCCAACAAACTGGATAACCTGGAAGAAATGGATAAATTGCTAAAAACATACAACCTACCAAGACTAAATCAGGAATATATTGATAATCTGAACAGACCTATAACTAGCAAGGAGAGTAAATGAGTAATCAAAAATGTTCCAACAATGAAAAGCTTAGGACCAGATGGTTTCATGGATGAACTCTACCAAACATTAAAGAAGAACACCAGTTCTTTTCTCTTTCAAAAAATCAAAAAGGAGGAAACACTTGCAAACATAATTTATGAGGCCAGCATTACCATGATACCACAGGCGTAAAAAGATACTAGAAGATACTAGATAGATACTAGATACCACAGGCGTAAAAAGATACTAGAAGAAAGAAAACCAATATCCCTGATGAATACAGATGCAAAAATCCTAAACAAAGTATTAGCAAACTGAATTCAATAGAACATTAAAAGGATCATACACCATAAACAAGTGGAATTTATCCCTGGGATTCAAGGATAGTTCAACAGAGGAAAATCAATGTGATATATCACATTAACAGAACAAAGGAAAAAATATGATTATCTCATAGATGCAGAAAAAGCATTTGACAAATTTCAACACTCTTTTATTATAAAAATACTCAACAAATTAGGAATGGAAGGAAATTACCTCAACATAATAAAGGTTGTATATAAAAATCCCACAGTAACATCACACTCAAGAGTAAAAAAACTGAAAGCTTTTTTTCTAAGTTTAGGAACAAGGCAAGGATGCCCACGTTCACCACGTAAATTCAACATAGTATTGAAGACTACTGCTAGCTAGATCAATTAGGCAAGTAAAAGAAATTTAAAAGGCATCAAAATCAGTTCAGGACACAAAATCAACATTAAAAAATCAGCTGTATTTCCATACACTAACAATGAACAATCTGATAGAAAATTAAGAACATAATTGCAATTACAACAGCATCAAAAAGAATAAAATAATTAGGAAAAATTTAATCAAGGAGCATAAGACTTGTACACTGAAAACAAAAAAACATTGCTGGAAGAAATTAAAGATTACATAAATAATTGGAAAGACATCTCATGTTCATGGATTGGAAGGCTTAATATAGTTTAAATGTCCACACTACCCAAAGCAATCTACAGATTGAATACAATCCCTATCAAAATCCCAGGGCATTTTTATGGCAAACAGAACAAAATTGAAGGCCTCATATTTCCTGTATTCAAAACATATTACAAAGCTACACTAATTAAAACAGTATAGCATAAAGACAAACATATAGACCTATGTAAGAGTACAAAGAGCCCAGGAACAAACTCACCTATATACCGTCAACCGTCTTTGACAGGGTAGTCAGAACACACAATGGGGAAAGGACAGTCTCTTCAGTAAATGATATTGGAAAACTTAATGTCCACATTCAAAAGAATGAAACTGGACACTTATCACATATCATACACAAAAATCAACTCAAAATGGATTAAAGACTTAAATGTAAGACCTGAAACCATAAAACTCCTAAAAGGAAACATAGAGGAAAAGCTTCATAATATTGATCTTATAAATGATTTCTTGGATATGACACCAAAAGTACAGGGCAACAAAAGCAAAAATAGACAAATGGGAGTATGTCAAACTAAAAAGCAGATTCACAGAAAAACAGATGATCAACAGAGTGAAAAATCAACATATGGAATGGGAGAAAATATTTGCAAGACATATTTCTGATAAGGGGTTAATTTCCAAAATATATAAAAAACTCCTACAACTCAATAGTAATCAATCCATCAATTAATCTTAATTAAAAAACAAAGAAATGACCTGAATAAACATTTTTCCCAAAGAAGACATACAAGTGGCCAAGATGTATATGAAAAGATGGTCAAGCATTGCTAATTATCAAGGAAATGCAAACCAAAACCACATGAAGATATTACCTCACACCTGTTTGGATGGCCATTATAATAAAAGAAAAAAAAAGGAAAATAACAATTGTTGGAGAGAATGTTTAGAACCCTTGTACCATGTTGATGGGAATGTAAAACAGTGCAGTTACTAAGGAAAACAGCATGGAGGTTCCCTAAAACTTTTTTTGAATACTACCATATGATCTAACAATCCCACTTCCGGGTATTTGTCCAAAAGTAGTGAAAATGGGATCACTAAGAGATATTTGCACTCCCATGTTCACTGCTGCATTATTTACAATATTCAAGAGGTGGCAACAACCTAAATGTCCATTGATGAATACACAGATAAAGAAAATATGGTAAATACATACAATGGAATATTATTTGGCCTTAAAAAATAAGGAAACCCTGTTATGTGCTACAACATTGACAAATCTTAAGGACATTATGCTAAATGAAATAAACCAGTCACAGAAAGACAAATAGTGCATGTTTCTACCTATATAGGGTATCTAAAGTAGTCCAAAGTAGTCAGACTCACAGAAACAAAAAGTAGAATGGTGGTTGCCAACAGCTCCCACCATGGTGGGGAAAATAGGGAGTTACTGTTAAATGAGTACAGAGGAAAATAGGGAGTTACTGTTAAATGAGTACAGAGTTTCAGTCATACAAGATGAGAAAGTTCTAGAG
Organism: Lagenorhynchus albirostris; assembly: GCF_949774975.1. Lineage (NCBI taxonomy): Eukaryota > Metazoa > Chordata > Mammalia > Artiodactyla > Delphinidae > Lagenorhynchus > Lagenorhynchus albirostris. The sequence goes on from NC_083116.1 coordinate 78,373,739, forward strand.
ATAGCCTGTATAATACTGAACTCTTAAAATTTTGTTGGGAGGGTAGATCTCATGTTATGTGTATCTTACCACAATTTTTAAAAATTGAAGAAGTAGTCCTAACATATCAATAATTATTTTAACATATAAAAAACTTAAATTCACCAATTAAAATACAGAGATTGGCAAAGTGGATTAAAAAAAAAACATGGTTCAGTATATGCTGTCTGCAAGAAATTCACTTCAAACAAAGATATGTGTAGGTTGAAAGTAAATGGATGGGAAAAAAAGGTATACTATTGAAGCATGACTATTTAAGAAAGCACTTTTGCATAAAGTAGACATCAGAGCAAGGAAAATTAGTAGGAATAAAAAGGAACATTATACCACATTCATGAAATAACATAATTATAGAGATAGAGAACAGATTAGAGGTCAGGGTTAGGGAAAAGGGCAAAGCAGGCGAGTGTGGCTTTATAAAGGGTTAGAATGAGAGAGCCTTGTGATGCTACAGTTAAGTATTTTGATGTGGCAGTGATTACATTAAGCTGCACATACACATACACACACAAGTGCTTATATAAGTGGGGAAATATGAATAAGATCAATGTCAGTTTTCTGGGTTTTGATATTGTACTATAATTATGTACCATAGCACTGGGGGAGGCTGGGTGAAGGGTACACAGGGTCTCCTTTTACATTTATTGCAACTTCCTATGCATCTAAAATTATTTCAAAAATGTGTATATGTACACATGTGTGTACACACGCACACACATACACACATTACACTGGTCTCCTTGCTGTTTCTTGAACATGTCAAACAAGCTCCCACATCAGGGCCTTTGCAAATTCTGTTCTCTCTGCCTGAAATGCTCTTCTTCTTGATATTCACATGTCCTGCTTCATTCATGTCTCGCACCTTCCCTGACCAGTGTTATTTAAAACAGTATCATTTAGTATTCTTTATCTCCTTATTTATCTTGGTTTATCAACCTCACAGTCCTTATTACTCTGATGTTATATATTATATATTATTTGTTTTCACTGCCTGCATCATCCTCTAGAATGCAAACTCCACTGAGTGTAGGAACTTTGTTCTGTCCATCACTATTTCCCCCGTGCCTAAAACAGAGCTGAGTACATAGCAGATATTCAATAAATAAACATTAAGTGAATGAATAGATCAAAAGGGGAAAAACAGATTCAGTTTATAATCTAGATTTCCCCATAGACAAAATATCATATTTATATGACTGTTTCTTTAAGCCTAATAACATTAAACCATATAGTCCAATTATTTACTCTTCCAAACTACCCTCTGTTCTTATGCTTCTTTTAAAAAGTTACTTTTGAAAAAAAAAAGGGTGTAACCCATGGACTTCTGGTGTTTTCTGCTTCATTGTAATGACATGGGAGAATTATTTTGATTTTCCTCTATATTTACTTTGCTTAGACAAAAATATTAAATCAAATATTACTTTATATTTTATGAGTTTTTCTAAGTGTATTAAAATTTTATTGGATAATCTGGTTACCTGGCTGGTAACATTTAGGAACAACTAGAAACCAGAAACCTAGGATTCAGTCATAGCTTCTCATATGACCTTCAATAATTTTTTAAAATCTTCCCTGGGCCTCAGTTTTCTTCTCCTTAATATGAAGAGACTAGGTAATATATCTAATGTTCCTTTTTATTCTATGAATGAAGATAAGCATATGGCAAATGTTCTCTATTTCTGATTATACTCCATGGTAGATTCCATTTGAGATTCTGTTTAGCCCACAACCTCCCTTTCTATAGGAACTTTATTACCCTTCATAGGGTTGGGGCCAAATAGCCATGTGTATACCACATGATCTTGCCCCTCCAGCTGTAGATAATCAAATCCTGGGTTGACATCTGGTCCAAACTGGGTCAATCAAAAATGGGAATTGGGATTCAGAAATGCTAATGAGTCTCTGCTGATTGCCTGCATTTAGAACATGTAAATTTGGGAGCTCTAGGGTAAGCCCTGTTTGGCTAGGTGCTGAGGGAGTGAGAAGAATAAAGCATACAAGCTGAAAGAAGCAGAGATAAACAGGAGACCCTTAGGTTCCAGGGATGGGGAGGGAGGAGAGAAAGAGGGTGGAAAGCTCCCATAGCCATTGACAGCTTTTCATTCCTAGTTATACTCCCTCATGTGCCTAGACTCTTGTATCTTTAATATAAATTCCTTTTTTGTTTTCACCTAGTATGATGTACATCTTTGTTATTTGCAACCAACAATCCTTAATCAAGATGGACACAATTGGGTCAGTGATCAACAAACAAAATTATGCACAACTTAAAGCTCTAGACATGTTATGCAAAGTATCCTTGCCCCAGTTTCATTACATACTTGAATTAATCCTTAGTTAATTAGAAAATTCATTAACCAAGATATTTTATTCAATAGCCTTTAGTTAACTGAAGTCTCTGGGACTACCTGGATTAAAAACATTCATAATCCAACGGAAATACAACAATTACCTTCCAAAATCAAATGGTTTTAAAATTTGTTCTAAGCTTCTGCCCCCTTCTGTTAGTGCAGACTACTAATAATTAAACAGATTTCACTAGTTTCTATTGTGCATTGGATGTTTGGCTGTGACAAAAGTGTTACATGAATGCTCAGTCTCTATTCGTCTCATCCATAATGGTAAAGGGAACAGGAGATGGAGAGAGTTCTAATTAGTTATAAAATTCCAGAGAGCTAATTTTTTATTCTAGTTGATCCAATGACCTCTGTGTTATTGCCTCCTTTGCTCTTACTCCTAAAATCTAAGATCTATAAGTGAAGAGCAATGAGTTACATAATAGAGACAAATTATCATTATTGTAAAAGGCATTGAAGCAGAAAACTAGCTTTTTTTCCCCTTCCCAAAGAGAATCAATAGTAAATAAGAAGCCTCTAGCAACCCTGTTATTGGGTATAGTTGTGCTCTGTCTTGGTTAACTTTGACATTCATTACAGCTTCTCGTTAGAAGAATTTCATTTCTTAACACAAGAAATGCTGTTTCTTAGAGCCTATTGCATCATAATATAAACAGAACAAATCTGCATCATACATTTGCATGTATGCATTGTACGATTATTAATTCAGAACTGGTGAAGGAGGTCCTGAAGTTTTACTATTTTCAGAGCTGTTGCAATGCCATTAACATATCAAGAATGCTTGGTATAATTTTTAATGAACACTTTACTTTCTTACTCTGATGAATTAATAAGAAAAATTTGTAAAATCACATAATTTACATGCAAATAATATTGCTACCGCAGTTTTTAAAACATTTGAAAGCAGTTCACCACAACTATTGCCCTAATTTTGTTTAAACTATTAACAGAGCCCTTTTCTTGTAAAGAGCCCAATTCAATTAATATCCTAACTCTCATATATTCAATAGAGCACTTAGAAGACATTTTAAAATACCTAAAACCTAGATGTTCCTACATTCACCCATCTTAACACTTATTTTAATTAAATATCAGTGCTTTAATAGCCAGTAAAAAAAGATATTTTTAGCATGACTACTATATCCAGGCTATAACAAGTTTTTGATTGGGGGATCTGAATTAAGGAAATTTTATTTTACTATAGTTTGGACCCCAATGATTCAGAATTTGTGATAATTCAGACAGGACCTGAGATTAAATTGACCTCAGTATTATTTAAGAAGAGTTTGATAAGCAAACTAATAGTGTAAACAAGATAGTAGAGAAGATACTAAACTACTTAAAAGAAAAAGTGCTTCCAATCGCCTTTAAATACTTTATAAATATCTCATTACACATAATTCATTGATATACTAACTACAAATCATTCCCATCTGTTTATTAAAGCAAAATTCCTAAGGGTAGTACTTTGTTTAACCTAGTTCTGGTTACTACATGCACAAAGAAGCCATAAAAACTGCAGTTCATAAAAAATATTCTAAAATTCAAAACTTCAACCATTTTAGACCTATTCTTCCAAAGTTATTACAAATTAAGAAAAATCTGAAACATATGGAATCTAATACCCATTTTCTTATACCCCTACTCTTTTCCTTCTTCTATGGAATCACAAGTATCTGTACCAATATGGTAGCAATAACAATACAATCGATGATAAATTAAAACTATTGATAATAAGCAAAACAACCCAGATAATAATGATAGCCTTGAAAGTACACAGGAAAAGAAACAATATAAGAGTCTGTGTGCACATTTAGAGATTAAATTCAGCAAGACCAATTAAATGAATTACTATATGATATATGCCCAGCCCTGCAAAGGGCAAACAGCAATAAGTAATGAGACTAGCTTATGTATGACCTGTGGAATCAAACTTATTACTTGTCTCACACCTGATATGTCAACTAGTTTTCAATTTGAAAGAAAAATAAAAGTTATTCCAGGTGGATGATAAGAAATGTCACAGCATGTAAAAAGAATGCTTTGAATTCCTCAGTTGAAAGATGCTGTATAAACACAAAGTCTAGCAATAAGACAGAATGGAAAAATAGAGAAGATATTCCTTTTTATTCTAAATTTTGGAAAACCTATATTCACACACACACACACACACACAATTTAGATGATAAAAATGTAATGAAGAACTCTGAATCATCATCTGAATGAAAGGATCCATACTTTTAATCCAGAAGTAACTAACTTCTGACTTTTTCCTTCGTAAAATAAAGAAAATTATTTTTGAAGTAAAAATCTAGTGATTCAAAAATTGCCTGCGTTAGACACAGTAAACTCAGGGCTAGTTTTAAAATAACTTGGGCTAGTCTTCTTCATGGTGCTACTTCCAGTCAAATCACCCAGTTTCAAATGCAGCTTATCTGATATGGATCTAGCTTTTGAGACTATGACAGAAAATCTTTCCTGAATATCTTTTTAAAAATATAAATGTATTTTGTAAAACTCACTTTGGGGTCACAGAAATAGCTCATAATTGACAGTGAAAACAAACCAATATCCACAGTGGCTAGGAAAAGTGGAAATGAGGTACAAAAAGTGAACATGATGAGGAGTCATATAATTCAGGACTGTGAAAGGTTATGGAGATATTATACTGTACAAAGTAGTTTAATGAAGAGTGTTAGAAAACATCCATTTTTCTCATTATTAATCATATCAAAATTCAATTTCAGGTTTTCAGTTAACATTTATTGCATTTTAAAATTGCTACGAAAAGCTTCTCTTTCAGTAACAAAGTCTCACCATCAAATCCCTGAGGTGCATTAGTCCTTAAGAAAATAGGAATCAATCTGACCACAGGGAAACTTTTGGGTACCAACAGTCCAAAGAGAGTTAATAATTCATAATATAAGATATGATACTAAAAGAATGATAACTATGTGTGAGACAGTTCCTGTGAGTATTAGTTTATATCTTATATATGAAGGTTTATGTTTTATTTTGTTTGTAGGTACCATACTTTAAGAAGGAACTCAACTCTCCACTTTTCTTCCTATACTGAATTGGCTGTGGGTATTTTTCACTTAGTTAAAAAGGTTATGTTCCAGAAAATATGCTACAAAAATAATTGTCGGGTAAAAGTCATTTTTCCCATAAGCTTCCATAATAAAATCTAGAGATGTACTCAGCTGGGAAATTTTTCAATTGACATAATAAAGATCATACTTAAGAATATGATAACACTTTTAAAACTACATATTTAAAGAAAATTATAACTTATGGATACATCATTGGTACTCAGTGCTCTACCTTCACACAGTGGTAAAAATATTGAGAGTTATCTCTTATACGGTAACAAAACTAACAATTCCTTACCCTATTTCACATGCTGCTGCCACTGAGATTTAGCAATACACCTAAGATGTGTACCTGCCTTATACCACCATAGTACTTAGAACTTGACATATAAGGTAATTCTAACTTCCTCAACAGTTTCTCTATCATTTAAATTCACCAGTTCTCTTTCCAAAGATCTTCCCTTTTGATACCAGCATAAGCAGCTAAGAACAGAAATGTGCCATAATGCTTAGCAAAGGAAACCCCAATGCCTTCTGAAAATATTTTGCTACCTGTTAACTGGTCAATTTCCAACAATGATCAGATGTTCATTGACTGTGTCTGTGTGGACCATTCTGTTCTCTAATAGCTATTTAGAACTTATAAACTATTGTTATTTAACTAACAGCTGATATCCTAAGTAAAAGATGCTCAAAACAATTATATTTGTTGCAATTATTAGCTATTTTGAATTAAAGTTTATCAGTAATAACTATAATCAGAGAAGACTATTGCTGAAAGCAAAAGATACTAAATGAAAGATATAAGATGATATATAGAAGCCTCAAAAAAATTTAAGCTTGGGTATGTTATTCCTTAGAGTAAATCTGTGAATTAACTTGAAAGTTCTTTGTATTTGGAATTCAAATATGCAAGTTTCTTTGGGGGCGGGCATGACTCTTTTTTGATGTAAAAGTATATTTTACACTATTACATATTTTGCAGTATATTTTCTTGTTGTTATTTTTTTATATACAGACATCAAATTACAATGGATGACAAAAACCCAGAAGACTAGTCATGTAACTGATTCTCAATACAGCAGACAGTTGTTATAAAAGCACTATAAGTTCTGCAGAGGTTTGTAATTGCAGTTTAAACACTGATGTTAGTTGCCCATTATTAACACATGTGCTATTAATAACATTATTTTAGAACTTTGACAGACATCAATTTGCAGGACTCTAACATATCCCCCTTTGTTTTCAGAAAACAACAGAAATAGTAGTACTAATTAGCAGTACTAAAAACTAAGCTATCATGTATTTTAATGGACCAAAATTCATGTTGTTTACAGAATTTCCCTAATTTACTTTATTAAAAATTAGTCTTTGGAGCATATTAATAATCTAAAGTTGTACTAATCAGATCAGTCTTGTACAAAACACTTAGATTTTAACTGTCTTAGGAGACAGTGAAAAATGTACAGGTTATAAAAATATGTGAACCTAATACTCTATCTACATGTGCTCAGAAAACATTCTTACTTGCCCCAGGAAATAGGATTATTTTAAGTCTGACTTCTACAGTATCTACATTTGAAAAATTATTGACATTTAATAAAGGTATGTAATTTGTCATAAAATAAATTATGCCCAGTGCAATGTAGTTAATTGCCACTGACAGTCCTCTCCCCCTTTAGGTTTATCCAAGAGAGTAATTTTCACAAATATTCGAAAATCAAGTGCCTTAGCTCATGCTGTGCTGAACTCCTCCCCTTCCAACAAAGTCTATACTTCTGTCAAAAACCAAATCAAGTCTGACTTTCTCTATAATGCCTTCTCAGACAAACACTAGCCTCCAAAGATCTCCTTTTACTCTTAATTCTTTTAGTTCTTATTCTGTATTATTCTATGTTCCATTTGTTGACCATCATGTCTCATGTATGTATTTTCTTTCTCCAATGGGTAAGCAATTTAACTCCTGGAACCTGTTTCTGTCTATTCTCCACAGTACCTAGTATAGTAATGGGCACTCGGTGAAACTAGAAAATAAAAGCTTGTTGAAAGTCTATTTAAAAAATAAAAACCTAACTCATTCCAGAGTTCACTGGTCAAATGCCTCGAAAATGAACTATTAATATTATCTTATAATTTGGCTATGACAATCTAGATAGATACTCTTGAGTATGTGGCCCCTTCATAGCCATAGTCATTACAATAGAATTTTAAATTGGATCCAAATTACTGCCATTTTCTAAACTTACTGCCTGTTTCTAAAAGTATGTGAAGGTGAACAGCAAGTATCCACATGGTACATTATTATTTCAAATAATTCAGACTTGAATTCATCAAGAACTTTTCCAAAACAAAAACATTTCTAACTTTGGAATCTAGCACGGAGAAACACATTTGTTTGCCAGTTCACAAAACAAACAATACTAGCTGAGGTCCAAGATTATTTTGCAGTGATACCCAGAATTATATTGTGCTTTAAATCATACCCAAGAGAACCTCAAACAACATGAAAGCAAAGCATTTTACCCAAAACTATCGGAGTTGTCAGTCGACTGATTCACTAGATAAAGTTATCTAATCACAAATGGCATCTATATCCTTTTAAAAAACTTTAGCTTAAAAGCGCTTACTCAGAACTAAATTTAGCTTTTCCATTACTGCACTTCTTTCTCACTTATTTCTTCTTTTTCGAAAAAAAGAAGCCTGAAATGGCTTAAAAACCAGTAGGGAGGGAAGAGAGCCAAATAAAAGAAGGAACCCATCTTTCATTGTTTGCACACAGAAGTACCTTACAATCAAAATTACTAGTTAATCTAAATTCAGTCTGCTTTTGAAAGGGGTCAACTGTGAACTGTAATTTTTTTCAACCATTTGCTCTTAAAGAAACAACCTCACTCCTCAAAGATAATATTGCTAATTAAAAAAAAAGTACCTACAACTTTAGATCGTCATGTAATTACCCTGTGCAAAATACCACTTCAGGTTATTCATGCCAATGCTGTTTGGAGCAACTATTCTCAACTGCAGGCTACCCTAGGATGAACACATAGATCATAACATATCCTCGCTTTTATTAGGGACATTTTAGGTTTCCTCATCATACTTATTTTTTTTTTTTTGTATGTCATTCTGGATAAGTTCCTAAAACCTGTTTGTCCTGTTATCAGTCAGCCACTCTTCTCCTACTTCTCTTCAAGTTTGATGCCACTCTGCTAAGTCACGTGGAGTGTGTGTTTGCTAGTTTGTTTTATTAGTATTATTTAATATAAGTACTGTCTTCCTAACTTGTACACTTCTTCAGGAGTCAGAAACCAGGCACATGGCTTTCAGAAGCTCTCAGCACATAAGTAACAAGAAAACTGAAAAGTAAGGGGCCATGCCAGCTGCCTGTTCAAGCCTTGAGGCATGGAGCCACAGCAGCCTGAGAATTGGCTCTAGAGAAGCCTGCGGTTAGGCTGAGCCTCCCGAGAGCGAGAGCGAGGGAAAAAAAGGGGCGAGCACTGCACTGGAAACGTCTGTCCCCGAATTAGGGACCAGGCTACATGATTGTACGTAGAATTATCAGCATCCATGGCATCTAAGAAGCAAAGCCAGGCCTTAAGCACCGACCCCTCGTTCCTGGACGCCCGGGTTTAGACCAGAAAGTGATGCTTTTTAGAAGGAAAACTACCTCGAAGGGAATAGGGAACCGCGAGCAGATATGTAGGAGTGGCATCTCTGCAGGAGAAAGCAGCGCTTCAGTCGCCTCCCGGGGCCCCGGAGGCCGGAAAGGCTCCCCAGCACCGGGCGAGTGCGGTGCCACTACTCACCCCTACTCTCCTACGGTCCCCGTCGTCGCCCAGCTCGACACAGCCCCTGCAGGGGGAGCCCCTCCCCCGCCCGCCGCCAGGGGTGGGCTCAGCGGGCTAGAGGAAGCGGCGGAGCAGGTGTCCGTGAGCCGGGACTAGAGACGCGCCCCACGAGGAGCTGGGTGCAAGGGAGGTAGTCTGGTGCCTTGCGCTCCCTGGCGCCGCCAACTTCACCACCATCGACGTGGAGGGGCGAGGGGAGGCAATGGGGGGGAGGCCCTCGCCCAGCGGCTCGGATCCTCCCGGGGTACTAGGCCCGAGTTTGGGCGGGACCGCCGCCCCCGGCCCCCTCAGGGACGCGATCCCCAGGCCTAATTCCCGTCCCTCAGCCACCGTGGCCACAGAGCAGCGGCGGCTCCCTCTCGGGGCCGCGGTCGCAGCGGCATCCTCGTGCTCCTCCTTCCCTGGCGCCGCTGCCTACACACACAGCCTCGGCGCCCCGACCGCTGTCGCCTAGCAACCGCGCGCATGCGCCCCGCCCCCGCTGGCGACCGCCGTCACTGCTGGCGCCGCTGTCGGGGCTCAGTCAGCGACCTAGAAAAGGGCGCAAAAGCCCATTTCCTAGGGCCTGGATAGAGCGACATCAAGGTAGGGGTGAGGTGGGGAGAGGGGCAGGATATTCTGCAAATTGAAAGAGGCCGGAGAATTTAGGTTATGACCGTCTCCCGGCCCCTCCGCAGGCTCACTGATGATTGAGACTAACGCTCCCGACAATCTCCTAACTTATTCTTCAGACTCGCTTCCTCCAATCCAATACTTCACAAGGGCTTCCAGAGGAATTTTCTAAATAACTTCTCTGACCATGTCACTCATCTGCATAACTCCAGTGGTTAAGGGACAGCCCCCTTAATAGGGCCTAACTGTTCTTCACTATTGCAACAGCATCCTCTCTGGTCTCCCTGCTTTTAGGCTTGTCTCCCTGAAATCCGTTCTCATATTTCTACCGGATTGATTTCTGTAAAACATAAATCTACTCTCACTTCCCTCTGGTTTAGAGAATGGGCTTTGGAGTTAGAGCCAGTTTTTAAATTCTGCCTCAAAACCGAGTAGCTATGTTTCCTTGAGCTAGGGTGCTTAACTTCTCTGAATATGTTTCCTCATGGAGTTAATTATAGCACCTATAGACTGGTTTTGAGGATTAACTAAGAGAGTACATGTAAAGCACTTAACATACATAACTTACTCTGTCACAGAGTAAGCATTCAATAAAAATTAGAGCTATTTTTCAGTAGGTCTTGTTGCCTATAATAAAATACGAACTCCCTAGCTTAGCATTCAAGGTCTTCTAAGATCTTGCCTCTATTTTTCTAGCCCTAGCTACTTTTCAATCCCCCTTGGGCACCCAGCAACAGACTAGTCCTTGCAGTTTTTGAGACACATCTAGATCTATGAAGTGCTTATATATAAAGGTTCATCTAGGGAAGAATTCTATGCAAACCCTCCAGTTAGCGAACATGTAAGTATCCAGTGGTCCTTCCCAAATTACACATGTTAATGTTAAAATATTGACACTGAGAATTGACTTGTAGGTAGTGACGCTTTACAAAAATTGTGTGGTTTTCTGGGGGCTTATTTACTTGATCTTTTTGAAATTAGGCTTAGAGTTTCTGTAATGTGTAATGACAGAAATATCACCAATTTTGAACTTAATATCAATACAATGCATAAACGTATTTACAAACATCCTGTGCCCTTCTGGATGTTTATTTAATAAAAGTTTGAAACATTTTAGTAAGTGTAAAAATAGCTGTAACATGTGTAAGAAGTTTGAGAGACCCCAGGAGAATTGCTAATGAAACATTAGTGTAATCTCAAATAGAATATAAGACTAAAATGAAACTTTATGAGGACCAGACAGCCAGAAAATACTGAAGAAATAGAAGAACAGTTGGAAAGGTGACAAAGAGTGGAAATAATGGAAATAATCAACAAACTAATCAACAGGGAAGATCATAACAGGGAATATGTATTACAACTGTGAATATGGCAGTGAGCTTGGATGGAGTTCTCACACAGATCATACCTTTACTTTTGTATGATACAGACGTGCCTTTCAGGTTCAAAGGAAGACAACTGCTTAGCGTTCCGTCTTTTGCAAGGGCCGTCAACAAGTCACAGAAGCAGACTTCTAAGATAACTTGCTTCGATCTTCTAAAATCTGTATTTAGTCACATAAAATCTTTATTCTCTATTCACTTATTGAACTCATAATATTCTATAGCACACATTTATTATGCTTACAGTGAAACAGATGAATAAATAATCACCTTTAATTCTCCCATATACCTTTCTAGATACAGAACTGTGTTACTGCTGCACTTAACCTCCTTCAATAGTTTTCCCGGGGTTTCAATATAAAATCTGAGCTCTCGCGCACAGCACTATATCTGTCTCTGTTATGCTGGTGAAGTAAAAACTCGACTATCAACAAAGAGAGACCTATCCACCTCAATATGGAAAGAAACAAAACATTTATTATTGAGTAAGCACAACACAGTAACCCTTAAGAGACTGCAAAGTCAGGATAAAGTTCCACACAGCTTACATAGTAAAGCAAATACAAAGTTTAATTGGGAATTGAGGCAGCTATTTGTTTAGTTAATTGACTTCCTCCAAAAGAATAATAAAACTTCTCTTATCTCCCCAAAAGACACCTTGAATCTTCCTGGAAGGCAAATGATTACACCTGCAAATGCGCTCTCACATTAACACTGTCTTTACATTTCCAAAGGGAATATGGCTCATGACCTTGGAAACATTTCTACATTATAAAACTGGAGACTGAGACTTTCTAGTCCCTGGAGAGATTTATTTACATTCCAAAAGTTAGAGAGAGGATTCAGATCCACTGTGTCCCCACAAAAGACGCTCTAAGAAGTGAAGGGGAGGAAAATAACCTCTTTGTCCTTTACTCACCTTTATTTACAATTCAAAAACAGAACTCTGTGTTGGTAAGGTAGATGGCACCTAGTAGATTATGAGGAAGTCTTTTTTTAAAATATATTTATTTATTTATTTTTGGCTGTGTTGTGTCTTCCTTGCGGTGTGCGGGCTTCTCACTGTGGTGGCTTCTCTTGTTGCAGAGCACGGGCTCTAGGCGCGCAGACTTCCATAGTTGTAGCACACGGGCTTAGTTGCTCTGCGGCATGTGGGATTTTCCCGGATCAGGACTCGAACCCATGTCCCCTGCATTGGCAGGCGGATTCTCAACCACTGCGCCACCAGGGAAGCCCGAGGAAGTCTTTCTTAAACAAATAAGAAAGCCACAGAAGAGGTAGCATTGCTCTGGATGTTGACGAATGAGTAGGAGTTTTCCAGAAGGGGATAAGAATAGTCCATGCAAAGGAAGAAGTATATTCAAAGATCCAGAAAATGTGAAAGTGCATAGTATGTTCAGTGAAAGTAGAAAAGTTTGACTTACACATACTATATGTCTGTATTTAGGGGTTGAGCAGCATAAGGCTGTAATGGAGTTGAGTATAGAGAAGTAGGTTGGAGACAGATTGTGAAATGCCTTTAATGCCATGCCAGAGAGTTTGGAAAAGGTCTATATCTGATGGCTAAAATAGGGCCATGTACTAATACTTGCTTGGGGGTCCGGCACAAATATTAGATAGTGCTCCAGCCCCAAAGAGCTTATAATCTAATGGATGCAAGAAGGCAAGATAACAATTAGCATAAATGAAATACCGTAAGTTGACCAATGTATTTTAGGGGAATAGATATATTTTAGGGAATAGATTAGGAATAATAGTCTTTGGACGAAGTTTCTGAGAAAGCTCCTTGGAAACTGGATGAAGTTTCTGAGAAAGCTCCTTGGAAACTCCATCTTGAACTAAAACATAAGGGGTGTCCTCTATTGGAGTAGCACCTGTAATTCCAAATACTTGAACTCTGTGTAACCATTGCTGTAGTTCTACACCCCCCCACCTCTGTTCCCTGTTTCCATTCCAGCTTTTCTGAAGAAAATCACTCTGACCTTTTAGTGTAAATTGATGTCGTCACAGATTTAGTTTCTCATCTCAATACTTGGCACCACTTGGCAATCTTTCACTTTTTCTTGGTCAGTCCCTCTCCAGTTCTCCTCAGCTGTCAGTCCAAACTCTAACCGTTCTCCACTATGACTGACACACTTCACCCACCTGTCAAACCCACCCACCAACCTTCCTTAAAAAATGGAAGCTATTAGGTGTTTTTCTCACCTGCATCTGCTCCCATATTATACTTCAATCCCTTCAGCCTCACATAGACTGTGTAAAACTACATCTTCCATCTGAGCTCCTGATCCTGTCTCATCCAGTTCCTCAGAGATCTTGCTTTATCACTTTTTCTGTTTTCAGTACCTTACACCTCTCCCTCTCTGACATTCTCCTCAGCAGATAAACATACTCAAGGCTCTTTCATCCTTAAAAGAAACACTTTCCTTTTACCCAGAGCTTCCTCTAGTATTCTTGAAGTGTCTCCTGTTATCCTATCACCTTTCCTTATGACCCAGAGGTCTCAAAAGTGGTTTACATTTACTGCCTCCATTCCTTCATTTCCAATTCACCTTTAAACCATTGATCTCACCTATATGTCTCCACTGAAACCTCTTTTGTGAATTACTGATAACTTTCTCTATGCAATGGGCACTTTTAAGCCCCTTTCTTTTGAACCTCACTGCCACATTGATTGTGTTGATTACTTCGATTTGCTTGAAGTTATCTACTCACTTGACTTCCAAACACACATTCTCCTTGTTCTTATTCTTCCTCTTTATCTTTCTCACTGATGTAAGTTTCATGGATTCCTCTTTTTCTACCCATCTCTTAAATGTTTATGTTCTTCTACGGTTCTGTCTATGGCCTATTTCTTTTGTTCTACTCTCCACACTCTATTACCTATACATGGATGACTTTCAAATCTATATTGTTAGTTCAGACCTCCCTCCTGATCCAACTGTCTACTAGACATCCTCACCTGGATGACCCCCAAACAATTCAAATTCATTTTGTCCATAACTGAATTCATCATCTTCCCATGCTAATATATTCTTCTTCCTTGTTAAGGGAGATCCCAAAAAAACTCACCAAAGGGAAACCCTGTTATTGTGTTATTATAGCACAATAAGTTTACCTTCTTGCAGAAACAGATGAAATGACTAGATTATGGCCATTTTATGTGCATTATGTCAAGACTGCTGTACCTTTTCCTGAAAAATATACTGCATATATGCACCAAGGAATAATAAGTTGTATTACTCAAAAGTAAGCTCCATGAGGTCAGGGATTTTTGTCTGTTTTGTTTACTGCTGTATCTCCAGTGCTTAGAATAGTACCTGGGGCATAGTAAGCCCTCAATAAATGAATGAATGCACATATCCCCTGCTTAAAGAGCCTTCATTTAGGAATTCTGCTAGATTGTAGCAGAATATATATGTTGATAGATTAGAAAAGAATGTGTCCTTTTTGTATTTAAAATAAAGTGAAAGGAAATTGTAGCTGCATTTCACCCAGATTTCTGTCCATGGGAAGTAAAGAAAAAGGATCAGGAAGGATAAAAACACTTCATCTATCACTTGGAACAGTCAATTGGCAGTTAGTTTTTCCAGGGGCTCAGATGTCTGCTATAGACAAAACTCCGAGGAGGTTTACCTCCAGTCTCTGAGTGAACAATGCCAGCTCCACTCCAAAAAGGTTGGAAGGATAGTGGGTAATACCTGGATCTTGTTTGGCGTTATATATTAAATGGTGAATAAAGAGCACGTGAAACTCTTTGCCTTGTCTCATGAGCCAGAAACTTAGAAGTCACTTTAGACTCTTTTACCTCCCAACCTCCACCACATCTAATTACGTTAATAAACCCTGTTGATTCTATCTCCTAAATACCGCTCATATCCATCTTTCCTTTACACTTGCACTGCCACCAATTTTGCCTTAGTTTAGACCTGATCTTTTTTTAGAACTATTTCAACAACTTTCTAATTGGGCTCCTTGCCTTCACTCTTACTTCTCCTCCAAACCATCTTCCACACTGCTTCTTGAATGAGTTATCTTAAAATGCAAACCTTACTAAATTCCTCCCTGCTTAAAATCATTTCAAACCTACCCTCAGAGCCTATTGAATACACTCCAAGCTACATAATACTCTTTATAACCTGTCTCTTCTCCAACCTTATCTCCTACCATTCTCTGCATTCCAGTTCATGCACAGAAATATAGTACTTGCAATTCTCCTTTGAAAAACATCCTCCTTCTTCTGGGAGCTTCTCTTCCTATCAGTTTATCCCAGTGTTACTGTAGAGTGTTCAGGTTATATGACCCCCTTAGACCCACAGTCTATCATAGTCCTTCCTCAGAAAATTGGAATCAAGACTAAGAGATTTCAGCCCACTCTGGCTGCTTTCTTATGCTGAGTAGTGTACACTTCAGAGCTGTTGGCAGCAACCATTTTTATGCCATATGGTCTGGGAAAAAGAAAAAGCTGGTCTGCTATGAAAGATGAAGCAGATATGCAGAGAGATGCAGAGATGAGAAAAGGGAGACTCCAGATAGCAGTTGAGTCCCTGGACTCCAACTATTTCCTTTAAGCCCACCTGCCTTATTGTTCTTGGGTTCCATACGACACTCTATCTTCATGCTAAATTGTCTTTGTTGCTCAAGCTAGTTTGAATTGAATTTCTCTTCCTTGCAAGAAAATACTGCTCTCCCATGTCATGATGCTTAACACTCCTGTGTCTTTGCTTATTCTTTTTCCCTTTAACTGGAAAACTGTTGCTCTTCCCATGACCATTTTACCTGACTAATTCCTGTTTTAGTAGAGAAGGTAGCACTCAGGTCCTTTACCTGTGCCAGGAAGATACCTACCTTTATTCCTTACCTTTTCTTCATTCCTTCCCAAAGAAAGGGAGTACTGATATTATAAGTCAGGTAGCATGACCATGATTGGGTCAGACTTAATAGTAGATGGTATCATTGTCTGCAAATAAGTCCTATGGCTATGCATGGCCCTTCCTTTCCTATTCCTTCTCTGTCTCTGTTGTGGGTATTGTAAGAAGGCCAGAATCTGCATTATAGAAGTTGGTCTCTCTCTCTCTCTTTCTCTCTCTCTCTCTGTCTCTCATTCTCTCTCTGTCTCTCATTCTCTCTCTCCCCATAAGCATGTTGGCATTAATTCAGATTACTGTGCCTTGTGACTACCCAGAGAACACTAGTATTTGGATTTGAGATTGGGAACAGGAGTGCCATTAGAGAACCTCACTTAGGTTTTAAATGAGCCGTGTTTCAACCACGCTTTTCCATCACTTTACACCAGGGAATATTTTGTGCAGTCCCCTATATTTAGTAATCACAGTTGCAGCTGGTATTAGGAGGAAAAGAGATTCTGTCCTGCAGTAGGAGATCCTTTGTGGAATGTAGATTGAAGAGACAGCTGCACTTCTGCTGAAGCTAGATTAGAAGGCAGAGTTCCACATGGAGAAAGGAAAGTTCTCCTTATGGCCAGCCAAGAAAGGGCCCTTTATATAGAAAGAATTTTGGTGTACATGCTTTTAGGCATTGATTAGAGGTATAGTATCTTTCTGTCCCCCTCCCACCACCTTGACTCTCACTTGGAGCTGAGTAATGACATATTTCCCCAAGACAGGTTACATCCTGCTGTGACAGGAAAATTTAGATGGTAGAAGAACAGTTTTGTTTCTATTTAGGTAACCAAAGTGTGGGGAATTCAAATACTGAGGGAAAACAATACTTCCATGGGTTCACATTTGATAAATGCCAATAGCAGCAGCAAAGAGCCAAAAAACATTATAGAGACATTTAGAAAATAAATGTGGAAGCTGACTTGATCTTTTGACAGGCAATTTCTCAGTTGAATTTTGTTTAATAGGTTATAGACATTGCACAATTAGCACAAATTTACAGGCATACAGATGAAGTTAAACCAAGATTTTGTCTTTTTTCTGTTCACTGTCTATCCTTGTTCTACAAGCAATAAGGCAGGTAAAAGTAATATGTGGAACATTAATTTTCCTTAGGATTGTTGTAAGCACTTGTTCCTGCATTTTATGAGTGTGGGACTGAATCCTGAGAAAAGTATGACCAAAGGGAGACTTGAAGTTGTATCAGTACAACTTCAGAAGTGTTAGAAGAGTTACAATCCCAGTGAAATGGAGCCAAGTCTGTAGCTGCTGAAAAAAATTAAACTCCACCCAGGCAACTAGGTGATACCTCTTCTGGCTGAGATAAAGGAAAATCAGAAGCTGGGGAGAAGATAATTTTTGGCTTTAATTTATTTGGGAATTTAATTTCTACAAAATAAACAAGTTTCCATATGGGACTCTATCTCTGTGGAAACAATATTTGAGGGATTTCATATTGTTCAAATGTAGGACATTATATTTCTGGGCTAGTGTTTCATTATCTGGACTACTGCTACCATGTAGCACTACACATTGAACCAGACTGGACAATTGTCGATAAGCATAATTTGAGATGGAAAATAAAATATTGGGTATTTTTGGCCTGCTGTGCAGCTGTAGTACTGGGAGGATAAATAAAAGAATGATGAATATCTCAGAGATGTTATCACAAAAGAAGTAGCAGAACTTCCCTGACATTCCATGGCTCTTCTCCCACAAGGGGTGATTACCATCATAGATAACCATCATCTTGACTATTAAGGCCAAAGGGTTAAGAGAGAATAAAATTTAGAGGAGTATAAAGGGAGAAAACCTCCCAGTCCCTCTTCTCACATCAGAAATATCTCTAACAGATGGTTTCCACATGATTTCCTACTCTTTTCTTCCCTCTTCCTAAACGTGAGGGAACACCAAACTGATAAATCAGGTGTCAAGACACTGCATGGGTCATATTGTCTTGTGAACTGAGGAATGGGGTCACTAGTCTAAAGGCCAGGCAGCTGAGCATGGCCTTGTTCTTGGCTGCTCCTCCTTCCATTCTGCTGGGATCATCAAAGTTCTTTCTCTTCACCTAATGTTCCTATGCCCTGCAAGCTATAAAATGGTGGTAATATTTTTATTCACACTGAGTTGGAGATGTAGCAGCTTCTAAAAGAGTGCCACCCATGCACTTCAAATCAGGTTTACCAGAATTCTGTATTGGATTTATAAGGCCCGGGTCCAACTAATAATAACATGGTGCTCTGTTTATCTTTTTTTAAAATTGTTCTGCCTTCAGGGAACAATTGAGGAGGAAGAGTAAGGCGAAATTTGGGCATTCTTGGGCATTCTAGCCAATACCAAAAGATCTCTTCATGCCCTCAATACTATTCATCTTCTAACTTTGTTGTATCAGGTACCTATGGGATTATTTACTCAAAAAGTCTCTCTAGGAATTCTCCTCCCCTTATCCTGTTTCTCTACCCCACCATCTACATGACTACAACAGAGTTGCCATATTATTACCTCATTATCATAAATCTTAACCATAGTTGATTGCACCAGGGGTCAGGGCCTTATTTCAGGTGGACCTCTTCCTTGGGTCTTTTCTCTGAGGTGAGAAGGCAGCAGCAGCTCCATCTGTCCTTTTTATTAGAAGGAAAAAGTCTTTCCTGGGAGCCCCCAGGCTGATTCCCCCTTATGATCATTGGCCAAAACTGAGTGCATTGTCCACCCTGGCTTTAAGGAAGCTGGAAAAGTGAGTATCCTGCCTGGAGCTGTTTATATTGCCTCCCAGAACAAATTTAGGGGTCTGTTGGCAAAAAAAAGTAAGGAATGAGTAATGGGAAATTAATTAACAAGGTCGCCCACACGAATACATTTATTTATAGATATAATACAAAACAAATATAAACCTAACTGCCTTGCAAGGAAAGTGATCCATTTTAAAAGGGGGCTCTACTTTTATTCAACATAGTTTTGGAGGTCCTAACCATGGCTATCAGAGAAGAAAAGGAAATAAAAGGAATTCAAATTGGAAAAGAAGGAAAGCTGTCACTGTTTGAAGATGACTTGATACTATATATAAAAAATTCTAAAGATGGTATAAGAAAAATACTACAGCTCATCAATGAATTTGATAAAGTTGCAGGATACAAATTAATACACAGAAATCTCTTGCATTCCTATACACTAACAACAAAAGATCAGAAAGAGAGATTAAGGAAACACTCCCATTTACCATTGCATCCAAAAGTATAAAATACCTAAGAATAAGACTACCTAAGGAGACAAAAGACCTGTATTCAGGAAACTGTAAGAAACTGATAAAAGAAATAAAAGATGACACAGATGGAGAGATATATCATGTTGTTGGATTGGAAGAATCAATACTGTGAAAATGACTGTACTACCCAAAGCAATCTACAGATTCAATGCAATCCCTATCAAATTACCAATGGAAATTTTCACAGAATTAGAAGAAAAAAAATTTTAATTTTTATGGAAACACAAAAGGCCATGAAGAGCCAAAACAATCTTGGAAAAGTAAAATGGAGCCAGAGGAATCAGGCTCCCTGACTTCAGGCTATACTACAAAGTTACAGTCATCAAAACAGTATGATACTGGCACAAAAACAGAAATATAGATCACTGGAACAAGATAGAAAGTCCAGAGATAAACCCTCGTACCTATTATCACCTAATCTATGACAAAGGAGGCAAGAATATACAATGGAGAAAAAACAGTCTCTTCAATAAGTGGTGCTGGGAAAACTGGATACCTACATGCAAAATAAGGAAATTAGAACATTCTCTAACACCATACACAAAAATAAACTCAAAATGGATTAAAGACCTAAATGTAAGGCTGGATACTATACAACTCTTAGAGGAAAACATAGGCAGAATACGCTATGACATAAATCACAGCAAGATCTTTTTTGATCCACCTCCTAGAGAAATGGAAATAAAAACAAAAATAAATGAATGGGACCTAATGAAACTTAAAAGCTTTTGCAGAGCAAAGGAAACAATAAACAAAATGAAAAGACAACCCTCAGAATGGGAGAAAATATTTGCCAATGAAGCAACTGACAAGGGATTAATCTCCAAAATATACAAACAGCTCATGCAGCTCAATATTTTAAAAAACAAAAACAAAAAAACCCAGTGAAAAAATGGGTGGAAAATCTAAATAGACATTTCTCCAAAGAAGACATACAGATGGTTAAAAAGCACATGAAAACATGCTCAACAACACTAGTTATCAGAGAAATGCAAATCAAAACTATAATGAGGTGTCACCTCACACCAGTCAAAATGACCATCATCAAAAAATCTACAAACAATAAATGCTGGAGAGGGTGTGGGGAAAAGGGAACGCTCTTGCACTGTTGGTGAGAATGTAAACTGATACAGCCACTATGGAGAATAGTATGGAGGTTCTTTAAAAAATTAAATATAGAAGTACCATATGATCCAGCAATCCCACTCCTGGGCATATATCCAGAGAAAACCATAATGCGAAAAGCTACATGCACCCCAGTGGTAATTGCAGTGGTATTTACAATAGCCAAGACATGGAAGCAACCCAAATGTTCATTGATAGAGGAATAGATAAAGAAGATGTGGTATATATATACAATGAAATATTACTCCACCATAGAAAAGAACAAAATAATGCCATTTGCAACAACATGGATGGACCTAGAGATTGTTATACTGGGTGAAGTAAGTCAGAGAAAGGCAAATATCATATGATATCACTTATACATGGAATCTAAAAAAGGCTACAAATGAACTTATCTACAAAACCGAAATAGAGTTACAGATGTATAAAATAAATTTATGGTTTACCGGGTGGTAAGGGATGGGGGAGGTTTAAATTGGGAGATTGGGATTGACACATACACACTACTGTATATAAATTAGATAACTAATAAGGACCTACTGTATAGCACAGGGAACTCTACTCAATACTTTGTAATGCCTTATATGGGAAAAGAATCTAAGAGTGGATATATGTATATGTATAACTGATTCACTTTGCTGTACAGCAGAAACTAATACAAAATTGTAAATCAATTATACACCAATAAAATTTTTTTAAAAATAAAAAGGGGACTCTTTGTTTTGTTTAGCTGCATATCTTTTATGGGTTAGGGTAGGCCAGCTAGTAGGGAAAAGCCAGAGGGACAGAAGTGCTCTGCATAGTAGAGGAGGAAGTGTTTGGAACTAAGGGAGCAGCCTGGGAGGGAGAGGAAGGTATGAGAGGAGGAGAAAGAAGTTGGTGGAAAGACACATGTTTTGTGTTCTGAACTTTCCCTGTTACCTCCAAATCTTTAATGAAGTCTAGAACTCATGAAAGGATTATTGTGGATGGATTTCTTGTGAAAACTAATGAATGGTTGAGCTCTAGGTATAAATTGTATTGGAGTAAAACACAGATAACATGTATAGATACAGTAGCCATAGGCCAGAGCCTTAGTAAAGCAAAAAGGTGTAAGCCCCACAGGTGATCACAGAAATCATGGGGAGAGTCAGGAGTTCACATATCGTGGAACAATAGAGGCCAAAAACAATTATTCCAAGATCTCTGAGAAATAAGGCAGGCCCAGCCAATATCTGTGTTATACATGTTTCTTGTTCCCATTAAGTGGTGAGCTCCTTGAGGACTGGAATAACATCTTTTTTTTTAAACATCTTTATTGGAATATAATTGCTTTACAATGGTGTGTTAGTGTCTGCTTTATAACAAAGTGAATCAGTTATACATATACATATGTCCCCATATCTCTTCCCTCTTGTGTCTCCCTCCCTCCAACCTTCCCTATTCCACCCCTCTAGGTGGTCACAAAGCACCGAGCTGATCTCCCTGTGCTATGCGGCTGCTTCCCATTAGCTATCTATTTTACGTTTGGTAGTGTATATATGTCCATGCCACTCTCTCGCTTTGTCACAGCTTACACTTGCCCCTCCCCATATCCTCAAGTCCATGCTCTAGTAGGTCTGTGTCTTTATTCCTGTCTTACCCCTAGGTTCTTCATGACATTTTTTTTCTTAGATTCTCTCTCTATATATATATATGCATTAGCATACGGTATTTGTTTTTCTCTTACTGACTTACTCCACTCTGTATGACAGACTGTAGGTCCATCCACGTCACCACAAATAACTCAATTTCGTTTCTTTCTATGGCTGATAATATTCCATTGTATATATGCCACATCTTCTTTATCCATTCATCTTTTGATGGACACTTAGGTTGCTTCCATGACCTGGCTATTGTAAATAGAGCTGCAATGAACATTTTGGTACATGACTCTTTTTGAATTATGGTTTTCTCAGGGTATATGCCCAGTAGTGGGATTGCTGGGTCATATGGTAGTTCTATTTGTAGTTTTTTAAGGAACCTCCATACTGTTCTCCATAGTGGCTGCATCAAGTTACATTGCCACCCACAGTGCAAGAGGGTTCCCTTGTCTCCACACCCTCTCCAGCACTTATTATTTCTAGATTTTTTGATGATGGCCATTCTGACCAGTGTGAGATGGTATCTCATTGTAGTTTTGATTTGCATTTCTCTAATGATTAATGATGTTGAGCATTCTTTCATGTGTTTCTTGGCAATCTGTATATCTTCTTTGGAGAAATGTCTATTTAGGTCTTCTGCCCATTTTTGGATTGGGTTGTTTGGTTTTTTTTGATATTGAGCTGCATGAGCTGCTTGTAAATTTTGGAGATTAGTCCTTTGTCAGTTGCTTCATTTGCAAATATATTCTCCCATTCTGAGGGTTGTCGTTTGGTCTTGTTTATGGTTCCCTTCGCTATTCAAAAGCTTTGAAGTTTCATTAGGTCCCATTTGTTTATTTTTGTTTTTATTTCTTTTTCTCTAGGAGGTGGGTCAAAAAGGATCTTGCTGTGAGTTATGTCATAGAGTGTTCTGCCTATGTTTTCTTCTAAGAGTTTGATAGTGTCTGCCCTTATATTTAGGTCTTTAATCCATTTTGAGCTTATTTTTGTGTATGGTGTTATGGAGTGTTCTAATTTCATTCTTTTACATGTACCTGTCCAGTTTTCCCGGCACCACTTATTGAAGAGGCTGTGTTTTCTCCACTGTATATTCTTGCCTCCTTTATCAAAGATAAGGTGACCGTATGTGTGTGGTTTTATTTCTGGGCTTTCTATCCTGTTCCATTGTTATATTTCTGTTTTTGTGCCAGTACCATACTGTTGATTACTGTAGCTTTGCGGTATAGTCTGAAGTCAGGGAGCCTGATTCCTCCAGCTCCATTTTTCGTTCTCAAGATTGCTTTGGCTATTCGGGGTCTTTTGTGTTTCCATACAAATTGTGAAATTTTTTGTTCTAGTTCTGTGAAAAATGCCAGTGGTAGTTTGTTAGGGATTGCATTGAATATGTAGATTGCTTTGGGTAGTAGAGTCATTTTCACAATGTTGATTCTTCCAATCCAAGAACATGGTATATCTCTCCATCTATTTGTTATCATTTTTAATTTCTTTCATCAGTTTCTTATAATTTTCTGCATACAGGTCTTTTGTCTCCTTAGGTAGGTTTATTCCTAGATATTTTCTTCTTTTTGTTGCAATGGTAAATGGGAGGGTTTTCTTGATTTCACTTTCAGATATTTCATCATTAGTGTATAAGAATGCCAGAGATTTCTGTGCATTAATTTTGTATCCTGCTACTTTATCAAATTCATTGATTAACTCTAGTAGTTTTCTGGTAGCATCTTTAGGATTCTCTATGTATAGTATCATGTCATTTGCAAACAGTGACAGCTTTACTTCTTCTTTTCCGATTTGGATTCCTTTTATTTCTTTTTCTTTCTGATTGCTGTGGCTAGAACGTCCAAAACTATGTTGAATAAGAGTGGTGAGAGTGGGCAACCTTGTCTTCTTCCTGATCTTAGTGGAAATGGTTTCAGTTTTTCACCATTGAGGATGATGTTGGCTGTGTGTTTGTCATATATGGCCTTTATTATGTTGAGGAAAGTTCCCTCTGTGCCTACTTTCTTCAGGGTTTTTATCATAAATGTGTGTTGAATTTTGTCAAAAGCTTTTTCTGCCTCTATTGTTGCATCCCAGAACTTAGCCAGATCCCTGGAACATAGTAGATATTTCTTGAATTAAATTTAACTGACCTGCCCTATATTGTAATTCTCAATATGCCTATCTTAACTCCCTTATTAAATTGGAATCTCTATGAAGAGTGTGTCATTTTTTTATTGGATTTTTTTATTGGACTTGAACACAGTAGGTGCTTAAAGGGTCAATTTTCAGAGCCTTGCCTTCATTGAGATGGATAATGTCTTAGGTAATATAAGTCCCATTTCTGGTGTGCTCTATAATGCAGGCTCTGTTTTCTTTGCAGTTTGTATCTCTTAGGCCAGTATGAAAATGAATTTCAAGTAAGTATTAATTGATGACAGGGGAAGGTAGCAAAGACACATGCTGTGTAGCAGAGGAGAACCAGCTTGAAATTTTAAATTGCCATCAATGATCCACAAAGTAAATAGTCAAGCAGATATCAAGAGATGGCAGTATATAGCCATTACTCACAATTAGAAACTGTAGTTCATTTATTTTAAGTATAACTGGGTGTAAAAAACAACACTGGAGTGATATGCACTATAATGTTGAGTGTGAAAATCTTTACGAAGTGAAATTATGGGTGATTTGTTTCTTCTTTATCCTTTCATGCAATTTATAAACTGCAGTATATGTTCATAAATGCTCTCTAAAATAAATTCAGTTCATTTTTGTCAGCAAGAATAGCATTAACATTCACTGAATGCCTATTATGTGTTGAACACTACACTAGGCATTTTATAAATGTTACATCATTCAATCCTTGGTAATGCCTTATTCAGCTAATTTTATAGATGACATAACTGAGCTCCAGAATACAATCAGAAAGTTCAAGTGTAAAGATTTAAACTCAGTTTTGTCTGTAGAGCTTGGTGAAACATGGATTGCTGGGCCCTAACCCCAGAGTTTCTGATTAAGCAGATTTAGGGTGGGACTAAGAGTTTGCACTCTAACAAGTTCTCAGGTTATGCTGACCCCACTGTTCTGGGGATCACACCGTGGAAACTATTGCTCCAGAGAATCTAAGTATTGTGAAAACCTTAAGTCATCTAATATTGAGCTTCCAAATCAGTGGATAAAAGCACAGGGGTGTGCCACAAATGAATGACAGATGTGCAGAGATATTGTATCATTTTTACCCTCAGAATGATAGAGTAACTAGTAACTGGCCACAGTCTTGTTGTTTATACCCAATATGCCATAAAAATATTATTTTCTATAATGTGAAAAGAGTTAGAAAGAACTGATCTGGTGCAACTAGTCATATGATGCCTGAATCCTTACCACAATATTCCTAATAGATGGTCATATAGCTTTTGCTTGAATACCACCAGAGATGGGCAACTCATTCACCTATTTTTATTCAGTTCCAGTTTTAGACCTCTCTAACCTAAATATTATAAAGTGTTTCCTCTATACAAGCAGACAGCTGGGGAAGGGAGAGTAGAAGAGAAAATATCTGAATCATGAGTTGGCAGTCAATGGCAGAAAATTTGATATTCTAGAGGTGTCCATCATTTCCTTCCTGTATCATTTTTTTGCTATAAAACAAATTGCCTTCAAAGGCTAGCAGCTTAAAACAGCTCACATGTATTAACTCACAGTTTCTATAGGTCAGGAATTCAGGCACAACTTGATTGGGTCCATCACTTCAGAGTTTCTCACAGGCAATTATCAAGGTATTATCTAGGCTGTAGTCGTCTCAAGGTTGGACTTTGGTGGGGGTGCCCCAGTTCCTTGCTAGCTAGTAGCCAGAGACTGCTCTCAGTCCCTTGCTACATGAGCCTCTTCAACATGACAGCATGTTTCATCAAAGCTGCAATCTAAGGAGTCAGTAGAGCCTGCTAACAGGACATAAGTGACAGTCTTTTGTAACCTAATATTTGAAGAGACATCCTATGACTCTGACCATATTCTGTTCATCAGAAGCAAGTTACTTGGCCAAGCCTACAATAAAGGGGAAGGGAATACACCAGGAAATGGATACCAGGAGGCAGGGATCATTGGGGGTCCTCTTAGAAGTCTACCTACTACAGAGGCCCTTCTATATTCCTTCTTAGAGAAGCTACCCCAGCCACGGCCCCAACAAGGTAACCATTCTCATTATGTTTCCTTATTTCCCTGGGTTGTACAGTGATTTAAATTAGGCTAAACAGAGATTGGGTTACTTACTGCAGGGAGCTAAGCTGGCAGGTCACTGTAGCAGAGACCTTTAGCTGCAATATAGTATCATTTTCATATTCTTCTTTGCTAGCAGACCTGAGATTTTATTCAGTGCAACAATGTGCCTAGCTCACTTGCCATGTCCCCTTTGTAGCTAAGGGGGAGCCATAAGACTTAGTTCTGGCCAATAAAATGTAAGGACAAATTTGATAAGCATTTTTGGGAATGCTTTGCTTTCCTCATAAAGAGGGGCAAAAATAGTTAGCACTTTCTTCTACCCTTTTTTCCTCCTTTTCCTGCCATGATTATGGTTATGATGGTTGGAGTTCAAGCCAGGACTCTCTTGCAACCATGTGAGGAATATCACTGAAATATTTGCTCTAATAACCCCCTACATCTAGACTTGTTAAATGAATAAAAAATACTTATTTCTTTAAGTCACTATAGTTGGATTTACTGTTTATTGCTGCTAAAAGCATACCTACCTGGTACAGTCATGTAGACTGGAGGGCTGAAACTTCTGTTTTTGAATAGTCATTACCAGCTACGATAAATTGATGATCAGCTCTGATAAATAAGAGGAAGCTGATCTGCAAGAAGAAGTAGGATTGTTGAGCAGATGTTTTCAGAGAAAGGGTAAGAGATTATGCAGTCCAAGTGAGAATGAGATAGAAAGCGTTTCCAGTCCCCTGGGCCATGATTGAGTTTCCCCATTGGGTTCCACAAGATTCTCTACTGTCTCATTACAATAAGCTCCTTTTTACTTGAGTTAACTTCTGTAACTGGCAACCAAATATGCCTTGCATGAGCACTTAAGTTATTTTTTAAATGCAGGAGACTGAAAGATTGCAACTAATCTAATGTACTAAATTGCCCAATGGCTTTTATAGCTCTAGTGCCACCTATGACTGGAGTATACCATCACTTACAGGCCTCTCAAAGATGGTATATCCCCTGCATCTGACCCTCATTAGCCCCAGTTACTGCAGATTGACTCAGCAGGGAATTCCTCAGCCTCCACAGAATACCCAGTTCCTTGATGCCCATTTTTAGATCTCAATTTGTGTCCCTGATCTTTAGGAGTATCACTTTTTGTTTAACCCCCTTAATCTGATCATCAGACCAAGGCCATAAACTGAATCCTGGGAGAATACTTTCACTGCTTCACACGTTGTACAAATAACAGGACTAGGTCCCACACCTCTTCCTCTCCCAGAGCCTCTCTAAATTCAATTGCTTCTCTCATACTCCACTGGGCCAGGAATCAGATCAGAATAGGTAAGAAAAAGGATTGAGCAAAGGGGGAATTTGTTGTAACATAGCGGGAAAGAGAGCATGGGCTTTAGAGTCAGACAAGCTCAAATCTAGGCTCAGCCACTTCTTAACTGGGTGACTTTAAACAAATAACTCACCCCTTTGAGCCTCAGATTACTCAACAGTAAAATAGGGATAATAATACCTACCATGGGATTATAGTGAGGATAAAGTAGCAATGTTTGTAAAAGCACTTTGCCTTATCTCATGTCTGGCATAATTACGTGTTTTTTTTAGTGAAAACTTTGTCTAAAGTTTAGAGGAAAAAGATTGCTTATGCTATTTTCTCTGCCTAGTGAACACATATCCAGCTCTCAAGACCTGACTCAAATCACATTTATTCTGAAAACCTCACCATTTAAATTGAAAAATATACTAATTTACCAAAGAGGTTATCTAAACTATTGAATTCTTCTGAGTTTGTGTGATTGGACTGAATTAAGTACTACTTTTGAGATTAAAATAATAGTTTGAAAATAGTAACTATAGAAATAAATTCTATATTTATGTAAAATCTATGTTATATCAATAATATTTTCTCCATATTGGCTTTAAATTATGTTTTACTGGATATATCTAAAGAAATGCATAATCTAAAAGATGTCAATAAATGAGTATGTGATCTTTCTCTCTGATTAAATTAAATGATTCTATGTGGCTTAAAAGTAAATATTTTAGAAAACTTCTTGCTGATCTACCCTCTCTAAAAGACTAAATGAAGATCCTCTAAACTTCAGTAAGAGAAAGAGAGATTTAGAGAAGAAAACAAGCTAGTTTGTGGGCGCTCTTAGAAGGTACTCCATGCCTTAATCCTACCTCCCTTCTACCAAGGGATGGCTTCAATAAGAATGTAACCTACAGAAAGACAGGGAATCAAGAAAAGAGAATACTCATGCCTGCTTTTCATCTGAAAACTTGGGATGGGGGACAGCCTTGCAAGGTTTCCTGTGACATCATGGCATAAGAACTCAAAGCAAAAAGGGCTAACTAAGTATGGTTACAAAAGCAAAGATAACCTGAAGCAAAATATTTCATAGCCCTGGAGTGGTTTTCCTGTACTCCTAAGAAGGATGTGTAACTTAGCTGAGAAGAAGAGTTAAGGAGGTCTTGACTTCATGATAAGGGATCTCAGCAGATGCCAGCACAGAACACCAGATGCCTTCTTTATGTATGCCCTTGGGACTTAAGTCAATCCCAAAGAAAAAGGAGAAGGAAAATTAGGAAATCCTGAGTTGTTTCAGTATGACTGAGAAAAACCCTGATGCAACTTAATATATTGAAATTTGACCAGATTGAGTTTTCTGCTACTAGAAGGAAAAGGGGCTTAAGGTACTGCTAAGTTTGATTGTGGAAAAGTACATTTGTACTTTTTACACATCTGAATAAGCAGATTGAAAATATCATGTCTATTACACATATGAGCAGAGAAGCAAATACTAACAAGGAGCCTGAAGTAATAAGACCACCAATTCCAGAGTGATCAATGGAACCAGAACAAGGAGAAGAAATTTAGATAGGATCAAAAGAGAAACTAAGGACTTATACTAATTCGTGAGTTATCAGCACTTGGAAGTTCATACACACTTTTTATGGTTGTTTTCTACATTAACATAGGTTAATGGATAGGAAAAATTCATATTGTTCTTATTCAAAAGTGTGAGTTCAATAATTCTCAATATATTCCTTTGTTGTCCTCACAAATTATGGAATTAAATGTGACCCCCCTCCAGTCTTTCCCTACCTAGGTTGTTTAATATCAAGAACTATGAAATATGTGAGAACTTTACCTTATTTTGCAAGAGAAAAAGTTACCTTGACACGGTTTCATAGGTGCTGACAGAAGACATGAAACTCCTGGGTTAAACACAAAGGAACTTTTTTTTAAAATTTTATTTTATTTTTATACAGCAGGTTCTTATTAGTTATCTATTTTATACATATTAGTGTATATATGTCAATACCAATCTCCCAATTCATCCCACCACCTCCACCACCCCCCTGCTTTCCCTTTTGGTGTCCATACATTTGTTCTCTACATCTGTGACTCTATTACTACCTTGCAAACCAGTTCACCTGTACCATTTTTCTAGATTCCAAATATATGATATTTGATATATGATATTTGTTTTTCTCTTTCTGACTTACTTCTCTCTATATGAAAGACTCTAGGTCCATCCACGTCTCTACAAATGACCCAAATTTGTTCCTTTTTATGGCTGAGTAATATTCCATTGTGTATATGTACCACATCTTCTTTATCCATTCTTCTTTCGATGGGCATTTAGGTTGCTTCCATGACCTGGCTATAGTAAATAGTGCTGCAGTGAACATTGGAGTGCATGTGTCTTTTTGAATTATGGTTTTCTCAGGGTATATATATGCCCAGTAGTGGGATTGCTGGTTAATATGGTAATTCTATTTTTAGTTTTTTTAAGGAACCTCCATACTGTTCTCCATAGTGATTGTATCAATTTACATTCCCACCAATAATGCAGAAGGGTTCCCTTTTCTCCACACGCACTCCAGCATTTATTGTGGCTAGATTTTTTTAAAGTTTTTTTTGATGTGGATCATTTAAAAAAATATCTTTAAAGGAGTATAATTGCTTTACAATGGTGTCAGTTTCTGCTTTATAACAAAGTGAATCAGCCTTACGTATACATATATCCATGTATCTCCTCCCTTTTGCATCTCTCTCAAACCCTCCCTATCCCTCCCTTCTAGGTGGTCACAAAGCACGGACGTGATCTCCCTGTCCTATGTGGCTGCTTCCCACTAGCTATCTATTTTACATTTGGTAGTATTTATAAGTCCATGCCACTCTCTCACTTCGTCCCAGCCTACCCTTCCCCCTCCGCATGTCCTCAAGTCCATTATCTACGTCTGCGTCTTTATTCTTGTCCTGCCCATAGGTTCTTCAGAACCTTTTTTTTTTTTTGATTCTGTGTATATGTGTTAGCATATGGTATTTGTTTTTCTCTTTCTGACATATTTCACTCTGTATGACAGACTCAAGATCCATCCACCTCACTACAAATAACTCAATTGTGTTTCTATTTATGGCTGAGTAATATTCCATTGTATTTATGTGCCACATCTTCTTTATCCATTCATCTGTCAATGGACACTTTGGTTGCTTTCATGTCCTGGCTATTGTAAATAGAGCTGCAATGAACATTGTGGTACATGACTCTTTTTGAATTATGGTTTTCTCAGGGTATATGCCCAGTAGTGGGATTGCTGGGTCGTATGGTAGTTCTATTTTTAGTTTTTTAAGGAACCTCCATACTGTTCTCTATAGTGGCTGTGTCAATTTACATTACCACCAACAGTGCAAGAGGGTTCCCTTTTCTCCACACCCTCTCCAGCATTTATTGTTTGTAGATTTTCTGATGATGGCCATTCTGACCAGTGTGAGGTGATACCTCATTGCAGTTTAACACAAAGGAATTTATTACTCATAACAAAACAAGCAGCATGAGCCTCATGTTTATGTTGGTACAGCTTGCCATCCAAGTTCCACCGGGGTTCACATAGAGGGGCCCAGGTGGATGCTGCACATGCAGTGGGTTTTAATCAAACTGAGTAACCCTGACTTTAGGAAACACGATCTTTTATTATGGGGAGTAAGCAAACCTGTCTGACTTTTGCTTTCAAGGGAGACATTACCTGTATTATACTGGGCAGTAAATCAACTTGCTCTTTGCTCTGGAGAAAAACGTAATCTCTGTTTTGCGAGGTTGTTCTCTATGCAAGCATATAGTTGAAAACAAAAGGGCCATTATTAGTATATCTGCTCGCAAAATGTGCAGAAGTATGAGAGACCCATGGAAATTAACTCCTAACATGTAGACCATTCCTTACCATTTAAGGCCAAGATTCTAATGCCCATAGATGATAAAACTAGTTAAGACCCTTCTCAGAATGGTGTCTTAATGGAGTCTAATTCTATTTGGATGTCACAAGTAAGGCAAAAGTAGTTACTTGCAGCTGGAGATGGGGGGGCAGTTCTAGGTAGTGCTGTGAAATGAAGCTAAAGAGTTAGGCAAAAGCCAAGTAATCACTCTGAATTTTATCCTGAAAGCTATAAGGATCCATATATGGAATTTGATGTGCAGGAGGAAAAGGATTCGATAGAAACAAGTGGATTACAGGATTGCAGGTTGGGCATGATAAGGTTAGTATTTTAGAGAGGTCACTGGCAATTGTGTGGAGGACGAATTGAAGGCAAGAAAGAGGAGGTAAGCAAGACTGGAAACCTATGTTAATCAAGATGTGAGATGATGGCACTTGAACTAAGGTACTGGGAGTCAAGGTAGATAGAAGTGGGTGGATTTGAGAGTTTTGAGAAAAGAATAATGAACAAACTTGAGACCTTATTGAAAATGAGGCATGAGGGCAAAGGAAGAGTCAATGATGACGGCTGGGTTTCTTTTGTGAGTGCTATAGTGTATCTTCGTGGGTTTTTTTAGTTACCCAGCATTCATTGCCCCTTACTTTGGTAGTATCACTTTAATTTTATTTGAAAAAAATGACCTCTCTACACCATTGTGTGTAGACTTGGTAAGATTATCAATCAAGGAAGGTGCCCTGCCAACCCTAGATAAGGAGTAGTCTCATTACCAAATTTTGGCCAATTAGACTATCTATTCTGAAACTATAAAATTTGAATAAAGTGATGCATAAAAGGGGGAAAATATTTGGAGCTGATTCACTCCAGTGACAGCACCCTGAGGAAACTGTCAGGTAGTTGTTGCTATCTGGTCTCTGGAGCTACCCTAGTTTGTATGCTTTTCTGTCCTTCCTGTTGATTCTGTAGCTCCCAGATAGTCTTACATTTAGTTTTTACTTAAATTAGCCAGATGCATTTTCTGTTGAGTTGTAATAGTTCTTTATATATTCTAGATATTAAACCTTTACCAGATATATGATCTTCAAATATTTTCTCCCATTCTATAGATTGCTTTTTCACTCTCTTTATTGCTTTCCTCACCGCTTCTGTCTACTTGTAGTATCCATTATTGAAGGTGGTGCTTTGAAGTCATCAACTATTATTGTAGAATTGTTTATTTCTCCCTGAAATTCTGTGAGTGTTTGCTTCATACATTTGGGAACTATGTTGTTTGGTGTGTGTGTTTACAATTATAATATCTTCTTGATGAATTAACCCCTTTATATTATATAATGTCCTATTTTTTCTCTTGTAACAGTTTTTCTATTATAGTCTATTATGTCTTACACTAGTATAGCCACACTGGCTCTCTTTTAGACACTATTAGAAGAATATCTTTTCCATCTTCTCATATTCAACGTATTTGCACCTTTGGATCTAAAGGGAGTCTCTTGTAGACAGTATATAGTTGAATCATGTTATTTTTTAAATCTATTCTTCCAATCTTTGCCTTTTGATTGAAGGTTTAATTAATTTGTATTTTATGTAATTACTGATAAGGAAGGACTTAACTTTTGTCACTTTACTATTTGTTTTCTGTATGTCATACCTTTTATGTCCCTCAATACCTCCATGACTGCCTTCTTTTGTGTTTAGTTGACTTTTTTGTAGTGCACCATTTTGATTACCTTCTCATTTCCTTTTGTGTATATTTTCAGATATTTTTGTTGTTATTACCATGAAGATTACATTTATCACCCTAAATTGATAACAATACAATATGAATTGATAACAACTTAAACTTTAATAGCATATAATAACTGCTCCTATACATCTCTGTCCCCCTTTATATTGTTGTCACAATTTTAAAATTACATCTTTATATATTATATTCCCAATAACATAGATTTGTGATTATTTTCTATGCATTTGCCTTTCAAATCCTGTAGAAAGTAAAAAATGGAGTTATAAACCAAAAATATAATAATACCGGCCTTTAGCTTTATCCATATAGTTACTTTTACCAGCAATTTCTTTATTCTTAGGAATAAATTTTATTTCTTCTTATTACTTTGAGCTACTGCCTAATGTCCTTTCTTTTCAACCTGAAGCATTTCAACCCTTTAGCATTTCTTATCGGGTAAGTGTAATCCTAACAATCTCCTTCAACTTTTGTTTTTCTATGTGTATCTCAATATCTCCCTCATACCTGAAGGACAGTTTTGCCTAAATAGAATTCTTGGTTGACAGTTTTGTTTTCTTTTAGTAGTCTAAATATGTTATCCCACTGCCTTCTGGCCTCCATGTTTTCTGATAAGAATCAGGTGTTTATCTTATTGAGGATTCCTTGTAGATGACAAGTTGCTTCTCTCTTGCTATTTTCAAGTTTCTCTATTTGTCTTTTGAAAAAGTTTGATTTTAATATGTCTCAATGTGGATCACATTGACTTTATCCTACTTGAAATTCATTGAGCTTATTAGATGGGCAGAGACATGTCTTTCATCAAATTTAGGAGGTTTTCAGCCATTATTTCATCAAATATTATTTTTTGTCTCTCTGTCTCTCTCTCCCCTCCTTTTGAGACTCCTATGATATGTTTTATGTCTTTTGGTCTGCTTGATGGTATGTATACCACAGGTCCCTTTTCATATTATTTTTTATGGTTCTCTGACTGGTTACCTTAATTATCCTATCTTTAAGTTCACTGATTCTGTATTATACCTGCTCAAATTTTCTGTAAAACCCTTTTAGTGACTTGTTTTTTCATTTCCGTTATGTACTCTTCAGCTGTAAAATCTGTTCTATTCCTTTTAAAATTTATGTCTCTATATTGATATTCTCATATTGTTCATACATCATTTCCCTGATTGATGTCTTTTAGTTCTTTATCCAGGATTTCCTTTAGTTCTTCTGACATGTTTAAAAGAGTTGTTTTAAAATCTGGGTTTAGTAAGTTCGATGTCTGTTCTTGCTCAGGGATGGTTTCTGTCAATTTATTTTGTTTTATGAATGGTCCTTTTTTCTTGTTTCTTTGTATGTCTTGTGATTTTGCTTTTGTTGTTATTGAAAACTGGACATTTGAATGTTACAATGTGATAACTCTGGAAATGTGGTTATTGCTCTTCCCCAGGCTTTCCTGTTGTATTTTTTTAAAGCTGCAATAGTCTATCTACTGACTTTGTCTATTTTTCGATAGACTGTATTTCTTGTTATATGTGATCACTGACGTTTCTTTTTTCTTATCTTGTGTACACCTAATGTGAACATATTTCTGTAAATGCCAGCAGCTAAACAAACAAACAAAACAACAAAAATCCCACCTCTCCCTGTCTTTTCAGATTGGCTGTGTGCTGGATTCTTCCTTTAATACTTAGGCTGCACATAGCCTTTAAGCATTGAGCCTAGGGATCAGCCCAAGGTGAAAGTTTAAGGTCTTCTCAGGTCTTTTCTGAGCATCTTGCTCTGCGTACAGTGTGGCTTTCTAAATTCTTCCATATACACAGGTACTTTTGAATGCCCAAATTTCCCAAGGAAATTCTCCCCCAGCATTTTCTCTCAGGCCTCAGGATGTGTATGACATACCACCCCAACATTAGCCTTTTGCCTCAGTCATCTGTGGGTTGTTCACCTGCCTTACCTTACAATGTTTTAAAATATTGCCCACCAGTTTTCTGGCCTGGGTGAATTCCAAGTTAAGCAAGACAGAGATGAACACTTTGCATCAGTCACTAAGTTATACCCCAGATAAGTTAGAACAGACCTATATAATAATATACAAATTAAGAATGCTGTGATTCTTCTAGAACCAGGGACCAGGGCCCCACTCAGTGAATGCAGCTGCCATCTTCAAAACCATTGCCCAGCTGGAGAGGGATGGGGCAAGGGCAGTTAAAAATATGCGAAGTTTCCTACAATAATTTGTTGACTGAAATTCCCTTGGTTAGTGTAAACCTTTGACTCTTTTCCAGAGTTTTGACAAAGTTTGTTCTGACAGCTTTTACTTGTTTTTCAATGATTCTTTAAGGGGTGGGAATGGAACTGCCTGTTATGCCATTTTCCTAATGTCACCTAGAATCCACTTTTAAAGACAAGGGAATCCTGAGAAATTTATATGTTGTTTTCCCCTGTGAATCCTATGAAATGCATGATTTACTTTGTAATTTAATTCTGACTTGGCTAAGAAACTCAGATATATTTGTGGCTACCATTAGCAATTGTGCAAGAATTTATTTTTGGGAGAGACCTTCAAGATGGCAGAGGAGTAAGATGTGGAGATCACTTTCCTGCCCATAAATACATCAGAAGTACATCTACATGTGGAACAACTCCTACAGAACCTACTAAACACTGACAGAAGACCTCAGACTTCCCAAAAGGTAGGAAACTACCCTCGTACCTGGGTAGGGCAAAAGAAAAATGAAAAAACAGAGACAAAAGAATAGGGACAGCACATGCACTTCTGAGAGGCAGCTGTGAAGGAGGAAAAGTTTCCACACACTAGGAAGCCCGTTCACTGGCAGAGACAGGGTGGCAGGGGGGAAGGTTCAGAGCCACAGAGGAGAGCACAGCAACAGGGGTGCAGAGGGCAAAGCAGAGCGATTCCCACACAGAGGATTGCTGCAGACCAGCACTCACCAGCCTGAGACGCTTATCTGCTCACCCGCCCTGGCAGATGGGGGCTGGGAGCTGAGGCTCAGGCTTCGGAGGTCAGATCCCAGGGAGAGGACTGAAGTTCACTGTGTGAACACAGCCTGAAGGGGGCTAGTGTGCCACAGCTAGCCAGGAGGGAGTCCATGAAAAAGATTGGAACTGCCTAAGAGGCAAGAGACCATTGTTTTGGGGTGCACGAGGAGAGGGGATTCAGAGCACTGCCTAAATGAGATCCAGAGGTGGGCGCAAGCCGCGGCTATCAGCGCAGACACCAGAGACAGGTATGAAATGATCAGGCTGCTGCTGCAGCCACCAAGAAGCCTGTGTGCAAGCACAGGGCACTATCCACACCTCCCCTCCCAGGAGCTTGTGCATCCCGCCACTGCCAGGGTCCCATGACCCAGGGACAACTTCCCCGGGAGAACAAATGGCATGTCTCAGGCTGTTTCAATGTCATGCCAGCCTCTGCTGCCACAGGCTCACCCCGCATTGCGTAACCCTCCCTCCCCTTGGGCTGAGTGAGCCAGAGCCCCTAGTCAGCTGCTACTTTAACCCTGTCCTATCTGAGTGGGGAAAAAATGCCCTCAGGTGGCCTACACGCAGACGCAGGACCAAATCCAAAGCTGAACTCCAGGCACTATGCGAACAAATAATAGAAAGGGAAATTTCTCCCAGTAGCCTCAGGAGCAGCAGACTAAATCTCCACAATCAACGTGCTGTACCCTGCATCTCTGGAATACCTGAATAGACAGCGAATAACCCCAAAATTGAGATGGTGGACTTTGGGACCAACTGTAGACTTGGGGTTTCCTTTATGCATCTAATATCTTTCTGGTTTTATGTTTGTTGTAGCTTAGTATTTACAGTTTATTATCATTGGTAGATTTGTTTACTGATTTGGTTCTCTTCTTTTTCATATATATATATATATATATATATATATATATTCCTTTTTCTGAGTGTGTATGTGTAAGCTTCTGTATGTGATTTTGTCTGTATAGCTTTGTTTTACCATTTGTCCTAGGGTTCTGTCTGTCCTTTTTTTTTTCTGTATACTTTTTAGAGCTTGTTATCATTTGTGGATTGATTTTTTGATTTGGTTGCTCTCTTCTTTCTTTCTTTCTTTCTTTTTTATTTTCTTAACTACTTTTAATTTATTTTTATTTTATTTTTTATTTTAATAATGTTATTTTGTTTCTTTCTTCCTTCCTTTTGTTTTTTTTTGTTTGTTTCATTTTTTCTTTCTTTCTTCCTTTTTTTCTCTTTTCTTCTGAGCCGTGTGGCTGACAGGGTATTGGTGCTCCGCCAGGGTGTCAGACCTGGGCCTCTGAGGTGGGAGAGGCGAGTTCAGGAAATGTCCACCAGAGACCAGAGACAGGCTCCATGTAATATCAAATGGTGAAAGCTCTGCCAGAGTTCTCCATCTCAACACTAAGACCCAGATCCACTCAATGATCAGCAAGCTACAGTGCTAGACACCCTATGACAAACAAGTACAAAACAGGAACACAAACCCAACCATTAACAGAGAGGCTGCCTAAAATCATAATAAGGTAACAGAAACCCGAAAACAACCACTGGACATGGTCCTGCCGACCAGAAAGACAAGATCCGGCTTCATCCACCAGAACACCAGCACCAGCCTCCTCCACCAGGAAGCCTACACAACCCACTAAACCAACCTTACCCACTGGGGTCAGACACCAAAAACAATGGGAAATATGAACCTGCAAACTGTGAAAAGGAGACACCAAACACAGTAAGATAAACAAAATGAGAGAACAGAGAAACACACAGCAGATGAAGGAGCAATGTAAAAACCCACCAGACCAAACAAATGAAGAGGAAATAGAAGTCTACCTGAAAAAAAATTCACAGTAATGATAGTAAAGATGATCCAAAATCTTGGAAATTGAATGGAGAAAATACAAGAAACGTTTAACAAAGAACTAGAAGAACTAAAGAGCAAACAAAAAATAATGAACAACAAAATAAATGAAATTAAAAATTCTCTAGAAGGAATCAATAGCAGAATAACTGAGGCAGAAGAATGGATAAGTGACCTGGAAGATAAAATAGTGGAAATAACTACCACAGAGCACAATACAGAATAAAGAATGACAAGAATTGAACACAGTCTCAGAGACCACTGAGACAACATTAGAGGCACCAACATTCGATTTATAGGGGTCTCAGAAGAAGAAGAGAAAAAGAAATGGACTGAGAAAATATTTGCAAAGATTAGAGTTGAAAACTTCCCTAACATGGGAAAGGAAATAGTCAATCAAGTCAGGAAGCACAGAGAGTCCTATACTGGATAAATCCAAGGAGAAACACGCCAAGACGCATATTAATCAAACTGTCAAAAATTAAATACAGAGAAACCATATTAAAACCAGCAAGGGAAAAACAACAAATAACACACAAGGAAATCCCCATAAGGTTAACAGCTGATCTTTCAGAAGAAACTCTGCAAGCCAGAAGTGACTAGCAGGACATATTTAAAGTGATGAAGGACAAAAACCTACAACCAAAATTACTCTACCCAGCAAGGATCCCATTCAGATTTGATGGAGAAATTAAAAACTTTACAGACAAGTGTTAGTTTCATAGAAAACTACAGGCCAATATCACTGATGAACATAGATGCAAAAATCCTCAACAAAATACTAGCAAACAGAATCCAACAGCACAGTAAAAGGGTCATACACCATGATCAAGTGGGGTTTATCCCAGGAATGTAAGGATTCTTCAATATATGCAAATCAATCAATGAGATACACCATATTAACAAATTGAAGGAGAAAAACCATATGATCATCTCAATAGATGCAGAAGAAGCTTTTGACAAAATTCAGCACCAATTTATGATAAAAACCCTGCAGAAAGTAGGCACAGAGGGAACTTTCCTCAACATAATAAAGGCCATATATGAAAAACCCACATCATCCTCAATGGTGAAAAACTGAAAGCATTACATTTAAGATCAGGAATAAGAAAAGGATGTCCACTCTCACCACTATTATTCAACATAGTTTTGGAAGTCCTAGCCATGGCAATCAGAGAAGAAAAAGAAATAAAAGGAATACAAATTGGAAAAGAAGATGTAAAACCGTCACTGTTTGCAGATGACATGATACAATACATAGAGAATCCTGAAAATGCCACCAGCAAACGACTAGAGCTAATCAATGAATTTGGTAAAGTTGCAGGATACAAAGTAAATGGACAGAAATCTCTTGCATTCCTATACACTAATGATGAAAAATCTGAAAGATAAATTATGGAAACACTCCCATTTACCATTGCAAGAAAAGAATAAAATACCTAGGAATAAACCTACCTAGGGAGACAAAAGACATGTATGCAGGGAACTATAAGACACTGATGAAAGAAATTAAAGATGATACCAAAAGATGGAGAGATATAACATGTTCTTGGATTGGAACAATCAACATTGTGAAAATGACTATACTACCCAAAGCAAACTACAGATTCAATGCAATCCCTATCAAATTACCAGTCACATTTTTTACGGAACTAGAACAAATCATCTTAAAATTTGTATGGAGAGGGGGGAAGATGGTGGAAGAGTAAGACATGGAGATCACCTTGCTCCCCACAGATACATCAGAAATACATCTACACGTGGAACAACTCCTACAGAACGCCTACTGAACGCTGGCAGAAGACCTCAGACCTCCCAAAAGGCAAGAAACTCCCCACGTACCTGGGGAGGGCAAAAGAGAAAAGAATAAACAGAGACAAAAGAATAGGGACGGGACCTACAACAGTGGGAGGGAGCCATGAAGGAGGAAACGTTTCCACACACTAGAAGCCCCTTCGTGGGCGGAGACTGTGGGTGGTAGAGTGGGGGTGCTTCAGAGCCGCGGAGGAGAGCACAGCAACAGTGGTGCAGAGGGCAAAGTGGAGAGATTTCCACACAGAGAATCAGTGCCGACCAGCACTCAGCAGCCCGAGAGGCTTGTCTGCTCACCCGCCGGGGCAGGTGGGGCTGGGAGCTGAGGCACGGGCTTTGGAGAGGACTGGAGGCGTGAACACAGCCTGAAGGAGTTGGGCACCATGGCTAGCCGGAAGGGAGTCCAGGAAAATGTCTGGACCTGCCAAAGATGTAAGAAACTTTTTCTTCCCTCTTTGTTTTGTGATTCACGAGGAAAGGGGATTAAGAGTGCTGCTTAAAGGAGTTCCAGAGACGGGCGCGAGCCGTGGCTAACAGCACGGACCCCAGGGACGGGCATGAGACGTTAATGCTGCTGCTGCGGCCATCAAGAAGCCTGTGTGTGAGCACAGGTCACTCTCCACACCACCCTTCCGGGGAGCCTGTGCATCCCGCCGCTGCCAGGGTCCCTGGATCCAGGGACAACTTCACCAGAACACACTGCGCCCATCAGGCTAGTGTAAGGTCATGCCAGCCTCTGCCGCCGCAGGCTCGCCCCACACTCTGTACCACTCCCGCCCCCCGGCCTGAGTGAGCCAGAGCCCCTGAATCAGTGGCTCCTTTAACCCCGTCCTGGCTGAGCAAAGAACAGAGGCCCTCCGGCAACTTACATGCAGAGGCGGTGCCAAATGCAAAGCTGAACCCCGGGAGCTGTGCGAACAAAGAAGGGAAAGGGAAATCCCTCCCAGCAGCCTCAGGAGCAGGGGATTAAATATCCACAATCAACTTGATGTACCCTTCATCTGTGGAATACCTGAATAGACAATGAATCATCCCAAATTGAGGAGGTGGACTTTGAGAGCAAGATTTATTATTTTTCCCCTTTTCCTCTTTTTGTAAGTGTGTATGTGTATGCTTCTGTGTGAGATTTTATCTGTATAGCTTTACTTTCACCATTTGTCCTAGGGTTCTCTCTGTCTGTTTTATTTTTTTAACTTTAATTTTTTTTAATAATTATTTTTTTATTTTAATAACTATTTTATTTTAATTTATGTTAACTTATTTTCTTTTATCCTCTTCCTTCTTTCTTTCTTTCTTTCTTTCTTTCTTTCTTTCTTTCTTTCTTTCTTCTTTCTACTTTTTCTCCCTTTTATTCTGAGCCGTGTGGATGAAAGGCTCTTGGTGCTGCACCCAGGAGTCAGTGCTGTGTCTCTGAGGTGGGAGAGCCAATTTCAGTACACTGGGCCACAAGAGACCTCCCAGCTCCATGTAATATCAAATGGCAAAAATATCCCAGACATCTCCATCTCAACACCAACACCCAGCTTCACTCACTAAGCAGAAGCCTCAGGGCTGGACACCCTATGCCAAACAACTAGCAAAACAGGAACACAACCCCACCCATTAGCAGAAAGGCTGCCTAAAATCATAATAAGTCCACAGACACCACAAAACACACCACCAGACATGGACCTGCCCATCAGAAAGTCAGGATCCAACCTCATCCACCAGAACACAGGCACTAGTCCCCTCCACCAGGAAGCCTACACAACCCAATGAACCAACCTTAGCCACTGGGGACAGATACCAAAAACAAAGGGAACTATGAGCCTGCAGCCAGCAAAAAGGAGACACCAAACACAGTAAGATAAGCAAAATGAGAAGACAGAAAAACACACAGCAGAGGAAGGAGCAAGATAAAACCCCACCAACCAAACAAATGAAGAGGAAATAGGCAGTCTACTTGAAAAAGAATTCAGAGTTATGATAGTAAAGATGATCCAAAGTCTTGCAAAAGAATACAGAAAATGCAAGAAACATTTAACAAGGACCTAGAAGAACTAAAGATGAAACAACCAACGATGAACAACACAATAAATGAAATGAAAAATACTCTAGAAGGGACCAATAGCAGAATAACTGAGTCAGAAGAACGGATAAGTGACCTGGAAGATAAAATAGTGGAAATAACTACTGCAGAGCAGAATAAAGAAAAAAGAATGAAAAGAACTGAGGACAGTCACAGAGACCTCTGGGACAACACTAAACACACCAACATTCGAATTATATGGGTTCCAGAAGAAGAAGAGGAAAAGAAAGGGAATGAGAAAATATTTGAATTGATTAGAGTTGAAAAGTTCCCTAATATGGGAAAGGAAATAGTTAATCAAGTCCAGGAAGCACAGAGAGTCCCATACAGGATAAATCCAAGGAGAAACACGCTAAGACAAATATTACTCAAACTGTCAAAAATTAAATATGGAGAAAAAATATTAAAAGCAGCAAGGGAAAAACAATAAATAACACACAATGGAATCCCCATAAGGTTAAGAGCTGACTTTTCAACAGAAACTCTGCAAACCAGAAGGGAGTGGCAGGACATATTTAAAGTGATGATGGAGAAAAACCTGGAATGAAGATTACTCTACCCAGCAAGGATCTCATTCAGGTTTGATGGAGAAATTAAAACCTTTACAGAAAAGCAAATCCTGAGAGAGTTCAGCACCATGAAACCAGCTTTACAAGAAATGCTAAAGGATCTTCTCTAGGCAAGAAACACAAGAGAAGGAGAAGACCTATAATGACAAACCCAAAACAATTAAGAATATGGGAGTAGGAATATATATATCGATGATTACCTTAAATGTAAATGGATTAACTGCTCCCGCCAAAAGACACAGACTGGCTGAATGGATACAAAAACAAGACCCATATATATGCTGTCTACAAGAGACCCACTTCAAACCTAGAGACACATACAGACTGAAAGTGAGGGGATGGAAGAAGATATTCCATGCAAATGGAAACCAAAAGAAAGCTGGAGTAGCAATTCTCATATCAGACAAAATAGACTTTAAAATAAAGACTATTTGAAGTGACAAATAAGGACACTACATAATAACCAAAGGATCGATCCAAGAAGAAGATATAACAATTGTAAATATTTATGTACCCAATATAGGAGCACCTCAATACATAAGGCAAATACTAACAGCCATAAAAGGGGAAATGGACAGTAACGCATTCATTGTAGGGGACTTTAACACCCCACTTTCACCAATGGACAGATCATCCAAAATGACAATAAGTAAGGAAACACAAGCTTTAAATGATACGTTAAACAGGATGGACTTAATTGATATTTATAGGACATTCCATCCAAAAACAACAGAACACACATTTTTCTCAAGTGCTCATGGAACATTCCCCAG
This sequence comes from Lagenorhynchus albirostris, assembly GCF_949774975.1. Taxonomy (NCBI): domain Eukaryota; kingdom Metazoa; phylum Chordata; class Mammalia; order Artiodactyla; family Delphinidae; genus Lagenorhynchus; species Lagenorhynchus albirostris. Next base: position 78,417,188 of record NC_083116.1, read on the forward strand.
GATAGATCATATCTTGGGTCACAAATCAAGCCTTGGTAAATTTAAGAAAATTGAAATTGTATCAAGTGTCTTTTCCGACCACAACAGTATTTGACTAGATATCAATCACAGGAAAAGATCTGTAAAAAAATATCAACACATGGAGGCTAAACAATACACTACTTAATATCGAAGTGATCAGTGAAGAAATCAAAGAAGAAATCAAAAAATATCTAGAAACAGTTGACAATGGAGACACGATGATCCTAAACCTTTGGGATGCAGCAAAAGCAGTTCTAAGACGGAAGTTTATAGCTATACAATGCTACCTTAAGAAACAGGAACCATCTCAAATAAAAAACCTAACCTTGCACCTAAAGAAATTAGACAAAGAAGAACAAAAGAAACCCCAAAGTTAGCAGAAGAAAAAAAATCATAAAGATCAGATAAGAAATAGATGAAGGAAATGATAGCAAGGATCAGTAAAACTAAAAGCTGGTTCTTTGAGAAGATAAACAAAATTGATAAACCATTAGCCAGACTCATCAAGAAAAAAAGGGAGAAGACTCAAATCAATAGATTTAGAAATGAAGAAGGAGAAGTAACAACTGACACTGCAGAAATACAAAAGATCATGGGAGATTACTACAAGCAATGCTATGCCAATAAAATGGACAACCTGGAACAACTGGACAAATTCTTAGAAATGCACAACCTGCCAAGACTGAATCAGGAAGAAATAGAAAATATGTACAGATCAATCACAAGCACTGAAATTGAAACTGTGATTAAAAATCTTCCAACAAACAAAAGCCCAGGACCAGATGGCTTCACAGGCGAATTCTATCAAACATTTGGAGAAGAGCTAACACCTATCCTTCTCAAACTCATCCAAAATGTACCAGAGGGAGGAACTCTGGAGAAAGGACATCCTCTTCAACAAGTGGTACTTTGAAAACTGGACAGGTACATGTAAAAATATGAGATTATTTCACCCCCTAACACCATACACAAAAATAAGCTCAAAATGGATTAAAGTGCTAAATGTAAGGCCAGAAACATTCAAACTCTTAGAGGAAATCATAGGCAGAACACTCTATGACATAAGTCACAGCAAGATCCTTTCGACCCACCTCCTAGAGATATGGAAATTAAAACAAAAATTAAAAAATGGGACCTAATGAAACTTAAAAGCTTTTGTACAGCAAAAGAAACCATGAACAAGACCAAAAGACAACCCTCAGAGTGGGAGAAAATATTTCCAAATGAAGCAACTGACAAAGGATTAATCTCCAAAATTTACAAGCAGCTCATGCAACTGAATAAGAAAAAAGCAAACAACCCAATCCAAAAATGGGCATAAGACCTAAATAGACATTTCTCCAAAGAAGATATATAGACTGCCAACAAACACATGAAATAATGCTCAACATCATTAATCATTTGAGAAATGCAAATCAAAACTACAATGAGATACCATCTTGCACCAGTCTGAATGGCCATCATTAAAAGTCTAGAAACAATAAATGCTGGAGAGGGTGTGGAGAAAAGGGAACTCTCTTGAACTGCTGGAGGGAATGTGAATTATTACAGCCACTACGGAAAACAGTATGGAGGTTCCTTAAGAAACTACAAATAGAACTACCATATGACCCAGCAATCTCACTACTGGGCATATACCCTGAGAAAAACATAATTCAAAAAGAGTCATGTACCAAAATGTTCATTGCAGCTCTATTTACAATAGCCAGGAGATGGAAACAACCTAAGTGTCCATAATTGGATGAATGGATAACAAAGATGTGGCACATATATACAATGGAACATTACTCAGCCATAAAAAGAAACGAAATTGAGGTATTTGTCATGAGGTGGATGGACCTAGAGTCTGTCATACAGAGTGAAGTAAGTCAGCAAGAGAAAGACAAATACTGTATGCCAACACATATATATGGAATCTAAGAAAAAAAACTGTCATGAAGAACCTAAGGGTAAGACAGCAATAAAGACACAGACCTACTAGAGAATGGACTTGAGGATATGGAGGGGGGAAGGGTAAGCTTTGACAAAGTGAGAGAGTGGCATGGAGATATATACACTACCAAATATAAAGTGGATAGCTAGTGCGAAGCAGCCGCAAAGCACAGAGAGATCAGCTGGGAGCTTGTGACCACCTAGATGGGTGGGATAGGGAGTGTGGAAGGCAGGGATACACAAGAGGGAAGAGATGTGGGAACAAATGTATATGTATAACTGTTTCACTTTGTTATAAAGCAGAAACTAACACACAATTGTAAAGCAATTATACTCCAATAAATATGTATAAAAATAGATGAACAAAATAAACATACTTGTTAAAAGCCAAAAAAAAAAATTATATGGAGACACAAAAGCCCCAAATAGCCAAAGCAGTCTTGAGGGAAAAAATCAGAGCTGGAGGAATCAGACTCCCTGACTTCAGACTATACTACAAAGCTACAATAATCCAGACAATATGGTACTGGCACAAAAACAGAAACATAGATCAATGGAACAAGATAGAAAGCCCAGAGATAAACCCACACACCTATGGTCAATTAATCTATGACAAAGTAGGCAAAGATATACAATGAAGAAAAGACAGTCTCTTCAATAAGTGGTTCCGGGAAAACTGGACAGGTACATATAAAGAATGAAATTAGAACACTCCTTAACACCATACACAAAAATAATCTCAAAATGGATTTGAGGCCTAAATGTAAGACCAGACACCATAAAACTCTTAGCGGAAAACATAGGAAGAACACTCTTTGACATATATCACAGCAAGATCTTTTTTGATCCACCTCCTAGAGTAATGGAAATAAAAACAAAAATAAACAAATGGGACCTAATGAAACTTAAAAGCTTTTGCACAGGAAAGGAAAACATAAACAAGATTGAAAGACAACCCTCAGAATGGGAGAAAATATTTGCAAATGAATCAATGGACAAAGGATTAATCTCCAAGATTTACAAGCAGCTCAATATTAAAGAAACAAACAACCCAATTTAAAACTGGGCAGAAGACCTAAATAAGCATTTCTTCAAAGCAGAGATGCAGATGGCCAAGAAGCACATGAAAAGCTGCTCAACATCACTAATTATTGGAGAAATGCAAATCAAAACTACAATGAGGTATCACCTCACACCAGTTAGAATGGGCATCATCAGAAAATCTACAAACAACAAATGCTGGAGAGGGTGTGGAGAAAAGGGAACCCTCTTGCACTGCTGGTGGGAATATAAATTGATACAGCAACTATGGGGAACAGTATGGAGGTTCCTTAAAATCTAAGAATAGAATTACCATATGATCCAGCAATCCCACTACTGGGCATATACCCAGAGAACACCATAATTCAAAAAGATACATGCACCCCTCTGTTCATTGCAGCACTGTTTACAATAGCCAGGTCATGGAAGCAACATAAATGCCCATCGACAGATGAATGCATAAAGAAGTTGTGGTACATATATGCAATGGAATATTATTCAGTCATAAAAGGAAAGAAATTGAGTCATTTGTTGAGACGTGGATGGATCTAGAGACTTTCATACAGAGTGAAGTAAGTCAGAAAGAGAAAACAAATATCGTATATTAATACATGTATGTGGAATCTAGAAAAATGGTACAGATGAACCGGTTTTCAGGGCAGAAGTTGAGACACAGATGTAGAGAACAAACGTATGGACACCAAGTCAGGGAAACCACGGTGGGTCGGGGATGGTGGTGTGCTGAATTGGGTGACTGAGATTGACATGTATACACTGATGTGTATAAAATTGATGACTAATAAGAACCTTCAGTATAAAAAAACAAACGAAAAAATACAACTAATACTAAACTTTCTTTGGGTTATTTTTATGGAAATATGTTAATATAAATGTTTCAGACATTACATGAAATTTCTAAAAATCTTATATGTTCTGGTATAATGTTATAAGTCATAATTCTAGTTATTACTTTAAAATGTATATCTCAGAAATAACTAAATTTCCTTGTCAATTGCATTATTATTAAACTTTCCTCAAATCTTTAACCATGGTCGTTTTTAAGTCTTTTGTCATTTACAGACAGTTCTGGGTGTACTCTGATGCTTTTGCAAAAATGTTCCTATAAAAGGTTTTCATCTTCAAGGAATTTATGGAAAAGACTCTGACAAGTACAGGTTTCTGGTAACTGACTATACTGCTGAACTGAGTGAATAAGCATTTTCAGAACTCTAATTGAAAACTGATGAATTCATAAAAGTGCTAACAAAAGATCAAGATAAAAAAATTAATTACATGGGACTGAGTGAACTGATGAGGATGATTATAATTTTTGTGACTTTCTGTTTGAATAAAAAATAAACCCACAGGGACTCAGAGACAAAAAATATACAAATCAGTTTTCACTGCAAAGTAAAGGAGCTGTTACAATGGAGGATTACTGGACTGAATGTCAATATTATGACAGAGTATGAGTGTGTCTTGTGTTTGGTAATTGCAATCATTGTTGCTTTTGTTGTGGTCATCCATTTACAATGCTTATTTATCTCTTATAAAAATAAAATACAGTGTGTGTGTGTGTGTGTGTGTGTGTGTGTGAAAAAAATAAAAAAATAAAATAAAATATATTTTAAAAAAAGAGAAGAAAAATGCTCAGGGATGACTAAGGTTGCCTATATTTACCTGGAGAAAAACATATATGGTTGCCCATGAATGTCTGATGAGTACTTAAGAAATATGATCTGAGTTCACTTTTGCAATAGATGCTCAACAAATTGGTTTGGGGTCAGATGAGTGTTTACCAAACAGTAAGAAAAATTAAAAGGATTGGCTGCTCAAAAAAAAAAAAAAAAGTTCCTGAGAAACGTAGGCATCAAGTCATGAAAAGAGTGTATCAGGGCTTCCCTGGTGGTGCAGTGGTTGGGAGTCCGCCTGCCGATGCGGGGAGCGCGAGTTCGTGCCCTGGTCCGGGAGGATCCTGCGTGCCACGGAGCGGCTGGGCCCGTGGGCCATGGCCATTGGGCCTGCGCGTCCGGAGCCTGTGCTCTGTGGTAGGAGAGGCCACAACAGTGAGAGGCCCACATACCGCAAAACAAAACAAAAACAAAGAAACAAAAAAAGAGTGTATCAGCTTAAAAGTTAGACTCCAGTTCAAAACATGACTCTACCATTTACTTATGGTGTGACCTTGAATAGTTAATGAATCTCAGTGTCTTATCTGTAACATTGGGGTAATTCTTACTTCATAAAGCTACTGTAAAAATTCAAGGCATTTGTAAAGCATTCTGTACATCATCTATGCTCCATGAATGGTAATTTCTTTAGGTGACTCTGTTAAGTCACACAGCTGGTTGATAGTAAACAAGGAAATTGGGCCTCCTCATGTCCAGTTTTCTAGTTGTTTCCTTTTATTTAGACATCTAATGTGTTTAATTCCCACGAGCATTTAAGAAAACTTTTACATCATAAACTTATTATTCCTTTTTATATGTCTTTCAAAATAAAAATAATTGATTACAGGAAAAATCATACTACTATACTTGGTTCTAACAGTTGTTATTTGATCTATACACACTTAAATATGCAGTGATATTATAACTAAAATCTGTGTTTCATTAGACATTGTGTGTTTTATGCCATAAATGTCTTATCATTGTATATCCCTCACAAATACTTGCCTACTGTGTAATCTTATCCTTTTGCCTTCAATATGCAGTAGGACCAAGTTTTATGATTATATAATTTTTAATCCAGATGTTAAATGTTCATGTACATGTTCTTTTCAAAGATTTTTGAAAACTATAATAAACAAACAAACAAAAAAATAAAAGAACAGATATGTGTACCCAGTTGTGTCATATTTTGGCACAGATTAGTTTCCCTCAAGAAGAGGACGTCTGTAATAAGGCTGCTGGATGTGCCAAGATTATTTTCTCAGGCTTGACAATGCTGACAATATTTATTTCCAGTTGAAGGTGGTTCTGCTGGGAATATGTTTCTGGTGGAGCAAGCCTGTTGTCAACACTCACTCCCAGTTTTATGGAGTAGGAACTAGAAGAAACTACACTGTTCTTATTTGTGGAAAGAACATATGCTTTGGAATCAGTCAGGGTTTTAAACCCTGGCTTAGCCATTTCCTAGATGTGTGACCTTGGATGTAACCTACCCTCTGTGAGTCTGTTTCCTCAACTGTAACATTTGAATAAAAAGAGTGCATATGTAAAAATAAATAATAATAATAAATAAACATATGTCGAAGTGAAATATTGGATCAAGAAGAAATCATTTCTTGAATTCCTTTGTTCCTTGAATTCCTTTTCTCTGCAAGAAACCCAAATCATGCAAATCATTCCCCAATTGAGATATCTAAATTTTAAGAAAGCAAAATTATTTTAATTAAATGTTTAAATAGTGTTCAACAGAGCTAATATATTAATTTGTATCTGATTTATGATATAGTTGAGATATATTTTTATGTGCAAATGTGCTATATTTAGGATTTATATGAAATTAATTAATATGAATAGTAGATCAAGTAATCAATGTGTATAGTAAAATTATGACAATTTTATAGGAATGGGAATATTATTTTCCCATATCTAAATAATACCAAGGTTTAAATTTTTTGTATCCTGAATTTTATGACAGATTGGTGACCATATCAACAGCACACTTAATTGGTATTTCCATTCCTAAGCAGATAAGCACAATTTTTTCTTTTAACTCTTAAGTTTTAGAAGATACTGGAACCTGCCTGGTGGGGAGCGCTAGGCTGCTAATAGTGGAAAACAAGGAGGTGACAAGAAATTTTATTGAAGAATATCCATCTTAATAATAATAGCAAGTATTTCTATAGTGCTTATTATGCCAGGAACTGGATCTAATTTTAAGCTAGCTCCAAATATTAACTCAATCTAATTCTCGTTGCAACCCTAAGAGGTAATTATAATTATCATCATCTCCATTTTCCAGATGAGAAGACTAAAACTCAGAGAAAGAACATGATTTGTCCATCTGTCAAACCGCTAAAAATATCAGATCCCAGACATGAACCCAGGCAGCTTGACTGCGGAGTCTGGGTGCCTCGCTATTCTGCATACTTCCACCAGTTGTAAGAAACGAAGGAATATCTGGGGCAGCCAAGCTAGGCAATTATATGGAGTCTATGCAAGGGGATTTTGAAGGCTCAGGGAATGGACATTTGCCTTCCCACTCACCTCTCTAACTATTTACTTGCTGATTCCTGATGTTTCATTTATTGTGATTCATTTATTTGACTTAAGATTTGGCCCACTGTTTATAATGCAACCAACCCCTAGGTGAGGTAACACCAAGAACTAGGAGTTATTTTTATTTTCCCAGTCTGTTTTCATTTTTATTTTATGAATGTCACTTTTCATTGTACAGGTTTGATCTTTATATGGTTGAATCTCTCCATATTTTCCATACGTCACTGTGGCTTTACAACTTATCATCCCTCTAAACCTTTTCTATAATTAAAGCTGTTTTTGCCCTGGACTGAGGGGAGACAAACTCCAACCTTCACATCATAAGTTGCAATGTCCACTCTGAGATATCTAAATAAAATCTCTATCATTGTCTTCTTGAGCATAAATCAAAACAACTTATAATTTTTCATGCTCTGATGCTGTTTCTGTTCATTGAATTCTTTCCAAATTTGGGGGCACAAAATGACTGAGAATTAGGGGGAGTGGAGAGTAAGGTGAAAGGTATTAACATGAATTCCTACTATATTTCAGCCATTGTGCTAAGTGCTTTTTCACGCGTTATCTCTTTTCATCTAATACTTAAACATCTCTATGAGGGGGAGTAGGGACCTATAGGTGGTTTCAGGGTGTTCCAGACTGGGAAAGGTATGAGGGGACCCTGGCAAGATTTAGCCCTCCTGGAAGCCCAGATGCATACCCAGTCCTGGCAATATAAAGAAAGCAGTTAAAATGAGGTTCTGAAGGTTATTGGAAGCAAGACATACAGTTTGGTCATCCTCAAAGAGGTAAGAGTTGAAGGATGATGGAAGGGGTACTGTCAGTTCCCTGAGGGAGAAAGCAGAAGGAAAAAAGATTTGATGTCAGTATCTTGGTGATTACTTCTATTTTGAAGTCAGGAGAAAGAAAAGGAACTAAAGAAGGAAAAGCGCACTCAGAGAAGAAGGCGATAAGGGCAGTGCTGTGGCTAGATAGTCAAGGGAAGAAACCCCATTTCAGCATGACATCACTCTGGGAACATGGCTGTGACCATCTCCTCTGGCAACAATACAGACAGAGCCCAGAAGCTAGCCTGCTGCTCTGCTACCATAGATGCCAATGAGAACTAGGACAGATTGCAACAAAAATGAAACACAGATGAAAGCATTTGGTGAACAGTAAACATACTCACACACAGGTGAACACATGTCTTGGCAAATCCTTCTGACCATTACCAGCTTATTTTTTGGTGGAAGGGAATTATCCAAGGAGTCAGAAAAATTACAAAGATAATTAACCAGCTCCTTTTGCTGCCCAGCAGTCCTAAAGGATACTATTTACAGCATCATAGAATCCCAAAATGACTGAGCTAGAGTACCAGACCACCTAGTCCAATCTCTTTGTGTTAGAAATGTGGGAACAAAAGCCCAGAGAAAGGAACAGACCTGCACAAGGCCACACAGGGAGTTAATGGCAAAGCTGGACAGAGAATCCAGGTCTCCTGCCTCCTCTTCCTCCCATTTGAGCGATTCTGAGTAAATGAGAAATGAATGAGGAAAGGATTGATGACAAATGTTTCCAGTAAGTTGATGAATTTTTAAAAGCATATCTGGTAAAAAATAGAATCTCAAGAATGTCAGCATTACAGAAGTCCCTAGAGTTCATCATCTAGTATTATGTTATTTTATAAATGAGGAAACAGAGAAGGCTTAGCTGTTTAGTGGTGCAGCCAGTCCCTCAACATAACTCTCCTGCTTTCTTAGTCTACCTCTTCATGGAAGCTGATCAGCATAGATTTAGAAAACCTGCATAAATTTATTTAATAAAAAAATACAGCAAAAGTAATTGTTCACATGATTTCTCACCTCTCCTGATCAGAATGCAAGTGCTATGGGGACAAAAATTTCAAGGAAATGAGAGAATGACTACATCATTTAGAAGAGGATAAATAAGAAAGGACAAGGGTAGATGGGCTAAATGACTCACATCTACTGGGGGTTGGGAGGTTGGATGACACAGTGAAATAAACCAGAGAGGGCCTTAGGCTTACATCTTGCTGGGCTTAGAAAATGAGGCTTTAAGCATGTATCCTCTGTTAGGTATTTTATTTTAAGTTCCAGGGGACATTAGAGAGTTCTATCCTATTGTTGTAAAGATGGTAAGACTAAGGCAGTGTCAGAGCTGGGATGTGAATCCAAGGTCCTGGACTTTGTAGCCAGTGTTTCTTCTCCTCCCTTGCATTCTGGATGAAGCTGGTAATGTTTATTAAGAAAATTCAGTAGAGGTATACTAGGCTACTTTTCTAATAGGGTTTTTCACAATAAGGTTTACAGACTTGGAGTGGGGCTCCCCTACTCTACCAGCTCTTCTTTATACCTTGCACTTTACAAGTGGAGGATCTAGGTCAGTGACTTTGGGTAGTTGAGAAAGGATAGAGAAGTGAGAAAGTTCAATGACACAAAGCCATCAAAAATAGCAAAAATCTCAGCTGAAACATTGCCTGAAAATACCTAGCACAATCCATGTAGGCAGATGCAAATTATATGCTAATTATCCACAATTCCCATTTACTAGGGGAATCTTGGTTAAGGCTTCAATCACTCCCCCACCCCATTATATGAATTAATAGGCCAGAGTAATTGAAGGAATGAAGGACGTGCAAGTTTCGGGAAGAGTGAAAATGGGATTACCCATCTCTGCCCCTAACTCACTGGTTGGACCGAGGCAGGTCAATTAAAATTTCTGCTCTTTGGTTTTTCCATGTGCCACATGTGGGGTCCCTCCAATTCTAACATCCTATGGTTATCTTCCAGTCTTTCCTGTCTCAGTGAATGGCACTACCCTATTACCCAAGCTAAACATCCAGAAGTCATTTTAGATGCCTCTATCTTTCTCTCCGTACATTCGTGAGCTAATCATATCAGTTATGCCTCCAATAATATGTTTCCCATCAATATATTTTTCTTTATATTCACTGTTATAATCTAATCCAAGTCACCATCATCTATTTCCTGGATAACTGCAATAATCTCCTGGCTGGTTTTCCTGCTGCCATTACTGTCCCAATACAATCTATTTTCAGAGCAGTCACAGTGATCTTTAAAAACTAGATGATGTTACTCCATACTTAAAACACTCAATGGCTGCCTACTGTAAAGAGAATAAAATCCAAACTCCTCACCATGATTTACAAGATACTGTTTGTCTCTGCCTTCCTCAGTCTACTACTGTTCCCCTCAATCAGTCAGAGACGTGCCTACTTTTTTTGTTTTTTGTATCATCTTTATTTTTTTTATTATTATTACTTTAACACCTTTATTGGGGTATAATTGCTTTACAATGGTGTGTTAGTTTCTGCTTTATAACAAAGTGAATCAGTTATATATATACATATGTTCCCATATATTTTCCCACTTGTGTCTCCCTTCCTCCGCCCTCCCTATCCCACCCCTCTAGGTGGTCACAAAGCACCGTCCTGATCTCCCTGTGCTATGCGGCTGCTTCCCACTAGCTATCTACCTTACGTTTGGCAGTGTATATATGTCCATGCCTCTCTCTCGCTTTGTCACAGCTCACCCTTCTCCCTCCCCATGTCCTCAAGTCTGTTCACTAGTAGGTTTGTGTCTTTATACCTGTCTTACCCCTAGGTTCTTCATGACATTTTTTTTCTTAAATTCCATATATTTGTGTTAGCATACGGTATTTGTCTTTCTCTTTCTGACTTACCTCACTCTGTATGACAGACTCTAGGTCTATCCACCTCATTACAAATAGCTCAATTTCGTTTCTTTTTATGGCTGAGTAATATTCCATTGTATATATGTGTCACATCTTCTTTATCCATTCATCCGATGATGGACACTTAGGTTGTTTCCATCTCTGGGCTATTGTAAATAGAGCTACAATGAACATTTTGCTACAAGACTCTTTTTGAATTATGGTTTACTCAGGGTATAGGCCCAGTAGTGGGATTGCTGGGTCATATGGTAGTTCTATTTGTAGTTTTCTAAGGAACATCCATACTGTTCTCCATAGTGGCTGTACCAATTCACATTCCCCCCAGCAGTGCAACAGTGTTCTCTTTTCTCCACACCCTCTCCAGCATTTATTGTTTCTAGATGTTTTGATGATGGCCATTCTGATGGGTGTGAGATGATATCTCATTGTAGTTTTGATTTGCATTTCTCTAATTATTAATGATGTTGAGCATTCTTTCATGTGTTTGTTGGCAGTCTGTATATCTTCTTTGGAGAAATGTCTATTTAGGTCTTCTGCCCATTTTTGGATTGGGTTGTCTGTTTTTCTGTTATTGAGCTGCATGAGCTGCTTATAAATTTTGGAAATTAATCCTTGTCAGTTGCTTCATTTGCAAATATTTTCTCCCACTCTGAGGGTTGTCTTTTGGACTTGTTTATGGTTTCCTTTGCTGTGCAAAAGCTTTGAAGTTTCATTAGGTCCCATTTGTTTATTTTTGTTTTCATTTCCATTTCTCTAGGAGGTGGGTCAGAAAGGATCTTGCTGTGATTTATGTCATAGAGTGTTCTGCCTATGTTTTCCTCTACGAGTTTGATAGTTTCTGTACTTACATTTAGGTCTTTAATCCATTTTGTGCTTATTTTTGTCTATGGTGTTAGGAAGTGATATAATCTCATACTCTTACATGTACCTGTCCAGTTTTCCCAGCACCACTTATTGAAGAGGCTGTCCTTTCTCCACTGTACATTCCTGCCTCCTTTATCAAAGATAAGGTGACCATATGTGCGTAGGTCTATCTCTGGGCTTTCTATCCTGTTCCATTGATCTATCTTTATGTTTTTGTGCCAGTACCATACTGTCTTGATTACTGTAGCTTTGTAGTATAGTCTGAAGTCAGGGAGCCTGATTCCTCCAGCTCCGTTTTTCGTTCTCAAGATTGCTTTGGCTATTCGGGGTCTTTTGTGTTTCCATATAAATTGTGAAATATCTTATTCTAGTTCTGTGAAAAATGCCAGTGGTAGATTGATAGGGATTGCATTGAATCTGTAGATTGCTTTAGGCAGTAGAGTCATTTTCACAATGTTGATTCTTCCAATCCAAGTACATGGTATATCTCTCCATCTATTTGTATCATCTTTAATTTCTTTCATCAGTGTCTTATAATTTTCTGCATACAGGTCTTTTGTCTCCTTAGGTAGGTTTATTCCTAGGTATTTTATTCTTTTTGTTGCAATGGTAAATGGGAGTGTTTTCTTGCTTTCACTTTCAGATTTTTCATCATTAGTGTATAGGAATGCCAGAGATTTCTGTGCATTAATTTTGTATCCTGCTATTTACCAAATTCACTGATTAGCTCTAGTAGTTTTCTGCTAGCACCTTTAGGATTCTCTGTGCATAATATCATGTCATCTGCAAACAGTGACAGCTTTACTTATTCTTTTCCGATTTGGATTCCTTTTATTTCCTTTTCTTCTCTGATTGCTGTGGCTGAAACTTCCAAAATTATGTTGATTAAGAGTGGAGAGAGTGGGCAACCTTTTCTTGTTCCTCATCTTAGTGGAAATGCTTTCAGTTTTTCACCATTGAGGATGATGTTGACTGTGGGTTTGTCATATATGGTCTTTATTATATTGAGGAACGTTCCCTCTATGCCTACTTTCTCCAGGGTTTTTATCAAAAATGGGTGTTGAATTTTGTCTAAAGCTTTCTCTGCATCTATTGAAATGATCATATGGTTTTTCTCCTTCAATTAGTTAATATGGTTTATCACATTGATTGATTTGCATATATTGAAGAATCCTTGCATTCCTGGAATGAACCCCACTTGGTCATGGTATATGATCCTTTTAATGTGCTGTTGGATTCTGTTTGCTAGTATTTTGTTGAGGATTTTTGCATCTATGTTCATCAGTGATATTGGCCTGTAGTTTTCTTTCTTTGTGACATCCTTGTCTGGTTTTGGTATCAAGGTGATGGTGGCCTCGTAGAAGGAGTTTGGGAGTGTTCCTCCCTCTGCTATATTTTGGAAGAGTTTGAGAAGGATAGCTGTTACGTCTTCTCTAAATGTTTGACAGAATTCGCCTGTGAAGCCATCTGGTCCTGGGCTTTTGTTTGTTGGAAGATGTTTATTCACAGTTTCTATTTCAGTGCTTGTGATTGGTCTGCTTATATTTTCTATTTCTTCCTGATTCAGTCTTGGCAGTTGTGCATTTCTAAGAATTTGTCCATTTCTTCCAGTTGTCCATTTTATTGGCATAGAGTTGCTTGTAGTAATCTCTCATGATCTTTTGTATTTCTGCAGTGTCAGTTTTTATTTCTCCTTTTCATTTCTAATTGTATTGATTTGAGTCTTCTCCCTTTTTTTCTTGATGAGTCTGGCTAATGGTTTATCAATTTTGTTTATCTTCTCAAACAACCAGCTTTTACTTTTATTGATCTTTGCTGTCATTTCCTTCATTTCTTTTTCATTTATTTCTGATCTGATCTTTATGATTTCTTTCCTTCAGCTAACTTTGGGGTTTTTTTGTTCTTCTTTCTCTAATTGCTTTAGGTGCAAGGTTAGGTTGTTTATTCGAGATGTTTCCTGTTTCTTAAGGTGGGTTTGTATTGCTATAAACTTCCCTCTTAGAACTGCTTTTGCTGCATCCCATAGGTTTTGGGTTGTTGTGTCTCCATTGTCTTTTGTTTCTAGGTATTTTTTGATTTCCTCTTTGATTTCTTCAGTGATCACTTCATTATTAAGTAGTGTATTGTTTAGCCTCCATGTGTTTGTATTTTTTACAGATCTTTTCCTGTTATCGATATCTAGTCTCATAGCGTTGTGGTCAGAAAAGATACTTGATACAATTTCAATTTTCTTAAATTGACCAAGACTTGATTTATGACCCAAGATATGATCTATTCTGGAGAAAGTTCCATAAGCACTTGAGAAGAATGTGTATTCTGTTGTTTTTGGATGGAGTGTCCTATAAATATCATTTAAGTCCATCTTGTTTAATGTATCATTTAAAGCTTGTGTTTCTTTCTTTATTTTCATTTTGGATGATCTGTCCATTGGTGAAAGTAGGGTGTTAATGTCCCCTACTTTGAATGTGTTACTGTTGATTTCCCCTTTTATGGTTGTTAGTATTTGCCTTATGTATTGAGGTGCTCCTATGTTGGGTGAATAAATATTTACAATTTTTATATCTTCTTCTTGGATCGATCCCTTGATCATTATGTAGTGTCCTTCTTTGTCTCTTGTATTAGTCTTTTTTTAAAGTCTATTTTGTCTGATATGAGAATTGCTACTCCAGCTTTCTTTTGGTTTCCATTTTCATGGAATATCTTCTTCCATCCCCTCACTTTCAGTCTGTATGTGTCTCTAGGTCTGAAGTGGGTCTCTTGTAGACAGCATATATATGGGTCTTGTTTTTGTATCCATTCAGCCAATCTGTGTCTTTTGGTGGGAGCATTTAGTCCATTTACATTTAAGGTAATTATCGATATGTATGTTCCTATTCCCATTTTCTAAATTGTTTTGGGTTCGTTATTGTAGATCTTTCCCTTCTCTTTTGTTTCTTGCCCAGAGAATTTCCTTTAGCATTTGTTGTAAGGCTGATTTGGTGGTGCTGAACTCTCTCAACTTTTGCTTGTCTTTAAAGGTTTTAATTTCTCCATCAAACCTGAATGTGATCCTTGCTGGGTAGAGTAATCTTGGTTGCAGGTTTTTCTCCTTCATCACTTTAAATATGTCCTGCCAGTCCATTCTGGTTTGCAGAGATTCTGCTGAAAGATCAGCTGTTAACCTTATGGGGATTTCCTTGTGTGTTATTTGTTGTTTTTCCGTTGTTGCTTTTAATATGCTTTCTTTGTATTTAATTTTTGACAGTTTGATTAATATGTGTTTTGGTGTATTTCTCCTTGGATTTTTCCTGTATGGGACTCTCTGTGCTTCCTGGACTTGATTAACTATTTCCTTTCCTGTATTAGGGAAGTTTTCAACTATAATCTCTTCAAATATATTCTCAGTCCCTTTCTTTTTCTCTTCTTCGTCTGGAAACCCTATCATTCGTATGTTGGGGTGATTAATGTTGTCCCATAGGCCTCTGAGACTGTCCCCGGTTCTTTTCACTCTTTTTTTTTTATTCTGCTCTGCAGTAATTTGCACTATTTTATCTTCCAGCTCACTTATCCGTTCTTCTGTCTCAGTTATTCTGCTATTGATCGCATCTAGAGTATTTTTCAATTCATTTATTGTGTTTTTCATTGTTGTTTGTTTCTTCTTTGGTTCTTCTAGGTCCTTGTTATATGTTTCTTGCATTTTGTCTATTCTATTTCCAAGATTTTGGATTATCTTTACTATCATTATTCTGAATTCTTTTTCAGGTAGACTGCCTATTTCCTCTTCATTTGTTAGGTCTGGTGGGTTTTTATCTTGCTCCTTCATCTGCTCTGTGTTTTTCTGCCTTCTCATTTTGCTTATCTTACTGTGTTTGGGGTCACCTTTTTGCATGCTGCAGGTTCGTAGTTCCCTTTGTTTTTGCTGTCTTCCCCAGTGGCTAAGGTTGGTTCAGTGTGTTGTGTAGGATTCCTGGTGGAGGGGACTAGTGCCTGTGTTCTGGTGGATGAGGCTGGATCTTGTCTCTCTGGTGGGCAGGTCCATGTCTAGTGATGTGTTTTGGGGTGTCTGTGGACTTATTATGATTTTAGACAGCCTCTCTGCTAATGGGTGGTGTTGTGTTCCTGTTTTGCTTGTTGTTTGGCATAGGGTGTCCAGCACTGTACCTTGCTGGTCGTTGAGTGAAGTTGAGTGCTGGCGTTGAGATGGAGATCTCTGGGAGATTTTCGCTGTTTGATATTATGTTGAGCTGGGAGGTCTCTTGTTGACCAGTGTGCTGAAGTTGGCTCTCCCACCTCAGAGGCACAGCACTGACTCCTGCCTGCAGCACCAAGAGCCTTTCATCCACACAGAAAAAGAGGAAAAGGGAAAAAAATTATAAATCTTGCTGTCAAAGTCCACCTCCTCAATTTGGGATGATTCGTTGTCTATTCATGTATTCCACAGATGCAGGGTACATCAGGTTGATTGTGGAGCTTTAATCTGCTGCTTCTGAACCCTGCCTACTTTCTTTCACAGGCCAAGCATGTTTCTGCTTTAGGACCATTGCACTGGCTAATCCCTCTGTCTGGAATACTCTTTCTCCAGATCATTGCATGGCTGACTCCTTCTCAGGTCTCTAATCCAATGTCATCCCTGAAGAAAATCCTTCTCTGACATCCTAACTTAAACATTTCTTCTTCTGCCACCACTCTATTCGATTATCTTCCTTTTTAAAATTTTATTTATTTTTAAAAATTATTTTGGGGTGTAATTCATTTACAGTGTTGTGTTAGTTTCAGGTGTACAGCAAAATGAATCTGTTATACAAATACATATATCCACTCTTTTTAAAATTCTTTTCCAATATAGGCCATTACAGAGTATTGAATAGAGTTCCCTGTGCTATACAGTAGATCCTTACTAGTTATCTATTTTATATATAGCAGTGTGTATGTGTCAATTCCAATCTTCCAATTTATCCCTCCCCCTTCCCTTGCCCCCTGGTAACCATAAGTTTATTTTATACATCTGCAACTCTATTTCGGCTTTGTAGATGAGTTCATTTGTAGCCTTCTTTTAGAGTCCATATATAAGTGATACCATATATTTTTCTTTCTGTGTCTGACTTACTTCACTTAGTATGAGAATCTCTAGGTCCATTCATGTTGCTGCTGGAGTAATATTCCACTGTATATATGTACCACATCTTCTTTATCCATTCCTCTGTTGATGGTCATGTGGTTTGTTTCCATGTCTTGGCTATTGTAAATAGTGCTGCAATGAACATTGGGGTGCACGTATCTTTTAAAATTACGGTTCCCTCTAGATATATGGCCACGAGTGCGATTGCAGGATCATATGGTAGCTCTATTTTCAGTTTTTTAAGGAACCTCCATACTGTTCTCCATAGTGGCTGTACCAGTTTGCATTACCACCAACAGTGTAGGAGGGTGCCCTTGTCTCCATTATCTTCTTCTAGTTTTTTTATTGGCCTTATCTCTACCTAAAATTATCATATTTATTTGTTTGTTTTCTTTTCCATGATTATTGTCTCGCACCTCCCACTAGAAACTAAACTTCATGAGGGGAGCAATAGAACATAGTGGTTAAGAACATGGCTTCTGGAGTCGGACTGTCTAAATTCAAATCCCAGTTCTGCCACTTATTAGCTGAGTGACCCTGGGAAAGTTACTTAAATTCTCTATGTCTCAGCTTCCTCTTCTGTAACATGGGGACAGTAATAGTAATACTTCATAGGGTCGTTGCAAGGGTTAAACTGAATTAATACATGCAAAGCACTATATCCCTAGTGCCTAGAAGAGTGTCTGGCATGTAGCAGGTGCCTAAGAAGTATTTAATGGCTGATTGAATGAATGAATCCTGATGCCTCCTGCTCCTTCCCTCCTTTCCTGTCTAGTTTCCCCTCACGACTCTTCCTTCAGGAAGCTTTCCCTGACCGTTCTCTACTTTCTAGGACTAAGTTGGTTCTCCTATTTTGTGTGCTCACAGAACCCAGACTTCTTGCAATCCTTAATTGCTGCATATAGTTGTATATTTATGTGTGTGCGATCTTTTTAATAACTGGTCTCTTTAACTACAAGCTTGGTTAAGGAGGGGCCCATGTCTGTCATATCTACTATGGGATCTCTGCTGCCTAGCATAGTGCCTGACACAAAATGTACACAATAAATATTTCTTGGCTGAATGACTCAAAAACTTTGGCTCATTTTTCTCTTAGAAATGCTGATTAAGAAAAATGACTTGAGAAATTCAGTATTTTGCAGCACTTTTAAAATTAATTTTTATTGGAGTATAGTTGTTTTACAACGTTGTCTTACTTTCTGCTGTTCTGCAAAGTGAATCAGTTATATGTATATATATATTCCCTCTTTTTTAGATTTCCTTCCTATTTAGGTCACGACAGAACATTGAGTAGAGTTCCTGTGCTGTACATTAGGTTCTCATTGCTTACCTATTTTATATATAATAATGTATATATGTCAATCCCGATCTCCAAATTCATCCCACCTCTCCCCTTACCGCTTGGTAACCATAAGTTTGTTCTCTACAACTGTGTTTCTATTTCTGCTTTGCAAATGAGTTCATCTGTACCATTTTTCTAGATTCTACATATAAGTGATATTATATGATATTTAGTTTTCTCTTTCTGACTTACTTCACTTTGTGTGACAGTCTCTAGGTCCCTCCATGTCTCTGCAAATGGGACTATTTCATTCCTTTTTTATGGCTGAGTAAGATTCCATTGTATATATGTACCACATCTTCTTTATCCATTTCTCTGTTGATGGACATTTAGGTTGCTTCCATGTCCTGGCTATTGTAAATAGTACTGCAATGAATATTGGGGTGCATGTGTCTTTTTGAATTATGGTTTCCTCTGGGTATGTGCCAAGGAGTGGGATTGCTGGGTCATATGGTAGTTATATTTTTAGTTTTTTTTTTTTTACATCTTTATTGGAGTATAATTGCTTTACAAATGATGTGTTAGTTTCTGCTTTATAACAAAGTGAGTCAGTTATACATAAACATTTGTTCCCATATCTCTTCCCTCTTGCATCTCCTCCCTCCCACCCTCCCTATCCCACCCCTCCAGATGGTCACAAAGCACTGAGCTGATCTCTCTGTGCTATGCGGCTGCTTCCCACTAGCTATCTACCTTACATTTGGTAGTGTATATATGTCCATGTCTCTCTTTTGCTTTGTCACAGCTTACCCTTCCCCCTCCCCATATCTTCAAGTCCATTCTCTAGTAGGTCTGTGTCTTTATTCCTGTCTTACCCCTAGGTTCTTCATGACATTTTTTTGAGCTATTTGTAATGAGGTGGATAGACCTAGAGTCTGTCATACAGAGTGAAGTAAGTCAGAAAGAGAAAGACAAATACCGTATGTTAACACATATATATGGAATTTAAGAAAAAATATTTTTAGTTTTTTGAAGAACTTCCATACTCTTCTCCATAGTGGCTGTATCAATTTACATTCCCACCAACAGTGCAAGCATGTTCCTTTTTCTCCACACCCTCTCCAGCATTTATTGTTTATAGATTGTTTGTTGATGGCCATTCTGACCGGTGTGAGGTGACACCTCATTGTAGTTTTGATTTGCATTTCTCCAATAATTAGTGATGTTGAGCATCTTTTCATGTATTTGTTGGCTATCAGTATGTCTTCCTTGGAAAAATGTTTATTTAGGTCTTCTGCCCATTTTTGGATTGTGTTGTTTGTTTTTTTGATATTGAGCCGAATAAACTGTTTGTATATTTTGGAGATTAATCCCTTGTCAGTTGCTTCATTTGCAAATATTTTCTCCCATTCTGACTGTTGTCTTTTCCTTTTGTTTATGGTTTCCTTTGCTGTGCAAAAGCTTTTAAGTTTAATCAGGTCCCATTTGTTTATTTTTATTTTCATTACTCTAGGAAGTGGGTCAAAAAGGATCTTGCCATGATTTATGTCATAGAGTGGTCTGCCTATGTTTTCCTGTAAGAGTTGTATAGTATCCAGCCTTACATTTAGTTCTTTAATCCATTTTGAGTTTATTTTTGTGTATGCTGTTAGGGTGTATTCTGATTTCATTCATTTACATGTAGCTGTCAAGTTTTCCCAGCACCACTTATTGAAGAGACGGTTCTTTCTCCATTGTATATTCTTGACCCCTTCGTCATAGGTTAGGTGACCATAGATGCGTGGGTTTATCTCTGGGCTTTCTATTCTGTTCCACTGAGCTATACTTCTGTTTTTTGCTAGTACCATACTGTCTTGATTACTGTAGCTTTGTAGTATAGTCTTAAGTCAGGGAGCCTGATTCTTCCTGCTCTGTTTTTCTTTCTCAAGGTTGCTTTGGCTATTCAGGGTCTTTTATGTTTCCATACAAATTGTAAATTTTCTTGTTCTAATTCTGTGAAAAATGCCATTGGTAATTTGATAGGGATTGCATTGAATCTGTAGATTGCTTTGGGTAGTATAGTCATTTTCACAACATTGATTCTTCCAATCCAAGAACATGGTATATCTCTCTACCTGTTGGTATCATCTTTAATTTCTTTCATCAGTGTCTTATAATTTTCTGCATACAGGTCTTTTGTCTCCTTAGGTAGGTTTATTCCTAGGTATTTTATTCTTTTTGCTGTGATGGTAAATGGGATTGTTTCTTTAATTTTTTTTATATCTTTCATTGTTATTGTATAGGAATGCAAGAGATTTCTGTGTATTAATTTTGTGTCCTGCAAATTTACTAAGTTCATTGATTAGCTCTAGTAGTTTCCTGGAGGCATCTTTAGGATTTTCTATATATAGTATTATATCATCTGCAAACAGTGACAGTTTTACATCTTCTATTCCAATTTAGATTCCTTTTATTTCTTTTTCTTCTCTTATTGCCATGGCTAGGACTTCCAAAACTATGTTTAATAATAGTGGCAAGAGTTGCCATCCTTGTCTTGTTCCTGATCTTAGAGGAAATGGTTTCAGTTTTTCACCATTGAGAATGACATTTTCTATGGGTTTGTCATATATAGCCTTTATTATGTTGAGGTAGGTTTCCTCTATGCCCACTCTCTGGAGAGTTTTTTCATAAACGTGTGTGAATTTTTTTTGAAAGATTTTTCTGCATCTATCGAGATTTTCATATGGTTTTTATCCTTCAGTTTCTTAATATGGTGTATCACATTGATTGATTTGCGTACATTGAAGAATCCTTGCATCTGTGAGATAAATCCCACTTGATCATGGTGTATTATTCTTTTAATGTGTTGTTGGATTCTGTTTGCTAGTATTTTGTTGGAGATTTTTGTGTCTATGTTTATCATTGATATTGGCCTGTAATTTTTTTTTTCTGTGACATCTTTGTCTGGTTTTGGTGTCAGGGTGATGGTGGCCTTATAAAATGACCTTGGGAGTGTTCCTCCCTCTGTATTTTTTTTTTCATCACGTTTTGAAAGGCAATTCAGATTGAAAGCTATTGTTGCATCTCTGCCTCCTGTCTTAATTCAGGTCGTTATTGAAACAGAGGGAAAGATGTATGAATTCAAACATTCTGGCCTCCACTCTTTAAATTTTGATCTGTTCCCTGAAAGTATCAAGAAGAAACTGGCTCACTTCCCCTTTGCTAACTCCTTACATTTTAATGGTATTCATCCCAATATATCCTGCCTCCTTACCTGTTTCTTAGTAATACGGAGAATATTGATCCTGATAGGACTAAGCTATTTTATTCCCACCACCTCAAATCAATGAACTTTTTCTAATAAAATAACACATTATAACTCAGTGCTAGCACAACTCCAAAATATTCTCTCATCTGTTACAGCCTTCTGATCAATCGAGAGTCACTGAACACCTCTTACTATATGACTACCAGCTTGGCTTGAAGATACTGTTTGAAGTACTGTTTCAGGAGCAAGAGCAGAAGGTATGGTTTCTTTCTATTCCCCTCTCTTTACCTGTAACATTTACCTTCCTCTCACTGCTAGCCTGATTTCTTACAACTCAGCAAGGTGCAGGTGAGACACCTGTTATTAAAGATGTCAAGAAGCCAAGACAAATCCATGAAAGCTACAAGGAATGGACCATTTTCTTAATTGGATACTTTAACTGTTACAAATAGCACAAAACTTACTCCAAGCTCCAGATGCTTCCAGGGCCCCTTCACCTAGATTAACTGTCATCTACCTTTAATGTCCTTGGATTGGGAGCATGGAACACACTTGGCCCTCTACAGGCTCCCTTTATTGGGTGTAATTTCTGGCCCAAGTAACAGAGGAGTTTGTATTCCATTGGGGTAGCAGCAGCTTGATACGGGTAATGTGGGGCTATGGGAAGAGCACAAGTCCCTGAGTACAGGGCTCTGTTTCTGCGTCAGACAGTCTGGGTTTACCTTGGATAAGTCCATTGCCTCTCTTGGCCTTGTTCCTCATTTGTGAAATAGGGTTTTGGTGAGGCTTGTTAGACATTTGCCAAATTACTTTGAAAAATCGTATTGTAAACCTATTAACACATTTAACTGAAACAGATACAAAGCTATCTCTAGACCCTTACCAGACATGTGAACACAGCATGAGGTAAAGATTCTAAGAGGAAGTGGATGGCAGAAGAAGAGAAATTAGTTTTAAAACCTCAGAGGCCATTCCTAAATTTTTCCCTCCACATCCCCATGCACACCTTCCATTTCTCTTCAAACAAGAGTTAACTTATAAAGTGATATTTTGACATAAATGTATACATTTAAGATGCCATTTTACTTTTGTTCTTCATATTTTTTCATAGATATTCGCAAGTCCCTTGGTCCAACCTGAGCCCAGGCTCTAGCTTTGTAACTTACTTTGTGGCCTTGGCCAAGCCAGTTTTCCAGAGTCAGTTTTCTTCCTTGTAAAAACAGATAAATCTACTTATCCCCTTCACAGAGATTGAGAGAATGAAATGAGGGACTGTACATACAGCTCTCAGCACAGTAGCTGATACATACCAGGTACTTACATGGATCTGTTCCCTTCCCCCTCCTCTTATAGAACAGGGCTGCAGCAAATTCTTGGCTCTGGACTCTAAGGTAGAGTAGCTCAGACCCACAGTCTTTCTGACCAGCCAACTCAATAGTCTTCAAACGCCTGCTAGTGACACTACAAAACAAGGATCTTCAAGATCACAAGGAAACTGTTAGACTGGACACCGTGGAGACTTTCCTGGTTGTGAAAGTTATTATGTCTGGGATCCAAAGAAGAGAAGGGCTTCAGCTCCTTCCCTAGAAAACTCTTAAAATCAGTGTGGATATCCAGAATGTCATGAGACTCATGTTCTACTATTGTCCCACTCCCCAAAATATCAAGCCCTGTATTTAGCACTATCTTGGAAAGATCTCACTGACTACTTACAATGGGCCTTTGAGGTGGGGCTAAGTAGGTCTATTTTTCAGATTAGGAAACTGAGGCCTAGAAAAAGAAAGGACAAGATCAATCAGAGAGAGCTCCAGCTTACTTTTAGTTGAGTGAGTCAAAGTCCTCTATGTGTCCAAAACCCAGCTCTCTGGGCCTCTCCATTCTCTCTGAGCAATTACCTCTTCTTACATGCTCTCATCTCCTCCCAGTCATTCTCCGCTTTGCCTCTAGAGTTACCTCCCTAAGACATCCTTCCAACCTTATCACTCCCGTGCTTTGAAACATAAAATAACTTGGCATTATTTAGCACACTTAACAAATGTGTATTGGATGAATGTGTGCCTATAGGATTAAATCCAAACTCTATTTTGGATTAAGTTAAAGGTCTTTCACATTCTGGTTCCAACCTAGCTTTTCTAGGTACATCTCCCATTTCTCTTTCCCACCTCCCCACTCCATATATGAACCTTATGTTCCAGACACCTTGGCTCACTTGTTCTTTCCTTTCTATATGTGTTGTGCCCTGTCCTGGAAAGTCAGTCCTCCCCAGTGGACTGGAAAATTCTCAGTTATATTTTGAAACCTATTTACATCTTCTCTGCTCAGATTACACTTTATCCATTTCTGTATTATGACAGCACAATGCACTGTAATTAATGGGTTACTTTTCTTTCTCTCCTGCTCCTCAAAGGCAAGGACTTGCTTTTATTTATCTTTGCTTCACCCAGTGCCTCCCCCAGTACTTCCTTCGTTGACTGACAAAATTTGAACTCAGTAACTAGAATGGATGGAGAGCTGGAAGGAACGTGGTCAACCTCTCCCCATCCTTCAGCCTTTGCAGCTGCTCCCTCCTCCCTTCCACCTCTTCTCCACCTCCATCTGAATGCCAAAGCCACGAGTTCCCAGACAGCTGCCAGAACACTCAACCTCTCGCTCGCACGGGCCAAACGAATATCACTATTCCCTTGTACTCCTCACGACCTTTGACACAATTATCTGTGACAAATTGACTTAAAGTGCAGCTGCAGGAAGAGAAACAGGAATGTCTCGCTTGGCCTTCTGGGAGTTGTAGTCCTGCAGACCCCCGGGCTGCCTGGCTGGTCCTGGAGCTGCGGACTACAGCTCCCAGGCCTTCTCCATGTCCCTACCGCACAGGCTCAGAGCCCCATGCCGGGAGGAGGTGGTTACATTGTGTCTATTGTATCCCTGGGCTTGTGTGTTTGTACATTTCTCAGGACGTGAAAGTGAGAGTGAAAAGCATGGCAGATGAACAAGAAATCATGTGCAAATTGGAAAGCATTAAAGAGATCAGGTAAGTGGAACTTTGCAGCGCCCTCCCAGTCCCCTCCGAAGCTACCTAAATCCCTGACTGTGGGAGAGGGCTGCTAGCTACGGAAAGTGTCTATTGTTGGGCTACTTGCGGAGGGGGACTGAAAAGGATCCCATTCACCACGGAATTCAAGGATGGGAATGAGGCAGGGGAGAATCGGAACTGAGACTATCAGAGAGAGAGAGAGAGGCAGACAGAGAAACAGACCTACCGAGAGGAATCTCTTGCCAGATGTGTCTGAGAAAGCCAGATGCAGACACACGGTGTAAGTGTGTTTGTGTTGGGGGGGGGGAACGGGGGTGGGTGGGTGTTGGTCCAAAGACAGCTTTTTGCTTCTTGGGTGGGAGTTGGGGGAATGGCATTCTTGGACACATTATTTTTTAAAGTGTTTGTAAGATCCAAGGTGTATTTGGCTCCTTGCTCTTTAGGTGTCTAGATTTGTTTCTTTCAGTCTTCTGTTCAACTTCAGGACCTCGAGCTCCGGCGAGCCTTTTGAGAGCAGAGTCTAACACATTGGGGCTGGTGGCGGCTGCTGGGGGCTGCAGACTGGGGATGCGGAGGAATCCCTTGCAGGCCAGGACAGGGAGGACAGAGAGCACTCGCTCTTATGTATTTTTTGCTTTCACTTACCACTTTCTACCTCTCCTACCCGGTGCTTGGGAAGGGGGATGGGAGTGATGGAGACTGGGGAGGCAGTTGCCGCCTGCAACAGTTGCTCTCAGGCCCCAGAGGTGATGGGCGAATGGGCGGGATGCAAAGTGCGTGTTGCCTGCGTCCCCTACCCCTTTTCTCCAGGAGTGGCATTGGCTAGGCAATGATGCTGTCCTTGCTCAGAGCACAATAACGCCAGTTGAGTGGACTGCCTGGGCCAATACCAGGCCTTCCTTCACCGACTCTTCTCTGCCAGAACCCCCTCCCCGCCACCGACCCGACTCTGCCTCGGCTTCCACCCTCCTTCTGAGGGTGCCCTGGGTTGGGCCGTTCCCTTTAGTGTTTTCCAGGAACCTGAAGAAAAATGAGGGAGGATATCAAGTGTGTCCCTTTAAGAAATAAGAGTTTGACCAAGAGATTTAACTCTTGGAGTGAATGCCTTGGGTGAGACTCACACAAGATGGTGGTGGTGGGGAAGCACCTTGGCTTTTTTGTCCTTTGCAGGGGTTATATTTCTACTTCTGCTGGAGAATAAAAGGAAGGGACTATTATTTATTGAGCCCCTGGTGTGCCAAGCCGCTTGACCTACTATTGCGCATTCGGCTATCCTGAGAACTTCCTACACTTCCTTTACAACTGGGAAAATGGAGGCTCAGAAAATTTAAATAATTTCTCCAGAGCCAAACAGTTTGAAAATGCCAGATTTTGACAAGAACCCAGTCAATTTGTGTGCAGAGGCTCTGTTCTTCCCACTCTATCCCTTCAGGGCCTAGGAAAAGGTAGACAGGGTTTATATTGCAATTTTTTTTCTGCAAAAGAATCAGGATATAGGGAGTGAGACACCTTGGTGCAGGAAAAAGTCAGCTGTCATAATAACAGTGCAGCTAATAAGAAACTTATGCCTGCAAGTGAAGAGCCTAGACTTATTTTTACCAGATTTTAAAGGAATCCCTACCCAACCCCAAGGGAAGGAACAGTTGGGAACAAGGAAAAGTGACCCCTTCTAGTATAGACCAAATGGGGGGCCATGGCTTCGACCCTCACCAGTGTTAAACCTGGCATTCCTACCACTACTAGCTGGGATGGGATCCTAAGAGGCCTAAGAGAGGCCAGAACTCTCACCCTCAACCAGCAATAACAAAGATCCTCTCCCCAACCTGGATGTCAATCAGAGACCCAGTGGAGAACCTGGACTTGTACTGCCCCTCTTCCCTGCAAAAGTAGCACATCAGAGGAGGCCTGCAAAGACAAAAGTGTTAAGAGAGATCCAGAGTGTCCAAATTTAATTGAAAAAAAATTACTTGCCATACCAAGATTATCAGTTTCAGTGGCAAGAGGAAGTAAACAGATGCCAGGGTTGAGAGGACACAGAGGTTGGAATTATCTGACAAGGATTTTAAAGCAGGCATCATAAAAATGCTTCAGGGAGCAATCACAACACACTTGCAACAAATGATACAATATAAAATCTCAGCATTTAAATAGAAAGTCTCAAAAAGAAATATAAAACACAAGGAAGAACCAAGTGGAAGTTTGAAAACTGGAAAAAAATCTCTAAAAACTCAATGGATGGGATCAACAGCAAGATGGAGAAGACAGAGGAAAGAATCAGACAACTTAAACATAAAACAATAGAAATAACGCAGTGTAAAAACACAGAGGGAAATTAAATGAAAAAAGAAGAAAGAAAGAAAGAAAGAAAGAAAGAAAGAAAGAAAGAAAGAAAGAAAGAAAGAAAAGAAAAAAGAAGGAATTGAGCAGAGCCAGATCCTCCAGACTTGTGAGACTATAACAAAAGATCTAACAGTCATGTCAACAGAATCTCAGAAAGAGAGGAGAAATAAGGCAGGACCAGAAGTACCTGAAGAAGTAGTGGCTTAAAACTTTCCAAACTGAGCAAAGGGCATAAATTTCTAGATCCAAGTAGCTAAGCAAACACCATCAAAAGGGCCCAAAGAAATTCATACCAAGACACATCATAGTCAACCTTCTGAAATCAGAAGCAGAGAAAAGATGTAGGAAACAGCCAAAGAGGAAAAACATCTTACCTGTACCTTCAGGGAAAAAAAATAGAAAGTCAGCAGATTCCTCATCAGAAACTGATGAGGCCCTAGCAGGAAGTAGCACAACATTTTTCAAGTGCTGAAGGAAAGGAACCGTCAACCCAGAATCCTATGTGCAGTGGTAATATCCTTCAGGAATAAAGGGATAATCAAGACATTCTCAGATGAAAGGAAACAGGGAATTTATCAGTAGGAGGTCTACCCTATAAGAATGAAAAAAGTAAGTCTTAAAACAGAAAAGAAACAATAAAAGTAGGAACCTTGGAAGAAAGAGTACAGTTGGCAAAAACATGGGTACATACAACAGAATTTCTTTTCCTCTTGAGTTGTATGAATCCTGTTTGATGATTGGATCAAAATTTATTACACTGTCTCATGTGGTTCTGAATGTATGTAGAGGAAATAGTTAAGACATTTATGTTATAAGCAGGGAGTATAAAAGAATGTAAAAGGGAGGTAAATTTCCATCTTACTTATCCATTTATCTGTTGAAGGACACTAAGAATTCTTCTATATCTTGGCTATTGTAAATTATGCTGCTATGAACACTGGGGTGCATGTAACTTTTCGAATTAGTGTTTTCATTTTCTTTGGATTATATACACAGGAGTAGTATTACTGGATCATATGGTAGTTCTATTTTTAGTTTTTTGAGGAGATAAATTCTGTATGTTGTCATTTATATGTGGAATCTAAAAAATAAAACAAATGAATGAACATAGCAAAATACAGAAACAGACTCACAGATCTAGAGAACAAACTAGTGGTTACCAGCAGGGAGAGGAAAGTGGGTGAGGGGCAAGATAAGGGGTAGGGGATTAAGAGAAACAAAATACTATATATAAAATAAATAAGATACAAGTATTGTAAAACACAGGGAAATAGTGCCAATATTTTATAATTTCAAATGGAGTATAATCTATAAAAATATTGAATCACTGTGCTATACATTTGAACCTAATATAATATTGCATGTCAACTATGCTTTAGTTAAAAAAATTATAGATATATCAAAATGAAATTTGAAGAAAATGTTCAAGTCACCCACAGGAAGGCAGAGCAAAGAAAAGAGAAAAAACTAAATCAGAGAGAAAAAACAGGTAACAGAAAATAAAATGACAGACTTAGCCTTAACATATCAATAATTATGTTGAATATAAATGGTCTAAATACACCAATGAAATGACAGTCGATTTAAAAACATGACTGAACTATATGAGAAAGGGTCAATCCATGAAGAAGACATAATTCTAGATGTGTATGCACCAAAAGTGATTTAAATTAGCCTTCTTTTGATAATTTTACAGTAATATGCAAACGTTATATCACTTGGTTTAAGAACTGAAAATAGGAAAAGTATTACAAACACAACTCGATTTTCACACGTGGACCAGTAAAACATGTATGAGAGGTGGAGAGAA
Organism: Lagenorhynchus albirostris; assembly: GCF_949774975.1. Taxonomy (NCBI): domain Eukaryota; kingdom Metazoa; phylum Chordata; class Mammalia; order Artiodactyla; family Delphinidae; genus Lagenorhynchus; species Lagenorhynchus albirostris. The sequence continues at coordinate 78,445,794 of NC_083116.1, forward strand.
GGAAGGGGTAGAAGGAACTGGAGAAAGGAACTAACATTAGTTGAACACCTACTGATTTAAAAGCTCTTAGCTCATTTAGTGTTCAACTCTTGCTAATGGAAATCTGTGGTAGGAATTATTATCCCCATTTTACAGATAAGGATACTAAGGCTCAGGGAGGTTAGGTAACCTATCTATGGTCACACAGCTAGGAAAGGAAGAGAGAATGTATCCTCTTATTCACATGGCATATGCATTTCAACAAATGCTGATAATCTAATTAAGCATTATTCACAGTTCTTCAACTGCTCTAATCCTAAATCCCTCAAAGTTATAAACAAAGCAGCCTATTTCTGTTAAAAAATAATTTTACTTCTGTACTGAAGTAGCAGTGATGAGGATAATATCACCCAAAAACCTGATTAAGTCAAGCTAAGAGTCAGACACACCCCCAGGCACAAGCACAGAAATATACACATTCATAGTGACACACATTCATGTACATACACACTGATGGCAGAATTTGAAGTGGAAAATGTCTCAGGAATGGATTCTTCCACCACAAATCATTCCCCACTTCTGACTCTGACCACATGCTCACAGCCCTGTCTTTCCTCCTAACCCCAACCACACTCCAACACTATGCTGCAGACCTTGGGCCCCAAGTCCCACACTGGTCTATTTTGCCCATCAATTTCTTGGGCTTCCAAGTGGTGATGAAGGAGCATGTGGATATGTGGAAAGGAGAAGGAAAGAATGGAACAAAAGAGGAGAGATGGAAAAGAGAGAAGGAAAGGAGAAGAAGCCATGAGGTAAAGAAAGTGAGTGTAGCCACTGCTAGAGCAACCAGAGGCCTTCACCAGCTCCCCAAATACATACTAATATTTCCTTAACATGCACATGCCATTCATACACACACATTGCACACATCCATGCCCTAGTGCACACATATCCATACACAATAAACTTTCCTCACTTAAGAAAGGAAAAACTCATTTTGGAAGTAAATATTGTAGCATTAAGTAGGTCCTCTTAAGTCTTTTCCTTAAGTCTTCTCTTTTTCTCTCTCTACACATTCTCCTGAGTTACCTCTTATACTCCTACAGCTTCAAATATTATCTTCATATCTCCAGTCTCTACCCTCTAACTTCCTTCCAAGCTTCAATCTGATATATCCCACAGTCTACTGGGCTTGTCCACCTGGTTGTTCCACAGACACAGCTGAAGTCAATCAACTCTTAAGACTTTGTCTCTTCCTGCCCCAATCCAGCTCCTCCCACTAAACCACTTGTTTAATGCCATCATTCTCTGCACAGTTACCTCAGATTGAAACCTGGATATTGATGCTGATTACCCTTGCTTTGTTATAACTCACATTTGATCAGTTAGCAAGTCCCACCTTCAACATCTGGCTCATATTCATGCCCCACTCTCAACCTCCACACTCACTGTCCTGTTTTAGGCCTTCATCATGACCAACCTGGATACTTATAATATTGTATCGCTTTCTACCTATAGAATTGCTTTCTTGTCTTCAGTCTGCCCCCTATTTTTAATTCCATCTACACTGCTATGAGAACTACCTTCCTAAAGCACTGGGGTTACTATGTTATTCCTCAAACACATTCACCGATTTCCCATTGCCTGTAGCAGTATTTTTCAAAACACAGATCATGAGCCATTAGTAGGTCATGAAATGAAGTAGCTGCTAGTAGGATTTGTAAAAAAAAAAAAAATTAAACAAAATAAGATAGAAAATATCAGCATACATTGCATAAGAAATGGTAGGTATTCTCTGTGGGAACTTTTGTTTCAGTTTTCTATCTGTGTTTGTGTGTATTGGGTCACAGTATAAGATTCATTTATCATTGTAAGTCATTTCCTACTGTATGTCCATAAACATTTGCCTATAATTGTTGCCATGGCATTCATGTCCCTCTCCCCCACAAGTCTGTCCCAGACCTACCTTTCCAATCTTATCTACTACCTCTCATTTTCATTCACCTTATTCTTTATCCACACAGAAGTTCCTCACTGTTTTATATATTTCCATTTTTCCATGCCTTTGCTAATGTCGGTCCTTCATTCTTTTTTTTTTTAATTGGGGTATTGTTGCTTTACACTGTTGTGTCAGTTTCTGCTGTACAGCAAAGTGAATCAGCTATAAATATACATATATCCCCTCTTTTTTTGGTTTCCTTCCCATTTAGGTCACCACAGAGCATTGAGTAGAGTTCCTTGTGCTATACAATAGGTTCTCATTAGTTATCTATTTTATACATATTAGTGTATATGTCAATCCCTATCTCCCAATTCATCCCACATCCTCTTTCCCCCCTTGGTGTTCATACATTTGTTCTCCACGTCTGTGTCTCTATTGCTGCCTTGCAGACAGGTTCATCGGTACCATTTTTGTAGATTCCACATATATGCATTAGTATACGATATTTGTTTTTCTCTTTTTGACTTATTGGGTTGGCCAAAAAGTTCATTCAGGTTTTTCTGTAAGATGTTATGGAAAAATCCGAACGAACTTTTTGGCCAAAACAATACTTCACTCTGTATGGCAGTCTCTAGGTCCATCCACATCTCTACAAATGATCCCATTTCATTCCTTTTTATGTCTGCATAATATTCCATTGTATATATGTACCACATCTTCTTTATCCATTCATCTATCAATGGCCATTTAGGTTGCTTTCATGACCTGGCTATTGTAAATGGTGCTGCAATGAACATTGGGGTGCATGTGTCTTTTTGAATTATGATTTTCTCAGGGTATAAGCCCAGTAGTGGGATTGCTGTGTCATATGGTAATTCTATTTTTAGTTTTTTAAGGAACGTCCATACTGTTCTCCATAGTGGCTGTATCAATTTACGTTCCCACCAACAGTGCAACAGGGTTCCCTTTTCTCCACACCCTCTCCAGCATTTATTGTTTGTAGACTTTTTGATGATGGCCATTCTGACCAGCATGAGGTGATACCTCATTGTAGTTTTGATTTGCATTTCTTTAATAATTAGTGATGTTGAGCATCTTTTCATGTGCCTCTTGGCCATCTGTATGTATTCTTTGGAGAAATGCCTATTTAGGTCTTCCACCCATTTTTTGATTGGGTTGTTTGTTTTTCTGGTATTGAGCTCCATGAGCTGTTTGTATATTTGGGAGATTAATCCCTTGTCCATTGCTTCATTTGCAAATATTTTCTCCCATTCTGAGGGTTGTCTTTTCGTTAAGTTTATGGTTTCCTTTGCTGTGCAAAGGCTTTTAAGTTTCATTAGGTCCCATTTTAAAATTTTTGTTTTTATTTTCATTACTCTAGGAGGTGGACAAAAAAGATCTTTCTGTGATTTATGTCAGAAAGTGTTCTTCCCATGTTTTCCTCTAAGAATTTTATACTGTCAATTCTTATATTTAGGTCTTTAATCCATTTTGAGTTTATTTATCTGTATGGTGTTAGGGAGTGTTCTAATTTCATTCTTTTACATGTAGCTGGCAGATCCCTCTTTCTTAATGCCCTTCCCTTATTCCAAGCCTGTAAATCCTACTTATTCTCCAAGGAAGATCCAGAGCAAACACCATCTCTTTTTCAAAACCTCAAATTCTCTAGTCCAAATGAATCACTTACCCCTTTGGGCTCTCACAGGGAGATTTATTATAGCACTCAAGTTATTCTGCCTTATGGTAAAGTTTTTCTCTTTTTTTTTTTGCAGTACACGAGCCTCTCACTGTTGTGGCCTCTCCCGTTGCGGAGCACAGGCTCCGGACACGCAGGCTCAGCAGCCATGGCTCACGGGCCCAGCCGCTCTGCGGCATGTGGGATCTTCCCGGACCGGGGCACAAACCCATGTCCCCTGCATTGGCAGGCAGACTCTCAACCATTACGCCACCAGGGAAGCCCCCTATGGTAAAGTTCTGAATTGACATGAGTCTGTCTTCCTTCCTTCCTTCCTTCCCTCTGTCATTGTTGTGGCAGCTTCAGCAGGCTCCACTATCACCTCGCTTGAAAACTAAGTCAGCTTTGGCCCCAGTGCTCACTCAACAACAAGTCACAGAACAGCTGGCAACTCTGGGACTTAGGGATGGGCAAGTCAAGCCAATTCTGACTACAGGAGAGAGAATGCAAGGGAGTTGACATTTGGTGCTAAGCTATAAGAAAGTCTTCAAGGTGAACTTTTCAAAGAAAACTTCTTTTCCAACAGTAGCTGCTTTTCCAGATGCACAAATAGATATTAAATGGAAGAACACTTGGTACTTAGGCAATGTTCTCATCAGACTAGAGTAGGCAGGAAAAGCTGGCTCCTTTTTTTTCATTCAGTTACATTTACCAAGCACCTGTTCTAGGCCATACACAGGGCTGGGATATTCTCAGAGTCTAAGATGAATTAGACCTCTTCTCAAGGATCTTAGAATCAAGGTGAATAGCTCTGATCTCTCCCCTGAGTTCTGTACTGACATATCCAACTTCCCACTTAACCAACCCCACTGGATATATCACTGGCACCTTAAACAGACCCCAACAGAACTGTCAACTTTACCCGCATCCCCACCCCCACTCTCCTTTCCTAGTCTCCCCCATCAGTAGTAAATGTCACCCCCATCCCCAAATCTGGAATCATTCTTCATTCTTCCCTCTATTACTCCATGTATCCAAAACACTAGCACAGTGGTTGTCAAACTTGGGCGTGCATTAGGCTCCACCTGGCGGGCGGTTGAAACCTAGATTGCTGGGTCCCATCTTCAGAGTCTCTTATTCGGAAGGCCTGAGAATTTGCATTTCTAACAAGTTCCCAGGCAATGCTGTTGCTGCTGGTCCAGGGAACACACTTGGAAAAACCACTGCATTAGTAAGACCTGGCGGATTATGCCTATATAATATATTCTGGATCTGTCCACTTTCCACCATTCCCTTAGCTCATCAACAAATCTGGGCAGTTTTCCATCCAACTCTGCTAGCCAGTGTCTTCACTTTGTCTGCCCATCCTCAAGTCCTACAGGTCCCAGCTTTCCTACTCTGCTTGTTGAGTGAGTGTTGGGGCTAAGTCACTCCTTAAGCTGGGTGACAGTTGAGCCCGCCAAGTTTGTCCCAGGAATAGATGATCCATTGCCCTAGAACCTCTCCTGCTCTCTATCCTTCCTTCTCCACATTAGTCAGCAAAGAGCCATTGGAAAGAAGTTAGCCAGCTGAATATTTTTGTCTTGGTCCAGGACTCTGTCTGGAGAGGCTGTGGCCTAGGGAGGTCAGGAATCTTCATTCAAGATTTAAGTAAGACTGTAGCCCCAGTGATTGTGGAAAACCCTAAGGAAGTGTTCTGTGGATTTCCTGGGATTCCGTGGCCATACCAGCTGCGCCTTAGCCTCTTGGGAGGATTTCATTAGGACATTTTCCATATAAAATTGGGTCTTTAATGACTTGGATGCTTTCCTCACTTGTAGGGCCAAACATTCCACAGATTCCATCTCGTGGAGGCATCCAACAACTCTTTGCAGGGCTACACTGAGTCCTACTTCTCAGGTAGACAGAATTTCCAAGCTTCCAAGAGGTTCCATGATGTGCCCTATTTCACCCTTAAAATTGGTGACTGACTGATCCAGGACAAGATTCACCCCATTGGCTTGTTTTCCATGCCTTGAAATAAATCATATGAGGAAAGTTCCTTGGTATGGTGAAAAGGTCATCAGGTTCAGCACACTGGATTCTGCACTTCCTGGCTTTGTGATGTTGGGCAGGTCACTTTACTTCTCGCAGCCTCAAATTCTTCATCTGTAAAAATGAAGCTAAACACACCTAATTATGTGGTCATGATGAAGATTAAATTAGATAGCGTATCAAGTGCCCAGCACAGTTGCTGGAACATAGTAGACACCAAAAATAGATAGATAGATAGATAGGTAGATATTTTTATTAAATAAATCCTTTCTTAACACCCAATTCCTTCCCAATTTCTGGAACTTATACACTCTTAGTAAATGTTAACTGAATGAATTAAAGCCCCCCACCCATGGTAATATCTTTCTTTCTCTGAGACTACTGAGATTACAGTCAGTACCCTGGACTTACCACTTATTTGCATTCATTATTGTCACTCCAAATGTAATTGTTGAGCCAAAGCAGTGTGCTAGATGACATGGAGTTTACAGACAGAAATATGGTATGGTGTCAGTTTCTAGAAGCCTCTTATATATATAATTATCCAGATTTCAAATTGCTTCATTTGAAAGTCTGTACATGTAGAGGACTCAGAGGACCATAGCTGCATGCTCTTGGGCTAGTTCCTTTCCCATTCTGGACATTTGTTTCTTCATTTCTGAAATGAAGAGGATAGATTTTATTGGTGGCTTTGAAGTAATGTTCTGAGGAGCCCTGGGAGTTGCAGGGAGGTGTATCAAGGGCCACTCTGGTAGAGTCAGGCAGGGTTGGATTTGAGGAGAGAATAAAGACTCTGGGACCCACTTCCACTTGAACCATAATAGTTATGATTTGATCTATTTTCTATATTGGACCACAATCAATAATTTTACTTGAAGGAAGGGGTCTTCTCTTCAGTCACCCCCAGGATCCAGCACACTGTTGGGTAAGTGGCACTTGCTTAATACATTTTTTTTGTCTGCAAGATGGATAGAAAATGAAAAGAGAAGGAAGCTGTTATGTGTGTATGCATTTAAGCAGTGGCTGGCATAATGCCCACTCTGTAGATCTGTGAAAGAAACAACCTTTTACTTACATTTAATCTTAGCCCAAACTACCCAGTTGCTGGATAGAGCATGGAAGGCTGGGCATTAAATCCTAAGCCTGAACAGCATGGTGTAGACAATCAACCACAAGGGTAACAAGTCCCCATTTCTTTTTTTCATCACTAACCCACTTCCCATTCATCCCGGGTACCTCATTTATCCAAATCCATTTAAAATCTGTTTTATTTACACAAGACTTTTGACGAATCACTCATTTTCCTGGGAAAACAGGAGCAGAGGGGTACAAAGAGCTTAGAATTTGTGTGTTTAGATTTAATTCTGGGTACAGTAAGAAGACATTGGAGGATATATTTTTAACAGCTTTATTGAGTTGTGATTTACATACCATAGAAACCATCCATTTTTGGTATACAGTAAGTTCCCTACACGTTGTGAACTTTCAAAGATGCAAACCGGTGTTCACATGTCCAATCATGTAAATTAGTTCACGTGTCTGACGTGCATTGTTATGTGGGCGCATCTTCTACAAGTGGTTGTACTTTTGTGTACTTTACTGTACAGTACTGTATAGAGCACAGTAGTAAGTATCTTTATTTCAAGCCCAGGATGTCCAGAAGCGTAAAAGCAGCAGTGATGCAGCTGATACTGCTAAGAAGCACCAAACGTTGTACTGTACTACTGTACTTTTCAAGGTACTGTACTGTAAGATTAAAAATGTTTATTTTTTGTGTTTGTTTTCTATGTATTATTTGTGTGAACAGTATTATAAACCTATTACAGTACTTTTGTATATAGCCAATTGTGTTAGTTGGGTACCTAGGCTAACTTTGTTGGACTTACGAACAGATTGAACTTACAAACGTGCTCTTGAAACGGAACTTGTTCATATGTAGGGGACTTACTGTACAATTCAATGACTCTTAGTAAATGTACAGAGTTGTGCAACTATCACCACAATACAATTTTAGAACATCCCCAGCATCCCCAAAAGAGCCCTTATGCCCAGTATCAGTCCATCTCTCTTCCCACACACTGGCCTAGGCAACCAGTAATATATATTCTGTCTCTATAGATTTGCCTTTTCAGGACATTGCACATAATTTAGCATATTGTCTTTTAGGCTCATACACATTGTACCATATATCAGTATTTCTTTCCTTTTTATTGGCAAACAGTATTCCATTGTATGGATATACTGCATTTTGTTTATTCACTCACCACATGAACATTGGGGTTGTTTCCACCTTTTGGCTCTTATGAATGCTGCTCTGAACCTTTACATATAAGTCGTTGTGTGGAAATATGTTTTCATTTCTCCTGGTTAGATTCCTAGAGTGAAATTTCTGGGTCATATGACAAGCATGTGTATAACTTTTTAAAATAATGCAAAACTGTTCTCCAAGTTGGTTGTGCCAATTTCCATCCCCAGAAGCAGAGTATGAAGTTTCCAATTTCTAATCCTGTTGAACATCTTCATGCATTTAGTTGCCATCCATCTGTCTTCTTTGGTGAAGTGTTTATTCAAACCTTTTGCTCATTTTTCAGTTGGGTTATATATTTACTTATTGTGAATTTTGAGTGTTCCTTATATATTCAGGATACAAGGCCTTCAACAGATACATGCTTTGCAAAGATGTTCTCCCAGTTTGCAACTTGTCTTTTCATTTTCTTAAGAGTGTCTTTTGAATTGCAGAAGTTTTTAATGTTGATAAAGAAGTCTTACTCATCAGTATTCTTTTTTTATGGATTGTGATTTTTATATCACATAAAGAAAAACCTTGCCTAAGCCAAAGTCACAAAGATTTTCTTCCAGAAATTTTAAGTTTTACATGTAGGCCTATAATCCATTTTCACTTAATTTCTGTATATGATGCAAAGTATAGGTTGAAGCCTTTTGCTTGTTTTTGCATGTAGATATCCAGTTGTTTCAGGACCATTTGGTGAAAAAGCCATTCTTTCTCCACAGCATTGCCTTTGTATCACTGTAAAAAAAATCAGCTTTCCATATTTGTGGGTTTATTACAGGACTCTCTGTTCTGCTCCATAGGTCTATTTGTGTATCTTTATGCCTATACTTCACTGTTTTGATTACTACAGCTTTAAAATAATTATTTAAACAGGGATTGTAAGTTCTCCAACTTTGCTATTCTTCTTGAGAGTTGTTTTGGCTACTCTAGGCCCTTTGCATTTCTATGTGAATTTTAGGTTTCACTTATCAATTTCTACAAAAATGCCTGCTGAGATTTTGATAGGATTTCCAAGGTACCACACTGCATTTAGACAGCTTTCTTTTGAATAGTGTTAGCATAGTGTATCTTTTCACCTTTACTTGTTCCCTTATATTTAAAGTGGGATTCTTATAGGCAGTCCGCAGTTTGGTTTGTTTGTTTGTTTGCTTGTTTTTTCCAATCTGGCAATCTGCTTTTTAATTGAGGGTGTTTAGACTATTTATATTTAATATGCTTGTTGATATGGTTAGGTTGAGATCTACCACCTTTTTGTTTTCCATTTATCTCATCTGTTTTTTGTTCCCATTCCCCTCCCTTTATGCCTTCTTTTGGATTAAGTATATTTTATGGTCCCATTTGATCTGTTTTTCTGACTTATTAGATATTATTCTGGTTTTTATTATTTTAGTAGTTGCTTTAGAGTCTATAATATACATCTTTACTTGTCACAGTTTATCTTCAAGTGATCTCATACTACTGCAGATATAGTATAAGAAACTTACAGCACTGTAGTTTTATTTCTCCCTTTCTGCCCTCTGTGCTATGACATTGATGCACTTCTTGGTTTAAACTGTTGGTTATCTTTTTAATGAATTTAAATAATAAGAAAAAGAGTCATTATATTTTTCCGTGTTTGATGCTCTGTATTCCTCTGCTACTATTTTCCTTCTGCTTGAAGAGCATACTGTAACATTTATCATAGAGCAGGTTTGCTGGTGATGTAGCATCCCAACTTTTCTATGTCTCAGAAAGTCTTTATTTCACCTTTGTTTTTAAAAGTTATTTTCAATGTGTAAAGAATTCTATATTGGCAGAGGTTTTTTCTTTTTTTTTTCCCAGTACTTTAAAAATAATATGCCACTGTCATCTTGCTTCGATCCTACTTCTTTCCTCTTGGGTAGCATGCCTTTTTTCCTTGGGCTGCTGTTAAGATTTTCTCTTTATCTTTGGTTTTGAGCAATTTCATTGTGATATGACTTGGTGTAGTTTTCTTCCTGCTTCCCATGCTTGAGACTTGTTGAACATTTTGGATCAGTGCATGTATAGTTTTCATCAAATTTGAAACATTTTCAGTTATTACTTTTTCAAATATTTTTCTTTTCTTCCTCCTTCTTCATCTCCAGTTACATGTACTTTTAGTCACTTGAAGTTGTCCCACAGTTTGCTGATGTTGTTTATTTTTTTGACCATTTTTATCTATATATTTCATTTGGGAAACTTTCTATTGGTATGTCTTCATGTTCATTAATCTTTTCTCCTTTATTGTCTAAATTGACTAATGTAGTTTTCACCTCAGACATTGTAGTTTTCATCTCTAGATATTTTATTTGGGTATTTTTCATCTCTCCCACAACTTTACTTAATGTGGCCAGTATTTCCTCAAGCTTTCTGAACATATGAAATGCATTTATAATAACTACTTGTATCCTTGGCTACTAGTTCTATCAACCATGTCATTTCTTGGTTAGTTTTGATTTTTATTCTCAACATTGTGGATTGCATTTTTCCTGCTTCAAATTGCACACCTGGCAAGGTTTGGTTGGATGCCAGACATTTTCAAATTTACCTTGTTGACTGCATATTTTTGCATTCCTATAAATATTCTTGAGCTTCCTTATGGCATGCCATTAAGACACTTGGAATCTGTTTTATCCTTCTGGGCCTTGCTTTTCAGCTTAGTTAAGTGGGACCATATCAGCATTTAGTGTAGAGCTCATTTTCCTCATTACTGAGGCAGAACTTGTCTTTGTACTCTAATGCTATACAAATTGTGAATATTTTCTACCTTTGTTGTTTGGAACAGTCACTATACTCAGCCCTTTGTGGACTCTGATCACTGTTTCCTCTAATCCTTTGAGGTCTTTCTTTCCTTGGCTTCAGGTAGTTACTTTCCTTACACACATGTGCTGATCAATAATTCAGTGAGTACTTGAGGGGGAGCCTCTGAAAATTGTAAGCATTCTCTCTCTACACAGGTCTCCCCTCTCCAAAACTCTTTCCTGTGAACTCGAGTTTCCTTGGATTCTCCAGACTCATATCTCCATTTCCTCAATTGAGGGAGATGGCCAGGCTCTGTCTGAGTTCCCCATCCCTGTCTTGCAGTCTAGAATATTTCTCTAGGCAGTAGGATGGGGCAATCTTCAGGCTCATCTGAGCTTTTCCATCTCTCAGAGATCACTGACCTTACTTGCCTGATATCCAATGACTTGAGCACCACTTTTTTTTCATATATTTTGTCTTGGTGTTTTTGTTTGTTTTGCTTTTAGTTATTTTGCATAGGTGGGTAAATCTGGTCCCTGTTACTCTATCTTGACTAGAGTGGAAGTGAAAGTTATTCCCCAAATTTGGTTTTAAAGGACCAGATTTCACCATTTAATACACACATATTTTATATTTTAAAAATCTAAAGTCAGGATGTGTCTTAAATACAATTCTACCTTACAACTGCCATTGGCCAAGAGGGAATTGTGTTATTGTTCATGCATTGGCACATGCGAACTTGGCCATGGCTGTTCATATTATCATCCCTTCAATTGAATTATGTGCATGATTATCACTGTATGTGTTGAGTTTAATTGCCATTTAAAGTATCTTCAAAACGAGTTCATCATGGTTTTCCCTTGAAATAAAAAGTTATTGTGTATGAGAAATGACTCAGACTAGAAAAGTCTGATTAAAATAGTGTCTTAAATCAGTCTACCAGAGCTCTTTCAAAAACTATTAAATGAACATTTAAATTAAAAGAAAACATTTTGTCATAATATAATAGGTAGCATTTTTCTCTTAGTAATCCATAAGATAATGTGTACCCTATGTCCAATGGCATTTTAGATTCAATTAAATACAGTAGCCAATTAACTGGGATGTTTATTGGTAAAGCTAATCCAACTTGCTTCCAAATTAACAGTGGTTAAAACAAGACAGAAGTTCATTTCCCTCTCACATTATCAGTCTGGGAACAAGTGACCTGTGGTTTGTGTGGTTATTCCATGTTGGGGACTCAGGCTCTTTTTATATTGTTGCTTCACCATGTGCAGGGTGTAGCCTTCATCTACAGGGTTGAAGATGACTTGATGTTGTGTATACATGTTAGGCAGTGGGAAGAGGGCAAAGGAGAAGTGAATGGCACACTCCTTCCCTTTAGGGTCACAGCCTAGATGTTGCACATATCACATGTGTTTTCATCCCACTGGCCAGAACATTGTCACATGGCCACAAACAGCTGCAAAGGAGAGAGGGAAATACAGCCCTTAGTCAAGGTGTCACATGCCCAGATGAAAATCAGAGGTTCTATTATTATGGACGGGGGGAAAATGAATAAGGTGGGGGGGACAAGGAGCATCTGATCTGTGTTCTGTGTGACCCTAGGGTTTTCAAATTGTTGGAGCTGCCTATAGAAGGAATGGATTGTCTAGAGAAATAGTGAGAGCTCTGTGACTACGTTGTTCAAGGAAGGCCTAATTGAACACTTGGAAGTGATGTTATAGAAAGCACTTAAGCAGTGGTTGGCAAAGGGACGACAGATGCCTTTGAAGGTCCCTCCCAGCCTGGAGAGTCACATGTGCTCAGGTCCTACCCACATTGGTCTGTGAGTCCCACTGGCTGTATGTGAATCACTTGTCTGCCGTCTGTGCCAAGGGCTTGGCTTCACTGAAAATGCCCAAATACATACAGAGAGCTCCAGATAAAATTCTATTTAACCCCCAGAGATCAGGGATGGGGCATGGGGGTGGGCAGAGCATCAATAACTAGTCAAAGCTCTTAATCAGATCTTGATGGTGGTAAGATAGAGCTGCTGGGTGAGTCAGGCAGAGGTTGTTTAAGAGAGAAATGAGACCAGCTCAGGGTGCATTCTGTTACAGGTCTCCAGTTGGGGCATCCCCTAAGCTTCCCCATTGTTCCTCCTTTCTGAGTACAAGCACAGATAACAGGTGCCCTCATGCACTACTGGTGGGAGTGTGAAATGGTGTAGCCATCTTGCACAGCAAATTGGCACTGCTTACATGAAATAAGAATACACGTTACCTGTGCGCCAGATTTCCCACTCCTGGGATATAGCCCCCTAAATTTACTCAGACAGGTACAAGAAAATTCATCAAAGTATTGTTTGTGGAGGGGGGATATAGAAACAAAGTGAGAGTTTATCCTTGGAAGGGTGGACAGGTAAAATGTGGTGGATGACCACACTTAGAAGCAAGGAATCCTGTATCTTAACATCAGAGTGCCATGTGAAAACTATATGTTATCATTAGTCTATACCGTGTGTGTGCGTGTGTGTGTGTGTGTGTGCATGCACGCGTGTGCCCAGGCACATGTGTATTTGTCAGCTTATTCTGCCACAAAGCAATAACACATTCTGGGTGGCTTAAATAGCAGACATTTATTTTCTCACAATTCTGGAGGCTAGAGATTCACGATATAGATACCAGAAATTTTGATTTCTGGTAAGGGCTCTCTTCCTGTCTTGTAGATGGCTGCTTCCTCCCCGTGTCCTCATTTGGCCATTCCTCTGGTCTTGTGTGGAGACAGAAAGAGCTCATGCGTCCCTTCCTCTACTTATAAGGACGTCAATACAACCAGATTAAGGCTCTACTGTGATGACCTCATTTAACCTTACACCTCCCTAAAATTCTCTCTCCAAATATTTTGGAGATTAACCTTATACCTCCCTGAAAGTTCCCTCAAAGTACTTTGCGGGTTAGGGCTTGAACATATGTATATTAGGGGACTCAGTGCATTCCATAACATTCCTCCCTATGCCTCCCACCAAATGCATGTCTTTCTCACATGCAAAATTCATTCATCCCTTCCCAACAGCCCCAAATGTCTTAATGCGCTCCAGAACCTATGTCCAGTCAAAAGTCTCATCTAAATATCACCTAATTTAGGTTTGGATGAGACGTGAGTTATGATTCATCCAAAGGGCGAAATTCCCCTCCAGCTGTGAAACCAGACAAATGATCTGCTTCCCAAGTATAGTAATAGGACAAGCATAGGATAGGCATTCCCTTTTGAAAAGGGAGAAACCAGAAAGAAGAGAGGGATGATAGATCCCAAGAAAGTGCAAAACTTAGCAAGGCAAATTTCATTAGATTTTTCAGACTGGAGAATAATCTTTGGCTGGATGCTTTGGGCAGTATCACCCCCACCCTCACAGCCCTTTGCTGTTGCCTTTCTCCTGAGGCACTAGTCAGGGGAAGCCTGTCCTACTGAAACTGAGGAGGCAACAGCCTTGCCCCCAGGGCCTGTTAGGTCTAGACCCAATGGTGGGAATGGCAGCCCTGATGATCTCTTAATCACCTTTGGTGTCATTCTTTCCTTTACTTGAAGGATGAAGCATGTTTGCAGCTAAGTAACGCTATTGTCCTGCCTTGTAGATTCCAAAAACTTTCCTTTATTTCATCCTCCCTCTGCTCCCCTTGGTCCATGCTGACAGTGCCTGTGCTTGTATAATCCCATCTCTGTTCCTGACTTCTGCTGAGATACCTAATTAAAATAATGAGTAATCTCCTCAAGGAGTGGTTTTCTAGCCACATCCTTGGTGTTCTCTCCAGAAGATGCTTTATATTTTTTGCAATATGGATAGAACGAGAATTTTTCAAATCTTCAAGTTCTGGTTCATCTTGCTTAATGATTCTGCTGATTTCTCTCTCTCCTCTTGCATTTTACTATAAGCAGCTGAGCTTCACATTCACCACTTTGCGTAAAAATCTCCTCAGCTAGATATCTAATTTCATTGTTCACAGGCTCTACCTTCCACAGAAGACTAGAACAAAATTCAGCCAAATTCTTTGCCACTTTATAATAAGGATCACCTTTTCTCCAGTTTCTAATGACACGTTCCTCTTTTCTCTTTGAGACCTCACCAGGAGCATCGTTAATGTCCATGTTTCTACCAACAGTCACTTCAATGCAATATAGGCTTTTTCTAGCATGCGCCTGAAACCTCTCCCAGCCTCTACTCCTCATCTAGTTCGAAATACACTTCCACATTTTTAGGTTTTTATTAAAGTAGTACCCCACTTCATGGTACCAAAATCTGTGTTAATCTGCTCAGTCTTCCACAACAAAATACCACAGACTGGGTGGCTTAAACAACAGACATTTCTTTTCTCACAGTTCTGGAGGCTAGAAGTCCATGGTCAAAGTGCAAGAAAATTTGCTTTCTTGTGAGAGCTCTCTTCCTGGCTTATAGTCAGCTGCCTTCTTGCTATGTCTTCACATGGCCTTTCCTCTGTGCATGTAGAGACAGAGAGGAGGCAACCTCTGGTGTGTCTTCTTCTTCTTCAAAGGGCACCAGTCCAATTGGATTAGGGTCCCACATTTATGACCTCATTTAACCTTAATTACCTCTCTAAAGGCCCCCCTCTAAACACACTCACAATGGGGATTAGGGCTTCAACATATGAATTTTGGAGGGACACGATTCAGTCCATAACGCTCACACTCTCTAGATCTCTCTCTCTCTCTCTCTCTCTCACACACACACACACACACACACACACACACACACACTCTCTTTCCCTCTCCCTCTCCTCCTTCCTCTCCTTTTCTCTCCTTAATATACATCAATAATTTACCATTTAGAAGAGCACATGCAACACAATAAATAGGCATTAAGTAGTTTTGAATGGTTGCCTATGTGGGGCGTAAATGGTGTAGGAAATGGGGATAAAAGGGAAGGAAGGCATAAGGAAGGAAGGAAGAGGAATTACACAACAGAGAGGCCTTATCTACAGAGAAAAAAGAGGGTGAAATTTAAAAATATTTGAAATAATGGCTGAAGACTCTCCAGATTCGTCAAGAGATATACGCCAAGTGATTCAGAGAGGATAGACTCATAGAAATCCACACCAAGACACATCATGGTTAATGTCTGAAAACTAGGGACAAAGAATGCCTTAACCAAGTCAAAGAGAAATTACACCTTACCTATAGGTGAAAATAGTTTGAATGACAGTGAATTTCTCATCAGAAAATATAGAGACCAGAAGGAAGTGGCACAAGATTTTTCAAGTCCTGAAAGAAGAGAACTATCAACTGCAAATACTACATGTAGCAAAAATATCCATCAAGAATGAGGAATAAATTAAGACATTCTCAGATGAAGAAAACTAAGGGAATCTGTCACCAGCAGATCTACCCTAAAATAATAATAGCTAAAGGAATCTTTCCTAAAAGAAGACAACATGGAATATCAGGAAGGAAGAAAAACCAAGAGAAAGAGTAAAAATATAATTAAAATACATTACATTTTCCTTCTCCTGTTTAGTTTTCTAAATCATTTCTGATGGTGGAAGCAGTAATATGGTTCTCTACAAACATAACTCTTATGTAGGAGAAATATTTCAGATAGTTATATTATAAATGGTGGAGGGTAAAGGGGGCAAAAAGGGAGGTAATGTTTCTACTCTTCACTCACCCTAATAAAAAGATGACACAGAAGACTATGATAAATTATGAAATATAATACCTAGAGCAACCACTGAAAAAACTATAGAAAGAGATACACTTAAAAACAGTATAGGTAAAATGTAATTCCAAAACACATTCAATTAAAGATAGGAAGGCAGCAAAAAGGAAACAGAGAATCGAATAAGAGAGAGATCAAATAGTAAACAAAAATTAAATGATACACTTAAGTTCTAACTTATCAATAAGTACACCGGATATAAATGGCCTAAATATTGCAATCCAAATACTGGTCAGCCAAGATGATTAAAAAATATGACCCGTCTATGTGCTGTCTACAAGAATCTCACTTCAAATATAAAGATATAGGTATGTTGAAATAATGAAAGAAGATATACCATGGAAACATTAATCCAAGGAAAGCAGGAATGGATATATTAATATCAGATAAAGTAGACTTCAGAGCAAAGAAAATTACTAGGTACAGAGAGGTACATTAGATAATGACAAAAGTGTCAGTCTGCCAAGAAGACCTAGCAGTCCTAAATGGGTATACACCAACAACAGAACTGTAAAATATGAGAGGCAAATCTGACAGAACCAAAGGAAGAAATAGACAAAGCCACAATTATAGCTGGGGTCTTTAACATACGTCTATCATTTGATGGAACTAGACAGAAAATCAGCAAGGGTATAGAGCTCCACAACACCATCAATGACAGGATCTAATTAACATTTATAGAACATTCCACCCAACAACAGGATACACATACTTTTCAAGTGTCCATGGAACATATACCAATATAGATAGACCATATTCTGGGATACAAAAAAAAATTCTTAACAAATTTAAAAGACAGGAAATACAGTGTGTTCTCTGGCATTAATAAAGTCAAACTAGAAATCAAGAAGTCAGAAAAAATACCAGGAAAAAGATAATAATAAAAAAAATCTAAAATAACGCATGTTTCAAAGATGAAGTCTCAAGTGAAATAAAAATACATTGAACTGAGTGAAAATGAAACATATCAAAATGAAAAATGAACATATCAAAATGGGATGATGCAGAAGCAGTGGTGAAAGGGAAATTTTTAGCACCAATGTTTACTTTAGAACAGAGGAAATGCCTCTAATTAATAATCTAAGCTCCTACCTCAAGAAACTAGAAAAGAAGAGCAAAATAACACCGAGGCAAGCAGAAAACAGGAAATAATACAGATAAGAGCAGATATTGATGATTAAAAACAGAAAGAAAAGTAGGGAAATCAATGAAACAGAAAGCTTAATGTTTGAAAAAATACATAAAATTGAAAAACCTCTAGCAACCCTAACCAAGAAAAAAGAGAGAAGACACAAATTACAGACATCAGGAATGAAACAGAAAATGTCACTACCAACCCCACAGACTTCAAAAGAATAGCAAAGGAATACTATGAACAATTCTACTCGTGTAAATTAAACAAGTTACATGAAATGGACCGATTCTCAAAAAACACTACCACAACTCACCTGATATAAAATAGATAATTTGAATAACCCTGAAACTATTTAGAAAATTAAATTTGTAAAGTAACAACCCCCAAAACCAGAACCTCCATGCCCATTTGGTTTCACTGGAGAATTCTAACAAATGGTTAAAGAGAATTAACCCTATTTCTTAACAGTGTCTCCAAAAAGCAGAAGTGGAAAGAACACATCTCCATTTATTTTATGAAGCCCTTAATACCCTGAAACAATTTCAGGCAAAGACAATACAAGAAAATTATAAATTAATATCCTTCATGATTGTAGATGTAAAAATCGTTATCAAAGTATTAGCAAATAGAATTCGGCAATATATTAAAAAAGAATTGACACCATGACCAAGAGGGGTTTATTCCAGAGATGCAAGGTTAGTTTGTTATTCAAAAATCAATCAATATTATTTATCATATCAAAAGGCTAAAGAAGAGAAATCGCATGACTATGTCAATTGATACAGATAAAGCACTTGACAAAAGTCAGCACATATTTATGATAAAATCTCTTTTAAAAACTAGGAATGGGGGTGGGGGGGCTTTCTCAACTTGATAAAGTACATCTACAAATACCCTTCAGCTAGCTAACAATACACTTACTTGTCAAAGAATGAATGCTGTCCTACATAGATCACGAGCAAGGCAAGGATGTCCACTCTCAGCACCGCTAGTCCATATAGCATTAGAGGTTTTAGGCAGGACAATTAGGCAGGAAAGTAAATAAAAGGCGTACAAGATGGAAAGGAAGAAATAAAACTGTTTTCGTTTGCAGATAACATGATTTGTCTATGTAGGGAATCCTGATAAGTCAAAAACAAAACAAAAAACCAAAAAACTCCTACATCTAATACGTGAGTCAGCAAGATTGCAGAATGTAAGATCAGCATTAAAAACAAATAGCAAATATGCATGTGGAAACTATAATTACAAAACATGAAACCACTTACAAGCACTCAGAAACATGAAATACCTAAGTGAAACAAAGATTTAACAAAAGATGCATAGGACTTTTATGCTGAAAACTACAAAATGCTAATAAAACAAATCAAAGGAGATCTAAATAGAGAGAGACACTGTATCCAGGGTTTGGAAGATGAGTCAATATAGTAAAGATGCCAATCCTCCCAAACTGACGTACAAATTTAATAAAATTCCCATCAAAATGCCAGAAAGATTTTTGGTAGATATAGACAAAATTATTCTAAAATTTATATGGCAAGGCAAAAGAACTAGAATGGCCAAAAGTATTTTGAGATATAAAAATAAATGGGAGAAATCACTCTTCCTGATTTCAAAGCTTATTATATAGCTACAGTGATTAAGATTGTGTGATACTGGGCTTCCCTGGTGGGGCAGTGGTTGAGAGTCCGCCTGCCGATGCAGGAGACACGGGTTCGTGCCTCGGTCCGGGAAGATCCCACATGCCGCGGAGCGACTAGGCCCGTGAGCCATGGCCGCTGAGCCTGCGCGTCCCGCAACGGGAGAGGCCACAACAGTGAGAGGCCCGCGTACCACAAAAAAAAAAAAAAAAAAAAAAAAGATTGTGTGATACTGACAAAGGGACAGACACATAGGTAATTGGAACAAAATTGAGAATCCAGAAATTGACCCACACAGTATGGCCAACTGATTTTTGACAGAGGTGCAAAAGTAATCCGACAAAGGAAGGACAGTCTTTATAGCAAACGGTACTGAAGCAATTGCATATCCATAAGCAAAAAAAAAAAAAAAAAAAAAAAAAAAAAGAATCTCAACCTAAACCTCAAACTCTGTACCAAAGTTAACTCAGAGATAACATAGGAGAAAATTTGCAGACCCTAGAGCTTAGTGAAGACTCTTAGACATGACACCAGAGCATTATCCATAATATATATATATATATTATGAAGTCATATATATATATATATATATATATATATATATATATATATAGGACTTCATCAAAAAAACAGTTTTAAGTGTTCTGCTAAGGACCTGGTTAAGAGGATGAAAAGGCAAGCTAATAAATGGGAGAAAATGTTTGCAAACCTCATATCTGACAAAGCACTCATATCTAGGACACATAAAGAGTTCTCAATACTCAGCCCTGAGTAAACAAACAGTCCAATGGGCCAAAGACATGCACAGACATTTTTTGGAAAAGGACATACAGATGGCAAATAAGTACATGAGAAGATGTTCAGTATCACTAGCCACTAGGGAAATGCAAATTAAGATCACTTTGAGGTATCACCATATACCTTTTAAAACAGTTCAAGCAAAATGGCTGGCTGCATAGAGGAACTAGATCACTCATATATTGTTGGCGGGCATGTGAAACGGTACAGCCGCTCTGGGAAACAGTTTGGCAGTTTCTCAAAAAACTAAGCATGGGGCTTCCCTGGTGGCGCAGTAGTTGGGAGTCCGCCTGCCGATGCAGCGGACGCGGGTTCGTGCCCCGGTCCGGGAGGATCCCGCATGCCGCGGGGCGGCTGGGCCCGTGAGTCATGGCCACTGGGCCTGCGCGTCCGGAGCCTGTGCTCCGCGGTGGGAGAGGCCACAGCAGTGAGAGGCCCGCGTACCGAAAAAAAAAAAAAAAAAAAAAAACACTAAGCATGCAATCACCACACAAACCAGCAATTGCAGTCTTGGTCATTTATCCTAGAGAAATGAAAACTTACGGTCACACTAAAACTCGTAGTTGCATATTCATAGCAGCTTTATTCATAATCGCCAAAAACTGGAATCAGTCCAGATGTCCTTCAGTGGACATTGTTTAGACTTGTCAGTGCATGGTGATAATAAAGAGCAGACCAACTTTAATTGGTTCTTTTTTTTTTTTATTTCTCTGCACACAATGCACCTCTTTATTTTCCGCACCTGGGGTGGACTGCTCTCACTGCCCGGCCCTTGGTAAACCACTGCTGAGAGGTAACAGTGGTACCGTCAAAGGCTGCAGTGACACCGCTGTCCCTCCACTAAAGCATGGGCCGGGCTCCCCGCCAGCCCCTGAGAAACTGACTTTAGAAATAGCAGTAAATAGAGGCTATTTCTGAACTCCATCTTCATAACCCTGCTTCTTTCTCATAACGAGGAGTCTTAGCCCTTCTGCCCCTTAGTCAGGGTCCCTAGTCCTTGCCATTTCTTGCCACAGTGGACAATAGGAAAAGGCTCCAAAACACCTTGGATTGTGGCCTCCCTGGCCCTCATACCCAAAGGATAAAGCTGCCATTTTGCTGGTGACAGCCTTACTCCTGAAGAAGAGGAAATATCACGGTGCTTTTGAGGAAGCCTTTGTGCCTTTGATTTTCCAGTTCCAGGCAGCACTTTAACTGTGACCCCACCAGGTGAAAACCTTTGGTTTATTTTGACTTAATCTGGGATTGCAGTGTCCCCTGCCCGACAACATGGGGTTGTCTATAAGCAGAATTGGACATGGATGGAGGAGGGAGGATTAGATAAAAGGCACTCATCCAAGCAGGGAAAGATGTACTATGTTGATTTCTATGAAGTGTCAGTGAGAGAGACCTCTCACCCCTGATTTCATTTAGTAGTAGTCGCTAGCATCTTAACTGAATTGATCACAAATTAGGAAGTCTTGGGCCAGCCCTATAAAATGCCATTATTCATACTGACATTACGAGGTGACTTATGTTAATGATTATTATTATAGTCTTAATAAGTGGTAATATACCTTGCTACTCATGCTAGTACATGTGCACACATGCATATGCACACACACACACACACACACACACATTATACACACATCCTACCCATTGTAGGCTCTTTATAACAAAATTTAAACCACTGTGGTAAAGGAGATAACCATAGCAGAAGAGTTGGGCAGTGTGGGGAGGGATAGGTACTATCATTTGTTGACTGCTCACCACGTGCCACATACTCTGCTTGGGGACTTTACATGTCTTAGCTCATTTAGCCCTCAGCAAAGAACCTGTAAGGTAAGTGCTATTATCATTCCTGTGTTACTGATGAAGAGACCAGGGCTGAGAGAAGTGAACAGAGAGAATCCGATTATGTCACTCCTGCTGCTTAAAGTTCTACAATGATTCCCCCTTCTCCTGAAGATAAAAGTACTCGCTCATCTCAATCTCCAGGTTGTGTTCTGGCAACTTCCCTAGTTTCATCTCAGACAACTCCCACCACACACACACACACACACACACACGCACACGCACGCGCGCACGCACGCACACACACACACACACACACCCCACTTGCAGTAGGTGTTCCAGCCACACTGACCTTTTTTCAGTTCCTCTAATGTGCCACATTCTTTTCTGTTCTAGGGCCATTGCAAATAGTATTCTCTCTGCCTGGACTGCTCTCCTCTATGTCTACCTGCTACCCACCATCTACCTCCGACCCATTCTCCAGGTCTTAGCTTAGATGTCACATTCTCAGTTTCTCAGGGGAGCTTCCTGTGACAGCCCCCTTGACTACAGTGTCCCTCAGACTATGTTAGAACCCTTTGGTGTGTCCTTCCATTGCATTCTGCATTTCAACCATATTACTTACCACTTAGTTTTACATGTGTTCAGGGTCTATTTTCCTCATTAGATGAAGATTCCTGTCCACAGGCTGTCCTGTTCTCTGCTCTATCTCTAGCACCTAGTACAGTGGCTGGCACATGATAAATGTTCCATAAGTATTTGTTGAATGAATGTATCTTCAAGCCTTCTATAATTGGTGCATAATCGGTGCTCAATGAATATAATTAAACTATAAATATAGTTGTTATTCTTATTGTCCAAGGGCAAATAGCTAGTCAGGGGCAGAACCAGGAATCATACCCACGTCTGAATCTAAAGCCCATGTTCCTTTCAAATTATGGCTCTGCCTGCAGAAATGGGTTCTAGGCCTAGCAGTGCCACAAACTGGCTGTATGAGTCAGGGTGAGACACTATATCACTCTGAATCTCAGTTTTCCCATCTGTAAATTGGGGTAGGGCTAGGTGAAGTTTAGACTGCACTGTATGCAATCTAGAGGAAGAGAATAGAAGTCTAGATGGGAGGGGGCTCTAAGTAGTGGATTAACTGACCAGTACAAATCACTATCATCCCTCTGCAAGGCAGTTGAACAGGTATACCGAGAACCCTCAATATGTTTACGCCCCTTAGTCTGGGTAACCCCAGTCAGGCAGTGTGGAGTAGTGGGTGGTGTTAGAGAGCCCTGGGTTCAAATCACAACATCCCATTTACTGCAACTTACCATCCTGAACTCCCAATTTCCTTCTTTACAGATGGGATAATAACACCCATCCTTTTAACCTTTTCTAAGGTAAAAGCAATATAATAACTTGAAAAGAAAATTTTGAATATTGAAAGAAAAATTTCGCCTGTCATCCTACCCACCTTACATAATTCTTTCTGTGGTTCTGTGCCATTGAGGGCCACCTCTTGAGGCAGGAGCCACAGGCAATGCTGAAGAAAGGAGAGAGAATGAACACAGAAGCAGGCTGAGGTCAGAGGCCAGAGGCCAGGGTGTGGAGCAAGAGTAACCATGGGATGGGCTGGGGCAGAGGAGAAAGCCAGCTACTGAGGCAGAATAAAGGAGATGCCTAATCTGAGTAATGGATGATAGCTAGACAGAACCTGAGAACCAGAGAGTAGAGAGTGAGTGGGAGGGCATCAGTGTGCCCTAGAGGGGCTTCCTTCCAAAGTTTTGTGGCTCTTTCACTTAGGCAGGCTTCAGTGGTCTCAAAGATCCTTGAAACTGTACTCTTGCCAATTCCTTTTGTTTAGTCACATGCACGTGTATTTTGAAATTGCAATCCTAGTGTATATACCTTTTCATGGAGTATCTTCAACATTTTCCATGTCACAAGTCTTCATAATGATGCCTTTTAGTGGCTGCCAAATATTCCAATTTTGCCCATAGACCAGAAAGCATATCCCTGTGTATTAACTTTTTGCTTCCTTGACTTATTTCCTTAGAATAAATTGCTAGGTGTGGGATTACTGAGCCAGAGGGTATGCAATTGGGATTTAACAACCAGAAATAGGTTTTATGCTTTCTAGGAAAAGAAATGAGCTGCAGTTCTTCCCGTCTCCTGCCTCTTCTGGAACTGATGAGGGGACCCTATAGAGCTGTGTGGTCCAATATGAGAGCCATTATCCCCATGTGGCTGTTTAAACTTAATTTTAATCAACTGAGTAAAATTAAATAAAATTCAAAATTCAGTTCCTCGGTTGCACTAGCCATATTTTGAATGCTCAGTAGCTTCATGTGCCTAGTGGCTACTGTATTAGAAAGCATAGATACAGAAAATTTCCATCATTGTAGAAAATTTATTGGATAGTGCTGCTCTAGAGTTTCTCAAGAGGTCATGGTTGGCATCTTGGGTGGGAGTTATTTGTGATGTGGGACTTTCCTGTGCATTGAGAGGCTGTTTAGCATTTCTGGCCCATATCCACTAAATGCCAGTAGTGCTCTCCCTTGAATAAATCTAACAGCTAAAACCTGCCCCATGTTTTCAAATGCTCCATCAAGGAACAAAATCATCCCCATTCAAGAGCCACTGAGCTTTTAGCTTAGAAGAAAGAATCTCCTGCCTTTGTGGGGACGGCTTCAGGCTGCCTCTGCCTGAAGAGAGGGAAGCTTAGAAAGATGGCTTAACAAGATAGCCCTGGCTCAGAGCCTAACTCTGTACTCCATTTCCCTAACTCTGTACTCCATTTCCCTTTTCCTGCCTTCTCCTGCTGGTCTGTTTCCTCCTTTGGGGGAATGGCAGGAACAAGACCCTGCAGATGGAAAAGATCAAGACCCGTTTGAAGGCTGAGTTTGAGGCCCTTGAATCAGAGGAGAGGCACCTGAAGGAATACAAGCAGGAGATGGACCTCCTGCTACAGGAGAAAATGGCCCATGTGGAGGAACTCCGACTGATCCACGCTGATATCAATGTGGTATGTGGCTGGCTGCCTGAAGCCTATTTCTGGGCCCTTTGAGGAGGAATAGGCAGTGGTGAGTGCTGTGGACTCTCCTTGAGATATGGCTGTGGCCGATTTGGGGGAGTAGGCATCAGGCTATGGTGAAATGGAAGAATCCAGGAGTTCTGAGATCCAGCCCTGGCTCTGTCACTGATCGACTGTATATCACTGGACAAGTTCCTTCTTCTCTCGGGGCCTCATTTTCCTTTTCTGTACCATGAGAGGAATTCAGTCACCTCTGAGGTCTCACTCAGCACTGATGTGCTCTCATTCTGGGAGTCTAGAAGTTGAGAGCTAGCCTTGGGGAAAAGCAGAGCAGGCAGGTGCCTTGGGGATCTAACTTAAATTTAGGGCTCCAAAGCTTCCAACTAAGCCAAACAAACCATCTCTGCCAGCCTACCCAACTGGGGCTCCCTCATTACAGTCTCTCTTTTGGAGACCCTTGGAATGTGGGGAATGAACTGCCTGCTATGGTGATAAGCCCCCCACTTTATAGAGTTATTAAAGCAGAGTCTGAATGATCACCTGTCTGGGCTGCAGTATTGGTGATTCCTTCACCAGGAGGGAGGTTGGAGGTGCTGACCTGTAAGGCCCTTTCCAACCCTTAGAGCCTATGATAATGAGAATTTTTTTTTTAAATCACGTTTGAAGGAGCTAAGTTTCTATTCTTGGGAGACTCATTTCTGTGGCAATATCTACTTCCTGATATTGCCAGGCCTAGGGTCTTAAAGGAAATATGAATGCAATTTGGACAGTAGTTACCTGGGATTGTCTGTGTCACAAGATCACAGGATATCAGGGTCTCATGAGGAGTTGGCAGTTCTGCTGCCAGCTAACTAAGGATAGAGAAATAAACAAGGTATTAGTCACAGAGGGGCTGAAAATCTGGGCCAGTGGATCTCCAACTTGAACATGCCTCATGAGTCACCTAGAGGGCCTGTTAAAACACAGATTGTTGGACTTCACCGCAGAATTTCTGATTGCTTATATCTGGGGTGGTGCCTGAGAATTTACATTCCTAATGAGTTCCCAGTTGACGCTGATGCTGCTGATCTGGTAACTGCATTTTGGGAACCACTGATCTAGGAGAAAAGCCACTGGTCTGGGAGGCAGAAGCCCTGAGTCTTTATGTAGTCTTTGCTCCTAGGAAGCATTTCTCTGAGGAAGTTACTTCTCTCTGAGTCTCAATTCTCTGATTTGTAAAATGGTGGTGGGGTGCACTACATGAACTCTAAGGGCCATTCCAGCTCTAAGATGCTATATTTGAATAATAACTACCACTAATTGAGCCTTTACTCTGTGTTAGCCCCTGTACTGAGCGCTTATATGAATTCAATCGTTGAATCTTCACCAAGATTATATGAGGTAGGTATGAATGTTACCACCATTATACAGATGAAAAAACTGAGGCTTGACAAGAGTCACATAGAATACATAGTGGGTTGAGGACTTGATCACAGATTGGTTTGGCTCTGGAGCCTGTGCTATTATCCACTCAGCTGTACAGCCTCGCTGAGAATCTTGGAGTCTTTTCTCTGTGCTTGCCTCACTCTGTGTTCCAGATGGAAAACACCATCAAACAGTCTGAGAATGACCTAAACAAGCTGCTAGAGTCTACCCGGCGGCTACATGATGAGTATAAGCCGCTGAAGGAACATGTGGATGCCCTGCGCATGACTCTGGGCCTGCAGAGGCTCCCTGACCTATGTGAAGAGGAGGAGAAGCTCTCCTTGGAGTAAGCTGCCTGCCTCCTGTCCCTGCAACATACACCACAGACACACACACACACACACACACACACACACGTATATATACACACATAAAGCCTGGTCTGAAAGTCAGGGTACCCAGTCCTAGCCCCAGGCCTGTCAGTGGCCGACTCATTGCATGACCTTGGGTAAGTCTCTGTGTTGGGCTGTTAGATGATTAGACTAGAATTACTAGATGGCTTTTAAAGTTCCTTGTGCAATTTTGACAATACAAGACTATGTCTATGACTCTTTGTGTGTGTATGTGTCTGTGACTCTTAAGAGGTCACTTTCCAAGTCAAGGTCTAGAAGGGGTGTCCAGAAACCTTGAACACACAGAAGGGTGAGCTTTCATGGCCTCCAGGGGCTAGCCTGGAACTTTATCTTAAGACCCAGAGTTAAGAACTAGGCTTACTTTACAGAGACACAGAGCTCATTTCAGTAGAAGGAATACAAGGGAACATACTTCCTTAAGGTAGAGCAGGCTGCCTGTGGAAGTGGTGAGCTTCTTATTCCTAGAGGTATGCCAGCAGAGGCCTGAGAACACTTAATAGGAATACTGCAAAGGAACATGGGATGGAGGGCAGACAAATGCCCTTTGAGGACTTGGCTAGCTTTGGGATTTTTAAAATTTTTCTGGGCCTGTCAGAGCCAAGGAGCAGGAGGAGTACCCTTCCCAACACACAGTGGGCCTGGTACCCAGGGAAAAGAGCCTTGGGCTGGAGAGGGTGCAGGAACTTCCTACAGTGAGCCACAGCCTAACCCCCTTCGTTCTCTAGCATGGAGTCCTTAAGAGGGGCAAGGTTCTCCTTGCTTTCAGAATGATCCAGCTAATGTCTCTCATCTCCAAAGTTACTTTGAGAAGCAGAAAGCAGAGTGGCAGACGGAGCCTCAGGAGCCCCCAATCCCTGAATCCTTGGCCGCCGCAGCCGCTGCCGCCCAACAACTCCAAGTGGCTAGGAAGCAGGACACTCGGCAGACAGCCACCTTCAGGCAGCAGCCCCCACCTATGAAGGTGAGTGAGCTGGGTATGGACTGTGGAGGAAGCAAGGTATCCTCAAGCCGCCCCATGGAAGGTTGGGTCTGGGGCTTTGGCCTTACTTATTTGGGGTCTTCCTAAAACAGCCTTCGCTTGGGACACAGAGGAAGGGGTGGTGTGTATGTGTGCTATAGTAGAGCCACTGGTCTTGTTGCCTCATATTCCCAGAGAGGTTAGAATGCAGGGAGATTGGCAGGCTCTGCTAAGGTATAATTTTCAGAAAGTTAGAAACGTGACTCGGACAAATATATAGTGAATGTGTGTCATTAACAAGGGAGCCAGCAGCATCACAAAGCTGGTTCCAGAAGCATTAGAGGAACGGATAATTATATAGTCAAGAAAAGAAAGGAATGCCAAAATAAGTTTGCAATGTTAAATCCAGAACTGGTTAATGTCCTACAGGAAAATAATGTCCTACAGGTTAATGTCCTACAGGAAAATAAAACTGTAATCTTTAGGATTACCTTTTCTTTGTAACAAAAATAATTTGCATCTCTACTGGGCAAAAGCCATTTGTGCCTTATCAACATTAAGTCACAGCATCTGGGCCCTGATCAATAGTAAATAGTCAAATAGTATACTATTTAATGGAAAAGTATTTATAGCCAGTGGAACAGAATAGAGAGCCCAGAAATAAACCCACTCACCTACGTTCAATTAATCTTCGACAAAGGAGGCAAGAATATACAGTGGAGACAAGAAAGTCTCTTCAGCAAGTGGTATTGGGAAAGCTGGACAGCTGCATGTAAATCAATGAAGTTAGAACACTCCCTCACACCATACTCAAAAGTAAGCTCAAAACAGCTTAAAGACTTAAATGTAAGACATGATACCATACAACTCCTAGAAGAGAACACAGGCAAAACATTCTCTGACATAAATTGTACCAGTGTTTTCTTAGGTCAGTCTCCCAAGGCAATAGAAATAAAAGCAAAAGTAAACAAATGGGACCTATTCAAATTTATAAGCTTTTGCACAGCAAAGGAAACCATAAACAAAAATGAAAAGCCAGCCTAAGGAATGGGAGGAAATATTTGCAAATGATGCGACCAACAGGGACTTAGTTCCCAAAATATAAACACAGCTCATACAACTCAATAACACAAAAACAAACAATCCCATCAAAGAATGGGCAGAGGACCTCAATAGACATTTCTCCAAAGAAGACATACAGATGGCCAATAGGCACATGAACAGATGCTCAGCATCACTAATTGTTGGAGAAATGCAAATCAAAACTACAATGAGGTATCACCTCACACCGGTCAGAATGGCCATCATTAAAAATTCTACAAATAACAAATGCTGGAGAGGGTGTGGAGAAAAGGGAACCCTCCTACACTGTTGGCAGGAATGTAAATTGGTGCAGCCACTACGGAGAACAGTATGGAAGTTACCATATGATCCTGCAATCCCACTCCTAGGCACATATCCAAGGGAAAACTCTAATTCAAAAAGGTACATGCACCCCAATGTTCATAGCAGTACTATTTACAATAGCCAAGACATGGAAGCAACCTAAATGTCCATCGACAGATGAACGGATAAAGATGATGTGGTACATATATACAATGGAATACTACTCAGCCATTAAAAAGAATGAAATAATGCCATTTGCAGCAACATGCAT
Organism: Lagenorhynchus albirostris; assembly: GCF_949774975.1. NCBI lineage: Eukaryota > Metazoa > Chordata > Mammalia > Artiodactyla > Delphinidae > Lagenorhynchus > Lagenorhynchus albirostris. Next base: position 78,474,975 of record NC_083116.1, read on the forward strand.
GGACCTAGAGATTATCATACTAAGTGAAGTAAGTCAGACCGAGAAAGACAAATATCATATGATATCATTTATATGTGAAATATAAAATATGATACAAATGAACTTATTTACAAAACAGAAACAGACTCACAGACATAGAAAACAAACTTATGGTTACCAAAGGGGAAAGGGGGTGGGACAGGGGTAAATTAGGCTTTTGGGATTAGCAGATACAGACTACTATGTATAAAATAGATAAACAACAGGGTCCTACTGTATAGCACAGGGAACTATATTCAATATCCTGTAATAAACCATAACAGAAAAGAATATCTATCTATCTATCTATCATCTATATCATTTTGCTGTATACCAGAAGCTAACACAACATTTTAAATCAACTATACTTCAATTTTTTAAATAAGTAGTAAATAGTCAAACAAAGAGACATTCTCCTAGGGCAAGGGTCAGCAAACCAGAACCCATAGGCCAAGTGTGACCTGCTCCCTGTTTTTGTAAATAAAGTTTTATTGGCCCCCACACATGCCTGCTTGTTTATGTATTGTCTATAGCTTCTTTTATGTAAGGCAGTTAGAGCTGAGTAGTTGCAACTAAAATCATATGACCTGAAAAGAAAGTCCAAAATATTTACTATCTTGGCCTTTACAGAAAAAGTTTATTGATACCTGTCCTAGAGAATTAAATAATCCTTGAGTGAGCCTGTTAGACCATGCTCCAGTATAATGCTTAATGAATATGCAATTCACATTTTGCCTTATTGCCAAATTTTGGATATTTTTCCTCAGTACCCCTCTTTGACTCTCACTCCCTTATATCCTTTGCATCCCTTACATCCAGCACAGATCTTGCTACTTGGGACTCATTGCTTGGGTCTTGCTCCTTCCTGTTGGGAAATCGCAATTGCTTGTGGGGGCCCCTGGGAAAGATGAGCCATGGCCTAGAAGAATCTGACCACTAACTTGCTTTGTCTTGTGCCTCCCACCAGGCCTGCTTGTCATGTCACCAACAAATTCACCGGAATGCACCTATATGCCCTCTGTGCAAAGCCAAGAGTCGGTCCAGGAACCCCAAAAAGCCAAAACGGAAGCAGGATGAATGAAAAGAGGGAGAACACTTAGAGCTCTGCTGCTCATAACCCCTCCCCTTGGCCAGAGTGATTGATGTCTCCATGTGAAACAACCCTTCCCCACCTCTACAAAGTCTCCTATTTAATGTGATGGAAGCACAACCCCTCTCTCACTTTGCTCTTATTTCTTTTTGCTCTTGGAGTTTCTGGTTTAGGAAGAGATGTGGTTCAGGTGCTAATGACAGTTGTGTCTAAAGATCCCTTCTCTCTCACCCACATTTCAACCCCTGCCCTTGTTTGGAGCTAAGGGAAGGGCGGAAGTCCCAGATGTGATTCTCTGTCTCTTGTGCCTGAGGCCTGGGGCCTAAGGCCTGAGGGCCTGGGGAGACCCATATCTTGTTTCAGGTGAAGGCTCCAGTGTGCCCCCTCCCTGTACCTTTGCCTTAGGCTCTGAAGGGACAACAGTCTTCTTGCTGGACTTTTCAATAGGCTTGGTGCATTTATCTGCCCCACCCGCAACCTCATCTCATCCTCAAGGCCCGGAGGTAGCTTGGACAAGCTCTCCTTTTTCATATTCATTTGGGATGCCTGGCTGTTATTATTGAGCTCACCACCCCACCACCTGGCAGTTTCCCAGATATATTAAAGTTCTCAGGTACCAGGCTATGTGTCTGGGGATCCTAAAATCTGTGGGCTTTTCTCCCATAATAAACCCTAGCTTTTGAAAATCAGTAGCAGATGTTCCCCACAGTGAAATCAGGGAGCCAGACCCACTCCACAAGTCCTGCCTAACTCGTTGCCTAAGTCATTGGTCTGAGGGTTCTGCTATCGGGGCTGCCTTAGGCTGGAGAGGCCCCAGGCTGACATTTGTGTCGACTTTTGTTCAAAACCATTACTCTGGCACTTACTCAAATGGTATATCTTAGAGGTCAGAGTAGTGGGTTGAGATTCAAGTGAATGCCAATCACTTTACACATGCAGGTAGGTGGGATTTCTACTCCAGTCTCTCTTCTCTAAGGCAGCCTCAGCTCAGGTCAGCTTTTGGCCACCCCTTTTTCTGTGGATTGTGTAGGTGGATTTCCCTCTCAAAAGAAAAGGCACCAGGCTCCCCAAGCCCTACAGCTCTTCCCTCCTCCAAAGCCACATCTCTAGTCAAGTCACTCTCAAACTTAAGGGACAGGGATTGGGGCTGGCTGACTGAAAAAGTGTTAGCTCCTGGCTGGGGAGGGGGGATATTTTTCCTTCCTTTCTTAGCTGTAGTTTTAAGTTGCCACAGCGTCTGTGTGTTCATAATATATAAAAGGTTCCTCTTCTCTTTGAAAGTAAGAGCGTTATGTCTGTACAAATCCTTTTAAATAAACATTTGTTCATTGGAGTAAATGCTGACTCAGTGCCTACAAGTACCAGGTAACAGAAAAGATGTAATGCCCTTTCCCCTTCTGGGTAGCTCTTCTTTACTCTTATTCACTCCACCCTACAAGTGAGAAAACCAGGCACACCACCGCATAATAATTTACCCTATTTTTATAATAAGTTCCATGTACTCAGTGCCTACTCTGTGTCAAGTCTCTATGTAAGATGCTTTATATAGATGATTGTATTTGGTTTTCAAAACAACCTTTCAAGCTAAGTATTCTTATTGCCATTTTCCAAAAATGTAAACTGAAGCTCAGAGAAGTTAAATAACTTGTGCAGAGTTAAACAGACAGATAGTAAGAGAAGTATCAGGATTTGAACACAGATTTGTCTGGTACCAGAGTCCATTTTTTTTCCTACTTTTTCTCCATGATCACTTTTTTAAGCTTTTCTCCCATTTGGGATGGCTTGATCACAGGAGTAGGTGAAATAACTCTGAACTAGAAATCAGGGACTAGGAATTCAGTGACTGATGCAGGAATGTAAAGGCCTGTTCCCCTATGAGGATACAATAGGGAACAACTCCAAAGGGTCATCCCAGCTTCAGAGCTCCCCATGGGTGGACTGTGGTTTCCGTTAAGACTGAGTTGCAGTTCAATAGCTCCCTCTGTCCAATCCTGCCTCCTTCTCTTCCCTTTTCTTCTACAAGTGTTGATCCCAAGGGCACCCTAATTAATATCCTGAACATTAAACTGTCCCAATGCTTTCCAGAAACACAACAGTTGACAGAAACTTCTCTGTGCTTCAGTGTCCTCATCTGGGAAAATAACAGTACCTACTTCTGGCACTGTTGTGAGCAATGCCAGGCATATAGTAAGCACTCAATGCCAGGCATGTAGTAAGTACTTCTACCCCTGTGCCTCTGGCACCAGGTAGATTGGATGAGCGGTCAAAAGAAACACTATTTGTCTTAGCTGACATTACTCTACCACCCCAGATTTTGTTCAGCTACAAGCCTGCTTTTAAGGAGGCCTAGACTCACTCTGGGCAAAGGGAGGACACTCAGCTGTGTAATTTGGAGTACACCTTAACCTGTATAGCTCTCAGCAGGTCCCCGTAAAGTATAGGAGAAGTGGTCATTGCTTTGCATCTTTGGCACACTGGAGGTCAGATCTGTCAATTCAGTTGCAGCACAACTAGCCAGGTCAGCTGTTTCCCAGGGAACACCTCTGAATGGGAAGGGAACAATCAAGTGTTGAGTACCTATACCTGCCAGCCACTGGGTGGGGTGCTACCATCTCATTTAATTTTTCTGGTTCAGCTATCTGTTGTGAAACAAACCACCCAAAAACTTAGTGGCTTAAAACAGCCACCATTTGTTTGCTCGTGATTCTGCAATTTGAGCAGGACTTGCTGGGAATGGCTTATTTCTATTCCATGTGGTGTTGCCTCAGACAGCTTGGCTGGGGCTGAAGGACCCAAGATGTGTGCTCTCTCATATCTGATACCTCAGCTGTGGTGGCTGAAACAGCTGTGGGCTGGCTGGGCCTCCCACCTCCCTTTGTAGTATTTTACTCTCCAGGGCCTTTCTTTCTCCATTGGGCCTCTCTCTCCAAGTAGAATAGTGAGACTTTTTTTTTAATGTGGCAGCAGTCTTCCCAGAGGGTGAAAACAAAAGCTGCAAGGCCTTTTGTGGCATAAGACCAGATGTCATACAGCAAAACTGCTGCTGTACTCTATTGGTCGAAGCAAGTCACAGAGCCAGCCCAGATTTAAGGAGTGGGGAAAAGAGACTCCGCCTCTTGATGGGAGGAGCTGCATGTATGCCAGAGATGGGGGCAATTCTTGGTCGTTTTTGCAGACAACCTACCACATCATCCAACAGAAACCTTACAAGGAAGGCATTATGCGTGTCCATTTTTACAGATGATAAAACTGAGGCTCAAAAAGGGTAAAATAGTTGCCTAACAAAGCACTAGGAAGGGGCAGAGCCAGGAGGCAAAGCTAGGTCTGTCTGCCTTTAAAGCCTGTGTTTCTTCTGCCTAAGAGCAGTTCTTCAGATAAGTCTGAGACCTGGTTAGAGGAGACTAAAGAAAGGAAGAGAAGGAACAAAATAGAGTAAAAGACGAAGACGAGGCAGGTGAAGGAGAGAGAGATGAAGGAGGAGGAGGAGAGTAAGGGAAGTTATTTGTTATATTGGTAAGATGCTGTAAAGCACCTTCTTCAACATTCTCATTTAATGCTCACATTAATAGCCCTGTACTGTTAGTAGTATTACATTTTATAAATGAGACCCAGGGAGGGGAACTGACTTACCCAAGGTCATTTAGCGGGTTAAGAGCAAAGCCACAACTAGAACCCAGGCCTTCCAATCTGGGAATAACCCGGTTTGGGGCTCTCTTTACACGTTTGACACAGTGGGGATGATTGTATACCTGCTTTGTGACAGATGGGTCACTTTTACACTGAGGATAGGTGCTCACTCCACAGGGGAAGGCCAGGCAATTTTAGCAATTCTGCTCTTAAGTCCAGTTCCCTGTTACTATTATGCCCCCAGCTTTCCCATAGCGATTATCAGCATCTTTGCAATGATCAACATCTCCCAAGGTGAACTCTGGGAAGGCTGTTAACTCAGGGCCAGGTGCCCTTAGGTTAGGTACTTAACCTCTCTGGGGCTCCAATATCTCATATGTGAGGTAGGAATAGTAGTAGTCCTCTCCTCATGGCATTGTTGTGAAGATTAAATGAGCTAATAATATATGTAAAGTGCCTAGAACAACACTTGAGAAGCATTCTGTAAATGATAGCTATGAGGAAGAAAATGATAATGATTATGACTGGCTTCCTGAGAGGCCAAAGATGATGATGAGGAGGAGGAGGAGGAGGGGGAGGAGGAGGAGGAGAAGGAGGAAGAGAAAGGGAAGGGAAGGGGAGGAGAAGGGTGGGGGAGAAAAGGGAAGAGGAGGCAGGGTACAATAGGGAAGGGATTGCCCCCATGTAAGGCCTCCCTCAGAGGGAGAGTTGATAGCTAAGAGTCATGGTTCCTTTCCTGGAGCTTGATGAGATTCCGAGGCTCTGCTGCCACTTGCCACTGAGTCTGTTTCATAGCTATAAAAAGACACGGGCCCCTCATGGTAACTAGGCAGAAGCCCCTCTTTTCACCACATTCTTTTCTGCTATGGCTGAGGAAAGACCATCCCTAAACAAGAATCCCCCATAAGTGGTCTAGGCTCATGTGCACTTCAGTGGTTTCTGTACTGTGCAGTACAGGGAAATGACACTGACCCAGGAATGAGTCGTTCCTGGGTTCAAATCCCCAATCCTTTATTTATTAGCAGTGCATTCTTGAGGAAGTTATCAAACTTTTCCAACCTCCAGTTTCCTCATCTGTAAACTGGAGATAATACCTACTGTGTGGGGTTGCAGTGAAAGATTTAAAAACAAAGAAGGTGAGGGTGACCATTCACTGGATGTCCAGAATTTAGTGGGCGCTGTGGGAGGCAGCATAGTGTAGTGGCTAAGAGCGTGGATACCAAAGCCAGAGAGTCTGGATTCAACTCTCAGCAATGCCATTTGCTGACCGTGTGACCTTCAGGGAGCTCATTAACTTCTTGAAACCTCATCTGTACAATGGGGTTAATAACAGAATTTACCTCATTGGATTGTTACTAGGATTAAATGAGATAAGATTTATGAGTTGCACATAGAAAGCATTATCTGAGTGTTTCATAAAGTAAACAAATCAAATCTTCCTACCAACACTCAGTGTCATCAACTTAGAGATGAGAAAATTTAAGCTGGTAGAAGTCAACTGACTTCAAATTTGGGTCTATCTGACTCCACTAAACCTCAAAAATGCTTGGAAGAGTGTAGTGATGTCTACAATTTATTTTGAAATGCATCAAAACTTAGGTGGATTGGTGGATGGATAGAAGAATAGACATGTGATAAAAGAAGTCCAGTAAAATGCTAATTGTAGGATCTAGGTGCGGGCATATGGGTGCTACCTGTAAAATTTGCTGTATATGTAATTTTTTTTCATAATAAAATATCGGGGCCATAATACATCTACCTGATAATGTTATTTCTCTGCCTAGAAGCCTTGGTTTGTTCCCCAGCACTCCCACTTTCTAATTTGACCTCTTGTATAATCAGCATAGCTCTCACTGACCACCCACCCCCGCCCCCACCATGTGGAATTGGCAGAGCACCGAGCACCGGGTAGAACAGATGATAATGGAGAGAGAGGGAGAGACAGCTCTGCGTTCCTACTTAGGGTGACCAACTTGTCCCAGTTTGCCCAGGACTGCTCTGGTTTTAAAACTGAAAGTCCTACATCCTGGGAAATCCCTCAGTCCTAGGCCCAGCTGTACTGTGAGCCTTCTTTCTTTCTGGTAGTGTTAAGGGCAGCTGTCACCTGTTGTTTCTAATCCACGTCATAGCATGCTCAGGGGCTCTGGGCAGACAGTTTCAGATCTGGCCCTGACCCACTTACCCTGCCATCTGGGCAGATGCTGCCCCCTGCTGGTGATGGGGTGAACCTGTTACGGAACCTCCCACCACATTGCTGTGCACACCCAGTGCAGAGGCAGTCAATGCCTCCGCCGTTCTCCTCCACACATCACCTTAGTCCTAGCCGTCTGAGCTTGAAATTCCATAACCCTGACAACTCCAAGGGCCTGAGACACTGTCCGTGATCTCTGGGTCCTACTGCCAACCCTGACTCCAGACATTCTTCCACATCCTGACCAAGTAACCACATTGCCCACCAGGAGACCTCTGGGTTCCATCCAGAAAGCAGAGGGGATGCCTCCACAGCAGGAAGGTGGTTATATTCATCCAAAAGGAGCAAGGAACAGATGTCCATACATGGCAGCACCAGGAAAAAGTGAAGAGTCAGCATAGGGGGTCCCCAAGAATACAAATGGCTGTTTATGGGTTCCCAAGAGAAAAGTGCAGAGAAGTGCACTCCTTCTGCCTAATGCTACTCTGGCAGGGCACCATATCCCTTAAAAAACATGGATTGCCAGGACCCTTGATGGCTCTGCTTTTGGTCCGATGCCTTCTAATATATGTCCCTCTGTGACACATGCATTGGAGTGAAGACAGACCTGAAAGAGACACAGTATAATAGCTTCTCTTTATTGAGTGAGCATTTACTATGGTCTAGGCATTGAACTGTGTGCTTCACATAATGCTCACATTTAGCCTTCACAGAAGTCCTAAAAGATACGTGCGATTATTTATCCCCATTTTACAAAAATCGGAGGCACCAAGTGTGTTAGGTTTCTTGCCCAAGGTCGTGCAGTGAGTCGCAGAGCTGGGACTCAAACCTAAGAAATCAGGCACCAAAACTCAAGTGCATAACCAGTCTCCCAAAGAGATCCGCAATCTGATTTTCAATGGAAGTGCTCCTGGACACAATCACCATGAACTTCATAACTGACGTGAGTGTCCTCCTAAAGCCACAGCAGGACTGGGCGATGATACATTGGAAAGTATTGTTCAGTGCCCTCTCCACCTCTGTCTTTCTAGCCTATCATCCACAACCCAGGAATAATCAGAGCCTAGCAAGAGAGTACCTCAGCTGTTACACTTCTTACTGACACTAAGCTTAGATTCACTGCTGCTGAATCTATGGGTATAACTGGCTGCTGTTCTCCATTCTACCCCAATGGTGGCATTTACTTCTGCTACTACTCCACCCCTCAGTGCACCACCAGCAGCCCTCAGCCACTTGCATGAGCAGCATAGCTTCAAAAATTTCTATAGGACCCACTGGAGTTTACAGAGGAATAATGTGAAGCCAACACTCATCCCTGAGCACCAGAGAAGACAATCTCCATACAGAGGCCATCTTTATCACCCTTACCCCTGAAAAGATCTGGAAACAGTTACTAAGGAAACAAACCCCATGGCATTCTGTTTCCAGCTGTCAACGTCTATGAAGATTCACTTATCAGCTACTGCCGCTGCTCCACCTGCCCTGCCTGGAGCACATTCCCCATCTTCTAGCCCTGTGTCCAGCCCCAGCTAGTTGAGATGGGGAACTGGAGAGCAGAATGGAGGAAGTCTGAACTTCCACTAGCACCACAGTCAGCCCCAGTTTCTGGTGCAGTAAAGGGTTTGGGGCCAGGCGAAAGCTTGTGAAAAGCCACCTTCCATCTCAGGAACGCCCATGAACCCATTAGATTCCTTCACCAATAAAGTGAAGTCCAGGGCCAACCCTTACCAGGGAATAGCATGTATGTGTTGGAGATAGGGGTGCTCCATCTTTGCTCTGGCCATTTAAGCCAACTGGAGAAATGCACAAACTAGGTACCCCATGCCTCATAAATGCCACAAGGCTGTTTATGACAAGCCTCTGAGGCACCCCCTTGCATGTTCCTGGCCTGCATTTGCTCCAATTTCATCCTTTTGCAATGCACACTCTTGGCTCTTGACCTTGATTATACCATTGGTCCTCCTTGGGTCTTGGCGTTTGGGGTTGATTGAGCAGTGCTGGAACCTCAGCTCATCCACTGGCATGCTGTCTTGGGGCTTATGCTCTGGTTGTGGCCTCTCTGCATACAACTTTGACCTCAGTCGGTAAACTTTTTAGACTAGCTGGCCCAGTCCTGGCCCTGTCTTATGAGGAAAATGGTAATCAGACACTTGCTCCATTCCCCTTCCCCTGTCCTGCCTCCCATCATGCTAAGCACTGCCCAAGCCAAACAGTGGTACAGCTCTGGCTGGAATTGCCCAGTGTCTCTCAATGCTTCCCTTCCCCTCTCTGACTCTCTCTTTTGTGGCAATTAGTGACAGGGGGATAGATGCTGGTAGACATCCATATTGTTTCCTGTAGGCAACTCTAGAAGCCTTCTAAACTCCCTTTTTAGTTTCCCCCAAAGCATTCTGCAGGATGGGTCATGATCAACCACAGCATGGAGAAGGTGTTGAGTGAGATGGGATGACCTAAGGCTATGCTGCAATGCCAGCTGATGGGTGACTACTGGAAGATTAATGAGGTTTCCTGATGTGTCTATTTAGTCCATCTTCTAAATGTTAATTTAGACACACTCCTTCTCTTCCTTAAGTTCAGGATTGGAGGAGGGAAGGAAGGAGAAAACCCAGTTTCAGTTTTGCCTCAGAGCCCAATAATATGATAGGTATTCAACCAGCCTACGGCTCTTAGCAGCCTCTACTCTGTTATGCAACCAGCTTGATCAACTTCGGTATGAAGAAACTCAGCAATTGTCCCTAGACAAGCAGAGGAGTAAACGGCAGCACACCTTAAAGCTTCAAAAATAAATTCAATAATCCCTGTGTGATCCCATTAAAATCCCTTCAATAACTTGCCATACATTAGTTCCCATTCCTTACACAGCTGATCCCTTGTTAGATTTGAGCCTAGGAATTTAGAGCTGGAAAGGTACGTAGAGTCATTTAGTCCAACTCGTCCTTATGCTAACGGGTACATTAAGCCCAGAGAAAGGAAGGGACTGGCACAAGGTCACAAATCAGTCTACTGCGGAGGAAGAGCTAGAACCGAGGTCTCCTTCTGAGTTCCAGCCTATTCTAGGTTCCTGATGCCACCTTTGCCCTGATTCATCAAAGTAGCTAGATGTCCTTCTACTGGATACCCTCTTCTCTGAGGCATCCCTAAGTGACGTTGTCTTCAACGTGACCAAAGGTAGCCTCTGGCCATTGTTGCTGCATGGCAGTGAGCTGTGATGGAGGGGAAGGGGCATAAAGGAGCTCAGTCCAATGGGACAAGCCAACTGTGTTTGGGGAAAAATCCAGCTCCATATACCATCTAGGAAGACTGAGGCTGAACCCCTTCCAGGGACAGGATGGTCTTTGCTGCCTGAGGCTCATCTCAAGAGAAGGCATTTGTTCCCTCCAGTTACAGATCAAAGCTTGTTGGACCTTCATCTCTGCTCCTTCTCAACTCCCAATTCCAAGATCTGTCCACATCCAAAATCTGTCCACATCCAAAAGGGATAACCTCATAACCTCTAAAATGTTATGACACCATGTCCCCTTTCTGCCCCTCACACCCCTACCATGTTTCCCAGTCTCCTTCCCCTTTCTGTCAGTTCCTTATGCCTACCTAATCTTGGACCCCACAGAGACCTCAGGCCTGGGATCCAACCTGCCTTTCTCCTCCAGCCTGGACCACCTGGTCCATTGCTTCAGCGTTTCATTTGCCAATACCTTCAGCTCTCCTTGTCCCCATCCTTCCTCCATCTTACCCGGAGAACCTCAAATCAAAGATCATTGCTGATGTTCTCCCGGGCAGCCAAGTGCTGCTGGGAACACCTCCCAGTCCTGGGTAGCTTGGCCCTGCTTAGCATTCATGGTCCCTAACCTCATCTGAGCCTTTAGCACCGTGCAGTTAGACCCTGATCACGATCCTTTCCTGTTCCTTCAGTGAAGAGGAGTGAGGGCTGCCACCCAGAGGCCACATGGGTGCTCAGAATTGCATGTGTTACGGCAGCATGGGTAGGGGAGAAGGGCAGTCTACAGTTAGACTGGTTCGAATTTGAATCTTGTATCTTCCACTTATTGGCTGTGTGATCTTGGGCAAGTCAATAATCTCTCTTAAGCCTCATTTTCCTCTCCCATAAAGTGTGGAAAATAGTGTGGTGGGGAATCCATCTAAGGGCTTAGAAGAATACTTAGCAGGTGGTAGGTACTCAATAAATGGTGGCTGTTATTCCCTAGTGACCTGGGTAGCAATACATCTTAATTCCAAGTCTTATTGCTTAGTACAAAGAAGGTGCTGACCAAGTTGTTACTCTGATGGGGACTGGATCAGGGTCTGTGATGGGCCTGAGCCTGCAGGTGGACACATGAGGGGCTTAGTTTGGGAAGAAGACATGGGTGGGGGACCCAAGGATGTAGAGGCTGGGGTCAGACAGATCTGAAATCTTTGTGACCTGGAGTAAGTCACTTTACCTTTCTGAGCCTCAGTTTGCTCATGTGTAAAATGGGGGTAATAGTTATTGCTCAGAACACCTCCCAGGACTTTGGGGAGGATCAAATAGCATAATGGATGATAAAGTGATTTTACGAATTATAACAAACAAACTCTCCTCATGTTAGTTGCACACACGCATGCGTGTGTGTGTGTGTGTGCGCACGCGCGCGCGTGTTTGTGAGCGTATTCTCTCACAAGGGCTATCTATGTTCTTGAACCCTGACTCAGAAGGTGGCAAGAAGCAACATTGGGGTGGCCACCCTAGGATGTCACTCTGAGGAAGAGCTTCCCCAGAAGAACAAACCGCAAGGTTAGCCAGGGTCCAGTTAACTTGACTCTTCTTTTTTCCATTCTGGCAGCAGTTTAGGGTGAAAGACTTGAAATCTTTTTCTAAGATTGAGGCTACCCTATGAGCTAAATGTTGAATCATCTAAAAAACTGATTATGTGAGCTCTGCCTCAATGACCTTTTGAGGATCCATCTAGCCCCAGGATCTGGTGGTATTATGAATTTCAAATCAGAATTATAGTCTCATCTCTGCCACTAACTTCCTGTGTGATCTTGTGTGTGTCCCATCTTCTCTCTGGGCTTCAATATTCCTAGGAGTCAGACAAGATCGGTGGTTTCCGAATGCTGATCCATGGACTGGATGCCTCAGAATCACCTGGGAAAGGAAGACCACTCAATGCCTATGAAGTAGCTATGTTGATGAGTTGACATGAATCTGATCAAGTCTCTAGATGTAATTACCATATTACAGGATATACAAGGGACAGAGGAACATGTTGAATGACACCACGGGAATGCAATCAACTAAATTCAGAATGTAGGAGATTCTGTAGGACAAATGTGGTTTCACCAAGAAATAAATGGAGAGAGAGAAAAGAGGGTAAGAGAATGAATTAGTTTTCAATGTGATGTTTTAACAAATTACCACAAACTTGGTGGGTTAAAACAACACAAACTTATTATCTTACAGTTCTGTAAGTCAAAGGTCCAACACGGGTATCACTGGGACAAAACCAAAGTGTTGACAGAGCTCTTTTCCTTTCTGGAGGCTCTAGGGTATAATCCATTTCCTTGTGCTTTCCAGCTTCTAGAGACTGCCCACATTTCTTGGCTCATGGCCGCCTTCCTCCATCATCAAAGCCAGCAATGTTGAATCTCTCTGACATTCTTCTGTACTCGCATCTCCCTCTGATTCTTCTCTCCTGTCTACCTCTTCCACTTTTCAGGGCCCTTGTGATTACACTGGATCCACCCAGATAATACGGGATAATCGCCTTATTGTAAGATCAGCTAATTAGCAAACTTAATTCTACCTGCAACCTTAATTTCCCTTTGTCATGTAACCTAATGCATTCATTACTTTCAGCATTTAGGATGTGGACATGTTGGGGGGGGCATTAATCTGCCTATCACTGATAATTTGTAAGTTAAAAGAGAATTAAGATATGAATCAACAGAATGCAATTTCTAGATCTTGGATTGGATCCCAATTCAAACAAACTAACTGTAAAGTATAAGAAAAGTCAGGGAAATTTGAGCACTGATGGACTATTTGATGACATTAGGAATTGTGAAGTCTTTAAGCTGTGATAATGATACAGCAGTAATATTGGGAGGAAAAAAATGGGTCCTTATCTTTTAGAAATACATACTGAAGTATTTTAGGATGAAATGAAATGATGTTTGGGATTTGCTACAGACTACTCCAATAAGGAGGTGAGAGAGTAAAGAGGGATATAGAGTGGCCATGTGCAGACAAATGTTAAAACTGGGAGGTGGGTGCTTGAGGTTTGATCACACTATGCTCTGTTTGTGTATACGCTTGAAATTTTTCATTATAAAATAATCTGGGGAAAAAAATGGGCCACAAATTAATAGTAACATTTTTTTTTCTAGCTCTACCCAGACTCCCTCAGTGGGAAGTCAAGGACATTGAAACGCCTCCTAAGGAAACCTGGGAATCCTCAGGAGGTTCTCATGTATTCTGCTAATATATTCCTTCTGATTACTACCTGGTGTCAGTCATTTCACTTCATTTTCCTTTTGCTCCCTGGTGTGATGCCCCCTTTCTCTGCTTGATTCCTGAGCCACTTGGTCTGTTTTATGAGGAAAAGCAGACTCTACTTTAACTAGTTCCATGTAACACAGGCAAAGTTGCCAGTGAAATCTCTAAGTCCTACTTTCATGAGACTTAGGAATGGGTTCTCAGAGACCGGGCAAATGTTAGTGGCAGACCCTATACTGTACTCAGAATCTTTCCACTGAACACTGAGCCATTATTCTTGACTCTCCCACCCTTTAGGGTAACTGTTTCCCCAGAAGGCTCCTTGGTTTCATATGCAAACATACTCCTGTGGAGTTGAAGGGGCCATCCTATTGGCATTTCAGTTCTATCTGACTTCTGAAGTGAACACAGTTGGAATCTCTGTTATACTCCAAACCATCATTCTAACTAGGCATTAATAGATCCACATTACTGATGAAGGAACTAAAGCTCAGAGGTTAAGTAATTTGCCTAAAGTCACAATATTAGTGCCGTCCGGAGGAAGCGAGACTATGCTTGCTCGGGCAGTAGGAGGAAACAGAATGGGACCGATGCGCAGGCAGACTCCTGCCCGGCCGCAGGTGCCCCTGGATGAGGCCACCCCATGCACCCTGAGCAGGGGAGAGCAGCCAAGATGGCAGAGTAGAAAGACCCTAAGCTCACCTCCTATCATGAGCACACCAAAATCACAACAATCTGCAGAACAGCCATCGTTGGAAAAGACTGAAACCTACCAGGAAAGATCGTCCACAACTAAAGACATAAAGATGGAACCACAACGAGACTAGTAGGAGGGGAAGACTCATGATATAAGCAAATCCCATACCCTCAAGGGTGGGTGACCCACAAACTAGAGAATAATTACATTACAGAGGTTCTCCCACAGGAGTGAGAGTTCTGAGCCCCATGTCAGGCCCCCCCATCCCAGGTGTCCGGCACCAGGAAGAGGAGCCCCCGGAGCATTTGGCTTTGAAGGCCACCAGGGCTTGATTGCAGGAGCTCCACAGGACTGGGGGAAATAGAGACTTCACTCTTAAAGGGCACACACAAATTCTCATGTGCACTGGGACCAAGAGCAAAAGCAGTACTTTGATAGGACCCCAAACCAGACCTAACTGCTGGTTTTGGAGGGCCTCCTGGGGAGGCAGGGGGTGGCTGTGGCCCACCCTGGGGACACAGACACTGGTGGCAGGTATATCGGAGAGCATTCATGTGTGTGAACTCTCCTAGAGGCTGACATTTTGGCACCAAGACCTGGCTCCATCCAACAGCCTGAAGGCTCCAGTGCTGGGATGCCTCAGGCCAAGCAGCCAACCGGGTGGGGACACAGCCCCACCCATCAGCAGACAGGCTGCCTAAAGACTTCCTGATCCCACAGCCACCTCTAGACATACCCCTAGACACAGCCCCTGCCCACCAGAGGACCAAGACCCAGCTCCACCCACCAGGGGCAGGGACCAGCCCCTCCCACCAGGAAGCCTACACAAACCTCTAGACCAGCCTCACCCAGCAGGAGGCAGACACAAGCAGCAAGAAAACTACTGTCTCACAGCCTGCAGATCAAGTCTGCAAACACAGGCCAGACACTACCCTGGGACCAGCTGGCCCCTGGCCCTTGGGGGGATGAGAGGGGAGCGCACTGCAGGGACAGATAGGATGTCTCCTACAGAGGGCCACTTCTCCAAGATCGAGAAATGTAACCAAACTACCACATACATAAAAATACAAGTATCAATTTAGGCAAAATGAGGTGACAGAGGAAAATGTTTCAGACGAAGGAACAAGATAAAACCCCAGAAGAAGAACTAGGTGAGGTGGAGACAGGCAATCTACTCGGGAAAGGGTTCAGAGTACTGATTGTAAAGACGATCAAAGAACTTGGGAGGAGAATGAATGCACAGAGTGAGAAACTGGACGTTTTTAACAAATAATTAGGAAATACAAAGAAAAATCAAACAGAATTAAAGAATGCAATAACTGAAATGAAAAATACACTAGAAGAAATCAATCGTAGACTAAGTGAGGCAGAAGGACGGATCAGTGAGCTGGAAGACAGAGTAGTGGAAATCACTGCTGCCAAACAGAAACAAGAAAAAAGAATGAAAAGAATGAGAACAGTTTAAGAGACCACAGGGACGACACCAAGGGCACTAATATTCGCATTATAGGGGTCCCAGCAGGAGAAGAGAGAGAGAAAGGCCCGGAGAAAGTATTTGAAGGGATAATAGCTGAAAACCGTTTTAACCTGGGGAAAGAAACGGTCACCCAAGTCCAGGAAGCACAGACAGTCCCATACAGGATTAACCCACAGAGAAATAAACCACAACACATTGTAATCAAAATGACAAAAAATAAAGACAAAGAGAGAGTATTAAAAGCAATGAGGGAAAAGCAACAAATAACATAAAAGGGAACTCCCATAAGGCTATCAGCTGATTTTTCCCCAGAAACTCTGCAGGCCAGAAAGGAGTGGCACAATATATTTTAAATGATGAAAGAGAAAATCCTACAACCAAGAATACTCTACCCAGCAAGGCTCTCATTCAGATTTGATGGAGAGAGGGGAGAGAGGCAGGCCTGGAGAGAGCATGGAAGATCCACGCCATTCCCACATACCTTGTCTTATGCATCTCATCTATATGGCTGTTCCTGAGTTATATCCTTTTATAACACACTGATGATCTATATCAGAAAGATTCTGTTCCATTATCTCCAGTTGTCTATGGATTCTGTTGAGAAGGCAGCCATCTTTTAAACTGTCGTTCCTGGGGAGCTTTGGAAAGATTCTCCATTTTCTCTGGTCCTCCATGGAGTCTGCTGAAAAAGCAGCAGCCATCTTTTAAATCGTTGTTCTGGGATAGGTTCTCTGGGGGCAAGGACACTGGTGGCAGAGGCTCCAGAGAATATTGATCAGCGTGAGCTCTCCCAGAGGTCCCCATCTTGGCACCAAGACCCGATCCCACCCAACAGCCTACAGGCTCCAGAGCTGGAATGCCTCAGACCAAACAACCAGCAAGACAGGAATGCAGCCCCACCCATCAGCAGACAGGCTGCCTAAAGTTGTACTGAGCTCACAGCTACCTCAAAACACACCCCTTGACACGGCCCTGCCCATCAGAGGGACAAGACCCAGCTCCACCCACCAGAGGGCAGGCACCAGTCCCTGCCACCAGGAAGCCTGCACAAGCCCTTGCAACAACTTCATGCACCAGGGGTGGACACAAGAAGCAAGAGGAACTATGATCCTGCAGCTTGTGGAAAGGAGACCACAAACACAGAAAGTTAGACAAAATGAGATGACAGAGAAATATGTCACAAACGAAGGAACAAGATAAAAACCCTCAAGAACAACTAAATGAAGAGGAGATAGGCAATCTACCTGAAAATGAATTCAGTGTAATGATAGTAAAGATGATCCAAAATCTCGGGAAAAGAACGGAGACACAGATTGAGAAGATACAGGAAATGTTTAACAAGGAGCTAGAAGATTTAAAGAACAAACAAACAGAAATGAGCAATACAATAACTGGCATGAAAAATACACTAGAAGGAATCAAGAGCAGAATAACTGAGATAGAAAAACGAAAAAGTGAGGTGGAAGACAGAGAGGTGGAAATCATTGCCACAGAATAGAATAAAGAAAAAAGAATGAAAATAAATGAGGACAGTCTCAGAGACCTCTGGGACAACATTAAACACACCAGCATTCACATTATAGGGTCCCAGAAGGAGAAGAGAAAGAGAAAGGGCCTGAGAAAATATTTGAAGATATTATAGCCAAAAACATCCCTAACATGAGAAAGGAAACACTCACTCGAGTGCAGGAAGCACAGAGTCCCATACGGGACGAACCCAAGGAGGAACACGCCGAGACACATATTAATCAAACCGACAAAAATTAAAGACAAAGAAAAAAATATTAAAAGCAACCAAGGAAAAGCAACAAATAACATACAAGGAAATCCCCATAAGGTTTTCAGCTGATTTTTTTAGCAAAACTCTGCCAGTCAGAAGGGAAGAGTGGCATGATGTATTTAAAGTGATGAAAGGGAGGAACCTACAACCAAGAATACTCTATCCAGCTAGGCTCTCATTCAGATTCAACAGAGAAATCAAAAGCTTCACAGACAAGCAAAATCTAAGAGAATTCAGCACCACCTAACCATCTTTACAACAAATGCTAAAGGAACTTCTCTAGGCGGGAAAGAGACCAGCAACTTAAAACAACATCGTACCTATACACACTGCTATATCGAAACCTCATGGGAACAGCAAACCCCAAAACTACAATAGACACACACACACACAAAAGAAAAAGCAACCCAAACACAACACCAGAGATAGTCATCAAATCACAAGAGAAGAGAACAAAAGAGGAAGGGAAGAAAAAAGACCTACAAAAAAAATCCAAAACAATTAAGAAAATGTCAATAGGAGCATGCATAATGATAAGTACTTTAAGGTAAATGGATTAAATGCTCCAACCAAAAGACATAGACTGGCTGAATGGATACGAAAACAAGACCCGTGTGTATGCTGTCTACAAGAGACTCACCTCAGATCTAGGGGCATGTACAGACTGAAAATGAGGGGATGGAAAGAAGTATTCCATGCAAATGGAAATCAAAAGAAAGCTGGAGTAACAATACTCATATCAGAGGAAATAGACATTAAAATAAAGACTGTTGCAAGAGACAAGGAAGGACACTATATAATGATCAAGGGATCAATCCAAGAAGAAGATATAACAATTGTAAATATACATGCACCCAACATAGGAGCAGCTCAATATATAAGCCAAATGCTAACAGCCATAAAAGGGGAAACTGACAGTAACACAATGATAGTGTGGGACTTTAACACCCCATTTACACCAGTGGACAGATCAGCCAGACAGAAAATCAATAAGGAGTTCATTGCAGCATATGGAAGCAACCTAAATGTCCATCGACAGAGGAATGGATAATGATGATATGGTACATGTACACAAAGGAAAACTACTCTGCCTTAAGAAAAGAATGAAATAATGCCTTTGCATCAACACAGATGGACCTACAGATTGTCATATTGGGTGAAGTAAGTCAGACAGAGAAGGACAAAAATATGATATTGCTTACATGTGAAATTTTGACAAATGGTGTAAATGTACTTATTTACCAAACAGAAGTAGGCTTACATGTGTGAAAAAAAACAATATTTTGCTTAAAAATGGGGAAAGCAGGGAAGGGATAAATTGGGAGATTGGAATTGACATATACACACTACTATATATGAAAAAGATAAGTAATCAAGAGCTACCACATTGCACAGGGAATTCTACTCAATACTCTGTAATGACCTATATGGGAAAAGAATCTAAATAGGAGTGAATATATGTATATGTATAACTGAATAACTTTGCTCTATGTCTGAAACTAAATCAACATTGAATAAAAATTTTAAAAAAAGAAAATCAATAAGGAAACCCAGGCCTTAAATGGCACATTAGACCAGATGGACTTAATTGATATTTATAGGTGTTCCAGCCAAAAACAGCAGAATACATTTTCTTCTCTAGTGCACATGGTACATTCTCCAGGACAGATCACCTATATGGCCACAATTCAAACCTCAGTAAATTTAAGAATATTAAAATCATATCAAGCTTCTTTTTCAACCACAACACCATGAGATTAGAAATAAATTACAGGAAAAAATTTAAAAAACAGAAACACGTGGAGACTAAATGATATGTTACTAAGAAGCCAATGGATCACTAAAGAAATAAAAGAATAAATCAAAAAATACCTAGAGACAAATGGCAATGAAAGCATCATGATCTGAAACCTATGGGATGCAGCAAAAGCAGTCTAACAGGGAAGCTTATAGCAATACAATCTTACCTGAGGAAACAAGTAAAATCTCAAATAAACAACCTAACATTACATCTAAAGCAACTAGAGAAAGAAGAATGAACAAAACCTAGTTAGTAGAAGGAAAGAAACCATAAAGATCAGAGCAGAAATAAATGAAATAGAGATGAAGAAAACAGTAGCAAAGAAACTAAAAGCTGATTGCCACGTGCTGTAACTACTTAACCCACATGCTCTGGAACCCATGCGCCACAACTAGAGAGCCTGCAAACTGCAAGTACTTAGCCCGCTCACTCTGGAGCCCACATACCACAAGTAGAGAACCTGTGTGCCACACCTACTGAGCCCACGTGCTCTGGAGCCCGCGTGCAAGAACTAGAAAAAGCCTGTTCACCACAACTAGAGAGAAGCCTGCATGCCACAATGAAAGATCCCATGTGCCACAACTAAGAGCTGACAGAGCCAAAAAATATATATATATTTAAATTAAAAAAAAAAACGAAAACAAGCAAAAGTCCGGGACCAGATGGCTTCACAGGTAAATTCTACCAAACATTTAAAGAAGAGTTAACACCTACCCTTCTGAAACTCTTCCAGAAAAAATTGAAGGGGAAGGAAAACTCCCAAACTCACTCTATGAGGCCACCATCACCCTGATACCAAAACCAGACAGCGATACCACAAAAAAAGAAAATTACAGGCCAATATTACTGATGAACATAGACCAAAAATCCTCAACAAAATACTATCAATCTGAATTCAACAATACATTAAAAGGATCATACACCATGATCAAGGATCTATCCCAGGGATGCAAGGATTTTTCAGTATCTGCAAATCAATCAGTGCAGTATACCACATCAACAAATTGAAGAATAAAAACCATATGATCATCTCAATAGATGCAGAGAAAGCTTTTGACAAAATTTAACAGCCATTTATGATTAAAAAAAACTCTCCAGAAGGTGGGCATAGAGGGAACCTACCTCAACATCATAAAGGCCATATACAACAAACATACTGCTAACATCATATTCAATGGTGAAAAGCTAAAAGCACTTCCTCTAAAATCAGGAACAAGACAAGGATGTCTGCTTTCACCATTAATATTCAATATAGATTTGGAAGTCCTAGCCAAAACAATCACAGAAGAAAAAGAAATAAAATACATCAAAACTGGAAAAGAAGTAAAACAGTCACTGTATGCAGATGACATGATACTCTACATAGAAAATCCTAAAGATGCTACCAGAAACTACTGGAGCCAATGAATTTGGTAAAGTTACAGATACAAAATTAATACACAGAAAACCATTTACATTCCTGTACACTAACAATGAGAGATCAGAAAGGGAAACTGAGGAAACAAGCCCATTTAACCTTGCATCAGAAAGAATAAAATACCTAGGAATAAGCCTACCTAAGGAGGCAAAAGACCTCTACGCAGAAATCTATAAGATACTGATGAAAGAAATCAAAGATGGCACAACCAGATGGAAAGATATACAATTTTCTTGGATTGGAAGAATCAATATTGTGAAAATGACTATACTACCCAAAGCAATCTACAGATTCAATGCAATCCCTATAAATTACCAGCGGCACAGAACTAGAGCAAAAAATCTTTAAATTGGTATGGAGACAAAAAAGACCCCAAATAGCCAAAACAATATTGAGAAACAAAAACGGAGCTAGAGGAATCAGGCTCCTTGACTTCAGACTATACTACAAAACTATAGTCAGCAAGAGAGCCTGGTACTGGCACAAAAATATAAATATTGCTCAATGGAACAAATAGACAGTCCAGAAATAAACCCATACACTTATGGTCAATTAATCTATGACAAAGAGGCAAGACTATACAATGGTGGAAAGACAGTCTCTTCAACAAATGGTGCTAGGAAAACTGGAGAGCTAAATGTAAAAAAATAAAATTAGGACATTCTTTAACACTATGCACAAAAATAAACTCAAAATGGACTAAAGACCTCAATGTGATACTGGACACTATAAAACTCTTAGAGGAAAACTTAGGCAGAACACTCTCTGACATAAATCACAGCAATAACTTTTTTGATCCATCTCCCAGAGTAATGGAAATAAAAACAAAAATAAACAGATGGGACCTAATGAAGCTCAAAAGCTTTTGCACAGCAAAGGATACCATAAACAAAATTAAAAGACAACCCACAGAATGGGAGAAAATATCAATATTTGCAAATGATGTGACTAACAAAGTATTAGTTTCCAAAATTTATGAACAGATCATGCACCTTAATATCATCAAAACAAAAAACCCAATCAAAAAATGGGCAGAAGACCTAAATAGACATTTCCCCAAAGAAGATATATAAATATCCAAGAGGCACGTGAAAAGATACTCAACATTGCTAATTATTAGAGAAATGCAAATCAAAACTGCAATGAGATATCACCTCACATCAGTCATAATGGCTATCATCAAAAAATCCACAAATAATAAATGCTGGAGGGGGTGTGGAGAGAAGGGAATCCCCCTACACTGTTGGTGTGAATGTATATTGGTGCAGCCTCTATGGAAAGCAATATGAACATTCCTTAAGAAACTAAAAATACAGCTACCATATGATCCTGCAATCCCACTCCTAGGCATATACCTGGAGAAAAATATCTGAAAGGATACATGCACTCTAATGTTCATTTCAGTTCTGTTTACAATAGCCAGGACATGGAAGCAGGCTAAATGTCCATTGACAGAAGAATGGATAAAAAAGATGTGGTACATACATACAAAGGAATAATACTCAGCCACAAAAAAAGAATGAAATAATGCCATATGCAACAGCATGGATGGACCTAGAGATTGTCATACTGAGTGAAGTAAGTCAGACAGTGACAGAGAAATATTGTATGATATAGATTACATGAGAAATCTATTTTAAAAAATGATACAAATGAACATATTTACAAAACAGAACCAGATTTAGAGAATGAACTTATGGTTACCGGGGGGAATGTGGGGGGAAAGGATAGTTAGGAATTTGGGGATTGTCACGTACACACTGCTATATTTAAATGGATAACCAACAAGGAACTACTGTACAGTACAGGGAACTCTGATCAATATTTCATAACCACCTAATTGGGAAAAGAATTTGAAAAAGAAAGGTACATGTATTTGTATAACTGAATCATTTTGTTGTACAACTGAAACTAACACAACATTGTTAATCAACTATACTCCAATATAAAATAAAAAGTTAAAACAAAACCAAAAAAAAAGAAATACAAAAATTTCAAAAAATTAAAAAGATTGATTGCTCTAAGTAAAAACAAACAAACAAACAAAATACATTAGCCAGGACGTGGACCTAATGTCCATCGACAGAGGAATGAATAAAGAAGATGTGGTAAATATACACAATGGAATATTACTCAGCCATAAAAAAGAATGAAATAATACCATTTGCAACAACATGGATGGACCTAGAGATTGTCATACTGAGTGAAGTAAGTCTGACAGAGAAGGACAAATATCATATGATATTGCTTATATGTGGAATCTTGAAAAATGGTACAAATGAACTTCTTTACAAAACATAAATAGACTCACACATGTAGAAAACAAAGTTATGGTTACCAGGGGGAAGAGGGGGAGGGATAAATTGAGAGATTGGTATTGACATATACACAGTACTATATATAAAATAACTAATAAGGACCTACTGTATCCACAGGGAGCTCTACTCAATAATCTGTAATGACCTATATGGGAAAAGAATCAAAAAAGAGTTGATATATGTATATGTATAACTGATTCACTTCGCTGTACACATGAAACTAATACAACATTGTATATCAACTATACTCCAATTTTTAAAAAAAGATTTTATTGATAAATCAAAAGTTTACAGACAAGCAAAAGCTAAAAAAATTCAGCATCACCAAACCAGCTTTACAACAAATGCTGAAGGAACTTCTCTAGGTGGAAAAGAAACGGCCACAACTAGAAACAAGAAAATTACAAAATGGAAATGCTCACTGGTAAAGGTAAACCTACAACAAAGGTAGGAAATCATCTGTGTGCAAAGCTAGTAGGGAGGTTAAAAAACAAAATAGTAAAATCATTTGTATTCACAATAAGCAGTTAATGGATACACAAAACAGTTAGATGGAAAATATAAAATCAAACATAGTAATCGTGAGGGAAGAGAGTACAGTTGCAGGATATCTAAAATGCTTTTGAAATTAAGAGATCAGCAACTTAAAACAAGCACGTATAAATATAGACTCATACGAAAACCTCATGGTAACTGCAAAACAAAAATCTATAATAGATATATACAAAAAAATAAAAAGGAATTTAAACATAACACTAAAGATGGTCATCAAATCACAGAGAAGAGAAGGAGAAAGAAACAAAAAAAGCCTACAAAAACAAATCCAAAACATTAACAAAATGGCAATAGAAACATACATATTGATAATCACCTTAAATGTAAGTGGATTAAATGCTCCGACCAAAAGACATGGACTGGCTGAATGGATACAAAAACAAGACCTGTATATATGCTGCCTACAAGAGACTCAATTCAGATCTAGAGACACATACAGACTGAAAGTGAAGGGTTGGAAAAAGGCAAATGGAAATCAAAATAAAGCCAGAGTTGCAATTCTTATATCAGGCAAAATAGACTTTAAAATAAAGACAGAAGCTGAATGTCCCACAGTAAGAAAAAACTTTTACCTGACAACCAGCTACATATCCTCCTACACGCACCCACTCACCCACCCCACACACATGCACGCATATTTATGACTTGAAAGCAATGTTTTACCAAAAAAAAACACAACAGTTTAATGCACTTGTATATTTTCTATTCTATTCAAGAAACCTGGTTAAGTTCCACTAAATTGATTGCATGATCCTCTAAGAGACTGTAACCTGCTGTTTGAAAAAACACTGTCTTACTAGGGGTAATAGCAATGCAAAGGATTGCCATATGAGCTTGATGGAGACATGGCAAGCCTCAGTTTTCTCATCTGTGCACTGCGAATAGTAGTGCTACCTACCTTATATGGTTGTGGTAAGGATTGAATGAAAAGATATCTAGAACACTCAACACAGGGTCTGGCACATGCTAAGTGCTCAATAAATAGTCTCAGTGATCTGTTACACATTCTGCAGCAATAAGATGAATTGACTCAGTCCTGTTAGCAGGTGAACATTCAACATCAGGTGGTGGTTTGTAAACTGCTCTGAGAATCCCCAAATGGTTCCATTGAGTGTCCTCAAGTACAGCAATCAAGGTGATGGCTAAGAGGGTTGTACCCAAGGCTGTCAATCATTTCAGCCAAGTAATTCTGTTTTTTAATCATTGTTTTTGGTTCCACTTGATTGCATTTGAGTGGAAAAACTGTTTTTGAAAACTCTTGAGAAGGAATAAAAGTTGGTCTCTATCTGAGTGGCCGGGAAATCCTCAGAGGCTGGGCATCCTCGTGGTGAGCAAAATAGCTGTAGCTGTTGGCAAGTTGGAGAGTGGAGTGGAGGCAGGGGTAAAAATGCGTCATCTTCCTGAACGTATCCACCACAATCAAAATTATTTCCAGGTAGGGGAAAGGAGGTATTTAGATTGGTAGATTAAAATTTTGCAAGTATCAAAATACATGCCAGTAAGACTTTTGTCAGCATATTGGTAACCACAGGTAGGATTTTCCATCAAAGAAGTTAATCCTTTCCCCAGCAGTAGTTGCAGTTGGGTAGGGAAATAGACAACATTCAGAGGTTTTTAATTGACATAATAGGAGTGTCATCACTTAAACATTTGTCAGATCTCTGGAAGAGGCTGCAGGTGGATTTGAAAGGTTGTTATTAATATTGTCCATTCTGAGTGCTCACTGATTAAGACCAAACAACTGGATGAAAGTGAACAAGAGCCCATTAACCAGTTGTTTTTCAACTTCCCAAAGAAACAGCCAGAGTCTTGGTAACACTGAATGAGGGTGTGGCGTTTTTTGAAGTCTCCCTGTGTTAGTGGAGATCTTACAAATTAGAAAACAAAAGAGGTGGCTCTCTGGGTCTGGCCTCTTTATCAACATAGCCCCCGGTTTTGAGATAATAACCTGCTTTCCCACTTTTGTGTGTTGAGAGAGAAGGTGATGGGGAATGCATTACAATCTGTCTCCTAGGGTGGAGAGTGGTCTTTGCTATCTTCAATGATCAACACAGATAATTGTAACTGCTGATTAGTGATACTAATCACATAATGATTAATAAGAAAACAGAGGACTGAGAAGTAAGTTTGGGTCTCCACAGCTGGCAGAAGGACAGTTTACTTCAATTCTATAGGCAAAGATGGTACTAGAGGTTGAGGAGTTGGAGAGGAGGAGATAGAATGGAAAGAGTCCAAGGTTTATAAGACTCCAAAGAATTCTAACTCTTCCTCTTAGTAGCTGATCATCCTTGGGCAAGTTCATTCATTCAGTCTCTCATCCATTCAATAAATATTACATGGGCACCTACTAAGTGTCAGACACTGTGCTAAGAGTAGTTAGATAAACACTCCCACAATTTTATTACAGTTCAGTCTGTCAATCAACAGACATTGTCAAGTAACTACTTTGTGCCAAACTCTGTGCTTGTTGCTGACGATGGAACAGTAAACAAGACAAAGATTCAACGTATAAGGAGCTTAAATTCTAGTGAAGATGGACAGGCAAGGGAGGAGACACATGATAAACATGAAGCAAATAAATAAATAAGTAAGAAAACTAACACTTGTGTTAAGTAATGTTCTGAGGGAATAAATAGGATGACATATTAGAGAGTAACTGAAAAAGGGGTGGCTAGGGAAAGTTTATCAGCTGAGACCTAAAGAAAGGATAAGAGGAAGCCAACTACTCAGAGAAGCAGGAGAAGAGCATTTCAGGAAGAAGTAACAACTAGTAAAAAAGTCTTGAAATGAGAAGAGGGTTGGGCTATTAGAGAAACAAAAAGGAGGCCAGTGTGGCTGGATCACGGTGAAAAGGGGTAGGTGGGCAGAAGAGAGTGGTGCCAGAAGAGAGAGTGGAAATAGAGAAGGGATTCCTTCTTATCCTACTTCCTTGTCTGTAAATTAGAGATAATAACAATAGCTGGTTCATCTCTCTAACCCATGGGCCTAGTACAGAGCTTGACACAAAGTGGGCACTCAGTGAGTGTCAGCTTGGTGTATTTATTGCCTAATAGATAAGTCAAAGTGAGGACTGAAGGGAGAAACTTATTTAAAAGTGTCTCTAACATCTATGCCAAGCAATGCTGGGCATAGTGCGAAATACATGGGAAAAAAAACATAGGCAGAACACTCTATAACATAAATCACAGCAAGATCCTTTCTGACCCACCTCCTAGAGTAATGGAAATAAAAACAAAAATAAACAAATGGGACCTAATGAAACTTCAAAGCTTTTGCACAGCATAGGAAACCATAAACAAGACCAGAAGACAACCCTCAGAATGGGAGAAAATATTCGCAAATGAAGCAGCCGACAAAGGATTAATCTCCAAAATTTACAAGCAGCTCAATAACAAAAAAACAAACAACCCAATCCAAAAATGGGCAGAAGACCTAAATAGACATTTCTCCAAAGAAGATATACAGACTGCCAACAAACACATGAAAGAATGCTCAACATCATTAATCATTAGAGAAATGCAAATCAAAACTACAATGAGATATCATCTCACACCGGTCTGAATGGCCATCATCAAAAAATCTAGAAACAATAAATGCTGGAGAGGGTGTGGAGAAAAGGGAGCACTCCTGCACTGCTGGTGGGAATGTGAATTGGTACAGCCACTATGGAGAGCAGTATGGAGGTTCCTTAAGAAACTACAAATAGAACTACCATATGACCCAGCAATCCCACTATTGGGCATATACCCTGAGGAAACCAAAGTTCAAAAAGAGTCATGTACCAAAATGTTCATTGCAGCTCTATTTACAATAGCCCGGAGATGGAAACAACCTAAGTACCCGTCATCGGATGAATGGATAAAGAAGATGTGGCACATATATACAATGGAATATTACTCAGCCATAAAAAGAAACGAAATTGAGCTATTTGTAATGAGGTGGATAGACCTAGAGTCTGTCATACAGAGTGAAGTAAGTCAGAAAGAGAAAGACAAATACCGTATGCTAACACATATATATGGAATTTAAGAAAAAAAATGTCATGAAGAACCTAGGGGTAAGGCAGGAATAAAGACGCAGACCTCCTAGAGAACGGACTTGAGGTTATGGGGAGGGGGAAGGGTGAGCTGTGACAGGGCGAGAGAGAGTCATGGGCATATACACACTAACAAACGTAATAAGATAGATAGCTAGTGGGAAGCAGCCGCATGGCACAGGGATATTGGCTCGGTGCTTTGTGACAGCCTGGAGGGGTGGGATAGGGAGGGTGGGAGGGAGGGAAACACAAGAGGGAAGACATATGGGAACATATGTTTATGTATGACTGATTCACTTTGTTATAAAGCAGAAACTAACACACCATTGTGAAGTAATTATACCCCAATAAAGATGTTAAAAAAAAAAAAACACAGGGTCTCAGGGAAGTCAGCCTATGGACTCTCCAACGCTGGCTCTTAGAAGGAAAGTGAAGTGCTCTGGGATTGCTAAAAAACCAAAGTTTCTGGGACCAGACAGAGTTTCTGTTAGCACTCTTGGAGCCTGGAGCCTAGCCCAGTGACTGGGTCAGTGTCCATGTTAAGTGCTGGCCTATAAAAAAACCTCCAGTTGAAGAGTTTTGGGATTGGTGGCATGTGAGGCCCAGGAAGGTTTCTCAGACTCTATTTTTGCATCTGGCACGGTAAAAATGTCTGATCAGTATCTTTGGAGATGATGACCGCATATTAACAACTGGGCTTTCACTTTCCTTTTCAGCTCCAAATCTGATATGATTTTCCAATTCCCCAGTCTTGAAGCCTCAGATCCTAGAATCATAGAACCTCTGGGCAGAAAGAACTCCAAGGGTCACTTAATCCAACTTCCCAGCTAGATGTGATCACTCCCCTCTTAGATACTCATTATGTCTAAATTTCTTCTACATCCCTGATAAAGAACCAGAGTGGCAATGAATGAAGTGTTACTGTGTTTCAGACCCTTGGCTAGGCATTTTGCACACATTATATAATTTACTGTTAAAAAGACTTACACTTCACAAATATGGAAACTGAGTCTTAAAGAGGTGAAGGGATTTGCACAAAGCTATGCAGTCTGTAACTAAGCCAGTATTCACACTCAAGTTTTTCCATGATGTCACGCTGCCACTAGTTATCTAGTCTGTTTAGAATTTCTCCAGTGACAAGCAACACACACCTTCCAGAAGAATCTGATTCTATTTATGGACACCTCTGACAGTGGAAAGTTGAAATTGGTTCCCTATGTCTTCTACTCTTGTGACCTCACATAATGAGTGATCAGATTTTAGAGACTCAAAGATGAAGATCATATCCTTCAAAGGTTCATCATTGATCCTGGGTTTGAATCCTCTCTACAGTGTACTCTCTCTGAACCTGTTCCAGTGTCCTTCAGTCATTTTAGCTAGATTCTACCGTATGAGGTAGGTAGCATTACTATTCCCAGTGCACAGATGAGATAACTGAGGCTTGCCATGTCTCCATCAAGCTCATATGGCAATCCTTCGAATTGCTATTACCCCAGTAAGACAGTGTTTTTTCAAACAGCAGGTTACAATCTCTTAGAGGATCATACAATCATTTTAGTGGACCTTAACCAGGTTTTTTGAATAGAATAGAAAATATCAAGAGTGCATCAAAGTAGGTTTTTTTGGTAAAACTTTCAGTAGGGTTCAAGTCATAAATGTATGTGTGTGTGGGGGTTGTAGGTAGGTATGTAGCCAGTTGTCAGGTAAAAGGTTATTCTTACTGTAGGTCATTCAGCTTCTGTGTTAGGACTCCATCTGGTACACCAGAGACTGGGGCAAGAAATTATTGCACTGAGTGCTAAGCCCCAAGGAAGTTGTGGACACAGGTAAGGAGGAAATATGAAATCCAGCCCATATTCCACTTGCCAAGAGGTGCTCTCTTGCCCAGGGCTCTATTTTCCCCAAAGAGCAACCTTCTAATCTTTACAATTCTTCTAATCTTATTAATCTTCCAAAGGTGCCATGTGGGCTAGTGGCACCCCAGCTGACCTAAGATAGGGAACATGAGTAAATTGAAGAGGAGCTAAGTCTCTAGTCATTTCACCTCCCCGTCAGCTCCAGAACCTGGTCCAATGGGCAAGGTTTAGGCTTGAACTGCAAGTCTGGGTACTTGCTTCCCACCTCAGAAATGTCACTGGGATGTCATAAGAAGCCACCAGAGAGTAAATGCTCTCCTTCTTCCTACCATCTTGCATTCCTCCCTCCATTGTTTCTCACTCCTCAGTTCTGCCACAGAACTTGGCTCCTCTTCTCAGTCTAGCCCCTTCTATTTTTTTTTTTTTTTTTTTTTTTTTGCGGTATGTGGGCCTCTCACTGTTGTGGCCTCTCCCGCCACGGAGCACAAGCTCCGGACGCGCAGGCTCAGCGGCCATGGCTCACGGGCCTAGCCGCTCCGCGGCATGTGGGATCCTCCCAAACCAGGGCACGAGCCCGCGTCCCCCGCATCGGGAGGCGGACTCTCAACCACTGCGCCACCCGGGAAGCCCCTAGCCCCTTCTATTAATTCCCTTTCAGCTTTGGTACTGTTATTTATATTGCTAGACATAAAGTTTACCAATGTTATATTGGCCTTGGAGAGAACAAAAACTATGTACATGCAAACTATAAAATTTGACATTAAAAAAATCTCTTCAGTGTTCAGAAAAGCTTTATGAAAGAAGACAATGGTATTATTGCTTCTCCCTCATCCAGATTCTGTGTGTGAGTGTAAATGTGAGGGGGTTATTCTATGAGGTGGTGGTGCGGGGGAGAGAGATTTATTGTTTATGCTCCACCCTCTGAATTGTATGCATGTCATAGTAACAATCAAGCTGTGTTTCTCTGCAGACATTTTAACAGCTTTCTATGGATTTGTGGTTTTCTTGTTTCTATTTCATTCATTCACATTTTACACTTGTTTTCATAATTTCTGTAAATTACCTATTAGCTGTTATGACATATAAATAGTTTTAAAATGCTGCAAGTGAATATGTGAAAATTGTGAGGAAAATTAGAGTAATGGAAGAGAATATGAACGTGCGTTTTATAATTATACCTAAGGAGACTGCAACTTTGTGATAGGTTTCAGAGGTGAATGAATCAACCCATGAAACAATCAAAAGGAATGATATTGTAAGGACAAATAATCTTTCTCTCAGTTTCACATTTCTGAAGCTTAAAAGAAAGTTTACCAGTATGTGTGTTGTTTCATGTAGATCTCAGCCTATCAATTGTGATGTTATCAGCGAGAAATGCTTGGGGGCACTCACCTGGGCCCTACTACTTGTGGGCAAGCCTCCACAGATATTTCCTTAACCAGAGCCAATGTTGTGGCTAGACCATCCCTTGTGGTTCTTATTTTGTTTGCAAGATGAACCTCAGCAACAACCGTCAGGGAACTTTGAAAAAACGTTTATTATTCACAAGCCATGGAAGGTACATGGCATGCCCAAGGCCAAAGAGTGAGGTTGCTGGTAGAGAGAGAGAGTGTGTGTGTGTGTGTATATACCTGTGCATGTGTGGTGGTGGGGTGTGGTTCTGCCTGTATTGGGGTCCAAAGTTGGAGTGTTTTCAAGGTTTATCCATGTTGTAGCGTGTTTCAGTACTTCATTACTTTCATTGCAGAATAATATTTTCTGATGTGGATATACTACATTGATTTATACATTCATCAGTTGATGGACATTTGGGTTGTTCACACCTTTTGACTATTATGGATAGTTGGTGTGTAGACACATATTTTAATTTATCTTGTGTATATACCTAAGAGTAGAATTGATAAAGCGTATGGAAACTTTATGTTTAACTTTTTGAGGAACAGCCAGACTCTTTTTCAAAAACTGGTGGCACAATTTTATATTCTTATCTGCAATATATTTATGTCTTTCTAGGAATTTGTCCATTTCATCTGGGTTATGTAATTTGTTGGCATGCAGGTGTTCATAGTGTTCCCTTATTATCCTTTTTATTTCTATAAGGTCAAAAGTAATATCTCTTCTTTCATTCCTGATTTTAGTAATTAGGATCTTCTCTCTCTTTTTATTTCTTCGTCACTCTAGTTAAGGTGTGTCAATTTTGCTGATGTTTTTGAAGAATCAACATTTGGTTTCATTGATTTTCTCTATTAGTTTTCTATTCTTTATTTCATTTATTTCTACTCTATTCTTTACGTTCCTTCCTTCTCTTGGTTTGGGTTTAGTGTGCTCTTCTTTTTCTAGCTTCTAAGGTACAAAGCTAGGTTTCTGGTCTCAGATGTTTCTTTATTAATATACTTATAGCTGTAAATTTCCCTCTAAGCACTGCATCCTACATGTTTTGGTGTGTTGTGTTTTCATTTTCATTCACATTAAAGTACTTTTCTAAATTTTCCTGTGACTTCCTCTTTGATCCATTGGTTAGTCAGTGGTGTGATGTTTAATTCCAACATAATTTCCAAATTTCCTTCTGCTTTGTAGTCAGAGAACAGCCTTTGGATAATTTCAATCCTTTTAAATTATTGAGGCCTTTTTATGATTTAACATATGGTCTATCCTGATGAATGTTTCATGGGCACATGAGAAGAATGTATTCTGCTGTTGTTGGGTGAAGGATTCTATAGGTCTCTGCTAGGTCTAGTTGATTTAAAGAATTGTGCTCAAGTCTTCTATTTATGTCTTGATCTTCTGCCTGGTTGCTCTATACATTATTGAAAGTAGAGTATTGAAGTCTCCAATTATTATTGTTGAATTGTCTATTTCTCCTTTCAATTCTGTTTTTGTTTCACATAATTTAAGACTGTTTTGAGGTGCATATATATTTATAATTATGTCTTCTTAAAGGATTGACTCTATTATCATTATAAAATGTACTTGTCTCTAACAACAGTTTTTGCCTTAAAGCCAATTTTGTCTGATATTAGTACAGGCACTCCAGCTCCCTTTTGGTCACTAAGTTTGTGGTTTACCTCTTTTCTATTCTCTTTCAACTTATTGGTATCTTTGCCTGTAAAGTGTGTTTCTTCTAGACAGTATGATTGGATTATTTTTTAATCATTTCTGTACATTTCATTAGGGGATCTAATCCTTTTACTTAAAAAAATCTTATTTATTTATTTATTTAGGCTGCGTCAGGTCTTAGTTGCAGCATATGCTGTCTTCATTGAGGTGCGCAGGATCTTTTGTTGCAATGTGAAGGCTCATTGTTGCGGTGCATGGGCTTCTCTCTAGTTGTGGCATTTAGGCTTTCTCTTCTCCAGTTGTGGCACTTGGGCTCTGTAGTTTGTGGCATGTGGGCTCTCTAGTTGAAGTGCATGAGCTCAGTAGTTGCGGCACATGTGCTTATTTGCCCCGCGGCATGTGGGATCGAGATCCCTGACCAGGAATTGAGCCCGAGTCCTCTGCATTGGAAGGTGGATTCTTTACTCTGGGCCACCAGGGAAGTCCCCTAATCCTTTTATGTTTAATATGATTATGGATACAATAAGATTTACATCTGCCATTTTGTTATTTGTTTTCCTTATCTTTTTGGTCTGTTTCTCCATTTCTGCCTTTTTTGGGTTAAATAGATATTTTCTAGTGTACCGTTTTAATTCCGTTGTTTCTTTTTTTTTTTTTTTTTGCGGTACAGGGACCTCTCACTGTTGTGACCTCTCTCGTTGCAGATCACAGGCTCCGGACGCGCAGCCTCAGCAGCCATGGCTCACAGGCCCAGCCGCTCTGCGGCATGTGGGATCTTCCCAGACCGGGGCATGAACCTGTGTTCCCTGCATCAGCAGGCAGACTCTCAACCACTGCACCACCAGGGAAGCCCCCTTGTTTCTTTTATTCTACTTTTTGAGTCATTTTCTTATTTTGTTTGTTAGGATTACATTTAACATCTTAACTTAAATCAATCTAGAATGGATTAGTACCAACTTCATTTCAGTAGTATGAAAATACTTTGCTCCAATATACTTCCATTTCCTCCCTTCTGTTGTATTATTATTGTCATGCAAATTAGATCTGTAAAATTATATGCAAGACAGTTACAGAAGATGGGGGAAGAGTAAGACGTGGAGATCACCGTCCTCCCCACAGATACATCAGAAATACATCTACACGTGGAACAACTCCTTCAGAACACCTACTGAATGCTGGCAGAAGACCTCAGACCTCCCAAAAGACAAGAAGCTCCCCACGTACCTGGGTAGGGCAACAGAAAAAAGAATAAACAGAGACAAAAGAATAGGGAAGGGACCTGCACCAGTGGGAGGGACCTGCAAAGGAGGAAAGGTTTCCACACACTAGGAGCCCCTTCATGGCAGAGAATGCAGGTGGCGGAGGGGGGAAGCTTCGGAGCTGCGGAGGAGAACACAGCAACAGGGGTGAGGAGGGCAAAGCAGAGAGATTCCCACACGGAGGATCAGTGCTGACCAGCACTCATCAGTCCGAGAGGCTTGTCTGTTCACCCACCGGGATGGGCGGAGCTGGGAGCTGAGGCTCAAGCTTCAGTTGGATCGCAGGGAGAGGACTGGGGTTGGTGGCATTAACACAGCCTGCAGGGGGTTAGTGCACCACGGCTAGCTGTGAGGGAGTCTGGGGAAAAGTCTGGACATGACGAACCGGCAATGACTTTTTCTTCCCTCTTGGTTTCCTGGTGTGCGAGGAGAGGGGATTAAGAGCTCTGCTTAAAGGAGCTCCAGAGACGGGTGTGAGCCACAGCTAAAAGCGCAAACCACAGAGATGGACATGAGATGCTAAGGCTGCTGCTGCCTGTGAAGAAGCCTGTGTGCGAGCACAGGTCATTATCCACACCTCCCTACCAGGGAGGCTGTGCAGCCCGCCACTGTCAGGGTTCTGGGATCCAGGGACAACTTCCCCGGGACAATGCATGGTGCGCCTCAGGCTGGTGCAAGGTGACGCCAGCCTCTGCCACTGCAGGCTCGCCCCACATCATGCCTCTCCCTCCCTCCGGCCTGAGTGAGCCAGAACCCCCAAATCAGCGGCTCCTATAACCCCGTCCTGTCTGAGCGAAGAACAGACTCTCTATGGTGACCTACATGCCGAGGCAGGGCCAAGTCCAAAGCTGAGCCCCGGGAGCATTGTGAACAAAGAAGAGAAAGGGAAATCTCTCCCAGAAGCCTCAGAAGCAGTGGATTAAATCTCCACAATCAACTAGATGTACCCTGCATCTGTGGAATACCTGAATAGACAAGGAATCATCCCAAATTGAGGAGGTGGACTTTGAGAGCAAGATTTATTATTTTTTCAACTTTTCCTCTTTTTGTGAGTGTGTATGTGTATGCTTTTGTGTGAGATTTTGTCTGTATAGCTATGCTTTCATCATTTGTCCTAAGGTTCTTTCCGTCCGGTATTTTTTGTTTGTTTGTTTTTGTTTATTTTTACTTTTTTTAAAAAAATTATTCTTAATCATTATTTTTTATTTTAATAACTGTATTTTATTTTATCTTACTTTACCATTTTTCTTTTATCCTCTTTCTTTCTTTCTACATTTTCTCCCTTTTATACTGAGCTGTGTGGATGAAATGTTCTTGGTACTGCAGCCAGGAGTCAGTGCTGTGCCTCTGAGGTGGGAGAGCCAACTTCAGGACACTGGTCCAGAAGAGACCTCCCAGCTCTACATAATATCAAATGGTGAAAATCTCCTAGAGATCTTCATCTCAACACCAAAACCCGGCTTCACTCAACTACCAGCAAGCTACAGTGCTGGACACCCAATGCCAAACAACTTGCAAGACAGGAACACAGCACAACCCATTAGAAGAGAGACTGCCTAAAATAATAAGAAGTCCACAGACACACCAAAACACACCAACAGACATGGACCTGCCCACCAGAAAGTCAAGAACCAGCCTCATCCACCAGAACACAAGCACTAGTCCCCTCCACCAGGAAGCCTACAAAACCCACTGAACCAACTTTAGCCACTGGGGACAGACACCAAAAATAATGGGAAATAAGAACTTGCAGCCTGCAAAAAGGTGACCCCAAACACAGTAAGATAAGAAAAATGAGAAGACAGAAAAACACAGAGCAGATGAAGGAGCAAGATAAAAACACATCAGAACTACCAAATGAAGAGGAAATAGGCAGTCTACCTGAAAAAGAATTCAGAATAATGATAGTAAAGATGATCAAAATCTTGGAAATAGAATAGAGAAAATGAAAGAAACATTTAACAAGGACCTAGAAGAACTAAAGAGGAAACAGGCAACAATGAACAACACAATAAATGAAAACAAAAATTCTCTAGAAGGTATCAATAGCATAATAACTGAGGCAGAAAAACGGATAAGTGACCTGGAAGATAAAATAGTGGAAATAACTACTGCAGAGCAGAATAAAGAAAAAATAATGAAAAGAACCAAGGACAGGCTCAGAGGCCTCTGGGACAATATTAAACACACCAACATTCGAATTATAAGGGTTCCAGAAGAAGAAGAAGAAAAGAAAGGGACTGAGAAAATATTTGAAGAGATTATATTTGCAAACTTCCCTAATATGGGAAATGAAATAGTTAATCAAGTGCAGGAAGAACAGAGACTCCCATACAGGATAAACCCAAGGAGAAACACACCAAGACACATATTAATCAAACTATCAAAAACTAAATTCAAAGAAAACATATTAAAAACAGCAAGGGAAAAACAACAAATAACACACAAGGTTAGAAGGTTAACAGCTGAACTTTCAGCAGAAGGTTAACAGCTGAACTTTCAGCAGAAACTCTGCAAGCCAGAAGGGACTGGCAGGACATATTTAAAGTGATGAAGGAGAAGAACCTGCACCAAGATTACTCTACCCAGCAAGGATCTCATTCAGATTTGATGGAGAAATTAAAATCTTTACAGACAAGCAGAGCTGAGAGAGTTCAGCACCACCAAACCAGCTTTACAACAAATGCTAAAGGATCTTTTAAAGGCAAGAAAAACAAGAGAAGGAAAAGACCTACAATAACAAACCAAAAACAATTAAGAAAATGGGAATAGGAAGATACATATAGATAATTACTTTAAATGTAAATGGATTAAATGCTCCCACCAAAAGACACAGACTGGCTGAAAGGATGCAAAAACAAGACCCATATATATGCTGTCTACAAGAGACCCACTTCAGACCTAGAGACACAAACAGACTGAAATGGAGGGAATGGAAAAAGATATTCCATGCAAATGGAAACCAATCAAAAGCTGGAGTAGCAATTCTCAAATCAGACAAAATATACTTTAAAATAAAGACTATTAGAAGAGACAAAGAAGGACACTACATAATGATCAAGGGATCGATCCAAGAAGAAGATATAACAATTGTAAATATTTATGCACCCAACATAGGAGCACCTCAATACATAAGGCAAATGCTAACAGCCATAAAAGGGGAAATCGACAGTAACACATTCATAGTGCAGGACATTACACCCCAATTTCACCAACGGACAGATCATCCAAAATGAAAATAAATAAGGAAATACAAGCTTTAATTTGTACGTTAAACAAGATGGACTTATTTGATATTTATAGGACATTCCATTCAAAAACAACAGAATACAGATTTTTCTCAAGTGCTCATGGAACATTCTCCATGGTAGATAATATCTTGGGTCACAAATCAAGCCTTGGTAAATTTAAGAAAATTGAAACTGTATCAAGTATCTTTTCCGACCACAACACTATGAGACTAGATATCAATTACAAGAAAAAAATATGTAACAAATACAAACACGAGGAGGCTAAACAATGCACCACTTGATAACGAAGTGATCACTGAAGAAATCAAAGAGGAAATCAAAAAATACCTAGAAACAAATGACAATGGAGACACGGCGGCCTAAAATCTATGGGATGCAACAAAAGCAGTTCTAAGAGGGAAATTTATAGCAATATAATCCTACCTTAAGAACAGGAAACATCTCGAATAAACAACCTAACCTTGCAGCTAAAGCAATTATAGAAAGAAGAACAAAATTCTGCAGAGTTAGCAGAAGGAAAGAAATAATAACGATCAGATCAGAAATAAATGAAAAAGAAATGAAGGAAATGATAGAAAATATCAATAAAACTGAAAACTGGTCCTTTGAGAAGATAAACAAAATTGATAAACCATTAGCCAGACTCATCAAGAAAAAAAGGGAGAACACTCAACTCAATAGAATTAGAAATGAAAAAGGAGAAGTAACAACTGACACTGCAGAAATACAAAAGATCATGAGAGATTACTACAAGCAGCTCTATGCCAATAAATTGGACAACCTGGAAGAAATGGACAAATTCTTAGAAATGCAAAACCTGCCAAGACTGAATCAGGAAGAAATAGAAAATATGAACAGACAAATCACAAGCACTGAAATTGAAACTGTGACTAAAAATCTTACAACAAACAAAAGCCCAGGACCAGAGAGGTTCAGAGGTGAATTGTATCAAACATGTATAGAAGAGCTAATACCTGTCCTTCTCAACTCTTACAAAATATAGCAGAGGGAGGTACATTCCGAAACTCATTCTATGAGTCCACCATCACCATGAAACTGAAACCTGACAGGGATATCACAAAGAAAGAAAACTACAGGCCAATATCACTTATTAACATAGATGCAGAAATCCTGAACAAAATACTAGCAAACAGAATCCAACAGCACATTAAAAGGATCATACACAATGATCAAGTGGTGTTTATTCCAGGAATGCAAGGATTCTTCAATATATGTGAATCAATCAGTGTGATACACCATGTTAAAAAATTGAAGGAGAAAAACCATATGTATAGGCAGAGGAAGCTTTCGACAAAATTCAACACCCATTTATGATAAAAACCCTGCAGAAAGTAGGCATAGAGGGAACTTTCCTCAACATAATAAAGGCCATATATGACAAACCCACAGCCAACATCGTCCTCTATGGTGAAAAACTGAAAGCATTTCCACTAAGATCAGGAACAATACAAGGTTGCCCACTCTCACCACTCTTATTCAACATAGTTTTGGAAGTTTCAGCCACAGCAATCAGAGAAGAAAGGGAAATAAAAGGAATCCAAAACAGAAAAGAAGAAGTAAAGCTGTCACTGTTTGCAGATGACATGATACTATACATAGAGCATCCTAAAGATGCTATCAGAAAACTACTAGAGCTAATCAATGAGTTTAGTAAAGTTGCAGGACACAAAATTAATGCACAGAAATCTCTGGCATTCCTATACACTAATGACGAAAAATCTGAAAGTGAAAGCAAGAAAACACTCCCATTTACCATTGCAACAAAAAGAATAAAATATCTAGGAATAAACCTACATATGGAGACAAAAGACCTGTATGCAGAAAACTATAAGACACTGATGAAAGAAATTAAAGATGATACAAATAGATGGAGAGATATACCATGTTCTTGGATTCGAAGAATCAACATTGTGAAAATGTCTCTACTACCCAAAGCAATCTACTGATTCAATGTGATCCCTATCAAACTACTACTGGCATTTTTCACAGAACTAGAACAAAAATTTTCACAATTTGTATGGAAACACCAAAGACCCCGAATAGCCAAAGCAATCTTGAGAACCCAAAACGGAGCTGGAGGAATCAGGCTCCCTGACTTCAGACTATAATACAAAGCTACAGTAATCAAGACAGTATGGTACTGGCACAAAAACAGAAAGATAGATCAATGGAACAGGATAGAAAGCCCAGAGATAAACCCACGCACATATGGTCACCTTACCTTTGATAAAGGAGGTAGGAATGTACAGTGGAGAAAGGACAACCTCTTCAATAAGTGGTGCTGGGCAAACTGTACAAGTACATGTAAAAGTATGAGATTAGATCACTCCCTAACACCATACACAAAAATAAGCTCAAAATGGATTAAAGACCTAAATGTAAGGCCAGAAACTATCAAACTCGTAGAGGAAAACATAGGCAGAAAACTCTATGACATAAATCACATCAAGATCCTTTTTGACCCATCTCCTAGAGAAATGGAAATAAAAACAAAAATAAACAAATGGACCTAATGAAACTTCAAAGCTTTTGCACAGCAAAGGATACCATAAAAAGACCAAAAGACAACCCTCAGAATGGGAGAATATATTTGCAAATGAAGCAACTGACAAAGGATTAATTTCCAAAGTTTACAAGCAGCTCATGCAGCTCAATAACAAAAAAAACCAGAAAACCCAATCCAAAAATGGGCAGAAGACCTAAATAGACATTTCTCCAAAGAAGATATACAGAGTGCCAACAAACACATGAAAGAATGCTCAACATCATTAATCATTAGAGAAATGCAAATCAAAACTACAATGAGTTATCATCTCACACCGGTCTGAATGGCCATCATCAAAAAATCTAGAAACAATAAATGCTGGAGAGGGTGTGGAGAAAAGGGAGCACT
Source organism: Lagenorhynchus albirostris (assembly GCF_949774975.1). Lineage (NCBI taxonomy): Eukaryota > Metazoa > Chordata > Mammalia > Artiodactyla > Delphinidae > Lagenorhynchus > Lagenorhynchus albirostris. Next base: position 78,514,791 of record NC_083116.1, read on the forward strand.
CCTGCACTGCTGGTGGGAATGTGAATTGGTACAGCCACTATGGAGAGCAGTATGGAGGTTCCTTAAGAAACTACAAATAGAACTACCATATGACCCAGCAATCCCACTATTGGGCATATACCCTGAGGAAACCAAAGTTCAAAAAGAGTCATGTACCAAAATGTTCATTGCAGCTCTATTTACAATAGCCCGGAGATGGAAACAACCTAAGTACCCGTCATCGGATGAATGGATAAAGAAGATGTGGCACATATATACAATGGAATATTACTCAGCCATAAAAAGAAACGAAATTGAGCTATTTGTAATGAGGTGGATAGACCTAGAGTCTGTCATACAGAGTGAAGTAAGTCAGAAAGAGAAAGACAAATACCGTATGCTAACACATATATATGGAATTTAAGGAAAAAAACTGTCATGAAGAACGTAGGGGTAAGACAGGAGTAAAGACACAGACCTACTGGAGAACGGACTTGAGGTTATGGGGAGGTGGAAAGGTGAGGTGTGACAAAGCGAGAGAGAGGCATGGACATATATACACTACCAAATGTAAAATAGATGGCTAGTGGGAAGCAGCCGCATAGCACAGGGATTTCGGTTCAGTGCTTTGTGACCGCCTGGAGGGGTGGGATAGGGAGGGTGGGAGGGAGGGAGATGCGGGAGGGAGGGGATCTGGGAACATATGTATATGAATGACTGATTCACTTTGTTGTAAAGCAGAATCCAGCACACCATTGTAGAGCAATTGTGCCCCAATAAAGATGTTAAAAAAAAATGGGCAGAAGCCCTAAATAGACATTTCTCCAAAGAAGATATACAGATTGCCAACAAACACATGAACGAATGCTCAACATCATTAATCATTAGAGAAATGCAAATCAAAAGTACAATGAGATATCATCTCACCCCAGTCAGAAAGGCCATCATCAAAAAATCTAGAAGCAATAAATGCTGGAGAGGGTGTGGAGAAAAGCGAACTCTCTTGCACTGCTGGTGGGAATGTGAATTGGTACAGCCACTATGGAGAACAGTGTGGAGGTTCCTTAAAAAGCTACAAATAGAACGACCATATGACACAGCAATCCCACTACTGGGCATATACCCTGAGAAAGCCATAATTCAAAAAGAGTCATGTACCAAAATGTTTATTGCAGCTCTATTTACAATAGCCAGCAGATGGAAACAACCTAAGTGCCCATCATCAGATGAATGGATAAAGAAGATGTGGCACATATATACAATGGAATATTACTCAGCCATAAAAAGAAATGAAATTGAGCTGTTTGTAGTGAGGTGGATGGACCTAGAGTCTGTCATACAGAGTGAAGTACGTCAGATATAGTAAGACAAATACTGTATGCTAACACGTATATATGGAATTTAAGAAAAAATATGTCATGAAGTATCTAGAGGTAAAACAGGAATAAAGACACAGACCTACTAGAGAATGGACTTGAGGACATGGGGAAGGGAATGGGTAAGCTGTGACAAAGCAATAGAGTTGCATGGACATATATACACTACGAAACGTAAAATAGATAGCTAGTGGGAAGCAGCCGCATAGCACAGGGAGATCAGCTCGGTGCTTTGTGACCACCTAGAGGGGTGGGATAGGGAGTTTGGGAGGGAGTGAGATGCAAGAGGGAAGAGATATGGGAACATATGTATATGTATAACTGATTCACTTTGTTATAAAGCAGAAACTAAGACACCATTGTAAAGCAGTTATACTCCAATAAAGATGTAAAAAACATATTATATGCTCACCAACACAGTTTTACAATGGTTGCCTTATGTAGTTGTCTTTTATATCATTTGGGGAATGAAAGAGTTACAAATAAAAATACATTTTTTTACTATAATTTGTATATACCTATATATTTACCTTTATTGGTGTTCCTTACTTCTTGTTTTGTTGTGGCACTGTCTAGTGTCCTGTTATTTCAGCCTGAAGAATTTCCTTTAGCACTTTTTGTAGGGCAGATCTGATAGTGACAAATTCTCTAAATTTTTGTTTATCTTGAATGTCTTAATTTCTCCTTTTTTTGAAGGATTTTTTTTTCTGGATGTAGAATTCTTGGTTAACAGATATTTTCTTTTAGCTCTTGGAATATGGCGTCCCACTACCTTCCGCTCTCAATGGTTTCTGTTGAGAACTCAGCTGTTAATTTTATATGGATCCCTTGCATGTGATGAGTTGTTTATCTCTTGCTGCTTTCAAGATGTTCTCTTTGTCTTCACCTTTTGCCAGTAATTTTTAAATAAATTTATTTATTTATTTGTTCCTGTGCTGGGTCTTCGTTGCTGCACATAGGCTTTCTCTAGTTTTGGTGAGTTCGGGCTACTCTTTATTGCAGTGCGTGGGCTTCTCATTGCAGTAGCTTCTCTGGTTGCAGAGCACAAGCTCTAGGTGCACAGGCTTCAGTAGTTGTCATGCACGAGCTTAGTTGCTCCATGACATGTAGGATTTCCCAGACCAGGGTTCGAACCTGTGTCCCCTGCATTGGCAGGCGGATTCTTAACCACTGCACCACCAGGAAGTCCCTTTTGCCAGTTTTAATATGATTTGTCTAGCTCTGGATCCCTTGGAGTCTTATCCTATTTAAAGTTTGCTGGCTTTCTTAGATATGTAGATGGTTTTTCATCAAATTTGGAAAGTTTGGACCATTTTTTATTCAAATATTTTTATGTCCTTTTATTTTCTTCTCTCCTTCTCAGTCTCTCCCTCATAAACATATTTGTAAGTTTGATTTGCCTTACAGGTCTATGAGGTTCTGTTCAGTTTTCTTCATTCTTTGCTTGTTTCTCACAGTGCATAATTTCAACTTACCTATTGCTTTGCTTTTCTATGGCTGCTGTAATAAATTGTCACAAATTCTGTTGCTTAAACACAGAAATTGATTCTCTCACAGTTCTGAAGGCCAAAAGTCTGAAATGAAGGCGTCAGCAGTGCCATGCTCCCTCTAGAGGCTCTAAGGGAGAATTCATTTCTTGCCTCTTTCAGCTTCTGTTGCCTGCCAGCATTCCTTAGCTTGAGGCTGCATCACTCCAACCTCTGCTTCCATCTTCACATCTTCTTCTCGTGTGTGTGTGTGTGTGTGTGTGTGTGTGTGATCTCCTTCAATCTCTCTGTAGTAACGATACTTGTGTTGGCATTTACAGCCCAGCAGAATATTCTCCTCATCTCAAGATCCTTAACTTAATCCCATCTGCAAAGACCCATTTTGCAAATTAAGTAACAGTCATAGGTTTCAGGGATTAGGACATAAGCATATTTTCGGAAGCCATTATCAGCCATCCACATCTATTTTTAAGTTCACTGATTCTTTTTTTCTGCCAGCTCGAGTCTGTTATTGAGTCCCTCTATTGATTTGTTTTTCATTTCTGTTATTATACTTTTCAACTCCAGAATATCTACTTGGTGCTTTTTAATATTTCTATCTTTTTATTGATCTTCTCTATTTGGTGAGACATTGTTCTCATAATTTCCTTTAATTATGTAGATGTGGCTTCCTATAGTATTTTGAACATATTTTTGTAGAAGCCAATTTGAAGTCTTTGTCTATTAAGACCAATATGTGGGCTTCCTCAGGAACAATTTCTATTGATTTATTTTTCCCCCCTTTGTGGGCTATACTTTTCCTGTTTATTTGCCTGTATCATAATTTTTTGTTCAAAACTAGATGTTTTGCATTATATAATATGGCAACTCTAGATATCAGATTTCTCCCACCCCTCAGGGTTTGTTGTTGCTGTTTTATTGTTGTTATTATTGATGTTGGTGTTATTCTTTGCTTGCCTAGTGATTTTCCTTGACTAGTTATGTAAAGTCTGCATTCCCTGTAATGTGCAGGCACTGCAGTCTCTGCTCAGTTACCTTAGTAGTCATCTAGTGATTGAACAAAGATTTCCTTAAATTCCCTGAACCAATAAACCTGTCAGCCTTTGCTGAGGGGTTCTGTGTGTGCTTTGGGACACACTTTCAATGTTCTGGCAACTCAGTCTTAGCCTTCACTTCCTGCTTATGCAGCGCCTCAAGGTCAGTCAGAAATGATAGATTAGGATCTTCTTAGGTCTTTCCTGGGCACAAACATGTGCATGTCCTTCTATATCCCTGCACACATGCAAGTCCTTCTAGATTCCTAGGAGTATATTGGAGTTTTTCAAATCCCCCTATGGACATCTCATCACATAGATTTTCTTAAGCATTTTGGCCAACATCTTATTTGACAGAACTAGTTTCACTGCCCTAGGCAACTGCAATGTTAAACAACTGCCAGCAATTGATTTCAACAAATGCCATGGTGATAGAACTTTGCCTACTGAGCCAAGCCTCTGAGTCAGGTCAAAGAATGACAAGCCCTGTGAATGTTGCTTTTTTAGAGAAATTCCTGACTTGGCAAATGACAACAGTCTGGGGAAGGGGCTTTTTGAAAAATTCCAAACCCAGTCTACTAGGCTGCTTGTTTTCACAGCTACCATGGTTGTGAAGCTGCTAGTTTTCAAGGCTACCATGGAGACCATGATGTGACTTGTGTGCCCTGGCACAGGGATAGGCCTAATCAAATAAGGATTTCAAATGACTTTTTTTCTTACAGAAGGATGGGCAAAACATCACTAAGGGATATGTGAACAGCAAGGCCATAATTGACTTATCCACCCTCTCAAATATGATAAAATGCTTAGAATATTCCATCAGGACCAGATATGCACCAAACTGCACCAAAGAAAGGATCAGAGATGCACACAGTGTCTCTATACACAAGGAGTTTTGTTCAAGAAAGGCCCACAGAAATGTAATTTCCCATAGAAAATGCACCCCAGTCTCTTTCCCTTTCACCAAATCCACTCACCAATCTATGATAACCATGAGTTATGCATACAGTGTGTGTGTGTGTGTGTGTGTGTGTGTGTGTGCATCTGTGAGTGAAATTTTTGGATGAAATCACCTTTGGGTAAATATGTAATTGTGTTTCCATGGAAAATTCAGACTATAATTTCTTTGTTGCAAAGTAAAAGGTAACATTTAAATTTTCTTTGGCACAAGTAGGTGATGTAATTGATAGCCAAGGGCAGCTGGAACTGTCTTCAAATATAGAAGGCTGCTACATAGAACTGGTTATTGATGGATTCTATATAGATTTTCAGGAGTTAGAGCAAGAAGGACTCAGAAAAATCTACCAGGAGAATATTTTAGTTCATCTTAAGAATATAGCTTTCTACCTCCCTGAACTTCTCTGTATTGCAATGGGGTGTGACAGGAAGTGAAAACCCCTTTCCAGGGCTACTGCATAGGTGTTGTATGTTTTAGGAGCAAGATAGGATAGTTCTCTTCTGAATTTAGGGTTCCTTTTTCCTATGTGCGTGGAGCACTTAGTAACATTGAAGGGTGACAGAATATGCCACTGATGAAATAAAATTCATATTTTATGGCAAGACGAGAAAATTTTAAACATAAAATTTTTCTTTGCCCATTTGGGCCTCCTCCCTTCTCTTTAATGTGTATTGTGCATCTGCATTAACCAGACCTCCCTAAGAGATAACATTCTTTCTTAATCTTGTAAGGGGTCATGAAGACCCATGACCCAATACTCGCTTTGTAAGTGCAGATGTGGATTATGTAAACTGTCAATACATCATTTGACATATAACCCATTGTCTCAAAAACTTATATAACTGTTCTTTGACCTCTAATGGGCAGAATAGTGCTCAGAGTTTTCTGAATGGTTGTCTCTTGGGTTATGATCCTCAGATTGGCTAGAATAAAATTTTCCACTTCTTTCTTAGTTCAACTGTTGATTAACATTTTTCATCGACATCATTCAAAAATGTGCCTCTTTGGTGTAAAGATTATTTCCAGCTGATTATTTTGAGAAACAGAAGACATAGGAGAAGCTCTGAAAACAGACTAAAAATTACCATTTTGTACAGGAAATTTACATATATAAAAAATCTCCATTTATAAGGGTATCTCCCTCTCTGCACCAGGAAGAGAAGGAAGACTCTAAATCATAAAATAATCTTGTCAGTGGAGAAGGTACCTATTTAAATCTCCATAACAAACTTCTCCCTTCTTAACAGTGCTTTTCCTAGTCGCCTCCCCATAACTGGCCTCCTCCGCACCCTTTCTTTGTTTCAGCTGAAGATGGTATTTAAGCCTGCATTATTCTTTTTTTCAGCTTTGTTGCTATACAACTGACATGTAACACTGTGTAAGGTTAAGGTGTAAAAAGTGATTATTTGATTAATGCTCATATTGTTAAATGTTTACCATGATAAAGTTAGTTAACACATCCTTCACCTCACATAATTACCATTTTGTTGTTATTGTTCTTGTTATGATGCGAACTTAAGACTAAATTCTAAGCCATCTCTTTCAGAGTCATCTATTTTTCCCTGGGTATCTCCAAAGTATATATGAGACATACATTTTAATAAATGTTTTTGTTTTTCTCTTGTTAGTCTGTCTTTTGTTACAGGAGCCCAGCCAAGAACTTCAAAGGGTAGAGGAAAACTTATTTTTCTTCCCTACAACACACAAGAGCATATTTTTCTCTTATATTTAAGTTTTTAATTTGCTTTCAGGAGCCTGTTTTGGATGGAAATGAAAGTGAATGTGAAATAGAGACATAAATGAAAGTTACTCATTACTCAGAGACTGTTTTCAATTTCTGATCTGATTTCTTTGGACTCCTTTTGGCTTCAGCAACCAAAGACTGAAGCCTCTCTCTATGACATTTAAGACAACAACAACTAAAGCAACAAAGACTCTATTCTATTTTGCTCAAACTTTTCACATTCCTGGAGTTTGATTCCATCACACCCACCTTATTTCAGATATCACAAGATCTCCCTATTCCTTCTCAAAGCAAATTTATCCTCTTCAGCCTGATGTTTCCAGACCAACTGTAATCAGGGCCAACCCACCTATCCAGTTTTACTTCTTACTCTTTCTTAATATAAAACTTCCACTAGCCTCACGTTATTCTCCTCACTCTCCTCAGCACATCAACATTTGTATCATGAAAAAGTAAGTAATTAGCAGAGGAAATAAAGCCCAATGTTGCTATATGGTAGTGTGGGAAAAGAGGAAGAACACAGATGTTAATATTTTTCTTTTATTTTTTAATTGAAGATTAGTTAATTTACACTGTTGTGTTAGTTTCAAGTGTAGAGCAAAGCGATTCAGTTACACACACACACACACACACACACACACATATATATATATACTATTTCAGATTCTTTTTCATTATAGGTTATTACAAGATATTGAGTAGAGTTCCGTATGCTATACAGTAAGTCCTTTATGTTTACCTATTTTATATATAGTTATAGAGTTATGTGTATATCTTAGCCCCATATTTCAAATTTATCTATCTCCCGTGACCAAACTATCCACTTTGGTACCCATAAGATTGTTTCCAAGTCTGTGAGTCTATTTCGTTTTTCTAAAAAAGTTCATTTGTATCGTTCTTTTTTAGATTCTAATATAAATGATATCATATGATATTTGTCTTTCTCTGTCTGACTTACTTCACCCAATATGACAATCTGTAGGTCCATCTGTGTTGATGCAAAGGCATTATTTCATTCTTTTCTTAAGGCAGAGTAGTTTTCCTTTGTGTACATGTACCATATCATCATTATCCATTCCTCTGTCGATGGACATTTAGGTTGCTTCCATATGCTGCAATGAACTCCTTATTGATTTTCTGTCTGGCTGATCTGTCCACTGGTGTAAATGGGGTGTTAAAGTCCCACACTATCATTGTGTTACTGTCAGTTTCCCCTTTTATGGCTGTTAGCATTTGGCTTATATATTGAGCTGCTCCTATGTTGGGTGCATGTATATTTACAATTGTTATATCTTCTTCTTGGATTGATCCCTTGATCATTATATAGTGTCCTTCCTTGTCTCTTGCAACAGTCTTTATTTTAATGTCTATTTCCTCTGATATGAGTATTGTTACTCCAGCTTTCTTTTGATTTCCATTTGCATGGAATACTTCTTTCCATCCCCTCATTTTCAGTCTGTACATGCCCCTAGATCTGAGGTGAGTCTCTTGTAGACAGCATACACACGGGTCTTGTTTTCGTATCCATTCAGCCAGTCTATGTCTTTTGGTTGGAGCATTTAATCCATTTACCTTAAAGTACTTATCATTATGCATGCTCCTATTGACATTTTCTTAATTGTTTTGGATTTTTTTTGTAGGTCTTTTTTCTTCCCTTCCTCTTTTGTTCTCTTCTCTTGTGATTTGATGACTATCTCTGGTGTTGTGTTTGGGTTGCTTTTTCTTTTGTGTGTGTGTGTGTCTATTGTAGTTTTGGGGTTTGCTGTTCCCATGAGGTTTCGATATAGCAGTGTGTATAGGTACGATGTTGTTTTAAGTTGCTGGTCTCTTTCCCGCCTAGAGAAGTTCCTTTAGCATTTGTTGTAAAGATGGTTAGGTGGTGCTGAATTCTCTTAGATTTTGCTTGTCTGTGAAGCTTTTGATTTCTCTGTTGAATCTGAATGAGAGCCTAGCTGGATAGAGTATTCTTGGTTGTAGGTTCCTCCCTTTCATCACTTTAAATACATCATGCCACTCTTCCCTTCTGACTGGCAGAGTTTTGCTAAAAAAATCAGCTGAAAACCTTATGGGGATTTCCTTGTATGTTATTTGTTGCTTTTCCTTGGTTGCTTTTAATATTTTTTTCTTTGTCTTTAATTTTTGTCGGTTTGATTAATATGTGTCTCGGCGTGTTCCTCCTTGGGTTCGTCCCGTATGGGACTCTGTGCTTCCTGCACTCGAGTGAGTGTTTCCTTTCTCATGTTAGGGATGTTTTTGGCTATAATATCTTCAAATATTTTCTCAGGCCCTTTCTCTTTCTCTTCTCCTTCTGGGACCCTATAATGTGAATGCTGGTGTGTTTAATGTTGTCCCAGAGGTCTCTGAGACTGTCCTCATTTATTTTCATTCTTTTTTCTTTATTCTATTCTGTGGCAATGATTTCCACCTCTCTGTCTTCCACCTCACTTTTTCGTTTTTCTATCTCAGTTATTCTGCTCTTGATTCCTTCTAGTGTATTTTTCATGCCAGTTATTGTATTGCTCATTTCTGTTTGTTTGTTCTTTAAATCTTCTAGCTCCTTGTTAAACATTTCCTGTATCTTCTCAATCTGTGTCTCCGTTCTTTTCCCGAGATTTTGGATCATCTTTACTATCATTACACTGAATTCATTTTCAGGTAGATTGCCTATCTCCTCTTCATTTAGTTGTTCTTGAGGGTTTTTATCTTGTTCCTTCGTTTGTGACATATTTCTCTGTCATCTCATTTTGTCTAACTTTCTGTGTTTGTGGTCTCCTTTCCACAAGCTGCAGGATCATAGTTCCTCTTGCTTCTTGTGTCCACCCCTGGTGCATGAAGTTGTTGCAAGGGCTTGTGCAGGCTTCCTGGTGGCAGGGACTGGTGCCTGCCCTCTGGTGGGTGGAGCTGGGTCTTGTCCCTCTGATGGGCAGGGCCGTGTCAAGGGGTGTGTTTTGAGGTAGCTGTGAGCTCAGTACAACTTTAGGCAGCCTGTCTGCTGATGGGTGGGGCTGCATTCCTGTCTTGCTGGTTGTTTGGTCTGAGGCATTCCAGCTCTGGAGCCTGTAGGCTGTTGGGTGGGATCGGGTCTTGGTGCCAAGATGGGGACCTCTGGGAGAGCTCACGCTGATCAATATTCTCTGGAGCCTCTGCCACCAGTGTCCTTGCCCCCAGAGAACCTATCCCAGAACAACGATTTAAAAGATGGCTGCTGCTTTTTCAGCAGACTCCATGGAGGACCAGAGAAAATGGAGAATCTTTCCAAAGCTCCCCAGGAACGACAGTTTAAAAGATGGCTGCCTTCTCAACAGAATCCATAGACAACTGGAGATAATGGAACAGAATCTTTCTGATATAGATCATCAGTGTGTTATAAAAGGATATAACTCAGGAACAGCCATATAGGTGAGATGCATAAGACAAGGTATGTGGGAATGGCGTGGATCTTCCATGCTCTCTCCAGGCCTGCCTCTCTCCCCTCTCTCCATCAAATCTGAATGAGAGCCTTGCTGGGTAGAGTATTCTTGGTTGTAGGATTTTCTCTTTCATCATTTAAAATATATTGTGCCACTCCTTTCTGGCCTGCAGAGTTTCTGGGGAAAAATCAGCTGATAGCCTTATGGGAGTTCCCTTTTATGTTATTTGTTGCTTTTCCCTCATTGCTTTTAATACTCTCTCTTTGTCTTTATTTTTTGTCATTTTGATTACAATGTGTTGTGGTTTATTTCTCTGTGGGTTAATCCTGTATGGGACTGTCTGTGCTTCCTGGACTTGGGTGACCGTTTCTTTCCCCAGGTTAAAACGGTTTTCAGCTATTATCCCTTCAAATACTTTCTCCGGGCCTTTCTCTCTCTCTTCTCCTGCTGGGACCCCTATAATGCGAATATTAGTGCCCTTGGTGTCGTCCCTGTGGTCTCTTAAACTGTTCTCATTCTTTTCATTCTTTTTTCTTGTTTCTGTTTGGCAGCAGTGATTTCCACTACTCTGTCTTCCAGCTCACTGATCCGTCCTTCTGCCTCACTTAGTCTACGATTGATTTCTTCTAGTGTATTTTTCATTTCAGTTATTGCATTCTTTAATTCTGTTTGATTTTTCTTTGTATTTCCTAATTATTTGTTAAAAACGTCCAGTTTCTCACTCTGTGCATTCATTCTCCTCCCAAGTTCTTTGATCGTCTTTACAATCAGTACTCTGAACCCTTTCCCGAGTAGATTGCCTGTCTCCACCTCACCTAGTTCTTCTTCTGGGGTTTTATCTTGTTCCTTCGTCTGAAACATTTTCCTCTGTCACCTCATTTTGCCTAAATTGATACTTGTATTTTTATGTATGTGGTAGTTTGGTTACATTTCTCGATCTTGGAGAAGTGGCCCTCTGTAGGAGACATCCTATCTGTCCCTGCAGTGCGCTCCCCTCTCATCCCCCCAAGGGCCAGGGGCCAGCTGGTCCCAGGGTAGTGTCTGGCCTGTGTTTGCAGACTTGATCTGCAGGCTGTGAGACAGTAGTTTTCTTGCTGCTTGTGTCTGCCTCCTGCTGGGTGAGGCTGGTCTAGAGGTTTGTGTAGGCTTCCTGGTGGGAGGGGCTGGTCCCTGCCCCTGGTGGGTGGAGCTGGGTCTTGGTCCTCTGGTGGGCAGGGGCTGTGTCTAGGGGTATGTCTAGAGGTGGCTGTGGGATCAGGAAGTCTTTAGGCAGCCTGTCTGCTGATGGGTGGGGCTGTGTCCCCACCCGGTTGGCTGCTTGGCCTGAGGCATCCCAGCACTGGAGCCTTCAGGCTGTTGGATGGAGCCAGGTCTTGGTGCCAAAATGTCAGCCTCTAGGAGAGTTCACACACATGAATGCTCTCCGATATACCTGCCACCAGTGTCTGTGTCCCCAGGGTGGGCCACAGCCACCCCCTGCCTCCCCAGGAGGCCCTCCAAAACCAGCAGTTAGGTCTGGTTTGGGGTCCTATCAAAGTACTGCTTTTGCTCTTGGTCCCAGTGCACATGAGAATTTGTGTGTGCCCTTTAAGAGTGAAGTCTCTATTTCCCCCAGTCCTGTGGAGCTCCTGCAATCAAGCCCTGGTGGCCTTCAAAGCCAAATGCTCCGGGGGCTCCTCTTCCTGGTGCCGGACACCTGGGATGGGGGGGCCTGACATGGGGCTCAGAACTCTCACTCCTGTGGGAGAACCTCTGTAATGTAATTATTCTCTAGTTTGTGGGTCACCCACCCTTGAGGGTATGGGATTTGCTTATATCATGAGTCTTCCCCTCCTACTAGTCTCGTTGTGGTTCCATCTTTATGTCTTTAGTTGTGGACGATCTTTCCTGGTAGGTTTCAGTCTTTTCCAACGATGGCTGTTCTGCAGATTGTTGTGATTTTGGTGTGCTCATGATAGGAGGTGAGCTTAGGGTCTTTCTACTCTGCCATCTTGGCTGCTCTCCCCTGCTCAGGGTGCATGGGGTGGCCTCATCCAGGGGCACCTGCGGCCGGGCAGGAGTCTGCCTGCGCATCGGTCCCATTCTGTTTCCTCCTACTGCCCGAGCAAGCATAGTCTCGCTTCCTCCGGACGGCACTAATATTGTGACTTTAGGCAAATTACTTAACCTCTGAGCTTTAGTTCCTTCATCAGTAATGTGGATCTATTAATGCCTAGTTAGAATGATGGTTTGGAGTATAACAGAGATTCCAACTGTGTTCACTTCAGAAGTCAGATAGAACTGAAATGCCAATAGGATGGCCCCTTCAACTCCACAGGAGTATGTTTGCATATGAAACCAAGGAGCCTTCTGGGGAAACAGTTACCCTAAAGGGTGGGAGAGTCAAGAATAATGGCTCAGTGTTCAGTGGAAAGATTCTGAGTACAGTATAGGGTCTGCCACTAACATTTGCCCGGTCTCTGAGAACCCATTCCTAAGTCTCATGAAAGTAGGACTTAGAGATTTCACTGGCAACTTTGCCTGTGTTACATGGAACTAGTTAAAGTAGAGTCTGCTTTTCCTCATAAAACAGACCAAGTGGCTCAGGAATCAAGCAGAGAAAGGGGGCATCACACCAGGGAGCAAAAGGAAAATGAAGTGAAATGACTGACACCAGGTAGTAATCAGAAGGAATATATTAGCAGAATACATGAGAACCTCCTGAGGATTCCCAGGTTTCCTTAGGAGGCGTTTCAATGTCCTTGACTTCCCACTGAGGGAGTCTGGGTAGAGCTAGAAAAAAAAATGTTACTATTAATTTGTGGCCCATTTTTTTCCCCAGATTATTTTATAATGAAAAATTTCAAGCGTATACACAAACAGAGCATAGTGTGATCAAACCTCAAGCACCCACCTCCCAGTTTTAACATTTGTCTGCACATGGCCACTCTATATCCCTCTTTACTCTCTCACCTCCTTATTGGAGTAGTCTGTAGCAAATCCCAAACATCATTTCATTTCATCCTAAAATACTTCAGTATGTATTTCTAAAAGATAAGGACCCATTTTTTTCCTCCCAATATTACTGCTGTATCATTATCACAGCTTAAAGACTTCACAATTCCTAATGTCATCAAATAGTCCATCAGTGCTCAAATTTCCCTGACTTTTCTTATACTTTACAGTTAGTTTGTTTGAATTGGGATCCAATCCAAGATCTAGAAATTGCATTCTGTTGATTCATATCTTAATTCTCTTTTAACTTACAAATTATCAGTGATAGGCAGATTAATGCCCCCCCCAACATGTCCACATCCTAAATGCTGAAAGTAATGAATGCATTAGGTTACATGACAAAGGGAAATTAAGGTTGCAGGTAGAATTAAGTTTGCTAATTAGCTGATCTTACAATAAGGCGATTATCCCGTATTATCTGGGTGGATCCAGTGTAATCACAAGGGCCCTGAAAAGTGGAAGAGGTAGACAGGAGAGAAGAATCAGAGGGAGATGCGAGTACAGAAGAATGTCAGAGAGATTCAACATTGCTGGCTTTGATGATGGAGGAAGGCGGCCATGAGCCAAGAAATGTGGGCAGTCTCTAGAAGCTGGAAAGCACAAGGAAATGGATTATACCCTAGAGCCTCCAGAAAGGAAAAGAGCTCTGTCAACACTTTGGTTTTGTCCCAGTGATACCCGTGTTGGACCTTTGACTTACAGAACTGTAAGATAATAAGTTTGTGTTGTTTTAACCCACCAAGTTTGTGGTAATTTGTTAAAACATCACATTGAAAACTAATTCATTCTCTTACCCTCTTTTCTCTCTCTCCATTTATTTCTTGGTGAAACCACATTTGTCCTACAGAATCTCCTACATTCTGAATTTAGTTGATTGCATTCCCGTGGTGTCATTCAACATGTTCCTCTGTCCCTTGTATATCCTGTAATATGGTAATTACATCTAGAGACTTGATCAGATTCATGTCAACTCATCAACATAGCTACTTCATAGGCATTGAGTGGTCTTCCTTTCCCAGGTGATTCTGAGGCATCCAGTCCATGGATCAGCATTCGGAAACCACCGATCTTGTCTGACTCCTAGGAATATTGAAGCCCAGAGAGAAGATGGGACACACACAAGATCACACAGGAAGTTAGTGGCAGAGATGAGACTATAATTCTGATTTGAAATTCATAATACCACCAGATCCTGGGGCTAGATGGATCCTCAAAAGGTCATTGAGGCAGAGCTCACATAATCAGTTTTTTAGATGATTCAACATTTAGCTCATAGGGTAGCCTCAATCTTAGAAAAAGATTTCAAGTCTTTCACCCTAAACTGCTGCCAGAATGGAAAAAAGAAGAGTCAAGTTAACTGGACCCTGGCTAACCTTGCGGTTTGTTCTTCTGGGGAAGCTCTTCCTCAGAGTGACATCCTAGGGTGGCCACCCCAATGTTGCTTCTTGCCACCTTCTGAGTCAGGGTTCAAGAACATAGATAGCCCTTGTGAGAGAATACGCTCACAAACACGCGCGCGCGTGCGCACACACACACACACACGCATGCGTGTGTGCAACTAACATGAGGAGAGTTTGTTTGTTATAATTCGTAAAATCACTTTATCATCCATTATGCTATTTGATCCTCCCCAAAGTCCTGGGAGGTGTTCTGAGCAATAACTATTACCCCCATTTTACACATGAGCAAACTGAGGCTCAGAAAGGTAAAGTGACTTACTCCAGGTCACAAAGATTTCAGATCTGTCTGACCCCAGCCTCTACATCCTTGGGTCCCCCACCCATGTCTTCTTCCCAAACTAAGCCCCTCATGTGTCCACCTGCAGGCTCAGGCCCATCACAGACCCTGATCCAGTCCCCATCAGAGTAACAACTTGGTCAGCACCTTCTTTGTACTAAGCAATAAGACTTGGAATTAAGATGTATTGCTACCCAGGTCACTAGGGAATAACAGCCACCATTTATTGAGTACCTACCACCTGCTAAGTATTCTTCTAAGCCCTTAGATGGATTCCCCACCACACTATTTTCCACACTTTATGGGAGAGGAAAATGAGGCTTAAGAGAGATTATTGACTTGCCCAAGATCACACAGCCAATAAGTGGAAGATACAAGATTCAAATTCGAACCAGTCTAACTGTAGACTGCCCTTCTCCCCTACCCATGCTGCCGTAACACATGCAATTCTGAGCACCCATGTGGCCTCTGGGTGGCAGCCCTCACTCCTCTTCACTGAAGGAACAGGAAAGGATCGTGATCAGGGTCTAACTGCACGGTGCTAAAGGCTCAGATGAGGTTAGGGACCATGAATGCTAAGCAGGGCCAAGCTACCCAGGACTGGGAGGTGTTCCCAGCAGCACTTGGCTGCCCGGGAGAACATCAGCAATGATCTTTGATTTGAGGTTCTCCGGGTAAGATGGAGGAAGGATGGGGACAAGGAGAGCTGAAGGTATTGGCAAATGAAACGCTGAAGCAATGGACCAGGTGGTCCAGGCTGGAGGAGAAAGGCAGGTTGGATCCCAGGCCTGAGGTCTCTGTGGGGTCCAAGATTAGGTAGGCATAAGGAACTGACAGAAAGGGGAAGGAGACTGGGAAACATGGTAGGGGTGTGAGGGGCAGAAAGGGGACATGGTGTCATAACATTTTAGAGGTTATGAGGTTATCCCTTTTGGATGTGGACAGATTTTGGATGTGGACAGATCTTGGAATTGGGAGTTGAGAAGGAGCAGAGATGAAGGTCCAACAAGCTTTGATCTGTAACTGGAGGGAACAAATGCCTTCTCTTGAGATGAGCCTCAGGCAGCAAAGACCATCCTGTCCCTGGAAGGGGTTCAGCCTCAGTCTTCCTAGATGGTATATGGAGCTGGATTTTTCCCCAAACACAGTTGGCTTGTCCCATTGGACTGAGCTCCTTTATGCCCCTTCCCCTCCATCACAGCTCACTGCCATGCAGCAACAATGGCCAGAGGCTACCTTTGGTCACGTTGAAGACAACGTCACTTAGGGATGCCTCAGAGAAGAGGGTATCCAGTAGAAGGACATCTAGCTACTTTGATGAATCAGGGCAAAGGTGGCATCAGGAACCTAGAATAGGCTGGAACTCAGAAGGAGACCTCGGTTCTAGCTCTTCCTCCGCAGTAGACTGATTTGTGACCTTGTGCCAGTCCCTTCCTTTCTCTGGGCTTAATGTACCCGTTAGCATAAGGACGAGTTGGACTAAATGACTCTACGTACCTTTCCAGCTCTAAATTCCTAGGCTCAAATCTAACAAGGGATCAGCTGTGTAAGGAATGGGAACTAATGTATGGCAAGTTATTGAAGGGATTTTAATGGGATCACACAGGGATTATTGAATTTATTTTTGAAGCTTTAAGGTGTGCTGCCGTTTACTCCTCTGCTTGTCTAGGGACAATTGCTGAGTTTCTTCATACCGAAGTTGATCAAGCTGGTTGCATAACAGAGTAGAGGCTGCTAAGAGCCGTAGGCTGGTTGAATACCTATCATATTATTGGGCTCTGAGGCAAAACTGAAACTGGGTTTTCTCCTTCCTTCCCTCCTCCAATCCTGAACTTAAGGAAGAGAAGGAGTGTGTCTAAATTAACATTTAGAAGATGGACTAAATAGACACATCAGGAAACCTCATTAATCTTCCAGTAGTCACCCATCAGCTGGCATTGCAGCATAGCCTTAGGTCATCCCATCTCACTCAACACCTTCTCCATGCTGTGGTTGATCATGACCCATCCTGCAGAATGCTTTGGGGGAAACTAAAAAGGGAGTTTAGAAGGCTTCTAGAGTTGCCTACAGGAAACAATATGGATGTCTACCAGCATCTATCCCCCTGTCACTAATTGCCACAAAAGAGAGAGTCAGAGAGGGGAAGGGAAGCATTGAGAGACACTGGGCAATTCCAGCCAGAGCTGTACCACTGTTTGGCTTGGGCAGTGCTTAGCATGATGGGAGGCAGGACAGGGGAAGGGGAATGGAGCAAGTGTCTGATTACCATTTTCCTCATAAGACAGGGCCAGGACTGGGCCAGCTAGTCTAAAAAGTTTACCGACTGAGGTCAAAGTTGTATGCAGAGAGGCCACAACCAGAGCATAAGCCCCAAGACAGCATGCCAGTGGATGAGCTGAGGTTCCAGCACTGCTCAATCAACCCCAAACGCCAAGACCCAAGGAGGACCAATGGTATAATCAAGGTCAAGAGCCAAGAGTGTGCATTGCAAAAGGATGAAATTGGAGCAAATGCAGGCCAGGAACATGCAAGGGGGTGCCTCAGAGGCTTGTCATAAACAGCCTTGTGGCATTTATGAGGCATGGGGTACCTAGTTTGTGCATTTCTCCAGTTGGCTTAAATGGCCAGAGCAAAGATGGAGCACCCCTATCTCCAACACATACATGCTATTCCCTGGTAAGGGTTGGCCCTGGACTTCACTTTATTGGTGAAGGAATCTAATGGGTTCATGGGCGTTCCTGAGATGGAAGGTGGCTTTTCACAAGCTTTCGCCTGGCCCCAAACCCTTTACTGCACCAGAAACTGGGGCTGACTGTGGTGCTAGTGGAAGTTCAGACTTCCTCCATTCTGCTCTCCAGTTCCCCATCTCAACTAGCTGGGGCTGGACACAGGGCTAGAAGATGGGGAATGTGCTCCAGGCAGGGCAGGTGGAGCAGCGGCAGTAGCTGATAAGTGAATCTTCATAGACGTTGACAGCTGGAAACAGAATGCCATGGGGTTTGTTTCCTTAGTAACTGTTTCCAGATCTTTTCAGGGGTAAGGGTGATAAAGATGGCCTCTGTATGGAGATTGTCTTCTCTGGTGCTCAGGGATGAGTGTTGGCTTCACATTATTCCTCTGTAAACTCCAGTGGGTCCTATAGAAATTTTTGAAGCTATGCTGCTCATGCAAGTGGCTGAGGGCTGCTGGTGGTGCACTGAGGGGTGGAGTAGTAGCAGAAGTAAATGCCACCATTGGGGTAGAATGGAGAACAGCAGCCAGTTATACCCATAGATTCAGCAGCAGTGAATCTAAGCTTAGTGTCAGTAAGAAGTGTAACAGCTGAGGTACTCTCTTGCTAGGCTCTGATTATTCCTGGGTTGTGGATGATAGGCTAGAAAGACAGAGGTGGAGAGGGCACTGAACAATACTTTCCAATGTATCATCGCCCAGTCCTGCTGTGGCTTTAGGAGGACACTCACGTCAGTTATGAAGTTCATGGTGATTGTGTCCAGGAGCACTTCCATTGAAAATCAGATTGCGGATCTCTTTGGGAGACTGGTTATGCACTTGAGTTTTGGTGCCTGATTTCTTAGGTTTGAGTCCCAGCTCTGCGACTCACTGCACGACCTTGGGCAAGAAACCTAACACACTTGGTGCCTCCGATTTTTGTAAAATGGGGATAAATAATCGCACGTATCTTTTAGGACTTCTGTGAAGGCTAAATGTGAGCATTATGTGAAGCACACAGTTCAATGCCTAGACCATAGTAAATGCTCACTCAATAAAGAGAAGCTATTATACTGTGTCTCTTTCAGGTCTGTCTTCACTCCAATGCATGTGTCACAGAGGGACATATATTAGAAGGCATCGGACCAAAAGCAGAGCCATCAAGGGTCCTGGCAATCCATGTTTTTTAAGGGATATGGTGCCCTGCCAGAGTAGCATTAGGCAGAAGGAGTGCACTTCTCTGCACTTTTCTCTTGGGAACCCATAAACAGCCATTTGTATTCTTGGGGACCCCCTATGCTGACTCTTCACTTTTTCCTGGTGCTGCCATGTATGGACATCTGTTCCTTGCTCCTTTTGGATGAATATAACCACCTTCCTGCTGTGGAGGCATCCCCTCTGCTTTCTGGATGGAACCCAGAGGTCTCCTGGTGGGCAATGTGGTTACTTGGTCAGGATGTGGAAGAATGTCTGGAGTCAGGGTTGGCAGTAGGACCCAGAGATCACGGACAGTGTCTCAGGCCCTTGGAGTTGTCAGGGTTATGGAATTTCAAGCTCAGACGGCTAGGACTAAGGTGATGTGTGGAGGAGAACGGCGGAGGCATTGACTGCCTCTGCACTGGGTGTGCACAGCAATGTGGTGGGAGGTTCCGTAACAGGTTCACCCCATCACCAGCAGGGGGCAGCATCTGCCCAGATGGCAGGGTAAGTGGGTCAGGGCCAGATCTGAAACTGTCTGCCCAGAGCCCCTGAGCATGCTATGACGTGGATTAGAAACAACAGGTGACAGCTGCCCTTAACACTACCAGAAAGAAAGAAGGCTCACAGTACAGCTGGGCCTAGGACTGAGGGATTTCCCAGGATGTAGGACTTTCAGTTTTAAAACCAGAGCAGTCCTGGGCAAACTGGGACAAGTTGGTCACCCTAAGTAGGAACGCAGAGCTGTCTCTCCCTCTCTCTCCATTATCATCTGTTCTACCCGGTGCTCGGTGCTCTGCCAATTCCACATGGTGGGGGCGGGGGTGGGTGGTCAGTGAGAGCTATGCTGATTATACAAGAGGTCAAATTAGAAAGTGGGAGTGCTGGGGAACAAACCAAGGCTTCTAGGCAGAGAAATAACATTATCAGGTAGATGTATTATGGCCCCGATATTTTATTATGAAAAAAAATTACAT
Organism: Lagenorhynchus albirostris; assembly: GCF_949774975.1. Classification (NCBI taxonomy): domain Eukaryota; kingdom Metazoa; phylum Chordata; class Mammalia; order Artiodactyla; family Delphinidae; genus Lagenorhynchus; species Lagenorhynchus albirostris. The sequence continues at coordinate 78,534,393 of NC_083116.1, forward strand.
ATACAGCAAATTTTACAGGTAGCACCCATATGCCCGCACCTAGATCCTACAATTAGCATTTTACTGGACTTCTTTTATCACATGTCTATTCTTCTATCCATCCACCAATCCACCTAAGTTTTGATGCATTTCAAAATAAATTGTAGACATCACTACACTCTTCCAAGCATTTTTGAGGTTTAGTGGAGTCAGATAGACCCAAATTTGAAGTCAGTTGACTTCTACCAGCTTAAATTTTCTCATCTCTAAGTTGATGACACTGAGTGTTGGTAGGAAGATTTGATTTGTTTACTTTATGAAACACTCAGATAATGCTTTCTATGTGCAACTCATAAATCTTATCTCATTTAATCCTAGTAACAATCCAATGAGGTAAATTCTGTTATTAACCCCATTGTACAGATGAGGTTTCAAGAAGTTAATGAGCTCCCTGAAGGTCACACGGTCAGCAAATGGCATTGCTGAGAGTTGAATCCAGACTCTCTGGCTTTGGTATCCACGCTCTTAGCCACTACACTATGCTGCCTCCCACAGCGCCCACTAAATTCTGGACATCCAGTGAATGGTCACCCTCACCTTCTTTGTTTTTAAATCTTTCACTGCAACCCCACACAGTAGGTATTATCTCCAGTTTACAGATGAGGAAACTGGAGGTTGGAAAAGTTTGATAACTTCCTCAAGAATGCACTGCTAATAAATAAAGGATTGGGGATTTGAACCCAGGAACGACTCATTCCTGGGTCAGTGTCATTTCCCTGTACTGCACAGTACAGAAACCACTGAAGTGCACATGAGCCTAGACCACTTATGGGGGATTCTTGTTTAGGGATGGTCTTTCCTCAGCCATAGCAGAAAAGAATGTGGTGAAAAGAGGGGCTTCTGCCTAGTTACCATGAGGGGCCCGTGTCTTTTTATAGCTATGAAACAGACTCAGTGGCAAGTGGCAGCAGAGCCTCGGAATCTCATCAAGCTCCAGGAAAGGAACCATGACTCTTAGCTATCAACTCTCCCTCTGAGGGAGGCCTTACATGGGGGCAATCCCTTCCCTATTGTACCCTGCCTCCTCTTCCCTTTTCTCCCCCACCCTTCTCCTCCCCTTCCCTTCCCTTTCTCTTCCTCCTTCTCCTCCTCCTCCTCCCCCTCCTCCTCCTCCTCCTCATCATCATCTTTGGCCTCTCAGGAAGCCAGTCATAATCATTATCATTTTCTTCCTCATAGCTATCATTTACAGAATGCTTCTCAAGTGTTGTTCTAGGCACTTTACATATATTATTAGCTCATTTAATCTTCACAACAATGCCATGAGGAGAGGACTACTACTATTCCTACCTCACATATGAGATATTGGAGCCCCAGAGAGGTTAAGTACCTAACCTAAGGGCACCTGGCCCTGAGTTAACAGCCTTCCCAGAGTTCACCTTGGGAGATGTTGATCATTGCAAAGATGCTGATAATCGCTATGGGAAAGCTGGGGGCATAATAGTAACAGGGAACTGGACTTAAGAGCAGAATTGCTAAAATTGCCTGGCCTTCCCCTGTGGAGTGAGCACCTATCCTCAGTGTAAAAGTGACCCATCTGTCACAAAGCAGGTATACAATCATCCCCACTGTGTCAAACGTGTAAAGAGAGCCCCAAACCGGGTTATTCCCAGATTGGAAGGCCTGGGTTCTAGTTGTGGCTTTGCTCTTAACCCGCTAAATGACCTTGGGTAAGTCAGTTCCCCTCCCTGGGTCTCATTTATAAAATGTAATACTACTAACAGTACAGGGCTATTAATGTGAGCATTAAATGAGAATGTTGAAGAAGGTGCTTTACAGCATCTTACCAATATAACAAATAACTTCCCTTACTCTCCTCCTCCTCCTTCATCTCTCTCTCCTTCACCTGCCTCGTCTTCGTCTTTTACTCTATTTTGTTCCTTCTCTTCCTTTCTTTAGTCTCCTCTAACCAGGTCTCAGACTTATCTGAAGAACTGCTCTTAGGCAGAAGAAACACAGGCTTTAAAGGCAGACAGACCTAGCTTTGCCTCCTGGCTCTGCCCCTTCCTAGTGCTTTGTTAGGCAACTATTTTACCCTTTTTGAGCCTCAGTTTTATCATCTGTAAAAATGGACACGCATAATGCCTTCCTTGTAAGGTTTCTGTTGGATGATGTGGTAGGTTGTCTGCAAAAACGACCAAGAATTGCCCCCATCTCTGGCATACATGCAGCTCCTCCCATCAAGAGGCGGAGTCTCTTTTCCCCACTCCTTAAATCTGGGCTGGCTCTGTGACTTGCTTCGACCAATAGAGTACAGCAGCAGTTTTGCTGTATGACATCTGGTCTTATGCCACAAAAGGCCTTGCAGCTTTTGTTTTCACCCTCTGGGAAGACTGCTGCCACATTAAAAAAAAAGTCTCACTATTCTACTTGGAGAGAGAGGCCCAATGGAGAAAGAAAGGCCCTGGAGAGTAAAATACTACAAAGGGAGGTGGGAGGCCCAGCCAGCCCACAGCTGTTTCAGCCACCACAGCTGAGGTATCAGATATGAGAGAGCACACATCTTGGGTCCTTCAGCCCCAGCCAAGCTGTCTGAGGCAACACCACATGGAATAGAAATAAGCCATTCCCAGCAAGTCCTGCTCAAATTGCAGAATCACGAGCAAACAAATGGTGGCTGTTTTAAGCCACTAAGTTTTTGGGTGGTTTGTTTCACAACAGATAGCTGAACCAGAAAAATTAAATGAGATGGTAGCACCCCACCCAGTGGCTGGCAGGTATAGGTACTCAACACTTGATTGTTCCCTTCCCATTCAGAGGTGTTCCCTGGGAAACAGCTGACCTGGCTAGTTGTGCTGCAACTGAATTGACAGATCTGACCTCCAGTGTGCCAAAGATGCAAAGCAATGACCACTTCTCCTATACTTTACGGGGACCTGCTGAGAGCTATACAGGTTAAGGTGTACTCCAAATTACACAGCTGAGTGTCCTCCCTTTGCCCAGAGTGAGTCTAGGCCTCCTTAAAAGCAGGCTTGTAGCTGAACAAAATCTGGGGTGGTAGAGTAATGTCAGCTAAGACAAATAGTGTTTCTTTTGACCGCTCATCCAATCTACCTGGTGCCAGAGGCACAGGGGTAGAAGTACTTACTACATGCCTGGCATTGAGTGCTTACTATATGCCTGGCATTGCTCACAACAGTGCCAGAAGTAGGTACTGTTATTTTCCCAGATGAGGACACTGAAGCACAGAGAAGTTTCTGTCAACTGTTGTGTTTCTGGAAAGCATTGGGACAGTTTAATGTTCAGGATATTAATTAGGGTGCCCTTGGGATCAACACTTGTAGAAGAAAAGGGAAGAGAAGGAGGCAGGATTGGACAGAGGGAGCTATTGAACTGCAACTCAGTCTTAACGGAAACCACAGTCCACCCATGGGGAGCTCTGAAGCTGGGATGACCCTTTGGAGTTGTTCCCTATTGTATCCTCATAGGGGAACAGGCCTTTACATTCCTGCATCAGTCACTGAATTCCTAGTCCCTGATTTCTAGTTCAGAGTTATTTCACCTACTCCTGTGATCAAGCCATCCCAAATGGGAGAAAAGCTTAAAAAAGTGATCATGGAGAAAAAGTAGGAAAAAAAATGGACTCTGGTACCAGACAAATCTGTGTTCAAATCCTGATACTTCTCTTACTATCTGTCTGTTTAACTCTGCACAAGTTATTTAACTTCTCTGAGCTTCAGTTTACATTTTTGGAAAATGGCAATAAGAATACTTAGCTTGAAAGGTTGTTTTGAAAACCAAATACAATCATCTATATAAAGCATCTTACATAGAGACTTGACACAGAGTAGGCACTGAGTACATGGAACTTATTATAAAAATAGGGTAAATTATTATGCGGTGGTGTGCCTGGTTTTCTCACTTGTAGGGTGGAGTGAATAAGAGTAAAGAAGAGCTACCCAGAAGGGGAAAGGGCATTACATCTTTTCTGTTACCTGGTACTTGTAGGCACTGAGTCAGCATTTACTCCAATGAACAAATGTTTATTTAAAAGGATTTGTACAGACATAACGCTCTTACTTTCAAAGAGAAGAGGAACCTTTTATATATTATGAACACACAGACGCTGTGGCAACTTAAAACTACAGCTAAGAAAGGAAGGAAAAATATCCCCCCTCCCCAGCCAGGAGCTAACACTTTTTCAGTCAGCCAGCCCCAATCCCTGTCCCTTAAGTTTGAGAGTGACTTGACTAGAGATGTGGCTTTGGAGGAGGGAAGAGCTGTAGGGCTTGGGGAGCCTGGTGCCTTTTCTTTTGAGAGGGAAATCCACCTACACAATCCACAGAAAAAGGGGTGGCCAAAAGCTGACCTGAGCTGAGGCTGCCTTAGAGAAGAGAGACTGGAGTAGAAATCCCACCTACCTGCATGTGTAAAGTGATTGGCATTCACTTGAATCTCAACCCACTACTCTGACCTCTAAGATATACCATTTGAGTAAGTGCCAGAGTAATGGTTTTGAACAAAAGTCGACACAAATGTCAGCCTGGGGCCTCTCCAGCCTAAGGCAGCCCCGATAGCAGAACCCTCAGACCAATGACTTAGGCAACGAGTTAGGCAGGACTTGTGGAGTGGGTCTGGCTCCCTGATTTCACTGTGGGGAACATCTGCTACTGATTTTCAAAAGCTAGGGTTTATTATGGGAGAAAAGCCCACAGATTTTAGGATCCCCAGACACATAGCCTGGTACCTGAGAACTTTAATATATCTGGGAAACTGCCAGGTGGTGGGGTGGTGAGCTCAATAATAACAGCCAGGCATCCCAAATGAATATGAAAAAGGAGAGCTTGTCCAAGCTACCTCCGGGCCTTGAGGATGAGATGAGGTTGCGGGTGGGGCAGATAAATGCACCAAGCCTATTGAAAAGTCCAGCAAGAAGACTGTTGTCCCTTCAGAGCCTAAGGCAAAGGTACAGGGAGGGGGCACACTGGAGCCTTCACCTGAAACAAGATATGGGTCTCCCCAGGCCCTCAGGCCTTAGGCCCCAGGCCTCAGGCACAAGAGACAGAGAATCACATCTGGGACTTCCGCCCTTCCCTTAGCTCCAAACAAGGGCAGGGGTTGAAATGTGGGTGAGAGAGAAGGGATCTTTAGACACAACTGTCATTAGCACCTGAACCACATCTCTTCCTAAACCAGAAACTCCAAGAGCAAAAAGAAATAAGAGCAAAGTGAGAGAGGGGTTGTGCTTCCATCACATTAAATAGGAGACTTTGTAGAGGTGGGGAAGGGTTGTTTCACATGGAGACATCAATCACTCTGGCCAAGGGGAGGGGTTATGAGCAGCAGAGCTCTAAGTGTTCTCCCTCTTTTCATTCATCCTGCTTCCGTTTTGGCTTTTTGGGGTTCCTGGACCGACTCTTGGCTTTGCACAGAGGGCATATAGGTGCATTCCGGTGAATTTGTTGGTGACATGACAAGCAGGCCTGGTGGGAGGCACAAGACAAAGCAAGTTAGTGGTCAGATTCTTCTAGGCCATGGCTCATCTTTCCCAGGGGCCCCCACAAGCAATTGCGATTTCCCAACAGGAAGGAGCAAGACCCAAGCAATGAGTCCCAAGTAGCAAGATCTGTGCTGGATGTAAGGGATGCAAAGGATATAAGGGAGTGAGAGTCAAAGAGGGGTACTGAGGAAAAATATCCAAAATTTGGCAATAAGGCAAAATGTGAATTGCATATTCATTAAGCATTATACTGGAGCATGGTCTAACAGGCTCACTCAAGGATTATTTAATTCTCTAGGACAGGTATCAATAAACTTTTTCTGTAAAGGCCAAGATAGTAAATATTTTGGACTTTCTTTTCAGGTCATATGATTTTAGTTGCAACTACTCAGCTCTAACTGCCTTACATAAAAGAAGCTATAGACAATACATAAACAAGCAGGCATGTGTGGGGGCCAATAAAACTTTATTTACAAAAACAGGGAGCAGGTCACACTTGGCCTATGGGTTCTGGTTTGCTGACCCTTGCCCTAGGAGAATGTCTCTTTGTTTGACTATTTACTACTTATTTAAAAAATTGAAGTATAGTTGATTTAAAATGTTGTGTTAGCTTCTGGTATACAGCAAAATGATATAGATGATAGATAGATAGATAGATATTCTTTTCTGTTATGGTTTATTACAGGATATTGAATATAGTTCCCTGTGCTATACAGTAGGACCCTGTTGTTTATCTATTTTATACATAGTAGTCTGTATCTGCTAATCCCAAAAGCCTAATTTACCCCTGTCCCACCCCCTTTCCCCTTTGGTAACCATAAGTTTGTTTTCTATGTCTGTGAGTCTGTTTCTGTTTTGTAAATAAGTTCATTTGTATCATATTTTATATTTCACATATAAATGATATCATATGATATTTGTCTTTCTCGGTCTGACTTACTTCACTTAGTATGATAATCTCTAGGTCCATGCATGTTGCTGCAAATGGCATTATTTCATTCTTTTTAATGGCTGAGTAGTATTCCATTGTATATATGTACCACATCATCTTTATCCGTTCATCTGTCGATGGACATTTAGGTTGCTTCCATGTCTTGGCTATTGTAAATAGTACTGCTATGAACATTGGGGTGCATGTACCTTTTTGAATTAGAGTTTTCCCTTGGATATGTGCCTAGGAGTGGGATTGCAGGATCATATGGTAACTTCCATACTGTTCTCCGTAGTGGCTGCACCAATTTACATTCCTGCCAACAGTGTAGGAGGGTTCCCTTTTCTCCACACCCTCTCCAGCATTTGTTATTTGTAGAATTTTTAATGATGGCCATTCTGACCGGTGTGAGGTGATACCTCATTGTAGTTTTGATTTGCATTTCTCCAACAATTAGTGATGCTGAGCATCTGTTCATGTGCCTATTGGCCATCTGTATGTCTTCTTTGGAGAAATGTCTATTGAGGTCCTCTGCCCATTCTTTGATGGGATTGTTTGTTTTTGTGTTATTGAGTTGTATGAGCTGTGTTTATATTTTGGGAACTAAGTCCCTGTTGGTCGCATCATTTGCAAATATTTCCTCCCATTCCTTAGGCTGGCTTTTCATTTTTGTTTATGGTTTCCTTTGCTGTGCAAAAGCTTATAAATTTGAATAGGTCCCATTTGTTTACTTTTGCTTTTATTTCTATTGCCTTGGGAGACTGACCTAAGAAAACACTGGTACAATTTATGTCAGAGAATGTTTTGCCTGTGTTCTCTTCTAGGAGTTGTATGGTATCATGTCTTACATTTAAGTCTTTAAGCTGTTTTGAGCTTACTTTTGAGTATGGTGTGAGGGAGTGTTCTAACTTCATTGATTTACATGCAGCTGTCCAGCTTTCCCAATACCACTTGCTGAAGAGACTTTCTTGTCTCCACTGTATATTCTTGCCTCCTTTGTCGAAGATTAATTGAACGTAGGTGAGTGGGTTTATTTCTGGGCTCTCTATTCTGTTCCACTGGCTATAAATACTTTTCCATTAAATAGTATACTATTTGACTATTTACTATTGATCAGGGCCCAGATGCTGTGACTTAATGTTGATAAGGCACAAATGGCTTTTGCCCAGTAGAGATGCAAATTATTTTTGTTACAAAGAAAAGGTAATCCTAAAGATTACAGTTTTATTTTCCTGTAGGACATTAACCTGTAGGACATTATTTTCCTGTAGGACATTAACCAGTTCTGGATTTAACATTGCAAACTTATTTTGGCATTCCTTTCTTTTCTTGACTATATAATTATCCGTTCCTCTAATGCTTCTGGAACCAGCTTTGTGATGCTGCTGGCTCCCTTGTTAATGACACACATTCACTATATATTTGTCCGAGTCACGTTTCTAACTTTCTGAAAATTATACCTTAGCAGAGCCTGCCAATCTCCCTGCATTCTAACCTCTCTGGGAATATGAGGCAACAAGACCAGTGGCTCTACTATAGCACACATACACACCACCCCTTCCTCTGTGTCCCAAGCGAAGGCTGTTTTAGGAAGACCCCAAATAAGTAAGGCCAAAGCCCCAGACCCAACCTTCCATGGGGCGGCTTGAGGATACCTTGCTTCCTCCACAGTCCATACCCAGCTCACTCACCTTCATAGGTGGGGGCTGCTGCCTGAAGGTGGCTGTCTGCCGAGTGTCCTGCTTCCTAGCCACTTGGAGTTGTTGGGCGGCAGCGGCTGCGGCGGCCAAGGATTCAGGGATTGGGGGCTCCTGAGGCTCCGTCTGCCACTCTGCTTTCTGCTTCTCAAAGTAACTTTGGAGATGAGAGACATTAGCTGGATCATTCTGAAAGCAAGGAGAACCTTGCCCCTCTTAAGGACTCCATGCTAGAGAACGAAGGGGGTTAGGCTGTGGCTCACTGTAGGAAGTTCCTGCACCCTCTCCAGCCCAAGGCTCTTTTCCCTGGGTACCAGGCCCACTGTGTGTTGGGAAGGGTACTCCTCCTGCTCCTTGGCTCTGACAGGCCCAGAAAAATTTTAAAAATCCCAAAGCTAGCCAAGTCCTCAAAGGGCATTTGTCTGCCCTCCATCCCATGTTCCTTTGCAGTATTCCTATTAAGTGTTCTCAGGCCTCTGCTGGCATACCTCTAGGAATAAGAAGCTCACCACTTCCACAGGCAGCCTGCTCTACCTTAAGGAAGTATGTTCCCTTGTATTCCTTCTACTGAAATGAGCTCTGTGTCTCTGTAAAGTAAGCCTAGTTCTTAACTCTGGGTCTTAAGATAAAGTTCCAGGCTAGCCCCTGGAGGCCATGAAAGCTCACCCTTCTGTGTGTTCAAGGTTTCTGGACACCCCTTCTAGACCTTGACTTGGAAAGTGACCTCTTAAGAGTCACAGACACATACACACACAAAGAGTCATAGACATAGTCTTGTATTGTCAAAATTGCACAAGGAACTTTAAAAGCCATCTAGTAATTCTAGTCTAATCATCTAACAGCCCAACACAGAGACTTACCCAAGGTCATGCAATGAGTCGGCCACTGACAGGCCTGGGGCTAGGACTGGGTACCCTGACTTTCAGACCAGGCTTTATGTGTGTATATATACGTGTGTGTGTGTGTGTGTGTGTGTGTGTGTCTGTGGTGTATGTTGCAGGGACAGGAGGCAGGCAGCTTACTCCAAGGAGAGCTTCTCCTCCTCTTCACATAGGTCAGGGAGCCTCTGCAGGCCCAGAGTCATGCGCAGGGCATCCACATGTTCCTTCAGCGGCTTATACTCATCATGTAGCCGCCGGGTAGACTCTAGCAGCTTGTTTAGGTCATTCTCAGACTGTTTGATGGTGTTTTCCATCTGGAACACAGAGTGAGGCAAGCACAGAGAAAAGACTCCAAGATTCTCAGCGAGGCTGTACAGCTGAGTGGATAATAGCACAGGCTCCAGAGCCAAACCAATCTGTGATCAAGTCCTCAACCCACTATGTATTCTATGTGACTCTTGTCAAGCCTCAGTTTTTTCATCTGTATAATGGTGGTAACATTCATACCTACCTCATATAATCTTGGTGAAGATTCAACGATTGAATTCATATAAGCGCTCAGTACAGGGGCTAACACAGAGTAAAGGCTCAATTAGTGGTAGTTATTATTCAAATATAGCATCTTAGAGCTGGAATGGCCCTTAGAGTTCATGTAGTGCACCCCACCACCATTTTACAAATCAGAGAATTGAGACTCAGAGAGAAGTAACTTCCTCAGAGAAATGCTTCCTAGGAGCAAAGACTACATAAAGACTCAGGGCTTCTGCCTCCCAGACCAGTGGCTTTTCTCCTAGATCAGTGGTTCCCAAAATGCAGTTACCAGATCAGCAGCATCAGCGTCAACTGGGAACTCATTAGGAATGTAAATTCTCAGGCACCACCCCAGATATAAGCAATCAGAAATTCTGCGGTGAAGTCCAACAATCTGTGTTTTAACAGGCCCTCTAGGTGACTCATGAGGCATGTTCAAGTTGGAGATCCACTGGCCCAGATTTTCAGCCCCTCTGTGACTAATACCTTGTTTATTTCTCTATCCTTAGTTAGCTGGCAGCAGAACTGCCAACTCCTCATGAGACCCTGATATCCTGTGATCTTGTGACACAGACAATCCCAGGTAACTACTGTCCAAATTGCATTCATATTTCCTTTAAGACCCTAGGCCTGGCAATATCAGGAAGTAGATATTGCCACAGAAATGAGTCTCCCAAGAATAGAAACTTAGCTCCTTCAAACGTGATTTAAAAAAAAAATTCTCATTATCATAGGCTCTAAGGGTTGGAAAGGGCCTTACAGGTCAGCACCTCCAACCTCCCTCCTGGTGAAGGAATCACCAATACTGCAGCCCAGACAGGTGATCATTCAGACTCTGCTTTAATAACTCTATAAAGTGGGGGGCTTATCACCATAGCAGGCAGTTCATTCCCCACATTCCAAGGGTCTCCAAAAGAGAGACTGTAATGAGGGAGCCCCAGTTGGGTAGGCTGGCAGAGATGGTTTGTTTGGCTTAGTTGGAAGCTTTGGAGCCCTAAATTTAAGTTAGATCCCCAAGGCACCTGCCTGCTCTGCTTTTCCCCAAGGCTAGCTCTCAACTTCTAGACTCCCAGAATGAGAGCACATCAGTGCTGAGTGAGACCTCAGAGGTGACTGAATTCCTCTCATGGTACAGAAAAGGAAAATGAGGCCCCGAGAGAAGAAGGAACTTGTCCAGTGATATACAGTCGATCAGTGACAGAGCCAGGGCTGGATCTCAGAACTCCTGGATTCTTCCATTTCACCATAGCCTGATGCCTACTCCCCCAAATCGGCCACAGCCATATCTCAAGGAGAGTCCACAGCACTCACCACTGCCTATTCCTCCTCAAAGGGCCCAGAAATAGGCTTCAGGCAGCCAGCCACATACCACATTGATATCAGCGTGGATCAGTCGGAGTTCCTCCACATGGGCCATTTTCTCCTGTAGCAGGAGGTCCATCTCCTGCTTGTATTCCTTCAGGTGCCTCTCCTCTGATTCAAGGGCCTCAAACTCAGCCTTCAAACGGGTCTTGATCTTTTCCATCTGCAGGGTCTTGTTCCTGCCATTCCCCCAAAGGAGGAAACAGACCAGCAGGAGAAGGCAGGAAAAGGGAAATGGAGTACAGAGTTAGGGAAATGGAGTACAGAGTTAGGCTCTGAGCCAGGGCTATCTTGTTAAGCCATCTTTCTAAGCTTCCCTCTCTTCAGGCAGAGGCAGCCTGAAGCCGTCCCCACAAAGGCAGGAGATTCTTTCTTCTAAGCTAAAAGCTCAGTGGCTCTTGAATGGGGATGATTTTGTTCCTTGATGGAGCATTTGAAAACATGGGGCAGGTTTTAGCTGTTAGATTTATTCAAGGGAGAGCACTACTGGCATTTAGTGGATATGGGCCAGAAATGCTAAACAGCCTCTCAATGCACAGGAAAGTCCCACATCACAAATAACTCCCACCCAAGATGCCAACCATGACCTCTTGAGAAACTCTAGAGCAGCACTATCCAATAAATTTTCTACAATGATGGAAATTTTCTGTATCTATGCTTTCTAATACAGTAGCCACTAGGCACATGAAGCTACTGAGCATTCAAAATATGGCTAGTGCAACCGAGGAACTGAATTTTGAATTTTATTTAATTTTACTCAGTTGATTAAAATTAAGTTTAAACAGCCACATGGGGATAATGGCTCTCATATTGGACCACACAGCTCTATAGGGTCCCCTCATCAGTTCCAGAAGAGGCAGGAGACGGGAAGAACTGCAGCTCATTTCTTTTCCTAGAAAGCATAAAACCTATTTCTGGTTGTTAAATCCCAATTGCATACCCTCTGGCTCAGTAATCCCACACCTAGCAATTTATTCTAAGGAAATAAGTCAAGGAAGCAAAAAGTTAATACACAGGGATATGCTTTCTGGTCTATGGGCAAAATTGGAATATTTGGCAGCCACTAAAAGGCATCATTATGAAGACTTGTGACATGGAAAATGTTGAAGATACTCCATGAAAAGGTATATACACTAGGATTGCAATTTCAAAATACACGTGCATGTGACTAAACAAAAGGAATTGGCAAGAGTACAGTTTCAAGGATCTTTGAGACCACTGAAGCCTGCCTAAGTGAAAGAGCCACAAAACTTTGGAAGGAAGCCCCTCTAGGGCACACTGATGCCCTCCCACTCACTCTCTACTCTCTGGTTCTCAGGTTCTGTCTAGCTATCATCCATTACTCAGATTAGGCATCTCCTTTATTCTGCCTCAGTAGCTGGCTTTCTCCTCTGCCCCAGCCCATCCCATGGTTACTCTTGCTCCACACCCTGGCCTCTGGCCTCTGACCTCAGCCTGCTTCTGTGTTCATTCTCTCTCCTTTCTTCAGCATTGCCTGTGGCTCCTGCCTCAAGAGGTGGCCCTCAATGGCACAGAACCACAGAAAGAATTATGTAAGGTGGGTAGGATGACAGGCGAAATTTTTCTTTCAATATTCAAAATTTTCTTTTCAAGTTATTATATTGCTTTTACCTTAGAAAAGGTTAAAAGGATGGGTGTTATTATCCCATCTGTAAAGAAGGAAATTGGGAGTTCAGGATGGTAAGTTGCAGTAAATGGGATGTTGTGATTTGAACCCAGGGCTCTCTAACACCACCCACTACTCCACACTGCCTGACTGGGGTTACCCAGACTAAGGGGCGTAAACATATTGAGGGTTCTCGGTATACCTGTTCAACTGCCTTGCAGAGGGATGATAGTGATTTGTACTGGTCAGTTAATCCACTACTTAGAGCCCCCTCCCATCTAGACTTCTATTCTCTTCCTCTAGATTGCATACAGTGCAGTCTAAACTTCACCTAGCCCTACCCCAATTTACAGATGGGAAAACTGAGATTCAGAGTGATATAGTGTCTCACCCTGACTCATACAGCCAGTTTGTGGCACTGCTAGGCCTAGAACCCATTTCTGCAGGCAGAGCCATAATTTGAAAGGAACATGGGCTTTAGATTCAGACGTGGGTATGATTCCTGGTTCTGCCCCTGACTAGCTATTTGCCCTTGGACAATAAGAATAACAACTATATTTATAGTTTAATTATATTCATTGAGCACCGATTATGCACCAATTATAGAAGGCTTGAAGATACATTCATTCAACAAATACTTATGGAACATTTATCATGTGCCAGCCACTGTACTAGGTGCTAGAGATAGAGCAGAGAACAGGACAGCCTGTGGACAGGAATCTTCATCTAATGAGGAAAATAGACCCTGAACACATGTAAAACTAAGTGGTAAGTAATATGGTTGAAATGCAGAATGCAATGGAAGGACACACCAAAGGGTTCTAACATAGTCTGAGGGACACTGTAGTCAAGGGGGCTGTCACAGGAAGCTCCCCTGAGAAACTGAGAATGTGACATCTAAGCTAAGACCTGGAGAATGGGTCGGAGGTAGATGGTGGGTAGCAGGTAGACATAGAGGAGAGCAGTCCAGGCAGAGAGAATACTATTTGCAATGGCCCTAGAACAGAAAAGAATGTGGCACATTAGAGGAACTGAAAAAAGGTCAGTGTGGCTGGAACACCTACTGCAAGTGGGGGGTGTGTGTGTGTGTGTGTGCGTGCGTGCGCGCGTGCGTGTGCGTGTGTGTGTGTGTGTGTGTGTGTGGTGGGAGTTGTCTGAGATGAAACTAGGGAAGTTGCCAGAACACAACCTGGAGATTGAGATGAGCGAGTACTTTTATCTTCAGGAGAAGGGGGAATCATTGTAGAACTTTAAGCAGCAGGAGTGACATAATCGGATTCTCTCTGTTCACTTCTCTCAGCCCTGGTCTCTTCATCAGTAACACAGGAATGATAATAGCACTTACCTTACAGGTTCTTTGCTGAGGGCTAAATGAGCTAAGACATGTAAAGTCCCCAAGCAGAGTATGTGGCACGTGGTGAGCAGTCAACAAATGATAGTACCTATCCCTCCCCACACTGCCCAACTCTTCTGCTATGGTTATCTCCTTTACCACAGTGGTTTAAATTTTGTTATAAAGAGCCTACAATGGGTAGGATGTGTGTATAATGTGTGTGTGTGTGTGTGTGTGTGTGCATATGCATGTGTGCACATGTACTAGCATGAGTAGCAAGGTATATTACCACTTATTAAGACTATAATAATAATCATTAACATAAGTCACCTCGTAATGTCAGTATGAATAATGGCATTTTATAGGGCTGGCCCAAGACTTCCTAATTTGTGATCAATTCAGTTAAGATGCTAGCGACTACTACTAAATGAAATCAGGGGTGAGAGGTCTCTCTCACTGACACTTCATAGAAATCAACATAGTACATCTTTCCCTGCTTGGATGAGTGCCTTTTATCTAATCCTCCCTCCTCCATCCATGTCCAATTCTGCTTATAGACAACCCCATGTTGTCGGGCAGGGGACACTGCAATCCCAGATTAAGTCAAAATAAACCAAAGGTTTTCACCTGGTGGGGTCACAGTTAAAGTGCTGCCTGGAACTGGAAAATCAAAGGCACAAAGGCTTCCTCAAAAGCACCGTGATATTTCCTCTTCTTCAGGAGTAAGGCTGTCACCAGCAAAATGGCAGCTTTATCCTTTGGGTATGAGGGCCAGGGAGGCCACAATCCAAGGTGTTTTGGAGCCTTTTCCTATTGTCCACTGTGGCAAGAAATGGCAAGGACTAGGGACCCTGACTAAGGGGCAGAAGGGCTAAGACTCCTCGTTATGAGAAAGAAGCAGGGTTATGAAGATGGAGTTCAGAAATAGCCTCTATTTACTGCTATTTCTAAAGTCAGTTTCTCAGGGGCTGGCGGGGAGCCTGGCCCATGCTTTAGTGGAGGGACAGCGGTGTCACTGCAGCCTTTGACGGTACCACTGTTACCTCTCAGCAGTGGTTTACCAAGGGCCGGGCAGTGAGAGCAGTCCACCCCAGGTGCGGAAAATAAAGAGGTGCATTGTGTGCAGAGAAATAAAAAAAAAAAAGAACCAATTAAAGTTGGTCTGCTCTTTATTATCACCATGCACTGACAAGTCTAAACAATGTCCACTGAAGGACATCTGGACTGATTCCAGTTTTTGGCGATTATGAATAAAGCTGCTATGAATATGCAACTACGAGTTTTAGTGTGACCGTAAGTTTTCATTTCTCTAGGATAAATGACCAAGACTGCAATTGCTGGTTTGTGTGGTGATTGCATGCTTAGTGTTTTTTTTTTTTTTTTTTTTTTTCGGTACGCGGGCCTCTCACTGCTGTGGCCTCTCCCACCGCGGAGCACAGGCTCCGGACGCGCAGGCCCAGTGGCCATGACTCACGGGCCCAGCCGCCCCGCGGCATGCGGGATCCTCCCGGACCGGGGCACGAACCCGCGTCCGCTGCATCGGCAGGCGGACTCCCAACTACTGCGCCACCAGGGAAGCCCCATGCTTAGTTTTTTGAGAAACTGCCAAACTGTTTCCCAGAGCGGCTGTACCGTTTCACATGCCCGCCAACAATATATGAGTGATCTAGTTCCTCTATGCAGCCAGCCATTTTGCTTGAACTGTTTTAAAAGGTATATGGTGATACCTCAAAGTGATCTTAATTTGCATTTCCCTAGTGGCTAGTGATACTGAACATCTTCTCATGTACTTATTTGCCATCTGTATGTCCTTTTCCAAAAAATGTCTGTGCATGTCTTTGGCCCATTGGACTGTTTGTTTACTCAGGGCTGAGTATTGAGAACTCTTTATGTGTCCTAGATATGAGTGCTTTGTCAGATATGAGGTTTGCAAACATTTTCTCCCATTTATTAGCTTGCCTTTTCATCCTCTTAACCAGGTCCTTAGCAGAACACTTAAAACTGTTTTTTTGATGAAGTCCTATATATATATATATATATATATATATATATATATGACTTCATAATATATATATATATATTATGGATAATGCTCTGGTGTCATGTCTAAGAGTCTTCACTAAGCTCTAGGGTCTGCAAATTTTCTCCTATGTTATCTTCAGAAAGTTTTATAGTTACATTTATGTCTACAATCCACTCTGAGTTAACTTTGGTACAGAGTTTGAGGTTTAGGTTGAGATTCTTTTTTTTTTTTTTTTTTTTTTTTTTTTTGCTTATGGATATGCAATTGCTTCAGTACCGTTTGCTATAAAGACTGTCCTTCCTTTGTCGGATTACTTTTGCACCTCTGTCAAAAATCAGTTGGCCATACTGTGTGGGTCAATTTCTGGATTCTCAATTTTGTTCCAATTACCTATGTGTCTGTCCCTTTGTCAGTATCACACAATCTTTTTTTTTTTTTTTTTTTTTTTTGTGGTACGCGGGCCTCTCACTGTTGTGGCCTCTCCCGTTGCGGGACGCGCAGGCTCAGCGGCCATGGCTCACGGGCCTAGTCGCTCCGCGGCATGTGGGATCTTCCCGGACCGAGGCACGAACCCGTGTCTCCTGCATCGGCAGGCGGACTCTCAACCACTGCCCCACCAGGGAAGCCCAGTATCACACAATCTTAATCACTGTAGCTATATAATAAGCTTTGAAATCAGGAAGAGTGATTTCTCCCATTTATTTTTATATCTCAAAATACTTTTGGCCATTCTAGTTCTTTTGCCTTGCCATATAAATTTTAGAATAATTTTGTCTATATCTACCAAAAATCTTTCTGGCATTTTGATGGGAATTTTATTAAATTTGTACGTCAGTTTGGGAGGATTGGCATCTTTACTATATTGACTCATCTTCCAAACCCTGGATACAGTGTCTCTCTCTATTTAGATCTCCTTTGATTTGTTTTATTAGCATTTTGTAGTTTTCAGCATAAAAGTCCTATGCATCTTTTGTTAAATCTTTGTTTCACTTAGGTATTTCATGTTTCTGAGTGCTTGTAAGTGGTTTCATGTTTTGTAATTATAGTTTCCACATGCATATTTGCTATTTGTTTTTAATGCTGATCTTACATTCTGCAATCTTGCTGACTCACGTATTAGATGTAGGAGTTTTTTGGTTTTTTGTTTTGTTTTTGACTTATCAGGATTCCCTACATAGACAAATCATGTTATCTGCAAACGAAAACAGTTTTATTTCTTCCTTTCCATCTTGTACGCCTTTTATTTACTTTCCTGCCTAATTGTCCTGCCTAAAACCTCTAGTGCTATATGGACTAGCGGTGCTGAGAGTGGACATCCTTGCCTTGCTCGTGATCTACGTAGGACAGCATTCATTCTTTGACAAGTAAGTGTATTGTTAGCTAGCTGAAGGGTATTTGTAGATGTACTTTATCAAGTTGAGAAAGCCCCCCCACCCCCATTCCTAGTTTTTAAAAGAGATTTTATCATAAATATGTGCTGACTTTTGTCAAGTGCTTTATCTGTATCAATTGACATAGTCATGCGATTTCTCTTCTTTAGCCTTTTGATATGATAAATAATATTGATTGATTTTTGAATAACAAACTAACCTTGCATCTCTGGAATAAACCCCTCTTGGTCATGGTGTCAATTCTTTTTTAATATATTGCCGAATTCTATTTGCTAATACTTTGATAACGATTTTTACATCTACAATCATGAAGGATATTAATTTATAATTTTCTTGTATTGTCTTTGCCTGAAATTGTTTCAGGGTATTAAGGGCTTCATAAAATAAATGGAGATGTGTTCTTTCCACTTCTGCTTTTTGGAGACACTGTTAAGAAATAGGGTTAATTCTCTTTAACCATTTGTTAGAATTCTCCAGTGAAACCAAATGGGCATGGAGGTTCTGGTTTTGGGGGTTGTTACTTTACAAATTTAATTTTCTAAATAGTTTCAGGGTTATTCAAATTATCTATTTTATATCAGGTGAGTTGTGGTAGTGTTTTTTGAGAATCGGTCCATTTCATGTAACTTGTTTAATTTACACGAGTAGAATTGTTCATAGTATTCCTTTGCTATTCTTTTGAAGTCTGTGGGGTTGGTAGTGACATTTTCTGTTTCATTCCTGATGTCTGTAATTTGTGTCTTCTCTCTTTTTTCTTGGTTAGGGTTGCTAGAGGTTTTTCAATTTTATGTATTTTTTCAAACATTAAGCTTTCTGTTTCATTGATTTCCCTACTTTTCTTTCTGTTTTTAATCATCAATATCTGCTCTTATCTGTATTATTTCCTGTTTTCTGCTTGCCTCGGTGTTATTTTGCTCTTCTTTTCTAGTTTCTTGAGGTAGGAGCTTAGATTATTAATTAGAGGCATTTCCTCTGTTCTAAAGTAAACATTGGTGCTAAAAATTTCCCTTTCACCACTGCTTCTGCATCATCCCATTTTGATATGTTCATTTTTCATTTTGATATGTTTCATTTTCACTCAGTTCAATGTATTTTTATTTCACTTGAGACTTCATCTTTGAAACATGCGTTATTTTAGATTTTTTTTATTATTATCTTTTTCCTGGTATTTTTTCTGACTTCTTGATTTCTAGTTTGACTTTATTAATGCCAGAGAACACACTGTATTTCCTGTCTTTTAAATTTGTTAAGAATTTTTTTTTGTATCCCAGAATATGGTCTATCTATATTGGTATATGTTCCATGGACACTTGAAAAGTATGTGTATCCTGTTGTTGGGTGGAATGTTCTATAAATGTTAATTAGATCCTGTCATTGATGGTGTTGTGGAGCTCTATACCCTTGCTGATTTTCTGTCTAGTTCCATCAAATGATAGACGTATGTTAAAGACCCCAGCTATAATTGTGGCTTTGTCTATTTCTTCCTTTGGTTCTGTCAGATTTGCCTCTCATATTTTACAGTTCTGTTGTTGGTGTATACCCATTTAGGACTGCTAGGTCTTCTTGGCAGACTGACACTTTTGTCATTATCTAATGTACCTCTCTGTACCTAGTAATTTTCTTTGCTCTGAAGTCTACTTTATCTGATATTAATATATCCATTCCTGCTTTCCTTGGATTAATGTTTCCATGGTATATCTTCTTTCATTATTTCAACATACCTATATCTTTATATTTGAAGTGAGATTCTTGTAGACAGCACATAGACGGGTCATATTTTTTAATCATCTTGGCTGACCAGTATTTGGATTGCAATATTTAGGCCATTTATATCCGGTGTACTTATTGATAAGTTAGAACTTAAGTGTATCATTTAATTTTTGTTTACTATTTGATCTCTCTCTTATTCGATTCTCTGTTTCCTTTTTGCTGCCTTCCTATCTTTAATTGAATGTGTTTTGGAATTACATTTTACCTATACTGTTTTTAAGTGTATCTCTTTCTATAGTTTTTTCAGTGGTTGCTCTAGGTATTATATTTCATAATTTATCATAGTCTTCTGTGTCATCTTTTTATTAGGGTGAGTGAAGAGTAGAAACATTACCTCCCTTTTTGCCCCCTTTACCCTCCACCATTTATAATATAACTATCTGAAATATTTCTCCTACATAAGAGTTATGTTTGTAGAGAACCATATTACTGCTTCCACCATCAGAAATGATTTAGAAAACTAAACAGGAGAAGGAAAATGTAATGTATTTTAATTATATTTTTACTCTTTCTCTTGGTTTTTCTTCCTTCCTGATATTCCATGTTGTCTTCTTTTAGGAAAGATTCCTTTAGCTATTATTATTTTAGGGTAGATCTGCTGGTGACAGATTCCCTTAGTTTTCTTCATCTGAGAATGTCTTAATTTATTCCTCATTCTTGATGGATATTTTTGCTACATGTAGTATTTGCAGTTGATAGTTCTCTTCTTTCAGGACTTGAAAAATCTTGTGCCACTTCCTTCTGGCCTCTATATTTTCTGATGAGAAATTCACTGTCATTCAAACTATTTTCACCTATAGGTAAGGTGTAATTTCTCTTTGACTTGTTTAAGGCATTCTTTGTCCCTAGTTTTCAGACATTAACCATGATGTGTCTTGGTGTGGATTTCTATGAGTCTATCCTCTCTGAATCACTTGGCGTATATCTCTTGACGAATCTGGAGAGTCTTCAGCCATTATTTCAAATATTTTTAAATTTCACCCTCTTTTTTCTCTGTAGATAAGGCCTCTCTGTTGTGTAATTCCTCTTCCTTCCTTCCTTATGCCTTCCTTCCCTTTTATCCCCATTTCCTACACCATTTACGCCCCACATAGGCAACCATTCAAAACTACTTAATGCCTATTTATTGTGTTGCATGTGCTCTTCTAAATGGTAAATTATTGATGTATATTAAGGAGAGAAAAGGAGAGGAAGGAGGAGAGGGAGAGGGAAAGAGAGTGTGTGTGTGTGTGTGTGTGTGTGTGTGTGTGTGTGTGTGTGAGAGAGAGAGAGAGAGAGAGAGAGAGATCTAGAGAGTGTGAGCGTTATGGACTGAATCGTGTCCCTCCAAAATTCATATGTTGAAGCCCTAATCCCCATTGTGAGTGTGTTTAGAGGGGGGCCTTTAGAGAGGTAATTAAGGTTAAATGAGGTCATAAATGTGGGACCCTAATCCAATTGGACTGGTGCCCTTTGAAGAAGAAGAAGACACACCAGAGGTTGCCTCCTCTCTGTCTCTACATGCACAGAGGAAAGGCCATGTGAAGACATAGCAAGAAGGCAGCTGACTATAAGCCAGGAAGAGAGCTCTCACAAGAAAGCAAATTTTCTTGCACTTTGACCATGGACTTCTAGCCTCCAGAACTGTGAGAAAAGAAATGTCTGTTGTTTAAGCCACCCAGTCTGTGGTATTTTGTTGTGGAAGACTGAGCAGATTAACACAGATTTTGGTACCATGAAGTGGGGTACTACTTTAATAAAAACCTAAAAATGTGGAAGTGTATTTCGAACTAGATGAGGAGTAGAGGCTGGGAGAGGTTTCAGGCGCATGCTAGAAAAAGCCTATATTGCATTGAAGTGACTGTTGGTAGAAACATGGACATTAACGATGCTCCTGGTGAGGTCTCAAAGAGAAAAGAGGAACGTGTCATTAGAAACTGGAGAAAAGGTGATCCTTATTATAAAGTGGCAAAGAATTTGGCTGAATTTTGTTCTAGTCTTCTGTGGAAGGTAGAGCCTGTGAACAATGAAATTAGATATCTAGCTGAGGAGATTTTTACGCAAAGTGGTGAATGTGAAGCTCAGCTGCTTATAGTAAAATGCAAGAGGAGAGAGAGAAATCAGCAGAATCATTAAGCAAGATGAACCAGAACTTGAAGATTTGAAAAATTCTCGTTCTATCCATATTGCAAAAAATATAAAGCATCTTCTGGAGAGAACACCAAGGATGTGGCTAGAAAACCACTTCTTGAGGAGATTACTCATTATTTTAATTAGGTATCTCAGCAGAAGTCAGGAACAGAGATGGGATTATACAAGCACAGGCACTGTCAGCATGGACCAAGGGGAGCAGAGGGAGGATGAAATAAAGGAAAGTTTTTGGAATCTACAAGGCAGGACAATAGCGTTACTTAGCTGCAAACATGCTTCATCCTTCAAGTAAAGGAAAGAATGACACCAAAGGTGATTAAGAGATCATCAGGGCTGCCATTCCCACCATTGGGTCTAGACCTAACAGGCCCTGGGGGCAAGGCTGTTGCCTCCTCAGTTTCAGTAGGACAGGCTTCCCCTGACTAGTGCCTCAGGAGAAAGGCAACAGCAAAGGGCTGTGAGGGTGGGGGTGATACTGCCCAAAGCATCCAGCCAAAGATTATTCTCCAGTCTGAAAAATCTAATGAAATTTGCCTTGCTAAGTTTTGCACTTTCTTGGGATCTATCATCCCTCTCTTCTTTCTGGTTTCTCCCTTTTCAAAAGGGAATGCCTATCCTATGCTTGTCCTATTACTATACTTGGGAAGCAGATCATTTGTCTGGTTTCACAGCTGGAGGGGAATTTCGCCCTTTGGATGAATCATAACTCACGTCTCATCCAAACCTAAATTAGGTGATATTTAGATGAGACTTTTGACTGGACATAGGTTCTGGAGCGCATTAAGACATTTGGGGCTGTTGGGAAGGGATGAATGAATTTTGCATGTGAGAAAGACATGCATTTGGTGGGAGGCATAGGGAGGAATGTTATGGAATGCATTGAGTCCCCTAATATACATATGTTCAAGCCCTAACCCGCAAAGTACTTTGAGGGAACTTTCAGGGAGGTATAAGGTTAATCTCCAAAATATTTGGAGAGAGAATTTTAGGGAGGTGTAAGGTTAAATGAGGTCATCACAGTAGAGCCTTAATCTGGTTGTATTGACGTCCTTATAAGTAGAGGAAGGGACGCATGAGCTCTTTCTGTCTCCACACAAGACCAGAGGAATGGCCAAATGAGGACACGGGGAGGAAGCAGCCATCTACAAGACAGGAAGAGAGCCCTTACCAGAAATCAAAATTTCTGGTATCTATATCGTGAATCTCTAGCCTCCAGAATTGTGAGAAAATAAATGTCTGCTATTTAAGCCACCCAGAATGTGTTATTGCTTTGTGGCAGAATAAGCTGACTAATACACGTGTGCCTGGGCACACACGTGCATGCACACACACACACACACACACGCACACACACGGTATAGACTAATGATAACATATAGTTTTCACATGGCACTCTGATGTTAAGATACAGGATTCCTTGCTTCTAAGTGTGGTCATCCACCACATTTTACCTGTCCACCCTTCCAAGGATAAACTCTCACTTTGTTTCTATATCCCCCCTCCACAAACAATACTTTGATGAATTTTCTTGTACCTGTCTGAGTAAATTTAGGGGGCTATATCCCAGGAGTGGGAAATCTGGCGCACAGGTAACGTGTATTCTTATTTCATGTAAGCAGTGCCAATTTGCTGTGCAAGATGGCTACACCATTTCACACTCCCACCAGTAGTGCATGAGGGCACCTGTTATCTGTGCTTGTACTCAGAAAGGAGGAACAATGGGGAAGCTTAGGGGATGCCCCAACTGGAGACCTGTAACAGAATGCACCCTGAGCTGGTCTCATTTCTCTCTTAAACAACCTCTGCCTGACTCACCCAGCAGCTCTATCTTACCACCATCAAGATCTGATTAAGAGCTTTGACTAGTTATTGATGCTCTGCCCACCCCCATGCCCCATCCCTGATCTCTGAGGGTTAAATAGAATTTTATCTGGAGCTCTCTGTATGTATTTGGGCATTTTCAGTGAAGCCAAGCCCTTGGCACAGACGGCAGACAAGTGATTCACATACAGCCAGTGGGACTCACAGACCAATGTGGGTAGGACCTGAGCACATGTGACTCTCCAGGCTGGGAGGGACCTTCAAAGGCATCTGTCATCCCTTTGCCAACCACTGCTTAAGTGCTTTCTATAACATCACTTCCAAGTGTTCAATTAGGCCTTCCTTGAACAACGTAGTCACAGAGCTCTCACTATTTCTCTAGACAATCCATTCCTTCTATAGGCAGCTCCAACAATTTGAAAACCCTAGGGTCACACAGAACACAGATCAGATGCTCCTTGTCCCCCCCACCTTATTCATTTTCCCGCCGTCCATAATAATAGAACCTCTGATTTTCATCTGGGCATGTGACACCTTGACTAAGGGCTGTATTTCCCTCTCTCCTTTGCAGCTGTTTGTGGCCATGTGACAATGTTCTGGCCAGTGGGATGAAAACACATGTGATATGTGCAACATCTAGGCTGTGACCCTAAAGGGAAGGAGTGTGCCATTCACTTCTCCTTTGCCCTCTTCCCACTGCCTAACATGTATACACAACATCAAGTCATCTTCAACCCTGTAGATGAAGGCTACACCCTGCACATGGTGAAGCAACAATATAAAAAGAGCCTGAGTCCCCAACATGGAATAACCACACAAACCACAGGTCACTTGTTCCCAGACTGATAATGTGAGAGGGAAATGAACTTCTGTCTTGTTTTAACCACTGTTAATTTGGAAGCAAGTTGGATTAGCTTTACCAATAAACATCCCAGTTAATTGGCTACTGTATTTAATTGAATCTAAAATGTCATTGGACATAGGGTACACATTATCTTATGGACTACTAAGAGAAAAATGCTACCTATTATATTATGACAAAATGTTTTCTTTTAATTTAAATGTTCATTTAATAGTTTTTGAAAGAGCTCTGGTAGACTGATTTAAGACACTATTTTTTAAAATTAATTAATTAATTTATTTATTTTGGGCTGTGTTGGGTCTTCATTTCTGTGCAAGGGCTTTCTCTAGTTGTGGCAAGTGGGGGCCACTCCTCATTGTGGTGCATGGGTCTCTCACTAGCGCACCCTCTCTTGTTGCGGAGCACAGGCTCCAGACGCGCAGGCTCAGTAGTTGTGGCTCACGGGCCTAGTTGCTCCGTGGCATGTGGGATCTTCCCAGACCAGGGCTTGAACCCATGTCTCCTGCATTCGCAGGCAGATTCTCAACCACTGCACCACCAGGGAAGTCCCTAAGACACTATTTTAATCAGACTTTTCTATTCTGAGTCATTTCTCATACACAATAACTTTTTATTTCAAGGGAAAACCATGATGAAATCTTTTTGAAGATACTTTAAATGGCAATTAAACTCAACACATACAGTGATAATCATGCACATAATTCAATTGAAGGGATGATAATATGAACAGCCATGGCCAAGTTCACATGTGCTCATGCGTGAACAGTAACACAATTCCCTCTTGGCCAATGGCAGTTGTAAGGTAGAATTGTATTTAACACACATCCTGACTTTAGATTTTTAAAATATAAAATATGTGTGTATTAAATGGTGAAATCTGGTCCTTTAAAACCAAATTTGGGGAATAACTTTCACTTCCACTCTAGTCAAGATAGAGTAACAGGGACCAGATTTACCCACCTGTGCAAAATAACTAAAAGCAAAACAAACAAAAACAACAAGACAAAATATATGAAAAAAACTCAAGTCATTGGACATCAGGCAAGTAAGGTCAGTGATCTCTGAGAGGTGGAAAAGCTTAGATGAGCCTGAAGATTGCCCCATCCTACTGCCTAGAGAAATATTCTAGACTGCAAGACAGGGACGGGGAACTCAGACAGAGCCTGGACATCTCCCTCAATTGAGGAAATGGAGATATGAGTCTGGAGAAGCCAAGAAACCTGGAGTTCACAGGAAAGAGTTTTGGAGAGGGGAGACCTGTGTAGAGAGAGAATGTTTACAATTTTCAGAGGCTCCCCCTCAAGTACTCACTGAATTATTGATCAGCACATGTGTGTAAGGAAACTAACTACCTGAAGCCAAGGAAAGAACCACCTCAAAGCATTTGAGAAAACAGTGATCAGAGCCCACAAAGGGCTGATAATAGTTTTGCTTTCACTTTACAGGTAAATAAAGCAAAGAAAAAACAAAAAATGAAAAAAAAAACACAAAAAGAACCCACCACTACTTTGCTTATGACCTATAATGAAACTGTAAGCAACTTTCAAGCAAGGAACAGATTGATTAACAGATCAACTATTACATGAACTCTTGCTTTCAATATTCATTGCACAATTATCATTCTTCTCCTCCCTTTTCACTTCATGTTGTTTTAGTTATTTTTTTTTACCCATGGTTTTACCTCATGTTATTTCACTTTTTATTTTTTCATGTCCAGTTTTTTCTGTGTCACTTCATGATGGTCATAGTCATACTTTGTATTGGTAGGACTGTGTTTAGATACAACTCAGGTTCTTCTGACTCTGCCTGTGTCTCTTAATATCACTGTTCATTATCTGTAGTTATTGCAGCAGCTATGTGAACTAACTTTGCCAGGTACATTCAAAAGCTATGGAACAGGAATAATTTTCCAAAAATGAAGTTCATTAAATACTGTATTAGTGTCTTAAGAGACTTCTTCAGAATCACTCTCCATGGAAATCTTGTCTAACCTGAGGGTCTCCAGTGTCCTCATTCAACTTAAGTTTGAAAATGAACAAGTGATATGGCCCCAAGGTGGCTTCCAGAATAAAAGATTATAGGTTATAAATGTGTGAAATCAAATGACCTTTGCAATGCTACTGACATCTATACCTCCATCATCTGGACCTTAAAAATAATAGACAAATGAATGGAATTATGCTTGGAATTTCTTATCCTCCCAAATCTGTAGCATCTCAGTTCCACAAAAAGGAAGTGCTGACTTTCTGATAGTTTCTACTGTACCATCAAAGAATAGGAAGCTCTTTGGCAGCGAGGTCTTTTCCCCTTTATATTGAAGAGGCTCATCTAATAAAGCTGTCTCCTTAAATTAGGGGCCTGTCCTTGTATCTTTGCAGGGACGATCATTTGTGATATTTAGAGACAATGAAGTTAGGAACCTCCTTACAATCTGAGCATTAGTGAATTCTTCTGGGTAGGTGAGAAAATGAAGGAAATGAGGTTGCTGGTCCAGGCTGTGGGTTGTCCCTTTGTAAGCCGAAGAGGTTGGAAGTCAAATCCTAGATCCATTCTTATTCTGATGGTCTATCTCTGTCTCAGTCCTTAGCCTAATGGACAAAGAGCAGGACAGAGGTTGCTTCTAGGACCATAAAGAGCTAGCTTCCCTGGTGCCTCATTCCACCTGAGCCCACTTATCTCAGTGTCCCAACAAAGAATCCCTCAGGAATTGGACACTGCTGAGAGGAACAGGAAAAGGACAGACAACTCCCAGAGGTGTGGTTTGGGTTAAGATGGGAGTAGGAGAGAGGCACAGGATAGCAAGGATGCTATCCTGTGGTAGGCTCAAAGAATCGCAAGGGACATCATCCAAAACTCCCAGCCGGAGGACACCTCTGCTGTAAATTCCCTTAAATCCAACCAGCAGTTACCCAGCACCTCCTCTGTGCCACTCTAGACACTGGGACAAAATAATAAATAAGGTCAAGGCTCCCATTATTAAGGGGTGCACCTCTCCAGAACCCAGAGCTGGGCAAATTGTTCTTGCCTGAACCTCAAATCATCTTTTCACTTCCTAAGAGGCAAAAGCCTAAAATTAAACCAGTTCCCCCACCTCCCGCCTGGCTTGCAGTTGGTGTGTGGCTTCAGGACTAGCAGTGGTGGGGGTGGGAGGAACAGGACAGAGGCAACTAGGATGAGGTGACATGATTTCATTTGCCACATTTCTCTGTTTGTGGGCGTACCCACGTGACCACATCCCCCTAGAAAATGTTGAACAGTTCCAAGCTGCGCTCATTTGCTGAGCAAGACTGCACCAAGAGTGAGCTTCTGTAGCTGCAGCAGTCCCCTGCTGGCACGCCGCCACCCCCCACCACACACAAACACACACACACACATACACGATGCCTTGCACCCTTGAAACGGGCATCATCCAGAGCCCAGCCCAGTGCCGAGAGTCTGTGAACCACACAGCTAGGGGGCCTGCTCACTCTTCAGGTGAAAAGATGGGTGGGTGGTGGGGCTTTGGCACTGGCTAAAGAAGCTGGTCTGCGGGGTGGGACGGGGAGTCAAGAGAGAAAGAAATAGCTCCAAGTGTGAGAAAACACTTGTAAGGATGAGTTCTGTTTGTGCGTGTGGGTCCCGCTGTACTTGCAAGGCTTTGGGGGAGCCGTGTTGGACTCCAGATGGGAAAAGTGCTGTGGACTGGGAGTCCAGAAGCCTGGGGTTGCTCCCCAACCCAGCCTCAACCTTGCAGCTTAACCTTGAGCAAGAAAGCTTTATTAACTTCTCCAAACCTTAGTTTTCCCATTTGCAAGAACCAGTCTCAGACTCTTGTCTTTTCCAGCTAGTAATGCACCTGAGGGCACCCAAGCAATGTGCACCTGTGCCAAGGGCTGTGGAATTGAGGCACGGTGAAAGAGCCCATCCCATAGGGGCGAAGGCCGTCTCCAGAATGGGAATGGAGTATGTGGGGGCGAAGCTGGGACGCTCAGCCCCACGGCACCCTTGTGCGGATCCAGATGCTGCTGTGCACACAGTTGGGGTCCGTTGGCCCTCCCACTCCCAGGGCTGCTGAGTCCTTCCAACTGGGCCAGCGTCCTTTTGGCATTCCTGTGCCCTACCTATGGCAGAGGGACCCCAAATTGCTAGATATAGCTCCCCAGAATGCCTAGGCTCCTCCCTGGCCACCCTCTCCCCAAGATGCACCTGCTCTGGGATCACTGCGGGAAAGGGAGGGGGAGGGGAAGAGAGCGCAAGAACAGTCAGGGAGGAAAGGGGTGTCTGTATGTGTGGTGAGGGGGTGAGAGAATACAGCGGGGAATTCTCAGGCGTCCAGCCCGTGCCAAAGACATGATCTGAAGCCCCAAGCTTCCACTCTCAATTCACGAGGGATCCCCACCACTGTCCTTGAGGTAACAGCTGAGAGAACACGCCCCACCTGGAAAAGGGGTGGGTAAGCAAGAGGCTCACCCTTCTGGAGCCCAGAGGCCATAATCCTCCAGTCTAAACCTGAGAGTGCTTTTGAGACACACAGGTTTCATCCCACATTGAGAAAGGAGTGGAGGAGGGAGGGAAAGGCAAGGTGAAGTGGGGTGGAGATGGCATAGGATGGTCCCCATTAGTCCAAATCCTTATCTGGCAGCTCCGTCTGACAACAGTGGCAGCTGCACCAACCATCTGAATGGCGGAGAAGCCTGGAAGGGGAGGGAATCACCCTGAGGACTTTATGCTTCCAACGCAAGGTACCCTGGGGAAGAGTGGAGCCAGGGAAGGGCATAAGCCCCCAGCTCTTCCCACCTTTTGAATCCTAGACTGTGGTCCTTTGTCTTCATTGGGCAAGGACAGGGTAGTGCACCTACCTTTAAAGCAACTAGCTTTTGCTACCCCTGCTAGCAATGCACTTTCACCTGCCCTTACTTGCAAGTGGTAATAATTTCCCTTTTACAGTATCTACCACCTCCAGTTCCCATCAACAAGTAACTATCAGGACTCCAACCCTTTGCAGGACCTGAGATGGATTTCCAAGAAGAAATGACCCTCAGTGAGGTTGTCTGGTCGGGCAGAGAGGCCACCATTACAGCGATTGAGCCACTCCTCCTTTCAGTATCTTCTCCTGTATGTGGGGGTTTTAGGTTAGCCAGAAGCTGTAGGGCTCAGTTTTCATAAGAGATACACACACACTCATGAACTGACAACTCATGGTACAGTCAGAAGCTAAATAAGGTATCGCCATAACTTCTCACTATGTCACTTAATTTACTACTTTTTCACTTGATTCTCCTTCCCCCAGACATTAAAATGGAAATCAGTGTACACCAGCCAACAGTCCTG
Source organism: Lagenorhynchus albirostris (assembly GCF_949774975.1). Lineage (NCBI taxonomy): Eukaryota > Metazoa > Chordata > Mammalia > Artiodactyla > Delphinidae > Lagenorhynchus > Lagenorhynchus albirostris. Next base: position 78,563,541 of record NC_083116.1, read on the forward strand.
ATTGGGGATGGGAGGAAGTAATCTGCTAAAGAAAGATATCTAGACTCAGGCAGAGAAACAGTTTTACAGATTGTTATGGGAGAATAAAGAGGTGACAGTGATCTTCAATGCGTGGTTTTCAAAGATGGTGCCTAAACATGTCCAGACCTGAAATTCAACCCTTCCTTTCTAGTGGCCCTAAGTGGAGAGGAGCTCAGCATTAGACTAGGGAAGTGTGCTGGTGCCTGCCCCTCCTTAGTAACACAGCTTCAGATAGCAGTGAGGTACCTTAAAGTTAGCCTAGGAACTATAGCCCTATAAAATTTGCCTGGGGACTTAGTGCTTCAGTGTGAGGCTGCTTTAAGGGCAATGGTGTTATTTTGTTTTTGTTTTAATACCATCTTTGTTTAAAAAACTTTATAGACACAAGTTAGATGGAAGACATTTTCATTGCCACCTATGCTAAAGTAAAATTAAAACACACAACAACTACCAACTACTCTTACAAACATATACAAAAGAGAAAGTTTTAAGCCATGGAGTCTCAATTTCTGTTTTTAGGTTTTATTCACATCTATTGAAGTCAAATCCATAAGCAGTAAGAAATATATTATTCCTTGGGCAAGAGTCAGAGGGAATGGAGGAGGGGTATGACAGGAGGGAGCAAAGACGAGAGCAAATACTCAGAGGCAGCAGTAAGTGATCAATTTGTGTTGGTTTTACCAAGTTTCTGGAAACTCTTCAGATGCTGGATTTCAGGAATGAGAAAAGAACAAGCTAATCATACGCTTGAATATGTGACACCAGCAGATGGGACTTAAGCTTTCACAAATGCACCTGAGGCAGGCTACTGAAGCAAGGAGGCTGAAGGCCTTATATGTATCTGTAGCTAAATCCCTCCCCTCCGTACACAACTCACACACACACTTAAGTTTGATGAATCTTTGTTGAATTCACTTGAACTCAAGGAATAAGTACCCAAAATTGACATAGGAATGATTCCATATTCCCTGTCCCTCTGAATCTCTGCTTAGATCATAAATAAGACTAAACAGAGGAAATGGGACAGGGCATTGTATAGAATTAAACTCACTAACTGGCTTATTTAAAGCTTCATTTTACATGTCCTCTGTTATTCGGAAACACATCTGTACGTTTAATGAATGACTTGTATGGCTAATTCTGAAAGCCCATTCTGATGCAAATAATTGTTCATTCATGTGATTTGATAGCAGGAAGAACAAGACTCCAGGTTTATTTTTCTTCTGTGGGCTCCACAATTACATTAATAAAATTTCAGTTTTGGAGGGCAAAGCTGGGAGGTGGGGTGGATAGCTGAGTCGGTACAATTTTAAAGGTTCTTTGAAAAGGAGTTTGCCAAAGCATACTACTTGCCTTGTTTTTCAAGGCCAGCTCAACAGCAACTCTCTGATCCAGATGACTACCTCATGCTGAATATTTAATCCATGACTAACTGGCAGTGGAAATTGATATTTCATTCTCTGTTGCAAGCAGTATATCACTTAGAAATGCAAAACATGTCTCCCATCTTCCTAGTTCGACTCAGCCTTTTAAACTGGAAAATAAGGGGACTAAATAAACTGTTTAAAGCCTTTTCCAGCTATGACATTCTACAATTTTATGCTTCTGTGAAACTCTAAGATATACCTCCAACTACACAGGTCCCTTTAATGAAGCCAGAAACAGATCAGGAAGGGCGATTGATATTTTATAAAGAATTATTTGGCCTTTTAGGGGAGGAGCATACAGAGGGTCTGCAACATATCTCTGCATCTTTTGCCTGTCACGCTCCACCAGGATACATGGCTCATTTCAAAACCACAGCTATGCAAACTAAAGAATGTCACTTGCCATCTAGTTCTTCTTTTAATATCCTTATTGGAGTATAATTGCTTTACAACGTCGTGTTAGTTTCTGCTCTAAAACAAAGTGAATCAGCTATGTGTATACATATATCTCCATACCCCCTCCCTCTTGAGCCTCTCTCCCACTCTCCCTTTCCGACCCCTCTAGGTCTTCACAAAGCACGGAGCTGATCTCCCTGTGCAATGCAGCAGCTTCCCACTAGCCATCCATTTTACATTTGGTAGTATATATATGTCAATGCTATTCTCTCACCTCATCCCAGATTCCCATTCCCCCACCGAGTCCTCAAGTCTATTTTCTACATCTCCGTCTTTATTCCTGCCCTGCGACTAGGTTCATCAGTATTGGTTTATTTAGATTCCATTTATGTTCGTTAGCATCCAGTATTGGTTTTACTCATTCTGACTTACGTCATTCTGTATGACAGACTCTAGGTCCATCCTCATTACAAAAGACTCAATTTAGTTCCTTTTTAAGGCTGAGTAATATTCCATTGTGTATATGTGCCCCATCCTCTTTATCCATTCATCTGTTGATAGACACTTAGGTTGCTTCCATGTCCTGGCTATTGTAAATAGTGCTTCAATGAATATTGTGGTGCATGTCTCTTTTGGAATTATGGTTTTCTCAGGGTATATGCCCAGTGGTGGGATTGCTGGGTCACATGGTAGTTCTATTATTAGTTTTATAAGGAACTTCCATACTGCTCACCATAGTGGCTGTATCAATTTACATGACCACCAACAGTGCAACAGGGTACCCTTTTCTCCACACCCTCTCCAGCATTTATTGTTCCTAGATTTTTTGATGCTGGCCATTCTGACAGGTGTGTGGTGATACCTCATTGTGATTTTGATTTGTATTTCTCTAATGATTAATGATGTTGAGCATCTTTTCATGCATTTGTTGGCAATCTGTATGTTTACTTAGAAGAAATGTCTATTTAGGTATTCCACCCATTTTTGGATTGGGATGTTTGTTTTTCTGATATTGAGCTGAATGAGCTGCTTGTATAATTTGAAGATTAATCCTTTGTCAGTTGCTTCGTTTGCAAATATTTCCCCCATTATAAGGGCTGTCTTTTCATCTTGTTTATGGTTTCCTTTGCAGTGCAAAAGCTTTTAAGTTTCAATAGGTCCCATTTGTTTATTTTTGATTTTATTTCCATTTCTCTAAGAGGTGGGTCAAAAAGGATCTTGCTGTGATTTATTTCATAGAGTGTTATGCCTATGATTTCCTCTAAGAGATTTATAGTGTCTGACCTTACATTTAGGTCATTGATCCATTTTGAGTTTCTCTTTGTATGTGGTGTTAGAAAGTGTTCTAATTTCATTCTTTTACATGAAGCTGTCCAGGTTTCCCAGCTCCACTTATTGAAGAGGCTATCTTTTCTCTGTTGTATATTCTTGCCTCCTTTGTCAAAGATAAGTTGACCATATGTGTGTGGGTTTATCTCTGGGCTTTCTATCCTGTTTCATTGATCTATATTTCTGTTTTTGTGACAGTACCATACTGTCCTGATTACTGTAAATTTGTAGTATAGTCTGACGTCAGGGAGTCTGATTCGTCCATTTTTCTTTCTCAAGATTGCTTTGGCTATTTGGGGGCTTTGGTGTTTCCATACAAATTGTAAAATTTTTGTTCTACTTCTGTGAAAAATGCCATTGGTAGCTTGACAGGGATTGCACTGAATCTGTAGATTGCTTTGGGTGGTATAGTCATTTTCACAATGTTGACTCTTCCAATCCAAGAATGTGGTATATCTCTCCATCTGTTTGTATCATCTTTCATTTCTTTCACGAGTGTCCTATAGTTTTCTGCATATAGGCCTTTTGCCACCTTAGGTAGGTTTATTCCTGGGTATGTTTTTCTTTCTGTTGTAATGGTAAATAGGAGTGTTTCCGTAATTTCTCTTTCAGATTTTTCATCATTAATGTATAGGGATGCAAGAGATTTCTGTACACTAATTTTGTATCCTGGTATTCTACCAAATTCGTTGATTACCTCTAGAAGTTTTCTGGTAGCATCTTTAGGATTCTCTATGTATAGTATCATGTCACCTGCAAACAGTAACAGATTTACAACTTCTTTTCCGATTTGGATTCCTTTTCTTCCTTTTTCTTCTCTGATTGCTGTTGCTAGGACTTCCAAAACTATGTTAAATAATAGTGATGAGAGTGGGCACCCTTGTCTTGTTCCTGATCTTAGAGGAAATGCTTTCAGTTTTTCACCACTGTGAATGATGTTTGCTGTGGGTTTGTCATATGTAGCTTTTATTATGTTAAGGTAGATTTCCTCTATGCCCAGTTTCTGAAGAGTTTTTATCATAAATTGGTGTTGAATTTTGTCAAAAGTTTTTCTACATCTATTGAGGTGATCATATGGTTTTTATCCTTCAGTTTGTTAATATGGTGTATCACATAGATTGATTTGCGTATATGAAGAATCCTTGCATTCCCGGGATAAACCCCAGTTGATCATGGTGTATGATCCTTTTAATGTGCTGTTGGATTCTGTTTGCTAGTATTTTGTTGAGTATATTTGCATCAATGTTCATCAGTGATATTGACCTGCAGTTTTCTTTATTCCTGACATCTTTTCTGGTTTTGGTATCAGGGTGATGGTGGCCTCATAGAATGAGTTTGGGAGTGTTCCTCCCTCTGCTATATTTTGGAAGAGTTTGAGAAGGATAGATGTTAGCTCTTCTCTAAATGTTTGATAGAATTTGCCTCTGAAGCCATCTGGCCCTGGTTTTCTGTTTGTTGGAAGATTTTAAATCACAGTTTCAATTTCAGTGCTTGTGATTGGTCTGTTCATGTCTTCTACTTCTTCCTGGTTCAGTCTTGGAAGATTGCACTTTCCTAAGAATTTGTCCATTTCTTCCAGGTTGTCCATTTCATTGGCATATAGTTGCTTGTAGTAGTCTCTCATGATCATTTGTATTCCTGTGGTGTCAGTTCTTACTTCTCCTTTTTCGTTTCTAATTTTGTTGATTTTGGTCTTCTCCCTTATTTTCCTGATGAGTCTGGCAAATGTTTTATCAATTTTGTTTATCTTCTCAAAGAAACAGCTTTTAGTTTTATTGATCTTTGCTATGAATTACTTCTTTTTCATTTATTTCTGATCTGATCATTATGATTTCTTTCCTTCTGCTAACTTTGTGATTTTTTGTTGTTGTTGTTCTTTCTCTAACTGCCTTTGGTGTAAGGTTAGGTTGTTTATTTGACATTTTTCTTTTTTCTTGTGGTAGGATTGTATTCCTATAAACTTCCCTCTTAGAACTGCTTTTGCTGCATCCCATAGGTTTTGGGTCATCCTGTTTTTGTTATCATTTGTTTCTATGTATTTTTTTTATTTCCTCTTTGATTTCTTCAGTGATCTCTTGGTTATTTAGTAGCGTATTGTTTTGCCTCCATGAGTCTGTATTTTTCACAGTTTTTTTTCCTGTAATTGATATCTAGTCTCATAGTGTTGCGGTTGGAAAAGATACTTGATACAATTTCAATTTTCTTATATTAACCAAGGCTTGATTTGTGACCCAAGATATGGTCTATCTTGGAGAATATTCCATGAGCACTTGAGAAGAATGTGTATTCTGTTGTTTTTGGATGGAATGTCCTATAAATATTAATTAAGTCCATGTTGTTTAATATGTCATTTAAAGCTGTGTTTCCTTATTTATTTTCATTTTGGATGATCTGTCCACTGGTGAAAGTGGGGTGTTAAAGTCCCCTCCTGTTATTGTGTTATTGTCGATTTCCCTTTTTATGGCAGTTAGCATTTGCCTTATGTATGAGGTGCTCCTATGTTGGGTGCATAAATATTTACAATTGTTATATCTTCTTCTTGGATTGATCCCTTGATCATTATGTAGTGTCCTTCTTTGTCTCTTGTGGTAGTCTTTATTTTAAAGTCTATTTTGTCTGATATGAGAACTGCTACTCCAGCTTTCTTTTGATTTCCATTTGCATGCAATATCTATTTCCATCCCCTCACTTACAGTCTGTATGTGTCCCTAGGTCTGAAGTGGGTCTCTTGCAGACAGCATATATATGTGTCTTGTTTTTGTATCCATTCAGCCAGTCTATGTCTTTTGGTTGGAGCATTTAATCCATTTACATTTGAGGTAATTATCGGTATGTATGTTCCTATTACCATTTTCTTAATTGTTTTGTGTTTGTTATTTTAGGTCTTTTCCTTCTCTTGTGTTTCCTGCCTAGAGAAGTTCCTTTAGCATTTGTTGTAAAGCTGGATTTGTGGTGCTGAATTCTCTTAACTTTTGCTTGTCTGTAAAGTTTTAATTTCTCTATCGCATCTGAATGAGATCCCTGCTGGTTTGAGTAATCTTGGTTTAGGTTTTTCCCTTTCATTTCTTTAAATATGTCCTGCCACTCCCTTCTCGTTTACAACATTTCTGATGAAGGACCTGCTGTTAGTCTTATGGGGATTCCTTTGTATGTTATTTGTTGCTTTTCCCTTGCTGCTTTTCATATATTTTTTGTATATAATTTTTGATAGTTTGATTAGTATGTGTCTTGGCATGTTTCTCCTTGGATTTATCCTGCATGGGACCCTTTGTGATTCCTGGACTTGGTTGACTATTTCCTTTCCCATGTTAGGGACGTTTTCAACTATAATCTCTTCAAACATTTTCTGAGACCTTTCTTTTTCTCTTCTTCTTCTGGGACCCCTATAATTCGAATGTTGGTGCATTTGATATTGTCCCAGATGTCTCTGAGAGTGTCGTAAATTCTTCTCATTCTTTTTTCTTTATTCTGTTCTGCAGTATTTAATACCATGATTTTATCTTCCAGATCACTTCTCCATTCTTCTGCCTTAGTTATTCTGCTATTGATTCCTTCTAGAGAATTTTAAATTTCATTTATTGTGTTGTTCATCATTGTTTGTTTGCTCTTTTGTTCTTCTATGTCCTTGTTAAACGTTTCTTGTATTTTCTCCATTCTATTTCCAAAATTTTGGATTATCTTTACTGGCATTACTTTGAATTCTTTTTCAGGTAGACTGCCTGATTTCTGTTCATTTGTTTCATCTTGTAGGTTTTTACCTTGTTCCTTCATCTGCTGCATGTTTCTCTGTCTTATTTTGTTTAACCTACTGTGTCTGTGGTCTCCTTTTCGCAGGTTGCATGTTCGTAGTTCATGTTGTTTTTGGTGTCTTCCCCCAGTGGTTGAGACTGGTTCAGTGTCTTGTGTAAGCTTCCTGTTTGAGGGGACGGGTGCCTGTGTTCTGGTGGGTGGGCTTTGATCTTGTCTTTCTCGTGGGCATGGCCACTCTGGCATTTTGTTTTGGAGTCTGTCAACTTAGTATGTTTTTAGGCAGCTTCTCTGTTAATGGGTGGATTTGTGTTCCTTTCTTGCTAGTTGTTTGGCATGGGACATCCAGCACTTGATTTTACTGGCCGTTGGTTGCAGCAGGGTCTTAACATTGAGATGGAGATATCTGGGAGAGCTCTCGCTGATTGATATTACATGGGGCCAGGAGGTCTCTGGTGGTCCAATGTCCTGAACTCAGCTCACCCACCTCAGAAGCTCAGGCCTGACTCCAGCCTGGGGCACCAAGACCCTCTCAGCCACATGGCTCAGAAGAAAAGGGAGAAAAAAAGAAATTAAAATTAAAAGAATAATGAAAAGGAAAAAAGTATTAAAATAAAAATATAATAATAAATAAAGAAGATGCAACCAAACCAATAAACAAATCAACCAATGATAACAAGTGCTAAACATTAAACTAAGATAAACATAAAAATCAGAAACAAATCAGTCACAGATAGCAAACCCCAAGTCTACAGTTGCTCCCAAAGTCCACTGCCACAATTTTGGGATGATATGTTGTCCCTTCAGTTATTCCACAGATGCAGGGTACATCAAATTGATTGTAGGGATTTAGTCTGCTGCTTCTGAGGTTGCAGGGAGACATTTCTCTTTCTTTTTGATGTATGTGGGGAGGAAGGTGATCTCCATGTCTTAGTCTTCCTCCATCTTGAAGGTCCCTCCCCAAATGTCAGTTCTATTAAATGTTTAAGAGAAATTTCATTCCTATTTTATATAAATGTCTCTAGGAAGTAGAAAGAGAGAAACCTGCTCAGTTCAGTTTTAAAAATTGATTTATATTTCACTGCTCTGCTCATTCTATGAGGCAACCAAAATTGTGGTTCTAAGGCCAGATAAAGATAATTCAAGAAATAAAATATGGACATAGATGCAAACATTCTACCTAGAATATTAGCTAACTAAATCCAACATAGTCTTAAAAGATACATTTCATGATCAAATAGGATTTAACCCAGACATACAGCCTCTCATGGTCCTCAACATCAGAAAATATCTCAATGTAATTTGTTACATTGATAAACGAAATGTGAAAACTCACATGTTTATCCAGTCACTGTAGAACTGTAAAAATATTTTACAAAGTAAAAAAATAATATAAGCTATATAATACTGTATAACAAATATTACAATAATTGTATTAGTTTTCTATTGCCCTGCAACAAATTACTACAAACTTAACAGCTTAAAACAACACATATTTATTATCTCACAGTTTCTGTGGTTCAGGAGTGTGGACATGACTTAAATATGCCCTCTGCTTAGGTTCTCACAAGGCTACAGTCAAGGTGTCTTCTGGGCTGCATTCTCATCTTGAAGTGAGAATGGAGAAGAATCCGCTTCCAAGCTCACTCAGTTTATGGGGAGAATTCATTTCCTTGTGACTTTAAGACTGAGGACCCAAGCTTCATTCTGGATGCTGGCTGGAGGTCTCCAAGAGTTCCTAGAGGATCCCTACAGCCCTTTGCAATGAAGGCTTGGGATCCTCAATATGACCACTTTATCAAGCCAATAAGGAAAGTCTCTAATGCTAGCAAGACAGGAAATTATTAAAGAATAAAATAATCAGAGGCATGACATCTTATCACCTTTGACATATTCTAATGATTAAAGTCAAGTCACAGTTTCAGGCCACACTCAATTGGAGAGGATTACACAAACGTGTGAACACCAGGAGGTAAGGACCATGAGGTGCTGAACTAGAGTCTGTCTATCACATTAATGGATAAAATTTAAATGCACTTACTTTAAGATCAGAAATTAGAGAAAGTTTCCCTCTATCACTGCTGTCATTTACTATATGATTGGACATCCTGGCCAAAGCAGAAAGAAAAATATATAACACAAGGTAGAAAGATTGCAAGGGAGAAAATAAAGTTGCCATTATACAGATGGCCCTAGGGGAAAAAAAAACCAAGAGAATAACAGACAACTAATAAGAAAATTTAATGAGACTGCCAGATACAAGATCATACCCTTAGAACTCTCCCCCACAAACAAACAAAAAAATTCAATGTAATTCTTTTATATAATTCACAGTAGCAATAAAAACTAAAAAGTAGCTAGAATGTTAACCAGGAATACACAAACCTCTGTGAATAAGATGGTAAAGCTCTAGTAAAGGACATAAATCATGATCTGAACAGATGAAAACCTCCCATGCTCTTATATGAAATGACCTAAAATTATAAAAATGTTGTATTAGTTGTCTATTGTAATAAATTGTCCCAAACTTAGTGCCTAAATATTACACATTTATTTACTCACAGTTCTGTAACTCAAAATACCAAAATGGTTCTTTCCGGAATAAAATCAAGGTGACAGGCAGGGTCATGTTCTATTCTGAAGGTCCTATGGAAGAATCTAGTTCCTTGCACTTTTCAAGCTCTAGAGGCCATCGACTTTCCTGGACTCATGGCTTTCCTCCATTTTCGAAGCCTGCAACATCAGGCCTGGTTCTTCTCACATTGCATCACTCTACCAAGATGGGTTAAATAACAAAATGTAAAAGGTAAAAACATAATGGTAAGAGAAAAAATATGAAAGATTACCTCTGATTCTTAGGAACAGAAAACGCTATCTTTAAACTTCAAAAACACAAACAGTAAACTTTATTTTTTTAAAGATTTTTTTGATGTGAACCATTTTTAAAGTCTTTATTGAATTTGTTGGAATATTTCTTTTGTTTTATGTTTTCATTTTTTAGCCCTGAGGCATGTGAGGTCTTAAATCCCTGACCAAGGATTGAAAGCACACCCCCTGCATTGGAAGGTGAAGTCCTAACCACTGGACCAAGAGGGAAGTCCCACAAACAGTAAACTGTAAATAAAATGATAGGAATTAGAGTTAATGCAAAATTAAGGTATTCTATTCAATAATGGACACCAAGGACAAATATAATAAACATATGGAACACATGGAGAAGCTATTTGCAATTTCTAAAATCAGCTAGTGAGTAATACCAAAATATACTTTTAAACAGCAAACAAACAGGAAGAGGAGACAGGAGGGCAGAGTAGAAGGACTTGAGCTCACCTCCTCTAATAAGAACACAAAAATCACAACTAATTGCTGAACGATCATCGACAAAAACGACTGGAACTTACCAAAAAAATATGCTACATCCAAAGACAAAGAAGAAGCCACAATGAGACAGGAGAAAGGGGGCTTTTGTGATATAATTAAGTCCCATACCCGTCGGGTGGGTGACCAGAAACCGGAAAATAATTATATCACAAAGGTTCTCCCACAGGACTGAGAGTTCTGCCCCCACATCAGGCTCCCCATCCCAGAGGTGTGGCATCAGGAGGAGGAGTCCACAGAGCATTTGGATTTGAAGGGCAGCAGGGATTTTGTGCAGGAGCTCCACAGGACTGGGAGAAACAGAGACTCCACTCTTACGGGGTGCACACAAGGTGTCACATACATGGGGACTCAGGGCAAAACAGTGACTCCATAAGAGCCTGGGCCAGACCTATTGTAGATTAACTATAAATAGAGTATAACCTTTAAAAATTGTGAATCACTATATTGTACACTTGTAACTTACATAATATTGTACATCAACTCTACTTCAATTAAAAAAAAAGGGCCACAAATTGGGTGCAAGCAATGCTCATTGCTATTGGATAGACCATTGTTTCTGATAGTTTGCCATTATTGCATTTCTCTTTGTCTTCTGGGCGTATCTCCACAGGGATTTACAATCAAAGGACTTTGTGATGAAGTCACTTGGAATGGTTTCATTCTGTGAGTTTTGCCACCAAATCTGATGCACATTTAGGTTTATATGTTTATTTTATTTTAAACTTTTAGGTTTTATTTAAAATGGTCTTTGAAATTTAATTTTGTATTATGACTATACAAAATTTGTATACCGTCCAGATTCAAATCCATAAAAAACTACACTGAATCCCTGTCCCCTCGATCCTATTTGCCCCCTCCATCTATCGGCAATCTTTTTTTAGATGTTATGAATTGTTATCCTATTATTAATTTTAAGCATATAAGCATATATACATGCTTATCTATATATTATATATTAATACATACTATATATTATTATACATATCTATGTATAATTTATAAGATATTATATGTTATATATTTTATAACATAACATACAATATATAATTTTAATACAATGATGTATTCTTTGCTATATATAACATATTATGTAACTATATTTATATTACTATTCCCTTTTCTGAGATAAATGTAGCATATTAGATGCACTATTTTGTACCTTTTCATTTCTACTGAACGATATTTTTGTGCAATCAGTTTGTGGTAGTATATAAGGATGTCCCTCATATTTTTGTTTTGTTTTCTTTTACATCTGATCATACCATATTTCGTGGATGTGATTTTAAATCTTCCTCAATATATTAGTTGAAAAAGAATATCTCAGTGTGACTTTGCATTCACTTTTTTTGTATGAACAAAGTTGAGCTAAATGCATTCATTTTCTTGTGAACTGTCTGATCATATCTCCAGCCTATTTTTCTACAGGATTGTTTGTATTTTTTCCTCATTTTAGAATTTCTATTTTCATTTAAATATGTTAACTCTTACTCTATGGAAAAAGTTGTAAATATTTCTCCAGCCTGTCACCTGACTTTTACTTTTGTTTATGGAAGACAAAAATATCTTAAATTATATTTTTATGTAATCAAATTTATATGGTATTCTTCTTATTGATTCTGAATTATTAGTAATTTTAGGAAAGATTTAAACATTCCCATCATATAGAGGAATTCATATAGGTTTTCTACTAATAACCCTATGTTTCAAACCTTTACATTTAAATAGCGGATCCACTTGGAATTTATCATGTAATGAATCAAATTGTATCTTTTCCCATAAAACTCTCCAGTTATCCAAATTCCATTTATTAAGGACTACATTTCCCCAGTGATTTAAGAGCTAGCTTATGTGTATACTAAATTTGCATGTGTAATTGAGTATCTCTCGTTTCTTTTCCTATTTTGTTCCATCGGTCTGTTTGTCTAGTCATGCACCAATACCTCATTTTAAATACCTCTAACTATCTAGTAGTGTTAGCTACTTTCATTTCCTGGTACATCCCTCTTCTTTTTCAGTATTTTTCTGGTTATTCTTGCTTGTATGTTCCTACAGATGTCGGCTGTTCAGTTTTCCTACACAACAATATGTGTGTTGGGATAATGAGATTTGAATAAATGCAAATAAGTCCACTTTTATGTCATTCAGATGTGATATTTGTAGGTTACATTTATAATCAGCTCCTCTTTTGTTCATAATTACACTCTTGATTTTAGAAGTCCTTTTATATGGGAGCCCACATATTCAAAGTGTTAAGAACACATGAACAGTATTTTGTTGCTGAAAATTGTCTCAGTATGAGATAATCCCCTTATTTCCTTTAGTGCCTTACAGTGTACAAAGCATTTTCCCCATGAAGTATGTCAAAAATGACAAAAAGGCATTTGATAAAATTCTATAATGATTCACTATTTAAAAGGAAAAAAATAGCAGACTAGTGATAGAAGGTCACTTCCTTAATTGAATAAAATGTATCCACCTAAAGCCCACAGTATGCATCATATTTAGTGGTTAAACATTATAAAATTACAGTTCAATATCACTGATTAACATGGACGCAAAACTCCTCAACAAAATACGAGCAAACCTAATCCAAAAACACATTAAAAGGATCATACTCCATGATCAAGTGGGATTTATTCCAGGGATGCAAGGATTCTTCAATATCTGCAAATCAACCAGTGTGATACACCACATCAACAAACTAAAGAATAAAAACTGCATCTCAGTAGATGCAGGAAGAGCTTTTGACAAAATTCAACTCCCATTTACGACAAAAACTCTCCAAAAAGTTGGCATAGAGGGAACCTATCACAACATAATAAAGGCCATATATGACAAACCCACAGCCAACATCATTCTCAATGGTGGAAAACTGAAAGCATTTCCTCTAAGATCAGGAACAAGACAAGGATGTCCACTCTCACCACTATTATTTAACACAGTTTTGGAAGTCCTGGCCACAGTAATCACAGAATAAAAAAGAATAAAAGTAATCCAAGTTGGAAGAAAAGGAGTAAAACTCTCACTGTTTGCAGATGACATGATACTATACATAGAAAACCCTAAAGTTGCTACTAGAAAACTGCTAGAGCTCATTAATGAATTTGGTAAAGTTGCAGGATACAAAATGAATACACAGAAAACTCTTGCATTCCTATACACTAACAACGAAAGATCAGAAAGACAAATCAAGGAAACAATCCCATTTACTACTGTATCAAAAAGAATAAAATACCTAGGAATAGACCTACCTAAGGAGGCAAAAGACCTATACTTAGAAAATTATATGATACTGATGAAAGTAATGGAAGATGACACAAACAGATGGAGATATATACCATGTTCTTGGATTGGATGAATTAATACTGTGAACATGACTATACTACTCAAAGCAATCTACAGATTCAATGCAATCCCTATCAAACTACCAATGGCATTTTTCACAGAATTAGAACAAAAAAATTGTACAATTTATATGGAAACACAAAAGACACCAGTTAGCCAAAGCAATCTTGTGAAAGAAAAACTGAGCTAGAGGAATCAGGCTCCCTTGACTTCAGACTAAAAAGCTACAGTAATCAAAAAGGTATGGTAGTGTCACAAAAACAGAAATATAGGTCTATGGAACAGGATAGAAAGTTCAGTGATAAAGTCACACACATATGGTCACCTAATCTATGACAAAGAAGCAGAATATACAATGGAGAAAAGACAGTCTCTTCAATAAGCTGGGAAAACTGGACCACTCCATGTAAACGAATGAAATTAGAACACTCCCTAACATCATATACAAATAAACTCAAAATATATATTGAATTTTTATCCTGCAACTTTACTGAATTCATTTATTAATCTAATAGACTTTCTGTTTGGTGAAGTCTTTAGGTTTTCTATATAGAATATGTCATCTGCAAACAGTGACAGTTTTACATCTTCCTTTTCAGTTTGGATTTGTTTTATCTATTATTCTTGTTTGATTGCTGTGGCTAGGACTTCCAATACTATGGTGGATAAAAGTTTCAAGAGTGGGCATCCTTATCTTTCTCCTGTCTTAGAGGAAAAGCTTTCAACTCTTCACCATTGAGAGTGTGATCTTAGCTGTGGATTTGTCCTATATGACTTTTATGATGTTGAGCTACAGTCCCTCTGTACCAACCTTCTAGAGATTTTATCATAAATTGGTGTTGAATTTTAACAAAAATTTTATCAGCATTTATTGAGATGATTATGATTTTTATCCTTCACTTCATTAATGTGATGTGTAACATTGATTTGCAGCTGTTATACCATCCTTGCATCCCAGGGGTAAATTACACCTGATCATAGTATATTATTATTTTAATGTGTTGTTGAATTCAGTTTTCTAATATTTTCTTGAGGACTTTTGCATCTATGTTTATCAAAGATGTTTTTTTGTAGTGTCCTCGTCTGTTTTTGTTATCAGGGTTAAGCTGGTCTCCTAGAATGAGTTTGGAAGCTTTATTTTCTCTTCAATATTTTAGGATAGTTTCAGAAGAATGGGTATTAATTCTTTAAATGTTTGGTAGAATTCACCTGTGAAGCCTTCTGGTCCTGGACATTTGTTTGTTGGAATTGTTTATTATTATTATTACTGATTCAATTTCCTTACTAGTGAATGGTCAGATCAGATTTTCTATTTCTTCCTGATTCAGTCTTGGGAGAGTGTATGTTTCTAAGAATTTATCCATTTCTTCTATGTTGTCCAGTTAGTTGGAATATAATTGTACATATATGAAATCATCGCTTATGATCATTTGTATTTCTGTGGTGTTGGTTTTAACCTTCATTTCTGACTTTATTTATTGGAACTATTTCTCTTTTTTTTCCTTGATGAGTCTGGCTAAAGATTTATCAATTTGGATTATCTTTCAAAGAACCACTCCTAGTTTATTGTATTTTTCTTTTTATAGGGGGGTCTCTATTTCATTTATTTCCACTCTTGTCTTTTTTTATATCCTTTCTTCTACTAACTTTGTGCTTTGTTTGCTCTTCTTTTTTAGTTCATTTTAGAGTAATGCCAAATAGTTTATTTGAGACTTATTTCCTAAGGTACGCCTAAGTTGCTGTCAACTTCGCCCTCAGAACTGCTTTTACTGCATTCCATAAATTTTGGATATTGTGGTTTCATTTTCATGTATCTCAAGGTATTTTTAAATTTTCTCTTTAATTTCTTCAGTGACATATTTGTTACTTAGAAACAGATTGTTTATCCCTATGAGTTTATGTATTTTCCAGTTTTTGTCTTGTAATTGATTTGTAGTTTCATATGGTTTTGGTGTATTACTGTCATTTTCTCCCTTTATGTCTGTTAATATTCGCATTATGTATTCAGGTATGCCTACATTGGGTTCATAGATATTTACATTTTTTATATCCTCTTTTGGGATTTATACTTTATCACTGTGTAATACCCTTCTTTGTCTCTTGGTAGAGTCTGTTTTAAAATCAGACTTGATATTAAAGGACTTGGTAGAGTCCTTTTTATGATATTTGTATTTCTACCCAGCTTTCTTTTCTTTTGTTTTCCTTTTTTTTGCTGTACCTGGGCCTCTCACTGCTGTGGCTTCTCCCATTGCAGAGCACAGGCTCCCGACATGCAGGCTCAGAGGCCACAGCTCACGGGTCCAGCCTCTCCATGGCATGTGGGATCCTCCCGGACCGGGGCATGAACCCATGTCCCCTGCATTGGCAGGCGGACTCTCAACCACTGCACCACCAGGGAAACCCCCAGCTTTCATTTGTTTCCATTTGCATGTAATATAACTTCCATTTCTTCCCTTTCAGTCTGCTTGTGTCTTTAGATCTAAAGTGAGCCTCTTATAGGCAACATATCACTGGTTCTTGTTTTTTATCCACTCAGCCACCCTATGTCTTTTTACTGGTATAGTTATTCCACATACACTTAAAGTAATTATTGATAGGTTTGTGTTTGTTGCCATTTTGTTAATTGTTTTCTGGTTGTTTTGTGAAGTTCTTCTTTTTCTATCTTCCCTTGTTCTTGTCACTTGTGATTTAATGACTTTCTTTAGTGTTATGTTTATATTCTTTTCTCTTTGTTTTCTGTGTATCTGTTATGGGTATTTGGTTTGTGGTTATTACGTAGTTCATATATGACAAACTATATATACAACAGTCCATCTGAAGCTGATGGTCACTTAAGTTCTAGCATATTCTAAAAGCATTATATCTTATTGCCCTCACAATCATTTTATGTTTTTGATGTCATATTTTATATGTTGTATTTTGTATATTATGTGACTAATTATTTTAGATATTGATGATTTTACTACTCTTGTCTTTTAACCTTCATACTTGCTTTATAAGTGGTTGATCCACTATCTTTACTATATATTTCCATTTACCAGTGATATTTTTTCTTTTACGATTGTTTCCAGTTATAGCGTTTTTTCCATTTAAAGTAGTCCTTTATATAATTTCTTGTATGGCCGGTTGAGTAGTGATGAACCCCTTTAGCTTTTGATTTTCTGCAAACTCTTTATATCTCTCCTTCAATTCTGAATGATAACCTTGCCAGGTAGAGCATTCTTGGTTGTAAGATTTTTTTCTTTTAGCACTTTGAATATATGGCACCAGTCCTTTCTGTCCTATAAAGTTTCTCTGAAAAATCAGCTTGTAGTCTTATGTGGGTCCCCTTGTATGTAACTAGCTGTTTTTCCCTAGCTGCCTTTAAGACTCTCTTTATCTTTAAAGTTTGATATTTTAATTATAACTTGTCTTTGTATGGGTCTCTTTGGACATATCTTGTTTGGGACTCCTTCTGCTTCCTGGACTTGTATATCTGTTTTTTCACCAAGTTAGGAAGTCTTTGGCCATTATTTCTTCAAATATGTTTTCTGTCTTTTTCTCTCTCTCCTCTATTTCTGGGAACCCTGTAATGTAAATGTTAGTGTACTTGATGTTGTCCCAGTGATCCCTCAAACTATCCTTATAATTTTTTTCTTTTTGCTGTTTTGATTGAATGATTTCCACTCTGCTGTTTTCCAGATCACTGATTCATTCTCCTGCATACTCTAATCTGTTGTTGAAATTGATATTTTCAATTTCAGTTAATTTTGATTGGTTCTTTTTTGTGTTTTCTATTTCTTTGTTGAAGTTGCCAGTGTTTTCTTCCATTTTCTCCCAAGCATAATGAGCATCTTTATTACCATATTTTGAACTCTTTATCTGGCAAATTGCTTATCTCTGTTTCACTTAGTTCTTTCTCTGAGGTTTTGTCTTATTATTTTGTTTTGAATATATTCCTGTATCTTCTCATTTTGCTTAATTTTCTCTGTTTGTTTATATATATTAGATATATCAATTACGTCTCCTGGTCTTGAAAGAATATATATCCTTAGCTGTAGAAAATCTGTTCTGTTAATCTTCAGATTGTTCTCAAAGATGGTTGTTCAATATATAGTTAAGTAGATTTGATTTCTACTTTAAGAGGCTGCTTTTTGTTCTTTTAAATTTAAATTTATTTTAAGAATACTTAAATATTTAAAACACTCAACATTTTATAAGTTTATAACATGGGTCCCAGTGGTGTGGTTTTCTCAGTTTCCAGAGTCAAGGGCTCCAGAGGTACCCCCTATGGGGTATTTCTGCACCTTCCTTCTGTGGTTGAGCCATGATTCCTACAGGCCCCGTGGTTGGTGGGCCTGGCCTCCAGACTGGCATGCCACAAGGTCCAGCCAGAACTGCTGTGGGTGCACTGGTGGGTGAGGCTACTCTCATGGAGCAGGAGCCACTTTGGAGGGGCATTGGCACTGGCAGAATTTGCCCAACAGGTGGTTCATGGTGGAAGACACTTTGGAGGGCTTCTTGTGATGGCCAGAGCTGCCTGCTGTGTGGGCAGGGTAGGAACTGCTTTGGTGGGATGCAGGTACTGGCTAAGGCCACTCACCATGTGGGGCTAGGCAGGAGCCACTTTGGAGTGATCAACCAGGGCAGGTGATTTGGCCTGGGTGGGTCCTCATGGAATAGCTGGGTGGGGTACAGTGATAGCAAGTTTGATAGAGAGTGACAGAAATGGCACCAGTCAGCAACAGACCAACTAAGTGGAAGGAGAGTGAAGAAAATGGCATCCACCAGTACTTCTTTCCCCAGAGAAAGTTCTACCGGATTCTTGCCCTTCCAGAACATGCTGTAAAATTAGTCAATTAATCTCCTTCTCATATGACCCAGGAACTTTTCAAGCTGCTGCCTCTGTGCTGGGACTTAGAGCTAGTGAGTTCACATTTGAGCCCTTCAAGAGTGGAGTCTTAGTTTCCCACAACCCTCTGGCTCTCCAGGATATGAGCCCCACTATTTTTCAAAGCCAGACATTATGGGGCTACTCTTCCCCCTGTAAGTCTGTCAGTTTGGGAAGCCAAACATGGTGCACAAACCCCTCATTCCCCCATTCTGCTTCCAGTACTAATCTGCTTTACCTATAAGTTGGTGATTGCTATAGGTTGGAGAAAAATATATAGAATAACTTGGGGATTGCAACTGTGGCTCCAGTATTGTTAATTTATGCCAGTAAATTAGAGAATAGCTTTGTCAACTTGTGTTTTTTGGGTATGACACCAAAGGCACAAGCACACAAAAAATGACAATTTGGACTTCATCAAAAGTAAATGTGTGATATCCCTCCCACTTGTGGCTCACTGCCCTGGGGGTGTGAGTTCCAGATAAACTGCATCTCTGCCACTTCTACCCATCTCTATGTGGCCTTTCCTTTATATCCTTAGTTGTAGAAAATCTGTTCTGTTAATCTTCAGATTGTTCTCAAAGATAGTTGTTCCATATATAGTTAAGTAGATTTGATTTCTACTTTAGGAGGTTGCTTTTTTCAATTTAAATTTATTTTCAGAATACTTAAATATATAAAATACTCAAATTTTAAAAGTTTCAAAATTACAGCTATATAAAAAGGTATATTCAGAGAAGTTTTGCTTCCATGCCTATCTCCCTATCCTATATTCCTCTGCATCTTATTAATAAACCATTTTTATTACTTTGTGATTTATCATCCCAATGTTTACTGATGCAAAGTAAGTAAATATATGAATATATTATTATTCTCCATTCTTCCTTATACAAAACTAGAATATTGTATGTAACTACCTTGCCTTTTTTATTTAACAATATATCTGAGAAACCATTATCAATACACAGAGATCTTTCTCAGAGAAAGGTTAGATAGATTTTTTCTTGTTTTCTAATAAAATAGAACTAATTAGATCAAAGTTAAAAGCTAAGATCAACAAAAAGCATTATCCTCCTGCCAAATACCCTTAAGCTAGAATGTTTTGTATATATAAATGGAGGTGGGAAATGTCCACAAATCAGAAGGTTTCGTATTCCACATATAAAGTTAACAAGTGGATTTTGGATATTTACCTAGTTGACAAAACACTGTGAAATTTCCTCCCTTTGGGGTGTAACTCATTCCTAATATTTGAACTCCTAGGACAAATTATAAAACACATACTTTTTTCTCTCATCTATCAATTTCAGTTCAAGTACCTCTAAAGCACAGGCTTAAAGAAAAAAGGTAATTCCACTAGAAAAATATTTTTCTTAAATTATAAGGAATATTTTATTTAAAAACATAATAAACTTTTTCTCTAGCTAAGATAATATAGTCCAAAAGCAGGCACATGAATAAAATTAGTCCTATACAAATTCTACTTCTACTTTAAATAAATTAAATGCAATATGAAAAGTCAAAAAACATTCTCTCAGTTTTTCAAAAGAAAAACTAAAAGAAATGATTTAAAAAATACTGCTAACAAATATCCTCATTCAGTCTGTTTTTTAAAGTAACAAAAGTATTTTTAATCAATCACGCCACTCATGTAGCAGTTCTACAGTACATTTTTTTCCAAGTACAATAAAAGCATCCTGACAAAGAGTTTCTGAAATGCTAATACATATAATATTATGTTAAAGAGTTCAGAAGTATTCCTTTTTATT
The DNA here is from genome assembly GCF_949774975.1 of Lagenorhynchus albirostris. Lineage (NCBI taxonomy): Eukaryota > Metazoa > Chordata > Mammalia > Artiodactyla > Delphinidae > Lagenorhynchus > Lagenorhynchus albirostris. The sequence goes on from NC_083116.1 coordinate 78,583,826, forward strand.
CAATCCTTAATTTAAGCTGAAGTATTAAAAGTTAACAATAGGGGCTTCCCTGGTGGCACAGTGGCTGAGAATCTGCCTGCCAATGCAAGGGGCACGGGTTCGAGCCCTGGTCTGGGAAGATCCCACATGCCACGGAGCAACTAGGCCTGTGAGCCACAACTACTGAGCCTGTGCATCTGGAGCCTGTGCTCCGCAACAAGAGAGGCCGCGATAGTGAGAGGCCCACGCACTGTGATGAAGAGTGGCCCCCACTTGCCGCAACTAGGGAAAGCCCTTGCACAGAAACGAAGACCCCAAACGAAGACCCTAGTCAAAATAAATTAATTAATTAATTAATTTTTTAAAAAGTTAACAATCCACGGATTTGGGAGTACATTGCCTCACAAGTAGTGGAGCACATTTATCAAGGTACTTGGGCAACAGCAAATTTTATAGAGCTTTAGAAAACTCAGTGTGGAAACAGAGAAAGATTGGCTATGGTTGTACATCTAGCTTTATTTAGAAAGATTGAAGAACAGGGAAATAAGTATAGAGCCCAAAATTGGCCTGGAATTTGTGAATTGGCTGACAATATATTGTGTTTCTAGACAGGCAGAGCACTTACAGGAACACAAAAGTTTGGGCTATTGATGTGACATCACGGTCAGAAGTGTCTCTCCATTGGGCATAGAAATTTATTTCAATAGTCCCTCCTTTTGGTCATTCTCTTGACCATTCAACAGCTTTGATTAAATAAAATCAGCCTTATCGAAGATAAGATGACATTATGCATGTGGGTTTATCTCTGGGCAGTCTATCCTGTTCCATTGATATATATTTCTGCTTTTGTGCCAGTACCATAACTGTCTTGATTACTGTAGCTTTGTAGTATAGTCTGAAGTCAGGGAGCCTAATTCCTGCAGCTCTGTTTTTCTTTCTCAAGACTATTTTGGCTATTCAGGGTCTTTTGAGTTTCCATAAAAATTGTGAAATTTTTTGTTCTAGTTCTGTGAAAAACTGCCCTTGGTAGTTTGATAGGGATTGCATTGAATCTGTAGATTGCTTTGGGTAGTATAGTCATTTTCACAATGTTGATTCCTCCAATCCAAGAACACGGTATATCTCTCCATCTGTTTGTATCATCTTTAATTCTTTCATCAGTGTGTTATCGCTTTCTGCATGCAGGGCTTTTGTCTCCTTAGGTAGGTTTATTCCTAGGTGTTTTATTCTTTTTGTTGCAATGGATTGTTACAAATAGGATTGTTTCCTTAATTTCTCTTTCAGAGTTTTCATCATTAGTGTATAGTAACGCAAGAGATTTCTGTGCATTAATTTTGTATCCTGCTACTTTACCAAATTCATTGATTAGCTCTAGTAGTTTTCTGGTAGCAACTTTAGGATTCTCTACATATAGTATCATGCCATCTGCAAACAGTGACAGTTATACTACTTTTCCAATTTGGATTCATTTTATTTCTTCTTCTTCTCTCATTGCCATAGCTAAAACTTCCAAAACTATGTTGAATAATAGTGGAGAGAGTGGGCAAGCTTGTCCTGTTCCTGATCTTAGAGGAAATGGTTTCAATTTTTCACCATTGAGAACAATGTTGGCTGTGGGTTTGTCATATATGGCCTTTATTACGTTGATGTAGATTCCCTCTATGCCTACTTTCTGGAGAGTTTTTATCATAAATGGGTGTTGAATTTTGTCAAAAGCTTTTTCTGCATCTATTGAGACTATCATATGGTTTTTATCTTTCAATTTGTTGATATGGTGTATCACATTGATTGATTTGCGTATATTGAAGAATCCTTGCATTCCTGGGATAAACCCCACTTGATCATGGTGTATGATCCATTTACTGTGCTATTGGATTCTGCTTGTTAATATTCTGTTGAGGATTTTTGCACCTATGTTCGTCAGTGATATTGACCTGTAGCTTTCTTTTTGTGTGACATCTTTGTCTGATTTTGGTATCCGGGTGATGGTGGCCTCGTAGAATGAGTTTGGGAGTGTTCCTCCCTCTGCTATATTTTGGAAGAGTTTGAGAAGGACAGGTGTTAGCTCTTCCCTAAATGTTTGATAGAATTCACCTGTGAAGCCATCTGGTCCTGGGCTTTTGTTTGTTTGAAAATTTTTAATCAGAGTTTCCATTTCAGTGATTGTGTTTGGTCTGTTTATATTTTCTATTTCTTCCTGGTTCAGTATTGGGAGATTGTACCTTTCTAAGAATTTGTCCATTTCTTCTAGGTTGTCCTTTTTATTGCCATATAGTTTCTTGTAGTAGTCTCCTATGATAATTTTATGTCTTTATTGTCAGTTGTAACTTCTTTTTCATTTATAATTTTATAGATTTGAGCCCTTGCCCTTTTATTCTTGATGAGTCTGTAAAGTTTTATTGATTTTTTAATCTTTCCAAAGAACCAACTTTTAATTTCATTGAACTTTTCTATTGTTTTCTTCATCTCTATTTCTTGAATTTCTGGTTTCATCTTTAGGATTTCTTTCTTTTTACTAACGTTGAGTTTTGTTTTTTCTTCTTTCTCTAGTTGCCTTAGGTGTAAAACTTCATTGTGTGATTGAGATTTTTCTTGTTTCCTGAGGTAAGAATATATGGCTATAAACTTCCTCTTGGAATTGCTGTTGCTGCATCCCATAGGTTTTGGATTGTCATGCTTTTGTTGTCTCTTAGTATTTTTTATTTCCTCTTTGATTTCTTTGGTGATCCATTGGTTGTTTAGTAACATATGATTTAGTCCCCACATGTTTATGTTTTTTACAGTTGTTTTCCTTTAATTTATTTCTAATCTCATGGCATGTGGTTGGAAAAGATGCTTCATATGAATTCAATTTTCTTAAATTTACTGAGGCTTGATTTGTGGCCCAATATGTAATCTATGCTGCAGAATGTTCCATGTGCACTTGATAAGAAAGTATATTTTGCTGCTGTTGGATGAGGTGTTCTATAAATATCAGTTAATTCCATCTGGTCTAATATGCCATTTAAGGCCTTTGTTTTCTTTTCCTTTTCTTTTTCTTTCTTTTCTTTTCTTTTTTTTTTGCGGTATGCGGGCCTCGCACTGTTGTGGCCTCTCCCGTTGCAGAGCATAGGTTCTGGATGCGTAGGTTCAGCAGCCATGGCTCACGGGCCCAGCCACTCCGCGGCATGTGGGATCTTCCCAGACCAGGGCATGAACCCGTGTCCCCTACATCGGCAGGCAGACTCTCAACCACTGCGCCACCAGGGAAGCCCAGGCCTTTGTTTTCTTATTGATTTTCTATCTGGATGATCTCTCCATTTGTGTAAGTATTGTGTAAATCCCCTACTACTGTGTTACTGTCGATTTCCCCTTCTGTGGTTGGTAGCATTTACCTTATATATTGAGGTGCTCCTATGTTGCGTGCATATATATTTACAATTGTTATATCTTCTTCTTGGATTATCCCTTGATCATTATGTAGTGTTCTTCCTTGTCTCTTGTAACAGTCTTTATTTAAAGTCTACTTTGTCTGATATGAGTATTGCTACTCCAGCTTTCTTTTTTTTTAACATCTTTATTGGAGTATAATTGCTTTACAATGGTGTGTTAGTTTCTGCTTTATAACAAAGTGAATCAGTTATACATATACATATGTTCCCATATCTCTTCCCACTTGCGTCTCTCTCCCTCCCACCCTCTCTCTTCCACCCCTCTATGTGGTCACAAACCACCGAGCTGATCTCCCTGTGCTATGCGGCTACTTCCCACTAGCTATCTATTTTACGTTTGGTAGTGTATATATGTCCATGCCACTGTCTCACTTTGTCACAGCTTACCCTTCCCCCTCCCCATATCCTCAAGTCCATTCTCTAGTAGGTCTCTGTCTTTATTCCCATTTTACCCCTAGGTTCTTCATGACCTTTTTTGTTTTCTTAGATTCCATATATATGTGTTAACATACGGTGTTTGTTTTTCTCTTTCTGACTTACTTCACTCTGTGTGACAGACTCTAGGTCCTTCCACCTCACTACAAATATCTCAATTTTGTTTCCTTTTACAGCTGAGTAATATTCCATTGTATATATGTGCCACATCTTCTTTATCCATTCATCCGATGATGGACACTTATGCAGCTTTCTTTTTGTTTCCATTCGCATGGAATACCTTTTTCCATCCCCTCAGTTTCAGTCTGCAGATCCAAAGTGGGTCTCTTGTGTATAGCATATATATGAGTCTTGCTTTTGTAGCCATTCAACCAGTCTATGTCTTTGGTTGGAGCATTTAATCCATTTACATTTAAGATAATTATCGATATGTACATTCCTATTGACATTTTGTTAATTGTTCTGGGTTTGTTTTTGTAGGTGTTTTTACTTGCCTCCCTCTTTTGTTCTTTTGTCTTGTGATTTGATGACTACCTTTGGTGTTGTGTTTAGGTTGCCTATCTTTTTTGTGTGTATCTATTGTAGTTTTTTGGTTTGCTGTTCCCTTGAGGTTTTGATGTAGCAGTCTATATATGTACAAGGTGTTTTTATTTGCTGGTCTCTTTCACATCTAGAGAAGTTCCTTTAGCGTTTGCTGTAAAGCTGGTTTGGTGGTGCTGAATTCTTGTAGATTTTTCTTGTCTGTAAAGCTTTTGATTTCTCCATCGAATCTGAATGAGATTCTTGCTGGTTTGAGTATTCTTTGTTGTAGGGTTTTATCCCCCCCTTTCATCACTTTAAATGTATCATGCCACTTCCTTCTGGCCTGCAGATTTTCTGCTGAAAAAATCATCTGATAACCTTATGGGGATTCCCTTGTATGTTATTTGTTGTTTTCCCTTGTTGATACTTAATATTTTTAAATTGTCTTTAATTTTCGTCACTTTGATTAGTATGTGCCTTGCTATGTTCCTCCTTAGGTGCATTCTGTATGGGACTCTCTGCACTTCCTGGACTTGAGTGAGTGTTTCCTTTCTCATGTTAGGGATGTTTTTGGCTATAATATCTTCAAATATTTTCTCAGGCCCTTTCTCTTTCTATTTTCCTTCAGAGACCCCTATAACGAGAATGTTGGTGCATTTAATCTTGTCCCAGATGTCTCTGAGACTGTCCTCATTTCTTTTCATTCTTTTTCCTTTATTCTGGTCTGTGACAGTGATTTCCACTACTCTGTCTTCTGCTTCACCTGTTCATTCTTCTGCCTTACTTATTTCTGCTATTAGTTCCTTGTAGTGCATTTTCATTTCAGTTATTGTATTGCTCATCTCTTTGTTTTTCCTTTAAATCTTCTAGTTCCTTGTTAAACATTTCATATATCTTCTCGATCTGTGCCTCCATTATTTTTCTGACATCTTCGGCCATCTTTACTATCATTACTCTGAATTCTTTTTCAGGTAGATTTCCTATCTCCTCTTCATTTATTTGTCTTGTGGGTTTTTACTGTGTTCCTTCTTTCACAACTTATTTCTCTGTCATCTCATTTTCTCTAAGTTTCTGTGTTTGTGGTCTCCTTTCCACAGGCTACAGGATCATAGTTCCTCTTGCATCTTTTGTCTGCCCCCTGTGCATGAGGTTGGTCCAGGGGCTTGTGCAGGCTTCTTGGTGGGAGGAACTGGTGCCTGCCCTCTGTTGGGTGGATATGGGTTTTGTCCCTCTGATGGGCAGTGCTGTGTCCAGTGGTGCGTTTTGAGGTAGCTGTGAGCTCAGTATGTATTTAGGCAACCAATATGCTGATGGGTGTGGCTGTGTTTCCGTCTTTCTGGTTGTTTTGGCTGACGTGTTCCAGTTCTGTAGACTGTAGAGTGTTGGTTGTAGCTGGATCTTGGTGGTGAAATGGGGACCTCTTTGACAGCTCATGCTGATCAACATTCTCTTGGCCCTCTGCCACCAGTGTCCTTGCACCTACAGTGAGCTACAGCCTACCCCTGCCTCCCCAGGAGACCCTCCCAGATATCTAGTTAGGTCTAGTTCCAGTTCCTATGAAGGTATTGCTTTGTGGTGGGTCCCAGTGCACATGAGGTCTTGTGTGCACCCTCCAAGAGTGGAGTCTCTCTTTCTCCCAGGCCTTGGTGTTCCTGCACTCAGGCTGTGCTGGCCTTCAAATCCAAATGCTCTTGGGGTTCTTCCACCTGGTGCTTGAACCTCAAACTCTCTTGGAGGGCTATTTTTACGAAGGAACATCCCTGTGTAGTCTTAGCGTTTAGTAATTTTTGGTGTGAGGCCTATTTTTAGTATGAATATTTGGCACATCTTTTCTCAGTGTGTGCTCACCATTATACACTTGATAGGTGTTGTTACTGATGTTGTGGTGACATGAGCCTGCACTGGATATTGGGTGGGGCCTCCCCTTTGCTCTGTGGTTGTTACTGCCCATTCAGAGTCAGTGTCTGCTCCCTAGTTGTTGGAGTAGAGGCCCCCACATCTGTTTCTGAGCTATGTTTCTATTCTGTGGCACTAGACAGGTGGGATTTGAGAACTCCCACTGGGAGAGAAGCCACTGAGTTTTCCTCCTCTGGAGCTGTTCACCTGTGAGTATACTCTGTTGTGTCACTTTTTACCTGTTGTTTGGCTCACAAATTACACTGTTGTTGGAACTGCTCTCAGTCTAACCTTAACTGTGGATATGCTGGCAATTGACCTTGGTATCTCTCATATGTTGTTTTCTCCAGGCCACCTGCACCAATCCACCAAAGTCAGGTCCCAGGACTGTAGTAATCATGTACTTGGACTTACTATGGGAGCTATGGAGGAAGCTCAGATTCTGGCTTGGTCCAGTCCCCACATGTACATGCTCACAAAGCCCACAGCTGTTAAAGATAGACCAGTCTCAGCTGCAGGGGCATTCATCCATTCAGATGCTCTGCAGGCACTGAGTTTACAAAGCCAGCAGTGGGGGGTGTAAAACCACAGTTCCTGCAACCACAAGGAGAGATTTCAACTCTTCTTTCTTAGTTGCTCAGCCCCTAGGGCCGAGCTGTTGTTTCAGCCCCACCTCTGTGTGTGTCCCTCCCTCTGCTTCTGAGGCTTCCCCAGAGCACATGTGCCTGCCCAGGTGGGCAGGGACAGAGGTAGCAACAGGCAGGATAGGAAAGCCCACCAGGGCCAGAGGAGGCAGTGGTGGGTTTGGCACAAGAGCCCACCAGAGGCTGGCTGGGGCAAAGGATGCATTGGTGGGAGGGGTACATGAGCCTGTTGGGGCTGGCAGGGAGGGTGGAGACATTGGTGAGAGGGGTCTGTGAGCCCACCAGGGACTGGTGGGGGTAGAGGAAGCATTGGTGGGCAAGGTGGGTGAGGCTCCTCAGCCAGGTACCTCTCCTAGTGCCCTCGGAGGCAGAGGCCAGTGTATAGGGAAGGTGGATACAATGGCGGCCCTGCCCCTTGGCACCACTCAACAATGGCACCCTGCTTCTATGGTGGTCTGGGCTTCTTCCATGAATATTCCCTTTGTGGAGTTCCTTACTCCTTTTCCTTTAGGCTGTTTCTTCATAGCCAACAGCTGTTCCCTCCCTGGGTCCATTCTCCAAACCCAATGTTCCAGCAACCAGCCCCACTCCACTCCAGCAGACACACAACTCAGGCTGGGCCGTGCAGGGCTGTGGCACAGACCATCTGTGTAAATCTTATTCTGTCCTGCCTGCCACAGTCTGGTTGCTGTGCTCTCCTCCAAGCCCCCGAAGTTCCCTCTCTCTCCCAGCTGATGTCCCTGCCAGTGAGAGGACTTTCCTGAGTGCAAGAACCAATCCTCTCCTTCAGATCCCCCACCCCCACAAAATGGGTGCAGGTCCCATCTTATGTTCTCTTTTCTTTTTTTCTTTCTTTCATCCTACCTGGTTGTGAAGGGATTTTTCTTGTCCTTTTAGGTGTCTGAGGTTCTCTGCTAATGTTCACCAAGTGCTCTGTGAGGATTGTTCCATTTTTAGATGTATTCTTGATGTATTTGAAGGAGGAGGCGAACTAGAAGTCCTCATATTCTGCCATCTTGACTCCACTGCCTGCTCTTGCCACTTTTATTCAGCATAGTTTTGGAAGTCCTAGGCAGGCAATCAGAGAAGTAAAGGAAATAAAAGAAATACAAATTGGAAAAGAAGAAGTAAAACTGTCATTGTTTGCAGATGACATGACGCTATGCATAGAAAATTAAACTCGTAAAAATGCTAAGAGAAAACTGCTAGAGCTCATCAATGAATTTGGTAAAGTTTCAGGATACAAAATTACTGCATAGAAATCTCTTGCATTCCTATACACTAACAATGAAAGATCAGAAAGAGAAATTAAGGAAACAATCCATTTACCATCACATCAAAAATTATAAAATACCTAGGAATAAACGTACCTAAGGAGGCAAAAGACCTGTACTCAGAAAGGTAAAAGATACTGATGAAAGAAATAAAAGATGACACAAACATGGAAAGATATACCATATTCTTGGATTGGAAGAATCAATATTGTGAAAATAACTATACTACTCAATTTACAGCTTCAGTGGAATCCCTATCAACTTACCAATCACATTTTTCACAGAATTAGAACAAAAAATTTTTACAATTTGTATGGAAACACAAAAGACCTTGAATAGCCAAAGCAATCTTGAGAAAGAAAAATGGAGCTGGAGGAATCAGACCCTGACTTCAGACTATACTACAAAGCTACAGTTGTCAAAACAATATGGTACCAGCACAAAAACAGAAATATAGAATGGAACAGGCTAGAAAGCCCAGAGATAAACCCACACTCCTATGGTCCATTCATCTATGAAAAAGGAGATAAAAATATACAATGGGGAAAAGACAGCCTCTTCAATAAATGGTTCTGGGAAAACTGGAAAGCCACATGTAAAAAAAAATGAAATTAGAACACTCTATGACACCATACACAAAAATAAACTCAGAATGGATTATGGACCTAAATGTAAGACAGGATACTATAAAACTCAGAGGAAAACATAAGCAGAACACTCTTTGAGATAAATTGCAGGAATATCTTTTTTGATCTGTCTTCCAGAGTAATTTAAATAAAAACAAAAATAAACAAATGGAAACTAATTAAACTCAAAAGCTTTTGCACAGCAAAGGAAACCATAAACAAAATTAAAAGACAACCCACAGAATGGGAGAAAATATTTGCAAATGAAGCGAGCAACAAGGGATTAATCTCCAAAATATACAAACAGCTCATGTGTCTCAATATCAAAAAAAACAAACAACCCAATTAATAAATGGGCAGAAGACCTAAATGGACATTTTTCCAAAGAAGATATACAGATTGCCAACAAACACATGGAAAGATGCTCAACATCAGTAATTGTTAGAGAAATGCAAATCAAAACTACAATGAGATGTCACCTCACACCAGTCAGAATGACCATCATCAAAAATCCACAAACAGTAAATGCTGGAGAGGATATGGAGAAAAGGGAACCCTCCTATACCGTTGGTGGGAATGCAAACTGGTACAGCCACTATGGAGAGTAGTATGGAGGTTCCTTAAAAAACTAAAAATAGAGCTACCATATGATCCAGCAGTCCCACTCCTGGGCATCTATACAGAGAAAAAACATGGTTTGAAAATAAACATACACCCCAATATTCATTGCAGTGCTATTTACAATAGCAAAAACATGGAAGCTATCTACATATCCATTGTTAGATGAATGGATAAAGAAGACATGGTACATATATACAATGGGATATTACTCATCCTTTAAAAAGAATGAAATAATGCCATTTGCAACAACATGGATGGACCTGGAGATTATCATACTAAGTGAAGTATGTCAGAGAAAGACAGATATTGTATGATATTGCTTATATGTGGAATCAAAAAATGATACAAATGAACTTATTTAAAAAACTGAAATGGACTCACAGACTTAGAGAACAAACTTATGGTTACTGGGGGGAAGGATCTGGAGGAGGGATAGATTTGGAGGTTGGGATTGACATGTACACACTACTATATTTAAAATAAAATAGATAAACAACAATGACCTACTGTATAGCACAGCAAACTCTGCTCAATATTCTGTAATAACCTAAATGGGAAAAGAATTTGAAAAAGAACAGATACTTGTATATGTATAACTGAATCACTTTGCTGTAAGGGGGAGGAGAGGGAGGGAGCCAGAGGGAGGGAAGAAGTCTAGGAAGAAAGGACAAGTAAGGAGGGAGGAAGAAAGGAAGGAAGGAAGGAAGGAGCGAGAAACAAAAACAAAAGAAGGCAGAGAAGAGTGAATATTTGTGTTAACGCTTGCAATTGGGTGTAAGGATAGCTGCCATAAGTGTTCATCTTTTGGGGTTTTGGAGGGAAATGCGTTGAGGGAAGAGGAGTTGGGCTTTGCTTAGAATGACTTCTGATTTCTAACAGACTTCCTCTTTGGATAAATCCCTTATTCTCTCACAGGCCTCATCTCATTTCCCTCCCAGGAAAATGAACCAACATTTTAGAAGTTGGTACTTTCCATTTCTGCCATGGGGCAATTACTTAAAGGAGCTCCCTCCCAGTTACACACACAGATGAGCCATTTTCAGAGCCCAGCAGGAGCCCACGGTTTCTCAGACTCTTGGTCCCTGTGAGTTTTAGCAGTCAGTCCCCCCTCACCCACACCTTTCCTTCTGCCAGCCTGCTCTTCAAGCTGCATACTAGGAGGCAGAAGGGAAATTTCTTATGCAATTCTACTAGAATGATGGGAACAGGGCCAACGTGTACCCAGTCCCATAATCTAGGCTCTCACCTCTACCTTTCCTTGATGCCTTTCTCACTGCCTAGGCAGTCACAACAGTGCTGCCCCCCACTCTGTAGCAGAGACTGCCTGCACTGCTCCCGGCTCTCTACATTGGCCTTCCAGATTCTTCTTCATTGGGGGAGGAAAGAGAGAAAGAAAGGAGTCAATTGCCTGACTGGGAAGAAATTGAAAGGAAGGAGTAAAAGACAACCTGAGACGTTAGACACAGTTGAGGAAAAGCCTGGAGAAAGAAAAGGAAGAACAAGGGGTGAAGATGAGGTTGTGACTAGAATGGCACTTTCCATCTCTCTAGCACTCCTCCCCCCTGATTTTACCATACCAATAAGCTAGCTGCCAAGGGCATTCTGACTCTTGCAGCCAGAATTTCCGGCATTTTTCCTAAGCTGCTCACATATTCATTCACAAATATGAAGTGCCAGAGCTAATAGGGTGCTGTGTTAGGTCCCAGGGACTTAATCAAGGTGTTAATAAGATCCAACACTATCCCAAGTTATCTTGGAATCCAGTGAAGAGACTAACAGTTTCAAAAACAGCCAATATCTGAAAAAGGATATAAACATAATAGAAGGACAAATGCAATTATGGGAATATAAAGGAAGTTGCAGGTAAGCAGTGGCATTTGAACTAAACCTTGAAAGATTATCTATCAGTACTTTGACTTATAGTCAAGAAAAGAATGGGCACCTAGACATAAGGAAGCACATGATTCAAGAGAAAGAGTGTAAAAATACATAGTTTCCCTATAGAGTAAATAGTCTTGTGCACTTAAAGGGCTGGTGGGGGGCGTGTACACAGACTAATGTGAGCTTAGACTGAGACTTTTTTTATTCATTTCTGTATAGTAGGTGCTCAGTAAATTATTCAAGTGCTAGATAGGCCATATCATAGTGAAGAACTTGGATACTAGTGAAAAGTAGTTTGCCTTTATTTATTTATGGTAATGGGGAGCCATTAGAAGGTTATTTGGTGGGGAAGTCCTGATAAGATCAAGTAAGATTACTTTGGCATTCTGAATTGAGTGAAAGGAAATAGAGAGACTAGAGGCAAGAAAAACAGTTGAGAAATTAGTGCAGTCAGTTCACCAGATCAGGAAAGGTAAGATTGACCTAAGGCAGTAGCTCAAAAGCAGTAAGTATATGATCATAATCTATTTAAGCCATGGCCATTAAAAAAATTTAGACAAAAAATGATCTTGTATTTGATTTCACAGCCTTCCTTGATTTTTGAAAGAACAGAATATCAGACTGTATGAAGAACGTTAAGGTTAAACCCTCTATTTTTATAGATGAGGAAACTAAAACTCAGAAAAAATAAGAGATTTGGCCAACATTACAGAGTTACACAATGGCAGTTAGGACTTGAACCCAGGTTCCTTAACTTTACTTAGTAATGTCTCCTGAAGGTTGCTCCCATTATCTCAAAGCATCATTTTTAACATCTTCTTTCATCACTTCACTGGCATCCCACATTTATCTCTCTAACATTGCCTTGACATAACACACTTTTTCTGTTCCAAAGCTCTACTCTACCCACCATCTTTGCTCCCGACTCTTCTATGGATAGCATGTTCTGAACTTATATCCTCCTTCCTACAGTGTTCCAGCCTCAGTGTGAGTAGCCAGCCTCTGCTAATCCTGTGACCTGAGCAGGTATGATCATATCCTCATTTACAAAGGCAGGGAAGTGGTGAACCAGCGATATGAAGTAACTTTATTCACTCATTCATGCTCATAGACATCTTATTACAGAAAGCAGTTTGAGGAAGTATGAAAAGAAATGTCACCAAGACTCTCAGAAGGAGTTCCACTGCTTCTGTAAGTAATGCCCCTTTGTGCTAGGAAACTGTTGTTTTGTTTTGTTTTCTCTGTTCCATTTTAGCTTGTAAAGATACCATTATACAGTTACATATTGACTGTGCTTTTTGTACTCTCTGTTCTGGATATCAGCAGGATATATTTAAAGCTTAAGATTTTATGAGGTCATAAATGAAGTGGAGGAGAGTGGAAGTATTGGGTTCTCCTATGGTTAGTAACCTCCTCTACCTGTGGTAATCAGTCAAATATTCATAGTGTTTATTGATAACAAGAAGAGTACATAACCAGAATATCAAATTACAAGAACTCTTCGTTCTCTTATTTTAGTTAACAGAATTTAAGAAGACATTTCCCATATGAAGTAATATTGAGAAGGACCATTTCCCTTTCCCAAAAGTACAGAAGTTTAACCAGTTCCTCAAGAGGTTGTACTACTACATCCTCCTTTTTACTGGTAGTAAAATGAATGACAGAAGCATTTTTCTACTCCTAGGATGAGTTATTGTTTCACTGGGTTAGTAAATAAGTGGCCATCTTCGAGGTTGCATGAATGAAAACCAATCTGTTTTTAGATTTGCTATTACATCTACCTCCAGAGAACTGAAACACTTGATTAAGAGATTTGTCATTGGCTTTGTCTTGATAGTTATATCAGATCTGTCTGCTTTGGACTTTGAAGATCAAATCAGGATTATACTTGACAAGAAAACTATGTCAATTATGTAATAATGATAATTAATATTGATATAACATGTTGACAGTTCAGAAAGCAATTTTACATTTTTATGTCATTTAATCCTCATAATAATCTCATGTCATCATTCTTTTAGAGTGGAATCTGAGTCTCATGAATTTGCACAGCTGACTATAATAAGTCAAATAATTTAGGTGCATACATGTTACCATTCAAGGTAATTTACAGTCAATGGTTCATTCAATCCTCTCAGTGAGATTAAGATATTGGTATTATACATATCTTCATTTTATAGATAAGGAAGAAATGCTATCAAATTGTGTAAGATCACATAGCAAGAAAGTGAAAAACAGAATTTGAACCTAGGCTTGACTTGAGAGCCTGTATCTTTGTTTGTAAGTTAAAAATGGATATTATTGACAAAGTCCTCTTTCTTCCCATCTCCATTCTCATTCTTGAATAACTCACTCCCTAGAAGTGGCCATTATCCTAAATTTGGTGGGTTTCCTTTCACTCCATGTTTATATATTTTATAAATAGTTATATAGACAAAAACGGTATATAAATTTTTTTGTTAGAATTACATAAAAGATATTATATTATAATCATTATTCTACCACTCATTTTTTTTTTCATTCAGCGTTTTGGCTCTGTTGATAAAAGCATATATGGCTCATTCATTTTTAATTGCTGTATAGTACTCCATTGATTGACTATACCACTACTTCTATATTACCATACAGACGTAGAGTTAAGTTTGGTCTGACTTATAGTTATTGATAACAATGCTATTAACACTGTTGTGTATTCCCCCACCCAAACCCTGGCACTTAATAACCTCTTTATTGCTTTATTTTTTTCCATACCGATTTATCACCTTCAATATATTTACTTGTTTATTTTTTTAATATATTTTTTTTATTTTTTTAAATATCTTCATTGGAGTATAATTGTTTTACAATGGTGTGTTAGTTTCTGCTTTATAACAAAGTGAATCAGTTATACATATGTTCCCATATCTCTTCCCTCTTGCATCTCCCTCCCTCCCACACTCGCTATACTCCCCTCTAGGTGGTCACAAACCACCAAGCTGATATCCTTGTGCTATGTGGCTGCTTCCCACTAGCTATCTATTTACGTTTGGTAGTATATATATTTCCATGCCACTCTCTCACTTTGTCAGAGCTTACCCTTACCCCTCCCCATATCCTCAAGTCCATTCTCTAGTAGGTTTGAGTCTCTATTCCTGTCTTACCCCTAGGTTCTTCATGAACTTTTTTTTATCTTAGATTTCATATATATGTGATAGCATATGGTATTTGTTTTTCACTTTCTGACTTACTTCACTCTGTATGACAGACTCTAGGTCCATCCACCTCACTACAAATGACTCAATTTCGCTACTTTTTATGGCTGAGTAATATTCCATTGTATATATGTGCCATATCTTCTTTATCCATTCATCTGTTGATGGACACTTAGGTTGCATCCATGTCCTGGCTATTGTAAACAGAGCTGCAAGGAATATTTTGGTACATGACTCTTTTTGAATTATGGTTTTCTCAGGGTATATGCCTAGTAGTGGATTGTTGGGTCTTATGGTACTTCTATTTGTAAGTTTTTAAGGAATATCCATACTGTTCTCCATAGTGGCGATATCAACTTACATTCCTACCAACAGTGCAAGAGTGTTCCCTTTTCTCAACACCCTCTCCAGCATTTAATGTTTCTAGATTTTTTGATGATGGCCATTCTGACCAGGGTGAGAAGACATCTCATTGTAGTTTTGATTTGCATTTCTCTAATGATTAATGATGTTGAGGATTCCTTCATGTGTTTGTTGACAATCTGTATATCTTCTTTGGAGAAATGTCTAATTAGGTCTTCTGCCCATTTTTGGATCGGGTTGTTTGTGTTTTGTTATTGAGCTGCATGGGATGCTTGAAAATTTTGGAGATTAATCCTTTGCCAGTTGCTTCATTTGCAAATATTTTATTTCCATTTCTCTAGGAGGTGGGTCAAAAAGGATCTTGCTGTGATTTATGTCATAGAGTGTTCTGCCTATGTTTACCTCTAAGAGTTTGATAGTTTCTGGCCTTACTTTTAGGGATTTAATCCTTTTTGAGCTCATTTTTGTGTATGCTGTTAGGGAGTGTTCTAACTTCATACTTTTACATGTACCTGTGCAGTTTTCCCAGCACCACTTATTGAAGAGGCTATCTTTTCTCCACTGTATATTCTTGCCTCATTTATCAAAATAAGGTGACCATATGTACGTGGGTTTATCTTTGGGCTTTCTAACCTCTTCCAATGATCTATATTTCTGTTTTTGTGCCAGTACCATACTGTCTTCATTACTGTAGCTTTGTAGTATAGTCTGAAGTCAGAGACCCTCATTCCTCCAGCTCCATCTTTTGTTCTCAAGATTGTTTTGGCTATTCGGGGAATTTTGTGTTTCCTTACAAATTGTGAAATATTTTGTTCTACTTCTGTGAAAAATGCCAGTGGTAGTTTGATAGGAATTGCATTGAATCTGTCAATTGCTTTGGGTAGTAGAATCATTTTCACAATATTGATTCTTCCAACCCAAGAACATGGTATATCTCTCCATCTATTTGTATCATCTTTAATTTCTTTCTTCAGTGTCTTATAATTTTCTGCATACAGGTCTTTTGTCTCCTTAGGTAGATTTCTTCCTAGATATTTTATTCTCTTCGTTGGAATGGTAATTGGGAGTGTTTTCTTAATTTCACTTTCAGATGTTTCATCATTAGTGTATAGGAATGCCAGAGATTTCTGTGCATTAATTTTGTTTCCAGCTACTTTGCGAAATTCACTGGTTAGATTTAGTAGTTTTCTGGTAGCATTTTTCGGATTCTCTATGTATAGTATCATGTCATCTGCAAACATTGACAGATTTACTTCTTCTTTTCCAATTTGGATTACTGTTATTTCTTTTCCTTCTCTGATAGCTGTAGCTACAGCTTCCAAAACTGTGTTGAATAAGAGTGGTGAGAGTGGGTAACATTGTCTTGTTCCTGATCTTAGTGGAAATGGTTTCAGTTTTTCACCATTGAGGACGATGTTGGCTGTGTGTTTGTCATATATGGCCATTATTATGTTGAAGAAAGTTCCCTCTATGCCTACTTTCTGCAGGGTTTTTATCATAAATGGGTGTTGAGTTTTGTCGAATGCTTTCTCTGCATCTATTGAGATGATCATATGGTTTTTCTCCTTCAACTTGTTAATATGGTGTATGAAGTTGATTGATTTGCGTATATTGAAGAATCCTTGCATTCCTGGAATAAATCCCACTTGATCATGGTGTATGATCCTTTTAATGTGCTGTTGGGTTCTTTTTGCTAGTATTTTGCTGAGGAATTTTGCATCTGTGTTCATGAGTGTTATTGGCCTGTAGTTTTCTTCCTTTGTGACATCTTTGTCTGGTTTTGATATTAGAGTGACGGTGGCCTCGTAGAATGAGTTTGGGAGCATTCCTCCCTCTGCTGTATTTTGGAAGAGTTTGAGAAGGATAGATGTAAACTCTTCTCTAAATGTTTGATAGAATTCGGCTGTGAAGCCATCTGGTCCTGGGCTTTTGTTTGTTGGAAGATTTTTAATCACAGTTTCAATGTCACTGTTTGTGATTGGTCAATTCATATTTTCTATTTCTTCTTGGTTCAGTCACAGCAGGTTGTGCATTTCTAAGAATTTGTCCATTACTTCCAGGTTGTCCATTTTATTGGCATACATTTGCTTGTAGTAATCTCTCATGATCCTTTGTATTACTGCAGTGTCAGTTGTTACTTCTCCTTTTTCATTTCTAATTCTATTGATTTGAGTCTTCTCCCTTTTTTTCTTGATGAGTCTGGCTAATGGTTTATCAATTTTGTTTATCTTATCAAAGAACCAGCTTTTAGTTTCATTGATCTTTGCTATCGTTTCCTTCATTACGTTTTCATTTATTTCTGATCTGATCTTTATAATTTCTTTCCTTCTGCTAACTTTGGGTTTTTTTTGTTCTTCTTTCTCTAATTGCTTTATCTGCAAGGTTAGGTTGTTTATTTGTGATGTTTCCTATTTCTTAAGGTAGGATTGTATTTCTATACACTTCCCTCTGAGGACAGCTTTTGCTGCATCCCCTAGGTTTTGGGTGGTCGTGTCTCAATTTTCTTTTGTTTCTAGGTATTTTTTGATTTCCTCTTTGATTTCTTCAGTGATCATTTGGTTATTAAATAGTGTACTGTTTAACCTCCATGTGTTTATATTTTTTACAGATCATTTCCTGTAATTGGTATCTAGTCTTGTGGTTGTGTTGTGGATAGAGTGTTGTGGTCAGAAAAGATACTTGATACGTTTTCAATTTCTTATATTTACCAAGGCTTGATTTGTGACCTAAGATATGAACTAACCTGGACAATAATCCAGGAGCACTTGAGAAAAATGTGTATTCTGTTTTTTGTTGGATGGATTATCCTATAAATGTGAGTTACGTCCGTCTTGTTTAATGTACCCTTTAAAGCTTGAGTTTCCTTATTGATTTTCATTTTGGATGATCTGTCCATTGGTGAAAGTGGGGTGTTAAAGTCCCTTACTATGATTGTGTTACTGTTGATTTCCCCTTTTATGGCTGTTATTATTTGCCTTATGTATTGATGTGCTCCTATGTTGGATGCATAAATATTTACAAGTGTTATATCTTCTCCTTGGATCGATCCCTTGATCATTATGTAGTGTCCTTCTTTGTCTCTTGTCTTTATTTTAATGTCTATTTTGTCTGATATGAGAATTGCTACTCCAGCTTTATTTTGGTTTCCATTTGCATGGAATATCTTTTTCCGTCCCCTCACTTTCAGTCTGTAAGTGTCGCTATGTCTGAAGTGGTTCTCTTGTAGACAGCATATATACGGGTCTTGTTTTTGTATCAGTTCAGCCAGTTTGTGTCTCTTGGTGGGAGCATGGAATCCAATTACCTTTGAAGTAATTATTGATATGTATGTTCCTATTCCCATTTTCTTAATTGTTTTGGGTTTGTGTTTTATGTCTTTTCTTTCACTTGTGTTTCTTGCCTGGAGCAGTTCTTTTAGCATTTGTTGTAAAGCTGGTATGATGGTGCTGAACTCTCTCAACTTTTGCTTGTCTGTACAGGTTTTAATTTCTCCATCAAATCTGAATGAGATCCTTGCTGGGTAGAGTAATCTTGGTTGTAGGTTTTTCTGTTTCATCACTTTAAATAAGTCCTGCCACTCCCTTCTGGCTTGCAGAGTTTCTGCTGAAAGATCAGCTGTTAACCTTATGAGGATTCCCTTGTGTGTTATTTTTCCCTTGCTGCTTTTAATATGCTTTCTTTGTATTTAATTTTTGACAGTTTGATTAATATGTGTCTTGGTGTGTTTCTCCTTGGATTTATCCTGTATGGGACTCTCTGTGCTTCCTGGACTTAATTAACTATTTCCTTTCCCATATTAAGGAAGTTTTCAACTGTAATCTCTTCAAATATTTTCTCAGTCCCTTTCTTTTTCTCTTCTTCTTCTGGGACCCTTATAATTCGAATATTGGTGCGTTTAATGTTGTCCCAGAGGTCTCTGAGACTGTCCTCAGTTCTTTTCAGTCTTTTTTCTTTACTCTGCTCTGCAGTAGTTAGTTCCACTATTGTATCTTCCAGGTCACTTATCCGTTCTTCTGCCTCAGTTATTCTGCCATTGATCCCTTCTAGAGTATTTCTAATTTCATTTATTGTGTTGTTCATCATTACTTGTTTCCTCTTTAGTTCTTCCAGATCCTTGTTAAATGTTTCTTGCATTTTGTCTATTCTTTTTCCAAGATTTTGTATCATCTTTACTATCATTATTCTGAATTCTTCTTCAGGTAGACTGCCTATTTCCTCTTCATTTGTTAGGTCTGTTGGGTTTTTACCTTGCTCCTTCATTCTGTGTGTTTTTCTGTTTTCTCATTTTGCTTATCTTACTGTGTTTTGGGTGTTCTTTTCACAGGCTGCACATTCATAGTTCCCGTTGTTTTTGCTGTCTGACCACAGTGGCTAAGGTTGGTTCAGTGTGTTGTCTAGGCTTCCTGGTGGAGGGGACTAGTGCCTGTGTTCTGATGGATGAGGTTGGATCTTGTCTTTCTGGTGCGAAAGTCGACGTCTGTTTGTGTGTTTCGGGGTGTCTGTGGCCTTATTATGATTTTAGGCAGCCTCTGCTAATGAATGGGGCTGTGTTCCTGTCTTGCTAGTTCTTTGCCACAGGGTGTCTAGTACTGTAGCTTGCTGGTCATTGAGTGAAGCTGGGTTTTGGTGTTGAGATGGAGATCTCTGGGAGATTTTCATCATTTGATGTTACATGGAGCTGGGAGGTCTCTTGTAGACCAGTGTCCTGATGTTGGCTCTCCCACCTCAGAGGCACAGCACTGAGTCTTGGCTGGAGCACCAAGAGCTTTCTTCCACATGGCTCAGAATAAAAGGGAGAAAAAGTAGATAGAAAGAAGGAAAGAAGGAAAGAAAGAAAGAAAGAAAGAAAGAAAGAAGGAAGGAAGGAAAGAAAGGATAAAATAAAATAAAAAATAATTATTAAGAAAAAAATTTTAAAAGTTAAAAAAAAAAAAACGGACAGACATATCCGTAGGAAAAATGTTGAAAGCAAAGCTATACGGACAAAGTCACACACAGAAGCATACACATACACACTCAGAAAAAGAGTAAAAGTGGAAAAAATAACATATCTTGCTCCCAAAGTCTACCTCCTCAATTTGGGATGATTCTTTGTCTATTCAGGTATTCCACAGATGCAGGGTACATCAAATTGATTCGGGAGATTTATTCCACTGCTCCTGAGGCTGCTGGGAGAAATTTCCTATTCTCTTCTTTGTTCGCACAGCTCCTGGGATTCAGCTTTGGATTGGCATATGCCTCTGCATTTAGGTCACCTGAGGGTGTCTGTTCCCACTCAGACAGGATGGGGTTAAAGGAGCAGCTGCTTCGGGGGCTCTGGCTCACTCAGGCTGGGGGGAGGGAGTGGTGCAGATGCGTTGCGAGCCTGCAGCAGCAGAGGTCTCTGTGCCGTTGTTGCAGCAGCCTGAGGCGTGCCGTGCGTTCTCCCGGGGAAGTTGTCCCTGGATCGTGGGAACCTGGGGGTGGCGGGCTGCACACGCTCCTTGCAGGAGAGGTGTGGAGAGTGACCTGTGCTTGCACACAGGCTTCTTGGTGGCAGCAGCAGTGGCCTTAGTGTCCAATGCCCATTTCTGGGGTCGCGCTGTTAGCCGCGGCTCGTGCCTGTCTCTGGAGCTCCTTTAAGCAGTGCTCTTAATCCCCTCTCCTTGCACACCAGGCAACAAAGAGGGAAGAAAATCTCTTGCCTCTTCGGCAGCTCGAGACTTTTTCCCAGTGCACCCTCCTAGCCGTGGTGCACTAGCCCCCTTCAGGCTGTGTTCATGCCACCAACACCAGTCCTCTCCCTGTGATCCTACCGAAGCCAGAGCCTCAGCTCCCAGCCCCCACCCATCCCCTCGGGTGAGCAGACAAGCCTCTCGGACTGGTGAGTGCAGGTCAGCACCGATCCTCCATGCAGGATCTCTCCGCTTTGCCCTCCGCACCCCTGTGGCTGTGCTCGCCTCCATGGCTCCAAATCTTCCCCCCTCCACCACCCGCAGTCTCCCCCCGTTAAGGGGCTTCCTAGTGTGTGGACACCTTTCCTCCTTCACAGCTCCCTCCCACTGGTGCAGGTCCCATCCCTGTTCTTTTGTCTCTGTTTTTTCTTTTGGCTTACCCAGGTACGTGGGGAGTTTCTTGCCTTTTGGGAGGTCTGAGGTCTTCTGCCAGCGTTCAGTAAGAGTTCTAAAGGAGCAGTTCCACGTGTAGATGTATTTCTGATGTATCTGTGGAGAGGAAGGTGACCTCCACGTCTTACTCTTCCACCATCTTCTCCCTTCAAACTTTTTAAGTCAGAGATTTTGTCTTGTCCACTGATTCCCCAGTGCCTAGAACACTTTATGGCACATAGGAGGTACTCAATATATATTTGCTAAATGAATTAATGGATAAATTTAAATCATTAATCTTTCTGGAATTCATTTTTGCATGGTATGATCTAATTTATTTGTCTGTGAGGATAGTCAATTGTCATAAACCATTTCTTATGCATTTATTTATAATAGACCTCTTTTGTATTCCATGTTCTCATATATGTGTGTCTGTTTATGGACACTATTTTTCTGTTCCATTGATATATTTGGATATCTCTATACTAATACCACACCTTTCTATATTTTTCTAATGTTTTGCTATGTTAGGTACGACAAAATTCCTCCTCTTTGTTATTTTTCAGAATTGCATTTGATATTCTTAAACCTTTATTCTTCCACATGAATTTTAGATTCTTCTTGTCCAGTTCAAAATAAAATATTTTTGAGGTTTGGCTAAGAGTCGGTATGCTTTATCCCTATACCATACTCCTGGTAAACAGCAGTGCCAAGACTGCTGGCTCTAAAGTCCAAGAAGCTTCTACCATGCCTTGGTGACTTCTTGAATACTAGACTAGCAGCAGCAGCAGCAGCAGGAGCAATAGTTAGCCATATACTACATATAAGAACTGAGTGGAGCCAGATAAATTCCAGGGGCTGCTTCCTAACACCAACTAGGTCATCTCTCCACTTTCCTCTGTAAATTTGTGAAGGTTATCATAGTAAGAAACGTTTAGATATTCTATTCTTCCTTTAATAAAGAGCCATTTATTCTCTTTAAGCTTCAGTTTGCTCATTTATTAATTTAATAAACCAAAAAGTGATATACAAATGTTAGCAGTAGTAGCTATTATCAGTCCATCTTCTACAAAGTTTTAGACAGGTCTACTTGCGTTCCCAGTCTAAATTTAGTTTGTTTTTTTTTTTCTTTTAACATCTTTATCGGGGAATAATTGCTTTACAATGGTGTGTTAGTTTCTGCTTTGTAAAAAAGTGAATCAGTTATACATATACATATGTTCCCATATGTCTTCCCTCTTGTGTCTGCCTCCCTCTCACCCTCCCTATCCCACCCCTCCAGGCTGTCACAAAGCACCGAGCCAATATCCCTGTGCCATGCAGCTGCTTCCCACTAGCTATCTACCTTACTACGTTTGTTAGTGTGTATGTGTCCATGACTCTTTCTCGCCCTGTCACAGCTCATCCTTCCCCCTCCCCATACCCTCAAGTCCGTTCTCCAGTAGGTCTGCGTCTTTATTCCTGTCTTACCTCTAGGTTCTTCATGACATTTCTTTCCTTAAATTCCATATATATGTGTTAGCATACGGCATTTGTCTTTTTCTTTCTGACTTACTTCACTCAGTATGACAGACTCTAGGTCTATCCACCTCATTACAAATAGCTCAATTTCGTTTCTTTTTATGGCTGAGTAATATTCCATTGTATATATGTGCCACATCTTCTTTATCCATTCATCTGATGATGGGCACTTAGGTTGTTTCCATCTCTGGGCTATTGTAAATAGAGATGCAATGAATATTTTGGTACATGATTGATTCTTTTTAAATTTTGGTTTCCTCAGGGTATATGCCCAGTAGTGGGATTGCTGTGTCATATGGTAGTTCTAATTGTAGTTTTTTAAGGAACCTCCATACTGTTCTCCATAGTGGCTGAACCAATTCACATTCCCACCAGCAGTGCAAGAGTGTTCCCTTTTCTCCACATCCTCTCCAGCATTTATTGTTTCTAGATTTTTTGATGATGGCCATTCTGACTGGTGTGAGATGATATCTCATTGCAGTTTTGATTTGCATTTCTCTAATTATTAATGATGTTGAGCATTCTTTCATGTGTTTGTTGGCAGTCTGTATATCTTCTTTGGAGAAATGTCTATTTAGGTCCTCTGCCCATTTTTGGATTGGGTTGTCTGTTTTTTTGTTATTGAGCTGCATGAGCTGCTTGTAAATTTTGGAGATTAATCCTTTGTCAGTTGCTTCATTTGCAAATATTATCTCCCATTCTGAGGGTTGTCTTTTGGTCTTGTTTATGGTATCCTTTGCTGCGCAAAAGCTTTGAAGTTTCATTAGGTCCCATTTATTTATTTTTGTTTTTATTTCCATTACTCTAGGAGATGGATCAGAAAGGATCTTGCTGTAATTTATGTCATAGAGTGTTCTGCCTATGTTTTCCTCTAAGAGTTTGATAGTTTCTGGTCGTACATTTAGGTCTTTAATCCATTTTGAGCTTATTTTTGTGTATGGTGTTAGGGAGTGATTTAATCTCATAATTTTACATGTACCTGTCCAGTTTTCCCAGCACCACTTATTGAAGTGGCTGTCCTTTATCCACTGTACATTCCTGCCTCCTTTATCAAAGATAAGGTGTCCATATGTGCGTGGGTTTATCTCTGGGCTTTCTATCCTGTTCCATTGATCTATCTTTCTGTTTTTGTGCCAGTACCATACTGTCTTGATTACTGTAGCTTTGTAGTATAGTCTTAAGTCAGGGAGCCTGATTCCTCCAGCTCCATTTTTTGTTCTCAAGATTGCTTGGGCTATTCGGGGTCTTTTGTGTTTCCATACAAATTCTGAAAGTTTTTGTTCTAGTTCTGTGAAAAATGCCAGTGGTAGTTTGATAAGGATTGCATTGAATCTGTAGATTGCTTTGGGTAGTCGAGTCATTTTCACGACGTTGATTCTTCCAATCCAAGAACATGGTATATCTCTCCATCTATTTGTATCATCTTTAATTTCTTTCATCAGTGTCTTATAATTTTCTGCATACAGGTCTTTTGTCTCCTTAGGTAAGTTTATTCCTAGATATTTTATTCTTTTTGTTGCAATGGTAAGTGGGAGTGTTTTCTTGATTTCAATTTCAGATTTTTCATCATTAGTATATAGGAATGCCAGAAGAAGAAGAGTAAAAGAAAATGACTGAGAAAATATTTGAAGAGATTATAGTTGGAAACTTCCCTAATATGGGAAAGGAAAGAGTTAATCAAGTCTAGGAAGCACAGAGAGTCCCATACAGGATAAAACCAAGGAGAAATATGCCAAGACACATATTAAACAAGCTGTTAAAAATGAAACATAAAGAAAGCATATTAAAAGCAGCAAGAGGCAAACAACAAATAACACACAAGGGAATCCCCCTAAGGTCAACAGCTGATCTTTCATCAGAAACTCTGCAAGTCAGAAGGGAGAGGCAGGACATATTTAAAGTGATGATGAAGAAAAACCTGCAACCAAGATTACTCTACCCAGCAAGGATCCCATTCAGATTTGATGGAGAAATTAAAACATTTCCAGACAAGCAAAAGCTGAGAGAGTTCAGCATCACCAAACCAGCTTTTAAAGAAATGCTAAAGGAACTTGTCTAGGCAAGAAACACAAAAGAAGGAAAAGACCTACAATAACGAACCCAAAACAATTTAGAAAATGGGAATAGGAGCATACAAATTGATAATTACCTTAAATATAAAAGGATTAAATGCTCCCAGCAAAAGACACAGAT
The DNA here is from genome assembly GCF_949774975.1 of Lagenorhynchus albirostris. NCBI lineage: Eukaryota > Metazoa > Chordata > Mammalia > Artiodactyla > Delphinidae > Lagenorhynchus > Lagenorhynchus albirostris. The sequence continues at coordinate 78,608,489 of NC_083116.1, forward strand.
TGGCTGATTGGATATAAAAACAAGACCCTTATATATGCTGTCTACAAGAGACCCAATTCAGACTTAGAGACACATGCAGACTGAAATTAATGGGATGGAGAAAGATATTCCATGCAAATGGAAACCAAAAGAAAGCTGGAGTAGCAATTTTCATATCAGACAAAATAGACTTAAAAATAAAGACTATTACAAGAGACACAGAAGGACACTACATGATGATCAAGGGATTGATCCAAGAAGAAGATATAAGAAGTGTAAATATTTATGCACCCAGCATGGGGCACCTCAATACATAAGGCAAATACTAACAGCCATAAAAGCGGAAATCGACAGTAACACAATCATAGTAGGGGACCTTAACACCCCACTTTCACCCATGGACAGATCATCCAAAATGAAAATAAATAAGGAAACACAAGCTTTAAATGATACATTAAACAAGATGGACTTAATTGATATTTATAGGACACTATATCCAAAAACAACAGAATACATATTTTTCTCAAGTGCTCATGTAGCATTCTCCAGGATAGATCATATCTTGGGTTACAAATCAAGCCTTGGTAAATTTAAGAAAATTGAAATTTTTCAAGTATCTTTTCTGACCACAATACTATGAGACCAGATATCAATTACAGGAAAAGATCTGTAAAAAATACAAACACATGGAGGCTAAACAATACATTAGTTAATAACAAAGTGATCACTGAAGAAATCAAAGAGGAAATAAAAAAAATACCTAGAAACAAATGACAATGGAGACATGACAACCCAAAACCTATGGGATGCAGAAAAAGCAGTTCTAAGAGTAAAGTTTATAGCAATACAAGCTCACCTTAAGAAACAGGAAACATCTCAAATAAACAAACTAACCTGGCACCTAAAGCAATTAGAGAAAGAAGAACAAAAACCCCGAAAGTTAGCAGAAGGAAAGAAATCATAAAAATAGGATCAGAAATAAATGAAAAAGAAATGAAGGAAACAATAGCAAAGATCCATAAAACCAAAAGTTGGTTCTTTGAGAAGATAAACAAAATCGATAAACCATTAGCCAGACTCACTAAGACAAAAAGGGAGAAGACTCAAATCAATAGAATTAGAAACGAAAAAGGAGAAGTAATAATTGACACTGCAGAAATACGAAAGATCATGAGAGATTACTACAACTCTATGCCAATAAAATGAACAACCTGGAAGAAATGGACAAATTCTTAGAAATGCACAACCTGCCAAGACTGAATCAGGAAGAAATAGAAAATATAAACAGACAAATTACAATCAATGAAATTGAAACTCTGATTAAAAATCTTCCAACAAACAAATGTCCAGGACCAGATTGGCTTCACAGGTGAATTCTATCAATCATATAGAGAAAAGCTAACACCTATCCTTCTCAAACTCTTTCAAAATACAGCAGAGGGAGGAACACTCCCAAACTCATTCTACGAGCTCAGGATCTCCCTGATACCAAAACCAGACAAAGATGTCACAATGAAAGAAAACTACAGGCCAATATCATGGATGAAAATAGATGCAAAAATCCTCAACAAAATATTAACAAACAGAATCCAACAGCACATTAAGAGGATCATACAGCATGATCAAGTGGCATTTATTCCAGGAATGCAAAGATTCTTCAATATACGCAAATCAATCAATGTGAAAAACCATATTAACAAATTGAAAGAGAAAAACCATATGATCATCTCAATAGATGCAGAGAAAGCTCTTGACAAAATTCAACACCCATTTATGATAAAAACCCTGCAGAAAGTAGGCATAGAGGGAACTTTCCTCAACATAATAAAGGCCATATATGACAAACCCACAGCCAAAATCAACCTCAATGGTGAAAAACTGAAAGCATTTCCACTAAGATCAGGAACAAGACAAGGTTGCCCACTCTCACCACTCTTATTTAACATAGTTTTGGAAGTTTTAGCCACAGCAATCAGAGAAGAAAAGGAAATAAAAGGAATTCAAATCGGAAAAGAAGAAGTAAAGCTGTCACTGTTTGCAGATGACATGATAATATACATAGAGAATCCTAAAGATGCTACCAGAAAACTACTAGAGCTAATCAATGAACTTGGTAAAGTAGCAGTATACAAAATTAATGCACAGAAATCTCTGGCATTCCTGTATACTAATGATGAAAAATCTGAAAGTGAAATCAAGAAAACACTCCCACTTACCATTTCAACAAAAAGAATAAAATATCTAGGAAGAAAGCTACCTAAGGAGACAAAAGACCTGTATGCAGAAAATTATAAGACACTGATGAAAGAAATTAAAGATGATACAAATAGATGGTGAGATATACCATGTTCTTGGATTGGAAGAATCAACATCGTGAAAATGACTCTACTACCCAAAGTATCTATAGATTGAATGCAGTCCCTATCAAACAACCACTGGCATTTTTCACAGAACTAGAACAAAAACTTTCAGAATTTGTATGGAAACACAAAAGATCCCGAATAGCCCAAGCAATCTTGAGAACAAAATACAGAGCTGGAGGAATCAGGCTCCCTGACTTAAGACTATACTACAAAGCTACAGTAATCAAGACAGTATTGTACTGGCACAAAAATGGAAAGATAGATCAATGGAACAGGATAGAAAGCCCAGATATAAACCCACGCACATGTGGGCACCTTATCTTTGATAAAGGAGGCAGGAATGTACAGTGGAGAAAGGACAGCCTCTTCAATAAGTGGTGCTGGGAAAACTGAACCAGGTACATGTAAAAGTATGGAATTAGATCACTCCCTAACACCATACACAAAAATAAGCTCAAAATGGATTAAAGACCTAAATATAAGGCCAGAAACTATCAAACTCTTAAAGGAAAACATAGGCAGAACACTCTGTGACATAAATCACAGCAAGATCCTTTTTGACCCAACTCCTAGAGAAATGGAAATAAAAACAAAAATAAATAAATGGGACCTAATGAAACTTCAAAGCTTTTGCACAGCAAAGGATACCATAAACAAGACCAAAAGACAACCCTCAGAATGGGAGATTATATTTGCAACTGAAGCAACTGACAAAGGATTAATCTCCAAAATTTACAAGCAGCTCATGCAGCTCAATAACAAAAAAACAGACAACCCAATCCAAAAATGGGCAGAAGACCTAAATAGACATTTCTCCAAAGAAGATATACAGACTGCCAACAAACACATGAAAGAATGCTCAACATCATTAATCATTAGAGAAATGTAAATCAAAACTACAATGAGATATCATCTCACACCAGTCAGAATGGCCATCATCAAAAAATCTAGAAACAGTAAGTGATGGAGAGGGTGTTGAGAAAAGGGAACACTCTTGCACTGCTGGTGGGAATGTGAATTGGTTCAGCCACTATGGAGAACAGTATGGAGGTTGCTTAAAAAACTACAATTAGAGCTACCATATGACCCAGCAATCCCACTACTGGTCATATACCCTGAGGAAACCAAAATTCAAAAAGAGTCATGTACCAGAATGTTCATTGCATCTCTATTTACAATAGCCCGGAGATGGAAACAACCTAAGTGTCCATTATCAAATGAATGGATAAAGAAGATGTGGCACATATATAGAATGGAATGTTACTCAGCCATAAAAATAAACGAATCTGAGCTATTTGTAATGAGGTGGATAGACCTAGAGTCTGTCATACAGAGTGAAGTAAGTCAGATAGAGAAAGACAAATACCGTAGCTAACACAAATATATGGAATTAACAAAGAATTGTCATGAAGAACCTAGGGGTAAGACAGGAATAAAGACACAGACGTATTGGAGAACGGACTTGAGGTTATGGGGAGGGGGAATGGTGCTCTGTGACAGGGCGAGAGAGAGGCATGGACATATATACACTAAGGAACGTAAGGTAGATAGCTAGTGGGAAGCAGCCGCATAGCACAGGGAGATCAGCTCAGTGCTTTGTGACCACCTGGAAGGGTGGGATAGGGAGGGTGGGAGGGAGGGAGATGCAAGAGGGAAGAGATATGGGAACATATGTATATGTGTAACTGATTCACTTTGTTATAAAGCAGAAACTAACACACCATTGTAAAGCAATTATACCCCAATATAGATGTTAAAAAAATAACAAAAAATGCATATGAAATTAAAACAATCATGGATACATATAGATTGCTTACTAAAAACTTTATCGTAAACACAAGTAAAAAATCTATAATAGATATATATATTGAAAAATAGAAAAAGGAATCCAAACATAACACTAAAGATAGTCCTCAAATTACAAGAGAAGGTAACAAAAGAAGAAAGGAGAAAAGACCTTCAAAAACAAATAACAAAATGATGATAAGAACATACATATAAATAATTACCTTAAATACAAGTGGGTTAAATGTTCCAATCAAAAGACACAGAGGGCTTCCCTGGTGGCGCAGTGGTTGAGAGTCTGCCTGCCAATGCAGGGGACACGGGTTCGTGCCCCGGTCCGGGAAGATCCCACATGCCACGGAGCGGCTAGGCCCGTGAGCCATGGCCGCTGAGCCTGCACGTCCGGAGCCTGTGCTCCACAACAGGAGAGGCCACCACAGTGAGAAGTCCGCGTAACGCAAAAAAAAAAAAAAAAGACACAGAGTAGTTGTATGGATAGGAAAACATGTCCCATACTTATGCTCCCTGCAAGAGAATTATTTCAGATCTAAAGACACTCACATACTGAAGGTGTGGGGATAGGACAAGTTATTCCATGTAAATGGAAATCAGAAGAAACCCAGAATAGCAATACTTCTATCAGACAAAATAGACTTTAAAATAAAGACTGTTACAAGAGACAAAGAAGGACACTACATAATGATCAAATGATCAACCCAAGATAATCTTATAACAATTGTAAATTTATATGCACCCAACATAAGAAGACCTGAATACATAAGGCAAATATTAACAGACATTAATGGAGAAATCAGCAATAAAACAACAATTGTAGGGAACTTTAACACCCCACTTACATCAGTGGACAGACCATCCAGACAAAAAATCAATAAGAAAACACTGGCTTTAATGATACATAAGACTAGTTGGACTTAATTTTATATATATATATATATATATACACACACACATATATATATATATATATATATATATATATATATACTCTTTCATCAGAAAGCAGCAGAATATACATTTTTTTCAAGTATACATGGAACACTCTCCAGGGTAGGTCACATGTTAGGCCATAAAACAAGCCTTGGTAAATTTAAGAAATTAAAATCATATGAAGCATCTTTTCTGACCATGATGCTATGAGACTAGAAATCAACTACAAGGGAATACTGCAAAAAACACAAACACGTGGAGGTTAAAAAATACGCTACTAAACAACAAATGGATTACTGGAGAAGTCAAAAGATACATAGAGACAAATGAAAATGAAACATTATGATCCAGAAACTGTGGAACACAGCAAATAAATTCTAAAAGGGAAGTTTATCATGATACAGGCTCACCTCAGGAAGCAAGAAAAATCTCAAGTAAACAACCTAACTTTAAGTTTACATGTAAAGAAACTAGAGAAAAAAGAACAAACAATACCTAAAGTTTGTAGAAAGAAAGAAATCATAAACATCAAAGCAGAAATGAATGAAATAGACAGTAAAAGAACAATAAAAAAGATAGAAAAGATCAATGAAATTAAGTCTGTTTCTTTGAAGAGATTAACAAAATTAACAAACGTTTAGCCAGACTCATCAAGAAAAAAAGAGAGAGGGGCCAAATCAATAATTTCAGAAATGAAAAAGGAGTTACTACTGACACCACAGAAATACCAAGGATCCTTAGAGACTACTATGAACAACTATATGCCAATAACATGAACAAGATATAAGAAATGGAGAAATTTTTAGAAATGTACAATCTCCCAAGACTGAAATAGTAATAAATAGCAAATATGAACAGGCTAAATACTAGTAAATAAATTTAATTAGTAAATAAAAAACTCCAAACAAACAAAATTCCAGGATCATGTGGCTTCACAGGTGATTTCTACCAAACATTTAGAGAAAAGTTAACACCTATTCTTGTCAAACTATTTGAAAAATTGCAGAGGACGACTCTTGTAAACTCATTCTATGAGACCAGCATCACCCTGATACAAACCCCAGACTCAGATATCACACAAAAAAAGAAACTACAGGCCAATATCACTGATGAACATAGATGCAAAAATCCTCAACAAAGTATTTTCAAACCAAATCCAACAATACATTAAAAGGATCATACACCATGACCACATGGAATTTATCTCAGGCATGCAAGGAATTTTCTATATCCACAAATCAATCAATGTGACACACCATATTAAAAATTTGAAGAATAAATCCATGCGATCATCTCAATCCATGCAGAAAAAGCTTTTGACAAAATTCAGCATCCATTTATGTTAAAAACTATCTGGAAAGTAGACATAGAGAAAACATGCTTCAACATAATAAAGGCCATATATGACAAACCCAGAGTTAACATCATACTCAACAGTTAAAATCTGAATGCATTTCCTCTAAGATCAAGGAAAAGACAAGGGTGACAGGTCTCACTACTTTTATTCAAAATAGTATTGGAAGTCCTAGTCACAGCAATTAGACCAGAAAAAGAAGTAAAAGAAACCAAATTGGAAAGAAAGAAGAAAAATTGCCTCTGTTTGTAGATGGTATGATATTATACATAGAAAATCCTAAAGACACCACTAGAAAACTACTAGAGCTCATCGATGAATTCACTAAAAATTTCACTATACAAAATTAATATACAGAAATTTGTTGCATTTCTATACACTAACAACAAACTATCAGAAAGAGAAAGTAAGGAAGCAATTCCATTTGCCATTACATCAAACAGAATAAAACACCTGGGAATAAACCTACCTAAAGCAGTAAAAGACCTATAGTCGGAAAACTATAAGACTCTGATGAAATAAAATGAATACAACACAAACGGAGGGAAAGATGTATTGTCTTCATGGATTGGAAGAATCAATATTGTCAAAATGACTATACTACCCAAGACAAACTACAAATTCAATGTAATCCTTGTCAAAATACCAATGACATTTTTCACAGAGTGAGAACAAAAAATGTTAAAATTTGTATGGAGAATCAAAAGACCCTGAATAGCTAAAACAACATTGGGAAAGAAGAACAAAGCTAGAGGAATCAAGCTCCCTGACTTCAGACTATACTACAAAGCTACAGTAATCAAAACTATATGGTACCAGCACAAAAACAGACACATAGATCAATGGAACAGAATAGAGAGCCCAGAAATAAACACACATAATTATGGTAAGTTATTCCATGACAAAGGAGGCAAAAATATACATTGGGGAAAAGACAGTCTCTTCCATAAGTGTTGTTGGGAAAACTGAAAAGCTACATGTAAAACAATGAGTTTAGAATATTCTCTAACCCATATACAAATATAAACCCCAATTGGATTAAAACCCTAAATGTAAGACTGCAAACCAGAAAACTATTAGAGGAAAACATAGTCAGAACATTCTTTGACATATATAATAGCCCTGTTTTTTTGGATCTGCCTCCTAAAGCAAAGGAAAGAAAAGCAAAATAAACAAATGTGACTGAATTAAACTTAAAAGCTTTTGCACAAAAAGGAAACAATTGACAAAACAAAAAGACGGCCTACTGAATGGGAGAACATACTTGCAAATGATATGACTGATAAGGGGTTAATATCCAAAATATTTAAACAGCTCATACACTCAACATAAAAAAAAAACCCAAATTAAAAATGGACAGGACCTGAAAAGACATTTTTCCAAAGAGGACTTATAGATGAACAGGCACATGAAAAGATGCTCAACGTTGCTAATTGTCAGAGAAATGAAATCCAAAACCACAATGAGATATCACCTCACACCTGTCAGAATGTCTATCATCAAAAAGAACACAAGTAACAAATGTTAGTGATGATGAGGAGGAAAGGGAACCCTTGTACCCTGTGGGTGGGAATGTAAATTGACAAAGCCACTGTGGAAAGCAGTATGGAGGTTACTCAAAAAACTAAAATAGAACTACCATATAACCCAACAAATCTACTCCTGTGTATATATCTGAAAAAAACCCCAAAACTCTAATTTGCAAAGATATATGCAGCCCAATATTCATAGCAGCATTATTTACAATTTCCAAGATATGGAAGCAACACAAGTGTCCATCAACAGAAAAATGGAAAAAGAATATGTGGTGTACATATATACAATGAAATTCTGCCATTTGCACCAACCTGCATGGACTTGGAAAGTCTCTTGCTAAGTGACATAAGTCAGACAGAGAAAAACAAATATTGCATATCACTTATATATGGAATCTAAAAAAATACAATGAAGTACTGAATATAACAGAAAAGAATCAGAATCACAGATATAGAGAACAAATTAGTGGTTACCAGTTAGGTAAGCTTAAGGGGGGGGTGGGAAAATATAGGCATAAGGGATTAAAAGGTCCAAACTATTATGTATAAAATAAATAAGCTAAAAAACTGTATTGTACAACACAGGGAATAGCCAGTATTTTCTGGTAACTATGGATGGAAATAACCTTCAAAAATTGTTAATCACTATGTTGTACACCTGTAACTTATGTTGTATGTCAACTATACTTCAATAAAAAATGAAAAAAAAACTTAAATTATACAAACTCAAAATTTAAAAAAATATATTAAAAACAATGTTTATAAATACTCAAAGCTGATCACATCCTACATCTTTTACTACATTAACTGTTATCTGTGCTGTTGAGGTTATCTAAATATATTATAAATGTATGATAGATATTGCACATCTCTTCCCAACTCCACATTCAGTGATCTCATATTGTAGTTTGAAATTATCCTTGATAAGAGTATTTCAACCACAGAAATCGTAGGTCACTATGAATTTATTGTTATTTTTACTGTGTATATCTTGTTATCGCCATTTTTATATGTAAAGAGTCAGATAGTTAATATTTTAGGCTCTGTGGACCATGCAGTCTCTGTTGTTACTGTGTTACTCTGTTGTTATAGTCTACTGCCAAAGCAGCCATACACAATAAATAAAAGAATGCATGTGACTGTATTACAATAAAATTTTATTTATGAAAATAGGCAGCAGGCTAGATTTGGTCCATGGATCATAGTTTGATAACTCCTGGTCTAGACCTAAGGAAGTGATAGAGAAAATGTTAACACTGCACATTAAACTTGAAACTCTGCTGTGTCTGTATCTATTACATTGTGAATAGCACACAAAATAATTGAGGAAATATTCTTCCAATATTAAAAAGTATCCAGTTCAAGAAAAATGTCACTCATATTACTGAAAAACAGGTGAAGTTCTACCACATTTTCATTTGTTTCACTTTCATCTTATTTGATAAAATAAACAAAACTATCACCAACATTTTTTTGGAACTGCACTACATTTGACAATTGCAACTATAGGTTGGTTACAAGTATTAGGAAAACATCAACAAAAAGCATTCTATAGGAATCAACTGGGGGGGGACTTTCAAGATGTCAGAGGAATAAGAGGTGGAGATCACCTTCATCCCCACAAATACATCAAGAGTACGTCTACATGTGGAACAACTCCTACAGAACACCTACTAAATGCTGGCAGAAGACCTCAGACTTCCCAAAAGGCAAAAACCTCCCCATGTACCTGGGTAGGGCAAAAGAAAAAATGGAAAAACAGAGAAAAAAGAACAGGAATGAGACCTGCACCTCTGGGAGGGAGCTTTGAAGGAGGATAAGTTTCCAAACACTACGAAGCCCATTCATTGGTGGAGACAGGGGGTGGCAGTGTGGAAGCTTCGGAGCCAAGGAGGAGAGTGCAGCAACAAGGGTGAAGAGGGCAAAGCAGAGAGATTCTTGCACAGAGGATCAGTGCTGACCAGCACTCACCAGCCTGAGAGGCTTGTCTGCTCACCCTCCTGGGTGGGTGGGGGTTGGGAGCTGAGGCTCCAGCTTCGGAGGTCAGATCCTAGGGAGAGGACTGGGGTTGGCTGCATGAACACAGCCTGAAGGGGGTGAGTGCACCAGAGCTAGCCAGAAGGGAGTTGGGAAGAAGTCTGGAACTGCCTAAGAGGCAAGAGACCATCATTTCAGGGCATGTGAGGAGATTCAGAGCACTGCCTAAACGAGCTCCAGAGACTGATGCAAGCAGTGGCTATCAGTGCAGACACGAGAAACGAGCATGAAACGCTAATACTGCTGTTGCAGCCACCAAGAATCCTGTGGGCAAGAACAGGCCACTAACCACATCTCCCCTCCAAGGAGACTGCACCCCGCCACAGCCAGGGTCCCATGGTCCAGGGACAATTTCCCCAGGAGAACACACAGCGGGCATCAGGCTGTTGCAAAGTCACGTTGGCCTCTGTCACAGCAGGCTGGCCCAACATTCCATAGCCCTCCCTCCCCACAGCCTGGGTGAGTCAGAAATTCCTAATCAGCTGCTATTTTAACCCAGTCCTGTCTGGGTGGGGAACAGATGCCCTAAGGTGACCATCATGCAGATGTGGGGCCAAATCCAAAGCTGAAACCCAGGAGCTGTGCAAACAGAGAAGAGAAAGGAAAATTTATCCCAGCAGCCTTAGAAGCAGCAGATTAAATCTCCATAATCAACTTGATGTATCCTGCATCTCTGGAATACTTGAATAGACAATGAATTGTTGCAAAATTGAGGTGGTGGACATTGGAAGCAACTGTAGACATGGAGTTTGCTTTCTGCATCTAATTTGTTTCTGGTTTTATGTTTATCTTAGTTTAGTATTTAGATCTTATTATTATTGGTAGATTTGTTTATTGATTTGGTTGCTCTCTTGCTTTTATTTTAATATATATATATATTTTCCTCTCTCTTTTTTTGACTGTTTATGTGTAGGCTTCTTTGTGTGATTTTGTCTGTATAGCTTTTCTTTTACCATTTTTCCTAGGGTTCTGTCTGTCTGCATTTTCTTTTTCTTTTTTTAGTGCTTGTTATCATTGGTGGATTTGTTTCTTGGTTTGGTTGCTCTCTTCCTTCTTTTTTTATTACTTTTTATTTTTTATTATAAATAAATATTATAAATTTTTTATTTTAATAACCTTTCTTTCTTTCTTTCTTTCTTTCTTTCTTTCTTTCTTTCCTTCTTTCTTTCTTTCTTTCTTTCTTTCTTTCTTTCTTTCTTTCTTTCTTTCTTTCCTCCATTTTCTTCTGACCTGTGTGGCTGACAGGGGCTTGGTGCTCCAGCCAGGTGTAAGGCCTGGGGCTCTGAGGTGGGAGAGCTGAGTTTAGGACAATGGTGCACCAGAGAACTCCTGGCTGAATGTAATATCAAACAGTGAAAGCTCACCCGGAGATCTCCATCTCTACGTTAAGACCCAGCTACAGTCACGCACCAGCAAACTACAGTGCTGGACAACTTATGCCAAACAACTAGCAGCAAAGGAACACAACCCCACCCATTAGCAGAGATGTGGCTTAAAATCATAATAAGTTCACAGACACCCCCCAAACACACCACTGTATGCCGTCCTGCCCACCAGAAAGACAAGATCCAGTCTCATCCACAAGAACATAGGATCCAGTTCCCTCCACCAGGAAGCCTACACAACCCACTGAACCAACCTCATCCACTGGGAGCAGACACCAAAAACACTGGGAACTATGAATCTGCAGCCTGCAAAAAGGAGACCACAAACACAGTAAGTTAAGCAAAATGAGAAGACAGAAATATGCAGCAGAAGAAGGAGCAAGGTAAAAACCAATCAGACCAAATAAAACAAGAGGAAATAAGTCTACCTGAAAAAGAATTCAGAGTAATGATAGTAAAGATGATAAAAAATCTTCAAAATAGAATGGAGAAAACACAAGAAACGTTTAACAAGGACCTAGAAGAACTAGAGCAAACAATGATGAAAAACATGGTAAATGAAAGTAAACATTCGCTAGAATGAATCAACACCAGAATAACTGAGGCAGAAGAATGGACAAGTGACGTGGAAGATAAAAGAGTAGAAATAACTACCACAGAGCACAAAAAAGAAAAAAGAATGAAAATAATTGAGGACTGTCTCAGAGACCTCTGGGAAAACATTAAAAACACCAACATAAGAACTATAGGGGTCCCAGAAAAAGAGGTAAAATAGAAAGGGACTGAGAAAATATTTGAAAAGATAATAGTTGAAAACTTCCCTAATATGGGAAAGGAAACAGTCAGCCAAGTCCAGGAAGTGCAGAGAGCCCCATACAGGATAAATCCAAGGAGAAACACACCAAGACACATAATAATCAAACTATAAAAATTAAATATAAAGAAAAAATATTAAAACTAGCAAGGGAAAAGCAGCAAATAATATACAAGGGAATTGCCATGAGGTTAACAGCTGTTTCAGCAGAAACTCTGCAAGCCAGAAGAGAGTGGCAGGACATATTTAAAGTGATGAAAGGGAAAAGCCTACAACGAAGATTATTCTACACAGCAAGGATCTCATTCAGATTCGATGGAGAAATTAATAAATTTACAGTCAAGCAAAAGCTAGAATTCAGCACCACCAAACCAGCTTTACAACAAATGTTAAAGGAACTTCTTTAGGCAGGAAACACAATGGAAGGAAAAGACCTATAATAACAAACCCAAAACAATTAATAAAATGGTAATCAGAACATACATATGGATAACTACCGTAAATGTAAATTTATTAAATGCTCCAACAAAGGACACAGACCGGCTGAATAGATACAAAACCAAGACCCATACATATGCTGTCTACAAGAGACCAAATTCAGACATAGGGAAACATACAGACTGAGAGTGAGGGGATGGAAAAAGATATTCCAAGCAAATGGAAATCAAAAGACAGCTGGATAGCAATTCTCATATCAGACAAAATAGACTTTAAACATAAAGATTATTACAGGAGGCAAAGAAGGACACTACATAATGATCAAGGGATCAATACAAGAAGATATAAAAATGGTAAATATATAGCACCAAACATAGGAGTACATAAATACGAAAGGCAGATGCTAATAGCCATAAAAAGGGAAATCGACAGTAGCAAAATAATACTAGGGAACTTTAACACCCCAGTTTCACCAATGCACAGATCATCCAAAATGAAAGTAAATAAGGAAACACAAGCTTTAAGTGATACATTAAACAAGATGGACTTAATTGATATTTATAGGACATTCCATCCAAAATCAACAGAATACACTTTCTTCTCAAGTGCTCATGGAACATTCTACAGCATAGATCACATCTAGGGTCATAAAACAAGCCTTGGTAAATTTAAGAAAATTGAAGTCATATCAAGAAACTTTTCCAACCACAACACTATGAGACTACATATCAATTACAGGAAAAAATCTGTAAAACATACAAACACATGGAGGCTAAACAAGACATTACTAAATAGCCAAGAGATCATTGAAGAAATCAAAAAGGAAATCAAAAAATACCAAGAAACAAATGACAATGAAATCACTATGACCCAAAACCTATGGGATGCAGCAAAAGCAGTTCTAAGAGGGAAGTTTATAGCAATACAATTCTACCTCAAGAAACAAGAAACAGCTCAAAAAAACAACCTAACCTTAAACCTAAAGTACTTACAGAAAGAAGAACATAAAATCCCCAAAGTTAGCAGAAGGAAAGAAATCATAAATATCAGATAAGAAATAAATGAAAAAGAAATGAAGAAAACGATAACAAAGATCAATAAAACTATCAGTGGGTTCTTTGAGAAGATAAAAAAATTGATAAACCATTAGTCAGACTCATCAAGAAAAAACAGGAGAAGACTAAAATCAACAGAATTACAGATAAAAAAGGAGAAGTGACAACTGACACTGCAGAAATACAAAGGATCATGAGAGATTACTACAAGCTACTATATGTCAATACAATGGACAACCTAGAAGAACTGGACAAATTCTTAAAAAGGCACAACCTTCTAAGACTGAACCAGGAAGAAATAAAAAATATAAACAGACCAATCATAACCACTGAAATTGAAACTGCAATTAAATCTTCCAAAAAAAAAAAAAAGCCCAGGGCCAATGCCTTCACAAGTGACTTCTATCAAACATTTAGAGAAGAGCTAACACCTTTCCTTCTCAAATGCTTCCAAAATATAGCAGAGGGAGGAACACTCCCAAACTCATTCTACGAGGCCACCATCACACTGATACCAAACCCAGACAAAGATGTCACAAAAAAAGAAAACTACAGGCCACTATCACTGATGAACATAGATGCAAATATCCTAAACAAAATATTAGCAAATAAAATCCAACAGCACATTTAAAGGATCATACACCATAATCCAGTGGGATTTATCCCAGGGATGCAAGGAATCTTCAATATCCACAAATCAATAAGTGTGATACACAACATCAACAAATTGAAGAATAAAAACCATATGATCATCACAATAGGGGGAGAAAAACCTTGTGACAAAATTCAAAACCCACTTATGATAAAAAAAAAAAATCCTCCAGAAAGTAGGCATAGAGGGAACTTACCTCAACATAATAAAGGCCATATATGAAAAACCCACAGCTAACATTGTTCTCAATGGTGAAAAAAATAAACCATTTCCACTAAGATCAGGAATAAGACAATGTTGCCCACTCTAATCACTCTTATTCAACACAGTTTTTGAAGTTTAAGCCTGAGAAATCAGAGAAGGAAAAGAAATAAAAGGAATCCAAATCGGAAAAGGAGAAGCAAAACTGTCACTGTTTGCAGATGACATGATACTAACCTAGAGAGTCCTAAAGATGCTACCAGAAAACTACTAATGTATTTGGTAAAGTAGCAGGATACAAAATTAATGCATAGAAATCTCTTGCATTCCTAACACTAATGATGAAAAATCTGAAAGGGAAATTAAGGAAACACTCCCATTTATCATTGCAACAAAAAAAATAAAATACCTGGCAATAAACCTACCTAAGGTGACAAAAGACCCATATGAAGAAAACTATAAGACACTAATGAAAGAAATTAAAGATGATAAAGATGAAGAGATATGCCATGTTCTTGGATTGGAAGAATCAACATTGTGAAAATGACTATACGACCCAAAGCAATCTACAGATTCAATGCAATCCCTGTCAAACTACCAATGGCATTTTTCACAGAACTAGAACAAAAATTTCACAATTTCTATGGAAACACAATAGACCCAGTATAGCAAAAGAAATCTTGAGGCAGAAGAACAGAGCTGGAGGAACAAGGTTCCCAGACTTCAGATAATACTACAAAGCTACAGTAATCAAGGCAGTATGGTACTAGAGCCAAAACAGAAATATAGATCAATGGAACAGGATAGAAAACCCAGAGAAAAACCCACGCACATATGGTCACCTTATGTTTGATAAAGGAGGAAAAACATACAATTGAGAAAAGACAGCCTCTTCAATAATTGGTCCTGGTAAAATTGGACAGGTCCGTTTAAAAGAATGAAATTAGAACACTCCCTAACACCATACACAAAAATAAACACATATGGGTTAAAGACCTAAATATAAGACCAGACAGTATAAAACTCTTAGAGGAAAACATAGGCAGAACATTCCATGACATAAATCACAGCAAGATCCTTTCTGACCCACCTCCTAGAGAAATAGAAATAAAAACAAAAATAAACAAGTGGGACCTAGTGAAACTTAAAAACTTTTGCACTCCAAAGGAAACCATAAACAAGATGAAAAGACAACCCTCAGAATGGGATAAAATATTTGCAAACAGAGCAACCGACAAATGATTTATCTCTGAAATATACAAGCAGCACATGCAGCTCCATATCAAAAAAACAAACAACCCAATCCAAAAATGGGCAGAAAACCTAAATGGACATTTCTCCGAAGAAGATATACAGATTGTCAACAAACACATGAAAAGATGCTCAACATCACTAACAATTAGAGAAGTGCAAATCAAAACTTCAGTGAGGTATCACCTCACACCTTTTAGAATGGCCATCATCAAAATGTCTACAAACAGTAAATGCTAGAGAGGGTGTGGAGAAAATGGAACCTGCTTGCACTGTTGGTGGAAATGCAAATTGGTACAGCCAGTATGGAGGTTCCTAAAAAAACTAAAAATAGAACTACCATATGACCCAGCAATCCCACTACTGGGCATAAACCCTGAGAAAACCATAATTCAGAAAGAGTGATGTACCCCAATATTTATTGCAGCACTATTTACAATAGCCAGGACATGGAAGCAACCTAAGTGTCCTTCGACAGATGAATGGATAAAGATGATGTGGCACATATATACAATGAAATATTTCTCAGCCCTAAAAAGAAATGAAATTGAGTTTTTTGTAGTGAGGTGGATGGACCTATAGTCTGTCCTACAGAATGTTATAAGTCAGAAAGAGAAAAAGAAATACCGTATGCTAACACATACATATGGAATTAAAAAAAAGTGTTCTGAAGAACCTAGGGACAGGACAGGAATAAAGACACAGATGTAGAGAATGGACTTGAGTACACAGGGAGGGGGAAGGTTAAGCTGGGACGAAGTGAGAGAATGGCATGGACATATATACACTACCAAATGTAAAATAGATAGCTAGTGGGAAGCAGCCGCATAGCACAGGGAGATCAGCTCAGTGCTTTTTGATCACCTAGTTGGTTGGGATAAGGAGGGTGGGAGGCAGGCGCAACAGGGAGAGAGTTGGGGGAATATATATATATATATATATATATATCTGATTCACTTTG
This sequence comes from Lagenorhynchus albirostris, assembly GCF_949774975.1. Lineage (NCBI taxonomy): Eukaryota > Metazoa > Chordata > Mammalia > Artiodactyla > Delphinidae > Lagenorhynchus > Lagenorhynchus albirostris. The sequence goes on from NC_083116.1 coordinate 78,625,247, forward strand.
TTTTATAGCAGAAATCAACATTTTAAATCAATTACACCCCAATAAAGGTGTTTAAAAAAAAGAAAAGTACAGTGAGGTATCACCTCACACTGGTCAGAATGGCCACCATCAAAAAATCTACAAACAACAAATGCTGGAGAGGGTGTGGAGAAAAGCATACCCTCTTGCACTGTTGGTGGAACTGTAAATTGATACAGCCACTATGGAGAAAAGTATGGCGGTTCCATAAAAAACTAAAAATAGACCTACCATATGACTGAGAAATCCCACTACTGGGCATATAGCCTGGGAAAACGGTAATTCAAAAACTCGTGTACCAAAATGCTGATTTCAGCACTGTTTACAATAGCCAGGACATGGAAGCAACATAAGTGTCCATCAACAGATGAATGGTTAAAGAAAATGTGGCACATATATACGATGGAATATTACTCAGCCATAAAAAGAAACAATATTGAGTTATTTGTAGTGAGGTGGATGGACCTAGAGATGTCATACAGAGTGTAGTAAGTCAGAAAGGGAAAAACAAATACCATATGCTAACACACATATATGGAACCAAAAAAATTAAAATAAAGACACAGACATAGAGAGTGGACCTAAGGACATGTGGGGGGGGGATTTTAAGCTGGGACGAAGTGAGAGAGTAGCATTGACCTATTTACACTAACACATGTAAAATAGATAGGTGGTGGGAAGTAGCTGCATCACACACAGAGATCAGCTCGGTGCTTTGTGACCACCTAGAGAGTTGGGATAGGGAGTGTGGGAGGGAGACGCAAGAGGGAGGGCAGATGGGTATATATGTATACATATAGCTGATTCACTTTGTTATACAGCAGAAACTAATACAACATTGTAAAGCAATTTTACTCCAATAAAGACGTTAAAAAATGATACTGATGGAAAAAATAAAAGAAGACATAAAGAGATGGGGAGGTATATCATGTCCTTTGATTGGAGGAATGAATATTGGGAAAATGACTACACTACCCAAAGCAGTGTACAGATTCAATGCAACCCCTATCAAATTATCAATGGCATTTTTCACAGAATTAGAACAAATAATTTTACAATTTGTATGGAAACACAGGAGACCATGAATAGCTGAAGCAATCTTGAGAAAGAACAATGGAGCTGGAGGAATCAGGCTCCCTGACTTCAGACCGTACTATCAAGCTATAGTCATCAGATCAATATGGTGCTGTCATAAAAACAGAAACATTGATCAGTGGAATAGGGTAGAAAGTCCATAGATAAGCCCACACATTTATGGTCACCTAATCCATGACATAGAAAGTAAGAATATACAATGGAGAAAAGACAGTCTCATCAATAAGTGGTGCTATGAAAACTGGACAGCTCCATGTAAAAGAATGAAAATAGAAAATACCCTAACACCATACACACAAAAAAATCTCAAAGTGGGTTAAAGACCTAAATATAAGTCCAGATACTATAAAACTTTTAGAGGAAATCATAGGCAGAACACTGTCTTACATAAATCCCATCAATATTTTTTCGACCTGTCTCCTAAATTAATGGAAATAAAACCAAAAATAAACAATTGGAACCTAATTAAACTCAAAAGCTCTTGCACAGCCAAGGAAACAAAACGAAAAGACAACCCACAGAATGGGAGAAAATATTTGCACACAAAGCAACTGACAAGGGATTAATCTCCGAAATATACAAACAGCTCTTGAAGCTCAATATCAAAAAATGTGTGGAAGATATAAATGTACAATTCTTCAAAGAAGACATACAGATGGTTAAAAAGCACATGAAAGGATGCTCAACATCACTAATTATTAGAAAAACGTAAATCAAATCTACAATGTGGTATCACCTAACACCTGTTACAATGGCCATGATCGAATCTACAAACAATAAATGCTGGAGCAGGTGTGGAGAAAAGGGAACCTTTCTTTTGCTGTGCAGAAGCTTTTTAGTTTGATATAATGCCACTTATTTTTTTGCTATTGTGCTTGTATATATTGCTTGTGCTTTTGTTGTCATATCCAAAAATATCATTTCTAAGACTATTGTCAGGGAGCTTTCCCCCATGTTTTTTCTAGGGGTTTTACCATTTCAGGTCTTACATTTAAAAATGTAATACATTTCATTTTAATTTTTGTGAGTGGTGAAAGGTAGGGGTCCATTTTCATTCTTCTGCTTGTGGTTACCCAGTTTTCCCAGCATCATTTATTTAACAGATTATCATTCCCCAATGAGTATTTCTGTAAATAAATTTTCTGCTTACTTATCCCTTTCTTCTCCTTCTGGAATACTGATTTTTCTAATATTTCTTCTTCTGATGGAATCCTATAGATCACATAAGTTTTCTTTGCTCTCTTTCATTCTTTTTTCTTTGATCTCCTCTAATTGGGTTATTTCAAAGTTCTTATTCTCTAAATAACTTATTCTTTATTCTGCCTGATCTATTTTGCTGTTGATGCTCTCTATTGCATTGAATTTATTAATTGAATTATTCAGCTCCAGAATTTCTATTTTGTTCTTTTTATGATTTCTATCTGTTTGTTAAATTTTTAATTTTGTTTCTGTATTGTTTTCCTTATTTTGTTAAATTGTTTTTCTGTGTTTTCTTGTACGCAATTGAATTTTATTTAAACAGCTATTTTGAATTCTTTATAAGGTAAATCACAGATTTCCATGTCATTGGATTTAGTTACTAGAGGATTATTGTGACATTTTGATGATGTCATGTTTCCTTAATTCTTCAGGTTCCTTGGAGTTTTTCATTGCATTTTTTGCATTTGAAGTAGCAGTCACCTCCTCCTATGTTTACTAGCTGCCTTCAGATGTGGGATACTTTCCATCGTTCCTGTTTTATATTCTGAGGATTTCTTTGGCCTTTTATGAATGCACTGCTCTACGTTTCTTGCTCCCTCTTGTGGAAGAATTCTTAAGTTAGTATATCTCCTCTTGATCTTACAATGCACTAGACTGGCTGCTGGAAACCTTTCTTTTGTTTTCCTGAAAGTGTCACTGTAGCTCAAGATTGTGCTTTCTCCCTTGCTGACTGCCTCTAGCCTGCTTTCTGTGCCTCCTTCCTGTCTACCCAAGCTTGCTCTCACTGCCACCCTCAGGAGTGCACACAATGAGCCAGCCACAGAGTGGAGGTATGGATTTGGCACTGGGGCATTGGGAGTACCCATGGGCCAGTTGAGAGGATCTTCAGATGAAGTTTTTCCAGTGGCTCATGGATGGACAGGATTTCTTTTGGAGTCTATAAAGCAGTCAACAGGAATTGTGTCCATTTAATGCCCTCTGATATTCTTAACTGCTGATTTCCTAATCTCCTCCCTCCTCCCTGTCATGGAGGGCCTGCTTTAATACTCTAGGTTCTGTAGGAGAGAAATGGGTTTCTTTAATATTGTCCCACACAGCTAGAGAACTCACTAACTACTCTCATTTTACCCTGTGCAAGAGAGCACCGACCTTTTCTAGCACTAAGCTGTGTAGGCTTGAGGGGAGGGATGATGCTGGAAAAGTTCCTCTTACGCATTACAATGCATCTAAACTTCTTTTTTCTTTTTTTTTTGTTTTGGTGTTTTGTTTTGTTTGTTCCAGCAGAGTGCTGAAAACTTCTCCTCTGGAAACCTGGGTTTCTACCAAAGCTTTCTCATCCATGGGTGTCTACCCACGTCTATGTTTTCCAGGTGCTCCCAGATCATGGCTGAGAGGGACTGAAACAAGTTCACAGGCTCCTGCTAATTCCTCAGCCCATATCAAGTTCTGTCTACCTATTATCAGATGAAGAGCTAGGCAAGACTCCTCCTGGATCCCTTGACATATGGTTCAGGACACCACAACTCCTACAAAGGCACTTTTGTTTATAGATGGATGCCAAATTTTATTTGTTAAAGAAGAGACAAAAATGAGGGACATCTTATGCTGCCAAAATTCTGATGTCACTCCTCTCTGACCTCATTTTAAATAGCAAGACTCAGCAATGTTTCCCAGATCTGGATATACATTAGGAATACCTGGGGAGATTCTTAAAAAACTGATATGCAAGCCCCACCGTTTGATACCCTGATTCACTGGAGTTAGACTTGGGCATGAGCATCAGTATATGTATTTTAAGCTCCCCAGTGTTTCCAATGTGCAGCCATCGTTGAAAATGATTGCTCTTGCTTCTTGCACTAGAGCAACACTTTCCAAATAAAACTTTGTTGATGATGAAAGTGTTCTTTAATCTGCACTATTCAATAGAGTAGCCACTCATATGTCTATGGATCACTAGAAATGTGGCTAGCTTGAGGGAGGAGTTGAGTTTTTAATTTCAACAAATTTTAATTAATTTAAATTTGAATAGCTACATATGGCTAGTGGCTATAGTATTGGATAGTGCAACTCTAGACCTTAAAAATCAGCCATCCTCTTTCCCAAAGTACTTGCCCTCACACCGTTTACCATATACTGTTCCATCTCATCTCTGCCTTTCCTAAAGCATATGTTAGTTTTGTATCTCTCCATGCTACTGTATATGGCCCAGTTAGCATCCAACCAGAAATAATTGGGACCACAAAAACAGTAGGTATATCATTTGAGATTCTTATGGTTAAATTTGAAAGGAAATCCTGCTCAAATTGACTGAAAAATAAAATTATTTCACACAAGCGATAAGTCCAGAGATAGGGCTAGCTTCAGGTGAGGCTTTTTCTGGTAGCTCAACAATGTCAAGAGGGTCTGATTTCTTTCCCTCTCTTCACCCTGCCTTCCATGATTTTGGCTTCAGCCTAAGGCTAGTTCCCCAAGATGGTTGCCAACACCTTCAAGGGATACATTCTTCAATTTTTACATCTAAAAGAAAAAAGAAAGCATCTTTGTTCCAGTTTTCCCATTATATGTGTGACATTCATTTTGATTTGACCAGCTTTGATCACATAATCACCCTTGAACTAATCTTTGCAAATAAAGGGTAGAATGTGTTGATTGATCAACTCCTGGAGTTAAGGGTAGAATCAGCCTCTCTGAAACCTCATCATGGATCCATAAAAGAAACCAAGGATTTAGGGGAAGAGGGATGCTGGGGAGTGGATGTTATGAAGGTAAACAATAAATGCCTACTACAACCTTATAGGGCATGCTCAACTTTTTATTGAGCATGTCCTATATGCCAAAACCAGACCAAAGCAGACTGGCAGCAAGTACCATATGTAAGTCAGATATATATGATACAAGAATATCAGGTGGGCATTTGGCATTTGAGAAGCCTCTTACTTAGCAAGTAGCAGAACCTCAGCCATCAACTTGAGGTTTCAAGATGGATTCTGGTGGCTGGGAAATGAAAAGACAAGGAAAAGCCTGGACCCTTTTTCCTGAAGGATGATGACATCAAGCAGATTGCTGAGGCAGTGAAAAAAAGAGGAATGCAGGAAGCAACTGAACTACCAAAACCAGACTTTAAGGTGGGGACAAGGTTTTGATAGCAAGGCAAAAGCTTAGTGAGTAGTACTGTGATTCAATGTCCAAGCAAGGCTTCCAGTCAATGGTACTTGTTGGGGAATCTCCTCAGCCATGATTTAGATTCCCTTTTCATAGGTCAGTGATAGTTCCAAAGACTAAGGTCGTCTTGGAACTACAGGCAGAGGTCATGTGGCTCCAAGAGGAGGAGATAATGGAGCCAGTCAGGGCCTGAAGTGGTCCAAGACTCTTCCTCCTCCACTTCCAATTCACGGAAATCTGAGGCTCTGAGTAAGACAAAATTGAAAGAAGATTAGTTTTGCAAGTGTCAGAAACACAATTCAAACTGGCGTAAGCAAAAAAGGGAATTTATTGATTCAGAGACCTCAGAAGATCAAGGGTATCTGGATTCAGGAGCTCAATGACATCTTTAGGATGTGACTTCTCTCTCTTAATAGTCCAGTTTCATTCTCAGTCACTCCGGCTTCACCCCCAACTACTTTAGACTTATATAATATATTCATCTACAATATAGCCTAATGGTCAAGAGCACAAGTTGTGAAGTTCCACTGCCAGAAGACTCCCTGTTCTGCCACTTACTGTGTGACTTTGACAATTACTTGATGTTATGTACCCTCTGTAAAACATGGTTTATAATACTACCTACCTCATTGAGTTACTGTGATGATGAAATGAGTTAATCCATGTAAAGGATTTAGAATAATTGTAAATACTCAACAAGGGATTTCTGTTATTATCCTCATCCTTATATCTAGTAATTCCAATGGAAATAAAATATAATATTACCAGTCGTTTCAGCAAAAGTCCCAGGATTGGCTCAGCATTGGTCACTTTCTGGTCCTGAACCACTCACTGTGGTCAGGGGAACAATGAGTCAGGAAGAGGAGGTGTGCCAACCTACCTGACCCACTGAGGAAAGGGAAACTGGGGAGACAGCTATCAAAAGGAAGAAAAGGGATGCTGGTAAGATAAAAATGAAGAACACTCAAAAATAAAGATGCCCATACTATGAGTGAAAGGAGAGATCTATGAAAATGAATGGCCTCTTAAAGTAACGACTGAAATAATCCTGTCCCCCCTCCTCACCCTAAAGCAATAATATGATGGTGGTGATAGTAATAATGATAATGATGGCGAGGACAATGATGAGGATGAGGATGGGGTAGAGTGCACTAGATAGCTGACATTGTAAGAGTACTGAGAAGCAGCAATGTGGGCTTGGAAGATTTTTTTTTTAAGCAATGTGCAAATGATTTTTTTATACATAACATGCAATTCTTCCAGATTGCCTGGGTGTTGGGCCATTTAACAAAGAACAGATGTCTTTGATGGCAACAATTTGTCCCAGCTGTGAGAACTGAGTGAGAAACCTTTTGGGACATCTAAAATCAAGCTTGCAGGCAGGTTCAGAAAAATATAAAAACCTGATAAATATCCTCTATATTTTTCACTATCCACTAGTACCCCTGTAGGGATTTTTCTGATGGTGCCAAGCATTAATTCCACAGTGAAGGTTGGTGTTTCTTTTTGATATAAACTTAATCCAGTATTCTTGCTGCTTGCTTTCATAAATACACACTATTCATTTCTGTAAGATGTTTCTCAGTTTTCATAGTTGGCCTAGAGAGCCAGAAGCCTCCTGCCCTGAACCTAGTCTGCCTCTTCCACTCACTCTGATGCAGCTTACTTTCCAGCCAGCCACCCTAGACAACCTTCTGTTGTCTGTCCAAACATTTCTGCCACTTCTTCTCTGTGCCTTTACTCAAGGTGTCCCCTCTATCTGAAATTTCCTTCCCTTTGCTTCTTCTCACCTTTGACAGTTCTGTACATCTCCATAACCACAGGTCATATCCCACCTTCTTCCAAAGATTTCAGAAACTACCCTATTCTGAAATAAGTTATCTCACCCCTGACATTGCATTGAAGATTATACACACTCATAGTAGCTACCACATTCTACCTCAGGAGAGTTACTAGTGGGTGGATTTGACTCCCTGACTAATTTGTAAGCCTCCTCCTCCCACCACAGGATAGAAGGTCTATCTCCAACTACCTCACTCCTCTCAGTATAGCCTAACACAAGATCTGCAGCATATTAGGCCCTTGAAAATGTTTGTTCATATACTCTTTCAATAAGTATTTATTGAGAACCTCCTATGTGCCAGGCACTGTGCTAGTTTTACAGGGGATATAACAATAATCATAACAGTCAAACATCTATGTTCTCATGGTACTTATATTCTATTATGCAATATAGATAATAAATAAACAAATAAATATATCTTATGTAAGACAGTAGTAAGTGGTATTTTATTTTATTTATTTATTTTCTTAACATCTTTATTGAGGTATAATTGCTTTACAATGGTGTGTTAGTTTCGGCCTTATAACAAAGTGAATCACTTATACATATACATATGTTCTCATATGTCTTCCCTCTTGCGTCTCCCTCCCTCCCACCCTCCCTATTCCACCCCTCCAGGCCGTCACAAAGCACCCGACCTGATCTCCCTGTGCTATGCGGCTGCTTCCCACTAGCTATCTACCTAACGTTTGTTAGTGTATATATGTCCATGCCTCTCTCTCGCCCTGTCACAGCTCACACTTCCCCCTCCCCATATCCTCAAGTCCGTTCTCCAGTAGGTCTGTGTCTTTATTTCTGTCTTACCCCTAGGTTCTTCATGACATGTTTTTTGCTTAAATTCCATATATATGTGATAGCATACGGTATTTGTCTTTCTCTTTCTGACTTACTTCACTCTGTATGACAGACTCTAGGTCTATCCACCTCATGACAAATAGCTCAATTTCGTTTCTTTTTATGGCTCAGTAATATTCCATTGTATATATGTGCCACATCTTCTTTATCCATTCATCCGATGATGGGCACTTAGGTTGTTTCCATCCCCGGGCTATTGTAAATAGAGCTGCAATGAATATTTTGGTACATGACTCATTTTTGAATTTTGGTTTTCTCAGGGTATATGCCCAGTAGTGGGATTGCTGGATCATATGATAGTTCTATTTGTAATTTTTTAAGGAACTTCCATACTGTTCTCCATAGTGGCTGAACACTCCGACCAGCAGTGCAAGAGTGTTCCCTTTTCTCCACACCCTGTCCAGCATTTATTGTTTCTAGACTTTTTGATGATGGCCATTCTGACTGGTGTGAGATGATATCTCATTGCAGTTTTGATTTGCATTTCTCTAATGATTAATGATGTTGAGCATTCTTTCACGTGTTTGTTGGCAGTCTGTATATCTTCTTTGGAGAAATGTCTATTTAGGTCTTCTGCCCATTTTTGGATTGGGTTGTTTCTTTTCTTGTTATTGAGCTGCATGAGCTGCTTGTAAATTTTGGAGATTAATCCTTTGTCAGTTGCTTCATTGGCAAATATTTTCTCCCATTCTGAGGGCTGTCTTTTGGTGTTGTTTATGGTTTCATTTGCTGTGCAAAAGCTTTGAAGTTTCATTAGGTCCCATTTGTTTATTTTTGTTTTTATTTCCATTTCTCTAGGAGGTGGGTCAAAAAGGATCTTGCTGTGATTTATGTCATAGAGTGTTTTGCCTATGTTTTCCTTTAAGAGTTTGATAGTTTCTGGCCTTACATTTAGGTCTTTAATCCATTTTGAGCTTATTTTTATGTATGGTGTTACGGAGTGATCTAATCTCATACTTTTACATGTACCTGTCCAGTTTTCCCAGCACCACTTATTGAAGAGGCTGTCCTTTCTCCACTGTACATTCCTGCGTCCTTTATCAAAGATAAGGTGACCATATGTGCGTGGGTTTATCTCTGGGCTTTCTATCGTGTTCCATTGATCTATCTTTCTGTTTTTGTGCCAGTACAATACTGTCTTGATTACTGTAGCTTTGTAATACAGTCTGAAGTCAGGGAGCCTGATTCCTCCAGCTCCGTTTTTCGTTCTCAAGATTGCTTTGGCTATTCGGGGTCTTTTGTGTTTCCATACAAATTGTGAAATTTTTTGTTCTAGTTCTGTGAAAAATGCCAGTGGTAGTTTGATAGGGATTGCATTGAATCTATAGATTGCTTTGGGTAGTAGAGTCATTTTCACAATGTTGATTCCTCCAATCCAAGAACATGGTATATCTCTCCATCTATTTGTATCATCTTTAATTTCTTTCATCAGTGTCTTATAATTTTCTGCATACAGGTCTTTTGTCTCCTTAGGTAGCTTTCTTCCTAGATATTTTATTCTTTTTGTTGCAATGGTAAATGGGAGTGTTTTCTTGATTTCACTTTCAGATTTTTCATCATTAGTATACAGGAATGCCAGAGATTTCTGTGCATTAATTTTGTATCCTGCTACTTTACCAAATTCATTGATTAGCTCTAGTAGTTTTCTGGTAGCATCTTTAGGATTCTCTATGTATATTATCATGTCATCTGCAAACAGTGACAGCTTTACTTCTTCTTTTCCGATTTGGATTCCTTTTATTTCCTTTTCTTCTCTGATTGCTGTGGCTAAAACTTTCAAAACTATGTTGAATAATAGTAGTGACAGTGTGCAACCTTGTCTTGTTCCTGATCTTAGTGGAAATGGATTCAGGTTTTCACCACTGAGGATGATGTTGGCTGTGGGCGTGTCATATATGGCCTTTATTATGTTGAGGAAAGTTCCCTCTATGCCTACTTTCTGCAGGGTTTTTATCATAAATGGGTGTTGAATTTTGTCAAGAGCTTTCTCTGCATCTACTGAGATGATAATATGGTTTTTCTCCTTCAATTTGTTAATATGGTATATCACATTGATAGATTTGCGTATATTGAAGAATCCTTGCATTCCTGGAATAAACCCCGGTTGATCATGTTGTATGATCCTTTTAATGTGCTATTGGATTCTGTTTGCTAGTATTATGTTGAGGATTTTTGCATCTATGTTCATCAGTGATATCGGCCTGTAGTTTTCTTTCTTTGTGACATCCTTGTCTGGTTTTGGTATCAAGGTGATGGTGGCCTCATAGAAGGAATTTGGAAATGTTCCTCCCTCTGCTATATTTTGGAAGAGTTTGAGAAGATAGGTGTTAGCTCTTCTCTAAATGTTTGATAGAATTCGGCTGTGAAGCCATCTGGTCCTGGGCTTTTGTTTGTTGGAAGATTTTTTTTTTAACATCTTTATTGGAGTATAATTGCTTTACAATTGTATGTTAGTTTCAGCTTCACAACAAAATGAATCAGTTATGTATATACATATATTCCCATATCTCTTCCCGCTTGCGTCTCCCTCCCTCCCACCCTCCCTATCCCACCCCTCCAGGCGGTCACAAAGCACCGAGCTGATCTCCCTGTGCTATGCGGCTGCTTCCCACTAGCTAACTACCTTACTTTTGGTAGTGTATATTTGTCCATGCCTCTTTTTTTTTTGTAACATCTTTATTGGAGTATAATTGCTTTACAATGGTATGTTAGTTTCAGCTTCACAACAAAATGAGTCAGTTATATATATACATATATTCCCATATCTCTTCCCGCTTGCATCTCCCTCCCTCCCACCCTGCCTATCCCACCCCTCCAGGCGGTCACAAAGCACCGAGCTGATCTCCCTGTGCTATGCGGCTGCTTCCCACTAGCTAACTACCTTACTTTTGGTAGTGTATATATGTCCATGCCTCTTTATCGCTTTGTCACCGTTTACCCTTCCCCCTCCCCATAGCCTCAAGTCCATTCTCTAGTAAGTCTGTGTCTTTATTCCTGTTTCACCCCTAGGTTTTTCATGACATGTTTTTTAAATTCCATATATATGTGTTAGCATACGGTATTTGTCTCTCTCTTTCTGACTTACTTCACTCTGTATGACAGACTCTAGGTCTATCCACCTCATGACAAATAGCTCAATTTCGTTTCTTTTTATGGCTCAGTAATATTCCATTGTATATATGTGCCACATCTTCTTTATCCATTCATCCGATGATGGGCACTTAGGTTGTTTCCATCCCCGGGCTATTGTAAATAGAGCTGCAATGAATATTTTGGTACATGACTCATTTTTGAATTTTGGTTTTCTCAGGGTATATGCCCAGTAGTGGGATTGCTGGATCATATGATAGTTCTATTTGTAATTTTTTAAGGAACTTCCATACTGTTCTCCATAGTGGCTGAACACTCCGACCAGCAGTGCAAGAGTGTTCCCTTTTCTCCACACCCTGTCCAGCATTTATTGTTTCTAGACTTTTTGATGATGGCCATTCTGACTGGTGTGAGATGATATCTCATTGCAGTTTTGATTTGCATTTCTCTAATGATTAATGATGTTGAGCATTCTTTCACGTGTTTGTTGGCAGTCTGTATATCTTCTTTGGAGAAATGTCTATTTAGGTCTTCTGCCCATTTTTGGATTGGGTTGTTTGTTTTTTTGTTATTAAGCTGCATGAGCTGCTTATAAATTTTGGAGATTAATCCTTTGTCCGTTGCTTCATTTGCAAATATTTTCTCCCATTCTGAGGGTTGTCTTTTGGTCTTCTTTATGGTTTCCTTTGCTGTCCAAAAGCTTTTAAGTTTCATTAGGTCCCATTTGTTTACTTTTGTTTTTATTTCCATTTCTCTAGGAGGTGGGTCAAAAAGGACCTTGCTGTGATTTATGTCATAGAGTGTTCTGCCTATGTTTTCCTCTAAGAGTTTGATAGTTTCTGGCCTTACATTTAGGTCTTTAATCCATTTTGAGCTTATTTTTGTGTATGGTGTTAGGGAGTGATCTAATCTCATACTTTTACATGTAGCTGTCCAGTTTTCCCAGCACCACTTATTGAATAGGCTGTCCTTTCTCCACTGTACATTCCTGCGTCCTTTATCAAAGATAAGGTGACCATATGTGCGTGGGTTTATCTCTGGGCTTTCTATCCTGTTCCATTGATCTATCTTTCTGTTTTTGTGCCAGTACCATACCGTCTTGATAACTGTAGCTTTGTAGTATAGTCTGAAGTCAGGGAGCCTGATTCCTCCAGTTCCTTCTTTCGTTCTCAAGATTGCTTTGGCTATTCGGGGTCTTTTGTGTTTCCATACAAATTGTGAAATTTTTTGTTCTAGTTCTGTGAAAAATGCCAGTGGTAGTTTGATAGGGATTGCATTGAATCTATAGATTGCTTTGGGTAGTAGAGTCATTTTCACAATGTTGATTCTTCCAATCCAAGAACATGGTATATCTCTCCATCTATTTGTATCATCTTTAATTTCTTTCATCAGTGTCTTATAATTTTCTGCATACAGATCTTTTGTCTCCTTAGGTAGGTTTATTCCTAGATATTTTATTCTTTTTGTTGCAATGGTAAATGGGAGTGTTTTCTTGATTTCACTTTCAGATTTTTCATCATTAGTATATAGGAATGCCAGAGATTTCTGTGCATTAATTTTGTATCCTGCCACTTTACCAAATTCATTGATTAGCTCTAGTAGTTTTCTGGTAGCATCTTTAGGGTTCTCTATGTATAGGATCATGTCATCTGCAAACAGTGACAGCTTTACTTCTTCTTTTCCGATTTGGATTCCTTTTATTTCCTTTTCTTCTCTGATTGCTGTGGCTAAAACTTCCAAAACTATGTTGAATAAGAGTTGTGAGAGTGGGCAACCTTGTCTTGTTCCTGATCTTAGTGGAAATGCTTTCAGTTTTTCACCATTGAGGATGATGTTTGCTGTGGGCTTGTCATATATGGCCTTTATTATGTTGAGGAAAGTTCCCTCTATGCCTACTTTCTGCAGGGTTTTTATCATAAATGGGTGTTGAATTTTGTCAAAAGCTTTCTCTGCATCTATTGAGATGATCATATGGTTTTTCTCCTTCAGTTTGTTAATATGGTTTATCACATTGATAGATTTGCGTATATTGAAGAATCCTTGCATTCCTGGAATAAACCCCACTTGATCATGGTGTATGATCCTTTTAATGTGCTGTTGGATTCTGTTTGCTAGTATTTTGTTGAGGATTTTTGCATCTATGTTCATCAGTGATATTGGCCTGTAGTTTTCTTTCTTTGTGACATCCTTGTCTGGTTTTGGTATCAAGGTGATGGTGGCCTCGTAGAAGGAGTTTGGGAGTTTTCCTCCCTCTGCTATATTTTGGAAGAGTTTGAGAAGGATGGGTGTTAGCTCTTCTCTAAATGTTTGATAGAATTCGCCTGTGAAGCCATCTGGTCCTGGGCTTTTCTTTGTTGGAAGATTTTTAATCACAGTTTCAATTTCAGTGCTTGTGATTGGTCTGTTCATATTTTCTATTTCTTCCTGATTCAGTCTTGGCAGGTTGTGCATTTCTAAGAATTTGTCCATTTCTTCCAGATTGTCCATTTTATTGGCATAGAGTTGCTTGTAGTAATCTCTCATGATCTCTTTTATTTCTGCAGTGTCAGTTGTTACCTCTCCTTTTTCATTTCTAATTCTATTGATTTGAGTCTTCTCCCTTTTTTTCTTGATGAGTCTGGCTAATGGTTTATCAATTTTGTTTATCTTCTCAAAGAACCAGCTTTTAGTTTCATTGATCTTTGCTATTGTCTCCTTCATTTCTTTTTCATTTATTTCTGATCTCATTTTTATGATTTCTTTCCTTCTGCTAACTTATGGGTTTTTTGTTCTTCTTTCTCTAATTGCTTGAGGTGCAAGGTTAGGTTGTTTATTCGAGATGTTTCCTGCTTCTTAAGGTGGGCTTGTATTTCTATAAACTTCCCTCTTAGAACTGCTTTTGCTGCATCCCATAGGTTTTGGGTCGTTGAGTCTCCATTGTCATTTGTTTCTAGGTATTTTTTTATTTCCTCTTCGATTTCTTCAGTGATCACTTCATTATTAAGTAGTGTATTGTTTAGCCTCCATGTGTTTGTATTTTTTACAGCTCTTTTCCTGTAATTGATATCTAGTCTCATGGCATTGTGGTCGGAAGAGATACTTGATACCATGTCAATTTTCTTAAATTTACCAAGGCTTGATTTGTGACACAAGATGTGATCTATCCTGGAGAATGTTCCATGAGCACTCGAGAAAAATGTGTATTCTGTTGTTTTTGGATGGAGTGTCCTATAAATATCATTTAAGTCCATCTTGTTTAATGTATCATTTAAAGCTTGTGTTTCCTTATTTATTTTCATTTTGGATTATCTGTCCATTGGTGAAAGTGGGGTGTTAAAGTCCCCTACTATGAATGTGTTACTGTCGATTTCCCCTTTTATGCCTGTTAGTATTTGCCTTATGTATAGAGGTGCTCCTATGTTGGGTGCATAAATATTTACAATTGTTATATCTTCTTCTTGGATCAATCCCTTGATCATTATGTAGTGTCCTTCTTTGTCTCTTCTAATAGTCTTTATTTTAAAGTCTATTTTGTCTGATATGAGAATTGCTACTCCAGCTTTCTTTTGGTTTCCATTTGCATGGAATGTCTTTTTCCATCCCCTTACTTTCAGTCTCTATGTGTCTCTAGGTCTGAAGTGGGTCTCTTGTAGACAGGATATATATGGGTCTTGTTTTTGTATCCATTCAGCCAATCAGTGTCTTTTGGTGGGAGCAATTAGTCCATTTACATTTAAGGTAATTATCAATATGTATGTTCCTATTCCCATTTTCTAAATTGTTTTGGGTTCGTTCTTATAGGTCTTTTCCTTCCCTTGTGTTTCTTGCCTAGAGAAGTTCCTTTGGCATTTGTTGTAAAGCTGGTTTGGTGGTGCTGAACTCTCTCAGCTTTTGCTTTTCTGTAAAGGTTTTAATTTCTCCATCAAATCTGAAGGAGATCCTTGCTGGGTAGAGTAATCTTGCTTGCAGGTTTTCCTCCTTCATCACTTTCAGTATGTCCTGGCACTCCCTTTTGGCTTCCAGAGTTTTTGCTGAGAGATCAGCTGTTAACCTTATGGGGATTCCTTTTTGTGTTATTTGTTGTTTTTCCCTTACTGCTTTTAATATGATTTCTTTGTATTTAATTTTTGACAGTTTCATTAATATGTGTCTTGGTGTATTTCTCTTTGGATTTATCCTTTATGGGACCCTCTGTTCTTCCTGGACTTGATTAACTCTTTCCTTTCCCATATTAGGGAAGTTTTCAACTATTATCTCTTCAAATATTTTCTCAGTCCCTTTCTTTTTCTCTTCTTCCTCTGGAACCCCTATAATTCGAATGTTGGTGCGTTTAATGTTGTCCCAGAGGTCTCTGAGACTGTCCTCAGTTCTTCTCATTCTGTTTTCTTTATTCTGCTCCACAATAGTTTTTTCCACTATTTTATTTTCCAGGTCACTTTTCTGTTCTTCTGCCTCAGTTATTCTGCTATTGATCCCATCTAGAGTCTTTTTCATTTCATTTCTTGTGTTGTTCATCATTGTTTCATTCATCTTTAGTTCTTCTAGGTCCCTGTTCAACATTTCTTGTATTTTCTCTATTCTATTTCCAAGATTTTGGATCATCTTTACTATCATTATTCTGAATTCTTTTTCAGGTAGACTGCCTATTTCCTCTTCATTTGTTAGGTCTGGTGCATTTTTATCTTGCTCCTTCATCTGCTGTGTGATTTTCTGTCTTCTCAGTTTGCTTATCTTACTGTGTTTGGGGTCTCCTTTTTGCAGGCTGCAGGTTCGTAGTTCCCGTTGTTTTTGATGTCTGTCCCCAGTGGCTAAGGTTGGTTCAGTGGGTTGTGTAGGCTTCCTGGCGGAGGGGACTAGTGCCTGTGTTCTTGTGGATGAGGCTGGATCTTGTGTCTGTAGTGGGCAGGTCCACGTCTGGTGGTTTGTTTTGGGGTGTCTGTGGACTTATTATGATTTTAGGCACCCTCTCTGCTAATAGGTGGGGTTGTGTTCCTATTTTGCTAGTTGTTAGGCATAGGTTGTCTAGCACTGTAGCTTGCTGGTCATTGAGTGAAGCTGGGTGCTGGTGTTGAGATTGAGATCTCTGGTAGATTTTCACCTTTTGATATTATGTGGAGCTGGGAGGTCTCTTGTTGACCAGTGTCCTGAAGTTGACTCTCCCACCTCAGAGGCACAGCACTGACTCTTGGAAAAAGAGGAAAAGGGGAAAAAATCATAAATCTTGCTCTCGAAATCCACCTCCTCAATTTGGGATGATTGGTTGTCTGTTCATGTATTCCACAGATGCAGGGTACATCAAGTTGATTGTGGAGATTTATTCGCTGCTTCTGAGGCTTTTTGGGGGTCTGAGGTCTTCTGCCAGCATTCAGTAGGTGTTCTGTAGGAGTTGCTCCATGTGTAGATGTATTTCTGGTATATCTGTGGGGAGGAAGGTGATCTCCGCGTCTTACTCTTCCGCCATCTTCCCTCCACACCTCTAGTCTCCATTAATTTAAAATGCATGAAACCAAGGAAGTGGCTTGGTTGGAAAATCAGCCTTTATCCATTCATTATGTCTGTCATTTATTTAATCATCCAGCATTGAGAACTTCCAGCACAAACGCCTGATAATGGGAATTACAACAAAATAGTCATCTCTAGGGGAACTTGTAGGCTAATAAGGGAGAGAAGATATGTACATGCATAGTAAGAACTGAAAGTTGAGGAGTTAAGTGTTATGAGAGAGGTGCAAAGCACAAGATGGGGGATTCCAAGTCATGAGGAAACACCTCCAAACCTGGGGAGTAAGGAATATCATTATAGGAATGGACCTGGTGCCTGGGCCTAGGCAAGTAAGTAGGATATGTGCTTGAGATTGTTAGAGAAGAGAGGAGGGCAAGTAGCAGTGAATTCTGAGAACACCATGGAAGAAATTGTGAAGCATGTCCTGACAACAATGACCTGTTCAGTGTGGCTGGACTGCAGAGTACAAGAAAGGAAAAGTGGGCACCAAGGTGGCAGACGAAGGTTAAGGCTAGCTTCAGAATTCCACTGTGAATACCTAAAGCAACAAAGTCACACAGGGTGGATGGAGAGAGGAGATGAATCCTCACAGCAAGTTTCAAGCTTCTCTGTACTGACACTGAGCCCTCACAGAGTTTCTCCTGATCCCTTCTGGGAATAGAAGGGCCCACACGAATTTTTCTCTACTTTCAGTTGTACCTTACTTATGCAAGACACGTTCAGCTTCCAGGGAAAGATTCACCATGGCAACAAGCTAGGCATGGACTGGTACCACAGTGAAGTGCTTCTCTCTGGCTGGAAAGGGCAGGATCTCTGCTATGTGGCCCACCTAGGCTCCCTTCCCCTTCCCAGCTTACCACCTTGGGCCTCAGTCAGCCATACACCCAATTAAGTCTCTTGTTCAATGGGGAATCTGCGTACTTTAGCTTGTCCTCTAATGAAAGATTTGCCTCGGCCTTTCTAACTGGCAAGGCCATTTTCCTCAGTGGCCCTAATTCCTGAACATGTCGTTTTGCCTGGGAGATCCAGGCTGCAAAGAATAATGTAGAAGGCTCAATTAACTTAAGAATTTTCCTTCTTTTCCCTCCATCTCACCTCGCTCTCTTTCCCTTCAGGGATATGTATCATGCCACATGGAGGCTCTATCCAAGATGAAGGCTCTACTGAAGCCACTTCCACATTTAATTTTTTCTCTGGCTTATTGCCCTACCACTATTTCAAGCTCTTTTCTTAACAGCAGCCAGTGTGAAAAAGCCTTAGGGGTTTAGTTAACTAGGAGCTCAATGTCAGTCAGCAGTATAATATGACTGCCAAAATAAAAGTTAAAGCAATTTCATTAGAAAAAGAGGACCCAGAAGGAGAGCAATGAGACCATTTGCTCTGCTTTGCTCTTCCACCCCAGAAGACAGTATCTGCTGCCTCACCAACATGCCTGAGGATGCTGCAGGTGGGAAGGGAAAGGGGCATTGTCCTGGGAGGCTGCAACCACATTGGTCTCCTGATAGTTCCTCAAAAGATCAGGCACACTCCTGTCTCAGGGCCTTTGAATGGCTCTTGTCTCTACCTGAAACACTTTCCCTAGTTCTCTTCATGACTCACTTCCTCACTTCATTAGGCCTCTGTACAGATATTGTCTCTCCAAAGACGCTGCCCCTGACCTCCTATTTAAAATAGTCCATCCCATCACGCTCTATCTCCCTTTATACTGCTTTGTTTGTCTTCATGACACTTATTAACTCCTGACACGTATTCTATCTCTTCCATTAGAATGTAAGCTCTATGAACATAGGTTTTTGTGTGTTTTCTTTACGGCTGTGTCTAGAACAGTGCCCGACACAGTGGGAGCTCAATACATATTTGCATAAACAAACTTTTTCATGCCATCTACCTCATTGTATTGCAACTTATTTTTCATTTGTCTTGTCCCCACTAGAATTTTATCTAAGAAAATTCTTTTCTCAATTATTTTGACATTTTTATTAATTACCTAGCCAATGCCTGGCATGAAAAGTGTTGGATGGATGGATGTGCTAGCAAGGATGTTGTAGAGGGGTTTCAAACATTGGATGGCATTGGCCTAGACCCACATTGCCAAATACGGTAGCCACTAGATACTTGTGACTATTGAGCATTTGAAATGAGACTTGTCTGAATTGAGATGTGTTGCAAATGTAAAATGCACACCAGATTTTGAAGACTTTGTATGCAAACATGTAAAATATCTCATCAATAATATTTTTATTGATTATGTGTTAAATAATAATATTTTGGATGTAATGGGTTAAATAAAATACATTCTTAAAATTAAATTCACCTGTATCATTTTTCATTTTTAATGTGGCTCTTAAAATATTTAAGTTACATATATGACAGGCATTATACTTGTATTGAATAGCACACAGATATTTTACAACCTCCATGTTTAAACCTTGACCTTTACAGGCTTTTGAGAGTGTGTATGGGGGGGTTTGAAGTGGTTCCCTGTAACTGACAGAGAAGAGGGTTCTCCATAATCACTGCTCCTGGGGACTGGTGGCAGCAGGGTCAAATAAGCACTATGCTTTATTACTCAACCTCATCTTTCTCATTCCTGTCTTCTTTCACTCCAGCATGTCCACAGCAGCTAGCAACAAGCCAGATGGAATGTTTAGAACTTTTTACTTTCTGTCTTAGCTTCTGCCCACCCATGTTTCCCCTGATGGTGACAACAATGAACAGATAAATGGTCCAAAGGTGAGCTACAAATTGGAAGAATAAAATCTAGCCACAAGTGCCCTGGATCATCAACACCCAGCAGAATCCCCACTTTGGAAAATCTCTCTATTCCTGATAAGTGATTTTATGTGTGTAGCCAACTCCCCTAGCAAAGCCCCATGCTGGGTTATCCCAGGAGGGAAATAGAGAAGTAGAAGACAAACAACCTGCCCTTTAGGAGATTATAATAAAGTTGGGAAACAAAACTAATGTGTACGTGAAAAGTTAAACAAGATCACAGGACAATCATACAAGAAATGTTGGGCAAAGTATGATTAAGTCCAAACCAATTACCCAGAGAATTAGTGCTTTAGTAATTCAAATTATGGTCAGTCCTAAGGTACAGGCAGGCAGAGAAAGCTTCCTCAAGGAGGTAGTACTTGTGCTGGATTTTGAAGGATGTATGTGATTATTACAAAAGCATAGATTTCCAGAGCTTGAAGAGCCCTTAGAGACATAGTGCACTCCTCATTGTACAGATAAGGAAACTGAGGCCCAGAGAAAAATATAGTAAGTCAGGAAAAAGTTGGGAGTACAACCAAGATTTTCTACTTCCTAGTCCACTACTCTTCCCTCCAAGTGTTGAGAAGGGAGAGATTGTGTTCTAGGTGTAAAAAATGTGCAAAGAAACAAATGCTTGAATACTCACTCCCCAATCTGCCCCTTTCCTAACACACACACACACACACACACACACACACACACACACACACACACATCTCCAAACCTGATCTGGGATCTCCTTTTATTTTCCTCAAGACTATGTTAATCTAGAAGGTGAATCAGATAACACTGAATTCAAATTCCAGGTCAAACACCAGTGCCTTTTTATTTAGTTAGAAATGCGCCAGGTGTTGATGAATGGCCTCTCTGATGTAACCCGCCATCCTGAAAGCCTTGAAGTTGAGAGACCCTCCTCCTGTTCCTTTGTGTCCTATCACCACAAGGTATACAGACTCGATCTGAACTACTGTCACTGCCTGGCTGCCCCGACTCTGGCCTTTGGTGTGGAGGTCCATGGTGTTGTTGCCCTCAGTGTACAGGTTGTCCCGGATCAACAAGCATTTGGTCCCTGTAAGGGTGATTCCCTGAAGAAACAACTTTTCTCTCTCCTCTCTCACCAGCAAGATCTGCATTTCTTCCTGGGTCAATTGGAACAAGTTGACTTCAGGATAAGAAGCTAACAACCAGGGAGGGGAATTGGTGATTATCGCTGCATCACAGCACATTCCAGTCTGTAGGAAGAGGGTGATGTAGTCTTGCCAGACTTCTTCACTGATATCCCCTATGCACTGCATGATTCAAGTAAGCTGTATCTGAAAGATGAAAAAAGTGCTTTCTGGCAAGTTGGTCTTCAAAAGAAGTTGGTTGGTAGTTGGCCCAAGATGACTGATAAACTGAAACTGAAATAAGCTAAAAGCACAGTTCGTTTCTGATGGCTTCTCCTCAGAAACAAGGTGGAGGAGGTCTTGATGACTTGTGTGAAGTTATGCCCCAACTGCCCTCTGCTGTGACTTATCAAGCTACCTCTGGAACAGGAGTGAGGTCACAAAGGCTCTGTGGCTTCTTAAATAGTCATAATGCACCACTTCATGGGTGACTTTTGGCAGTAGCTTTCTTAGGTTATATCTCCAGCTAGTGAGATATTGGGGCAAAGCACACCTACTTACTTCCCTAGGATACCATGGGAAGGACACCAACCCCTAATAGCAGAAAATCCCTCAAAGTAGAAAATAAGTGGGTCATAACTGAGTTGGAGGTTTGCATATAAAGCAGGACAGGTGAGGTTTAGTGTGGCAACTAGTATCTCAGACGTTGGCTAATCTAAGATCTGAGCTCTAGGTACAAAGTCAAAATGTCCACAGGCTCACTGGCTTACAACCTTTTGGGGATAAACATAATAGCCTCCTAATGATTTCCTTGCCTCCAGACTCTTTCCCTTTAGTTGTTTACCTTCTGGCCCACACCAGCTGTGAGTCTAGAGTAATTCATTTTCATTTAGTCATTCAGCAAGTATTTATCAAGCATTAACTATGTGCCAAGTATTTTTCTAAGCACTGGGGTACAGTAGTGCACAGAGAAAAACCTCATGGGGTTGATATCATAATGGCAGAAAACAAATAAATAATAGATGATAGTATCCCTTTCACAGAAAATATTTTACAAGTCTAATACTTTCTTCTTCCATAATTTTCCTCTTAGTCCCAGGCCTTCTCTACTCCTGTGGGGGTCCAATCTGACATGTGACTCTTCTGCAACCTTTGACAATTCACCATCTGTATCTTAATTTCCTCTGAAATGACACTAACTTGCCTTAAGGAGGGAATGTTAGGAGGAATGATTAAATTTAATGGTGGAGAAAATCTGGGATAGCTTAGAAAATTCATTTATTCAACAAATATTTATTGAGTACCTACTGTGTTCCAGTCCTGTTCTAGACTTTGGAGATCTAGCAGTGGACAGAAAGTCCCTGCCCTCATGAAGCTGACATCCTAGAGGGGGAGACAAATAACTGAGAAAGACATTTATAGCATATCAGGTGGTGTTGATAACTATAAAGAAAAAATGTTAAGAAGATAGAGAATGCTGGGGAAGAAGTGGTGGCGGTTTTATTTAATATGAGGTGCTCGAGTAAGGATTCTCTGATATTGTGACATTTAATCAGAGACCTGACAGAGATGAGGGAGTGAACATGTGGATTTCTGGGGGAAGAGCATTCTAAGCAGAAGGAACAGCAAGTGCTCGTGAGGCAGGAGCATGTCTGGTATATTTGAGAAAGAACAAGAAGATCAATATGACTTAAACAGAGAAAGCAAAGGGTGATAGAAGGCATAGTCAGAGAGGCACTAGGCTTAGATCATATGTAGGGCTTTATAGGCCATGTAAGGATTTGGCTTTTACTCTGAGATGGGGAGCCACTGGTAGGTTTTAAGCAAAGGAGAGATGTCTCTATAGATTCTAGAGTCTAGAAGATGCTATGTAAAGAATAGATGCTAGGGGAACCAGGGCCAAAACATGGAGACTAGACTATGACAATAATCCAGGCTAGATAAATAGAGGTTGGGGCCAGAATACAGGGGTGAGAAGTGGTTAAATTTGGAATATTTTGAAAGAAGAGCTAATAGGATTTGATGATGAATTGAGTATGGGGTATGAAAGAAAGAGAATGTCTCCAAGGCTTTTGTCCTAAACAACTGGAGTTGCCCATTTTTGATATGAGATATACTATAAAAAGAGCAGATTTGAGAAGATAGGTAGAAATCAAAAATTCTGCTTTGGATATGGTAAGTTTGAGGTGCCTCTAAGACATCCAAGTAGACATGTCAGTATGCTGTTGGATACTATATAAGTTTAAGAGTTAACAGGATGGATCAGGAATAGAGATAAAATTTTGGAAGTTCTTTGCAAATATGGTATTTAAAGGCATGAGACTGGATGACAGCACCCAGGGAATAAGTGTAAATAGAGAAGAGGACCAAGGTCTGAGTACTGACAGCATTCCAACATATAAAGAAGGTAAGATAAGTGAGAAATAGCAAAGGAGATTGGGAAAGAGATGTCAGAGAAGTAGGAGAGAGAGCAGTGTCTCTGAAACCAAGTGAAAAAAAAATGTATCAAAGGGAAGGGAGTGATCAGATACTGCTGAGAGAAAAAGAAGTCTGAGGATTACCCATTGGATTTTGCAATATGGAGATTACTGGTAACACTGACAAGGACAGTTTGTTGGAGTGGTGGGGGTAAAACCTGATTAGAGTGCTTTCAATAGAGAATGAGAGGAGAGAAAAAGAAGTGGAGGTAGATAATTTAGACAAATCTTGGGAGGAATTTTGCTATAAGGTGCAATAGAGAAATGGGGTAGGGGATGGTAGGTGGGGGAGAGGAATGTGGGTCAAGAAAGGGTTTTTTAAAATTGGAAATAAACATGTTATTATAAACATGTCCTTGTGCTGATGGAAATGATCTGGTAAAGTGGGAATGTTTTATGATAAAGGAAAGAAGGGACAATTTAGTAGTCGAGGGAGTATGAAATTGAGTGGACAAGTGGAGGAGTTGCCTTAGGAAGGCTCAGGAACAGTTGATTCATTGAAGGAAGATTATATGGGTTCACATGAAGCGCAGCAATTAGATTTGGTTGTGGGAGGATGTGGAAGTTCCTTTTTGATGCCTTCTATTTTATCAGTGAACAAGGAAGCAGGGTAATCATCTGAGAGAGAGGAGAACAGAAATATTTAATAACTGAGTTGAGGAAGGGAAGGTAACCGCCAATATTCATTGTGCCCTTATGATGTTCCTGATACCTGATATACGTTACTTCCTTGAATCCTCACAAGCACCTTACTAGACTTGGTTTACAGATGAGAAAACTGAGACTCAGAGATGTTGTGTAACATGTCCGGGGTCATATACCATTAGCAAATAGCAGAGTCGAAATTTTAACTTGAAGTCCATACTCCTTTTAACTATCCCAAAGAGCATGGACATGAGGTTAAAGTCTAAGTAACTGAGTATATGATGGTGGTATTACTAGGGATAAAGAAAACTTGAGAAAGAGCCGGTGGCAGAAGTGGGAGAGGGCAAGAGGCAGGAGGAAGGTGTAAAAGATGAGTTTGTTTTCAGTCGTGATGCGTTTAATGTGCTAGCTGGAACACCAAAGCGGAACTCTCAGGGGAGAGTTGGAAGTTCCAAACTTGAGCACAGGAGAAAGGTCACAGGACTTGAGATGTAAATTTGGGAGTACCCTACCAGCAGATAAGGATATAACTTGAGAATGAGATCAAGATTACCAAGGGAAAGAAAACAGAGAGAGTAGAAGATTGAGGACAGAAGCCAGGGAAATGGATAAATAAGGGCAAAGAGGAGTTGGGAGGAAGGCAGAAAAGGAATACTGAGGGATGCCGGCAATGAATCTGCTTTACAATAAAGGCCAAGGGAAGAGAGAATGTCAAAAAGGAAAATGAATCAACAGTGTAAAAAGCTGCAAAACAAATGGAGATTGAACACTGCGAAGAGCTATTGGATGAAGCAACTGGAGTTCAAGATGATTGTAAAAGAGCCAATTGAGAGGAGTGTTTAGCATGCAGTGAGTATCTTCTGAAGACGTGGAAGTGAAGGGATACTCGGGTCATGGGTTGAGGGAAGGGTTTTTAGGCTAGGGAAAAAAGCAAAATATGAGGAATGAGTAGTTTAACTAGCAAATGTTATGGATACTAAAAGAAGAAAAAAATCACTTTGTAGGGAAGGTGATATTTCAAACCATAACCACAATAGTGAGGTAGAAATGACCCTACAAATTGTGGCCAATACCCTCATTGTAACCTTGGTCAACTTAAGGCCCAGAGAGGTGACATGATTTGCTCAAGGTCACAAAGCAAGTTAGTGGCAGACCTGAGAGTAAGACCCAAGTTTTCCATCGACATATATACACTACCAAATTTAAAATAGATAGCTAGTGGTAAGCAGTTGCATCACACAGGGAGATCAGCTCGGTGCTTTGTGACCACCTAGAGAGGTGGGATAGGGAAGGTGGGAAGGAGATGCAAGAGGGAGGGGATATGGGGATATATGTATACATATAGCTGATTCACTTTGTTATACACCCAAAACTAACACAGCATTGTAAAGCAATTATACTCCAATAAAGATGTTAAAAAAAACAAACAGGTTTTCTAACTCCCAGACTGTTGTTTTGGCCATCACAAGTCTGATTCAGAGAACACCACTGAGTAACTGCATCTCATCTGAGAGGTGGTCCAGTGGGTCCTTGGTCCTTTCCCCACATCTGTGATGACAAAAGTTATGAGGCTACTGTAATAGTCCAGGCTTTAACTAGATTGATGGTAGTAGGCTCCCCCTGGATAAGGGGAGTGAAAGGAGGATATGGTTATAAGCCATTTCAAAAATATTCTACAGTGACTTGCTCAAGGTCTCACAGGAAACTCTTCAGAAAACCAGTCTTCACCACAAGGCAGTCTGTATTATCTTTGCCTGGTGCATCGCTGATAACATTAAATAGTAGTGGAATGATATTGGTGCTCAGAATCCTTACAGCATCATGGGATGTGAGAAGGGTGTCAGTACTCGAGTCTGGGACTTAAGAACTCCCCGGCCAAACCTGGAGTCTGAGCTAGAACAATCTGTCATTGTTTTTTAATCTTAAGAAAATGGAAGCAGTCCTAGAAATATTTGTGAGCCTAATATGTCACTCTTTTGCCTCCTGTCTACATTCCTAGTAGCTTTGCACATAAAAAATATGAAAAAGCTCACAATCACTGGATTTTACTTAAACTAAGTGTTCTTAGAAAGCTAGAATGTATATTTAACAGTTTCCCCTGCCAAAGAAACAGCATTTTGACAGGCTCCCCCAAAGAAAAGGGCATTTGCCAGGAAGCAAGATGGCGGGAGCAGCCATGGGCGAAGTGCCGCGATAGGAGCCTCCCGAGGATCAGGTGACGAGAGCTTGATCCAGTAGGGTAGGGCGGGAGATGGAACCCGGGTTGGGCAAGGAGGCAAGTAGAAAGGTGGTGGCGGCAGCAGCCCGAGTAGCGGTGAGGCAGTCGGGTGGCGGGAGCCGCGGTCATGGACCATATCACGGTGCCCAAGGTAAGGAGAAGAGTTTGGCGAGGCTGGGAACCCTGGGCTCCCTCTCGGTGCTCTGCCGTGAGCCCAGGCACGCCCCCTCAAGCCTTCTCAGGGTGCTCTTTGACGCCCTCTTCCGCGCGGGACCCGAGTGATATTCCTCGGTTCACACCCCCTTTCACCCAATCTGAACTTTCTTCTCCTTGGGATCTGCCTGCTGGCGGCTGCGGCGCGAAGGAGAGGTGGTCCTGTGCCAACTGTCCTCTCACGTGACGCGGACCCCGCGCCGGGTGTTTGCCTGATGGGTCCCTCCCTGACCTGTCCCTCCGACCCCAGCTCCTCCCGGCTCCCCAGTCGTTACCTCACACACGCCTTTACTCCAGCCTTTTATATACACTCGCTGCAGTTGTAACAGCCTTTCTTGAGCGCCGCGCTTGGCATTGCCTCCCGGAGAGTTACTTCCTTTATCCAGTGTTTCCCTACTCTCCTCTTGACTCCTCCCCTGACCTGCCCCAGCAGTTGCCCAGACCACCACCATCACCCCCACCCCAGCTCCCCCGCATGCATGTGTGGGTTTTGGGGGCAAAAACATCTGTGCAGCCCCAAGGTGGGCTATGAGAAAGGAAGGAGGTGTAGCAGAGTGGACCTGGACTTGCTCAGCCGGGAAGGAAAACGCGAGAGGTGACATTGCCAGGCCAGCTGGCGTCTGTGTATAGCTGACCCCCCAGTTAGAGCTTCTTCTACTTCTTTTCTTTCCAGAGCCTACTCTTTCCCTCCCCAACTTCAGCCTCTTTCTATTCGAATTCCACGTCCCTCCAGTCAGTTTTCTTTCTACTGTCAGGCTGAGGATCAGAGAAGAGTTACAACTGGTCTCTGCTTAATTTTTTTCTATCCATCATAACAGATGTGGCCCAGGCTAACTGACACGCACATAAAAGCCCAGTATGTTGTAATCGAAAGATCACGGATTTTGAAGCCGGAAGACTCGAGTTAGAATGCTGGTCCCCTCAACTAGTAGCTTATGACTGGACAAATTTATTAACCTCTCTGAGACTGTCTTTCTTCCTTTACCAAATGGGGATAATGAAATTAGTTCTCCTCACTTCACAGGGTGGTTGTAAGGACTAAATAAAAGGATGTGTGTGAAAGCTTTTTTGTGACTAAGCTTTTTTTGTATCAACCTTTATGGACCACTAACTGTAAAGAGTCAAAAAGGTAATTTATTTGGGATCTTAGAATTGCAATTCAGGGATCACAGAAAGTCTGGAAGAAACCAGAATAGTGTCCCACTAGAGGAAATGGCCAGGGTTTTTAGAGGAAAAGAGGGACATCAATGCAGTCTTATACAAGTTGTTTACCAACAATTTGGATTGGAGGGTAAAATTATTCTGTACATAAGATTGAGTTATGGAATGCATCTCATTCATTACTAGGGAAAGTTATGTTTTCTTAGTCCAGATGAAGTCCAGTTCTCAGTATTATTCTTTCCTTTTAGCAACTCAGCAACTCTTTAGCAGTTTTAATTTAGAGTGTTCAGCAAAAGTCCAGCATGGGCAGCAAACGTGGAGGTCCTCAGGTCATGTCTTAGTCATTCCTGACATAGTTCTTTTCACATTTCCCCCTTTTGCCCATGCTTTTTCCTGAAGAAAACATCATTGGAGCAATTCTTATTCCTACATAGCCAGAATGGCTTGGTTGCCTGCTCCAGGTCCATCATGTCCCTTAGAGGGTGGTTGTGTGAATGAATCAATGGATGGACTGTAAAATTCATTGGAGGCACCGTGATGTGCTGCCTCGAGTATATCGACTTGTGTGAACATCAACTGAGCAGTAGAATGGCTAAGTATAGAAGTAATCAATTTAAGCAAGCACTTTATCAATATAAAGAAGCTGACAACAATTATTAAGAGTAATAACCCAGTTTGCAGAACAGTTTTGAACCAAGATACAATGTTTGAGGGTAACCAAATAAAAAAATCAAACATTAGGGGAGTATTAAGACTATCAGAATGAAGTCAATTGGTCTTCTTTTGTTAAGATCTTAATTTGAGTTTCTACTATACCAGAGGCATTTATCCAAGTACAACAGGTGTTATTTAAGATGACACAGATACCTCCAAGTTCTGCAAGAAGGTAATCCAAGGAAAATCTTTTATCTAACATAACATGAGCAAGCAAATTCAGGAAGTCTTTTTGGGCACTTAATGCTCTAGCTGTGGCATTAGCTGTGTCTGCTATGGTAGCAGAGAGATTTTGAATAATTTTTTCAATGGCTCCATCTCCCCACGTGGTTTGAATAATTCTTGGGAACCTCTGAAATCCCTCAGAAGGGGTTTCTTGGCATAGGCTGAAAGTAGAGTGTGTGTGCCATTTGGTAATTTCTGAAGAATTTAACACAGTCAAAGGAACTATTAAAAGTCCTAGAGCACATTGAGAACGTGGGGTTAGGGTGTTGGGGCAGGACATCCCCCAGGTGCTACTCTTCCAACCACAAATAAAGACATAGATGGAGCATAGAGAAAGGAGGTGTCAAAGGTGAAATTCAACCATGTGTTGGTTATATTTGAGCAGTCTAGAAGCCTTCCTTGTAGGAATACATGGCGGTTATCATGAGAATATGTTTTTCTTGGCACAGTGAAGTAAAGTTGGGTGTTTGGAAGCTGGATCTGATGTTTCCAGGTAACCAAAGGGCTTCGTTGGAACACATGTTCCTATGGGAATATTCTGGGTTTTATCTGGTTCCAAACAAGGCAAACAAGGAAAGGGAACTGTGGATTTGAGTAGATGAACATGGTATGCTTGGAGAATAGATGAATTCTGAAAAGGGTATGGTAGAGGGATACGAGTAAGATTGGAGATAGCCAAGGCAAGGGGATCCTGGGTATTCAGTGAATTATCTAGGGTGCTGATGGCATATCCAATAGTCTTTTAGATTTCCTCCATGGCTAGACTTTGGGAAATGCAGAATAAGGCATTATTTTCCCAGTCATAAGGAGCCTGGGTGGATAATAAGAGAGATAATAACATAACTCTAGTAAAGGAAGTATCCCAAGAAAAGTCAGCTATTTTAATATAAAGAAGACTAAGGGTAACTCCTGGTCTTGGTTGGTGAAAGAATACCAAGTGGAATAAATTAATCGAATGGGCAAGACTTGGAGCCAGAGGCTTATTCCCAGCAGAGTTAATGCAAGATAGAATTGCCACTCATGGAGGATGCCTACTGTATGTAATAGGGTAAAGCACATTAATAAAACTGTAACTTCAAGGAGGAGTCCCAAAAGTTCAATTCTCCAGTCCTTCATAGTCAAAATCGAAGGACCAAAGGGCCAGGGTCATTTCCACTAAACTTTAATTCCTGGCCATAAACCTATTCATGAAAATTTTCACTCCTTGAAAGTGTGTCTATAAGAAGGAAAGGCAATTTGGTGCCTCATCAGTTATTACATAATGAAGAAGATGTAACAACTCTATGATGACAGTAATTAGAACGAGGGTAACTTGAGGGATTTCATCAATGAGGATCATGGAGAGTACCAGCCTTGTCCAAAGTCTTGGGAGAGCCATCTACATTAGGTGCCATCTGAGTCACTTCTGGATCACTTTCAGCTTTAGGTCTCCAACTGTTTCAGAGGCCCACACAGGTGGGGAAGCCTTTTTTTAAAAATTGGAAACATGAATCCAAGAATCAACGCCTTTAAGTTTAGCAGCACAGGGTGTTGGTTAAAAGTACCTAATAGGGTCCCTTCTATCTGGGTTGTAAGGAGTCCTTTAAAATATGTCTTTTTCAATAAACATAGTCCACTGGTTTTAAATTGTGGTGTTCTGTATCTCCATCTCCCAGGAGCTCACTGTGGAAAAAGTTTTCAACCAGGTGCTCATTTTTTTAGAGCCTTAATGAGACTTTGACAATAATGTAAAAGATCTCCCTTGACTAGAAGGGGCTTACATAGTCCTGAGTCAAGAATCATGGGTTTTTCAATAATTTTTTCAAATGGTTACAGTTTGTGTTTTCGAAAGGGTATAGATATTAAGTTTACCAGAACTATGGGTAGCAATTTAGGCCAAGGAAGGCCGAAGGCCTCAGAGATTTTTGCTAGTTAGGTCTCGATTATGTCATTTGTTCTTTCCATTACACCAGAAGATTGAGGATGATAGGCACAGTGGAAATGTGGTAGCATAGGCCAGATTTCACAAACAGCATTTAGAATTTGTCCAGTGAAATGGACACCATTATCACTATGTAATTGCAGAGGAATTCCCCAATTAAGAATAATCCTTTCACTTTGTCACAGTTTACCCTTCCCCCTCCCCATATCCTCAAGTCCATTCTCTAGTAGGTCTGTGTCTTTATTCCCATCTTACCCCTAGGTTCTTCATGACATTTTTTCCCTTAGATTCCATATATATGTGTTAGCATATGGTATTTATCATGGACATATGTACACTACCAAACGTAAAATAGATAGCTAGTGGGAAGCAGCCACATAGCACAGGGAGATTAGCTCGGTGCTTTGTGATCACCTAGAGGGGTGGGATAGGGAGTGTGGGAGGGAGGGAGATGCAAGAGGAAAGAGATATGGGAACATATGTATATGTATAACTGATTCACTTTGTTATAAAGCAGAAACTAACACACCATTGTAAAGCAATTATACTCCAATAAAGATGTTAAAAAAAAGAATAATCCTTTCCAACAATATTTTGGCCACTGTAAGGGGAGTTGCACGTCTGCAAGGAAAGGCTTCCACCAAATGGGAATACATGCACATCATCATCAGAACATATTTGTATCCTTGAGAGGGAGACAGGTAGATAACACCCAGTTGACAGATAGCAAAGGGACCAGGAGGCAAAGGAAAGTGGTTCTGAGAAGTATAAATAGGTTTTTCTGGGTTATACTTAGGACAGATCTGACACCTCTGACATATTTCAGCTACTATTTCGGGGGAAGGTTTCCAAAAGTATTGTTTTCCCCAGGCTATCATTTTATCAGTTCCCCCAGTGAGTCATTTAATGTATTAATTTTAGTATGGTTTCTTGAGTGGCTTCAGAAAGAGGAGGGTGGCCGTTGGCTTATACCAAAGCCCAGTAAGTTGATCAAATGTGCATCCTTCAGAAAACCACCTCTGTTACTTAGCTATAGCATGCAATTGCCCATCTCTAATAATATCCTTTTTTCTTTTATTGGAAAATAGTTGCTTTACAATGTTGTGTTAGTTTCTGCTGTACAGCAAAGTGATTCAGCCACATGTATACATGTATCCCCTCTTCCTTGGATTTCCTTCCCATTTAGATCACCACATAGCCTTGAGTAGAGTTCCCTGTGCTATACAGTCTGTTCTCATTAGTTATCTATTTTATACATAGTAGTGTATATATGTCAATCCCAATCTCCCAATCAATCCCACTCCCCATTCCCCCCTTGGTATCCATATGTTTATTCTCTACGTCTGTGTCTCTATTTCTGCTTTGCAAATAAGTTCATCTATACCATTTTTCTAGATTCCAAATATCTGCGTTAATATACGATATTTTTTTTCTCTTTCTGACTTACTTCACTCTGTATGACAGTCCCTAGGTCCATCCATGTCTCTACAAATAATGCAATTTCGTTCACTTTTATGGTTGAGTAATATTCCATTGTATATATGCACCACATCTTCTTTATCCATTCCTCTGTTGATGGGCATTTAGGTTGTTTCCATGTCCTGGCTATTGTAAATAGTGCTTCAATGAACATTTGGGTGCCTGTATCTTTTTGAATTATGGTTTTCTCCAGATATATGCCAAGGAGTTGGATTGTTGAGTCATTTGGTACTGCTATTTTTAGTTTTATAAGGAACCTCCATACTGTTCTCCGTAGTGGCTGTACCAATTTACATTTCCACCAAAAGTGTAGGGTTCCCTTTCTCCACAACCTCTCCAGCATTTATTGTTTGTAAATTTTTTGATGATGGCCATTCTAACCAGTGTGAGGTGATACCTCACTGTAGTTTTGATTTGCATTTCTCTAATAATTAGTGATGTTGTGAATCTTTTCATGTGTTTGTTGGCCATATGTCTGTCTTCTTTGGAGAAATGTCTATTTAGGTCTTCTGCCCATTACTTAAAATATTTGGCGACATTTTTTTTTATTGGAGTAGAGTTGGTTTACATTGTGGTGTTAGTTTCTGCTGTAAAGTGAAGGGAATCACCTATACATATACATATATCCCCTCTTTTTTTGCATTTCCTTCACATTTAGGTCACAACACAGCATTAAGTAGAGTTCCCTATGCCATACAGCAGGTTCTCATTAGTTATCTATTTTATACATATTAGTGTATATATACCTATACCAATGTCCCAGTTCATCCCACCCCCACTTTAGCATTAGTGTCCATACATTTGTTCTCTATGTCTGTGTGTCTGTTTCTGCCTTGCAGACAAGTTCTTCTGTAGCATTTGTTCCAGATTCCACATATATGTGTTAATATACGATATTTGTTTTTCTTTTTCTGACTTACTTCATTCTGTGTGATAGTCTCAAGGTCCATCCATGTCTCTACAAATGACCCCACATGTTTATTTTTATGGCCGAGTAATATTCCATTCTGTATATGTACCACATCTTCTTTTCTTTTTTTAACATCTTTATTGGAGTATAATTGCTTTACAATTTTGTGTTAGTTTCTGCTTTATAACAAAGTGAATCAGTTATACATATACATATGTTCCCGTATCTTTTCCCTCTTGCATCTCCCTCCCTCCCACCCTCCCTATCCCACCCATCTAGGTGGTCACAAAGCACTGAGCTGATCTCCCTATGCTATGAGGCTGCTTCCCAGTAGTTATCTATTTTACGTTTGGTAGTGTATATATGTCCATGCCACTGTCTCACTTTGTCACAGCTTACCCTTCCCCCTCCCCATATCCTCAAGTCCATTCTCTAGTAGGTCTGTGTCTTTATTCCCATCTTGCCCCTAGGTTCTTCATGACTTTTTTTTTCTTAGATTCCATATATATGTGTTAGAATACGGTATTTGTTTTTCTCTTTCTGACTTACTTCACTCTGTATAACAGACTCTAGGCCCATCCACCTCACTACAAATAACTCAATTTCGTTCTTTTAATAATGGCTGAGTAATATTCCATTGTATATATGCGCCACATCTTCTTTATCCATTCATCTGTTATGGACATTTAGGTTGCTTCCATGACCTGGATATTGTAAGGAGTGCTGCAATGAACATTGGGTTGCATGTGTCTTTTTGAATTATGGTTTTCTCAGAGTATATGCCCAGTAGTGGGATTTCTGGGTCATATGGTACTTCTATTTTAAGTTTTTTAGGGAATCTCCATACTGTTCTCAATAGTGGCTGTATCAATTAACATTCCCACCAACAATGCAGGAGGGTTCCCTTTTCTCCACACCCTTTCCAGCATTTACTGTTTGTAGATTTTTTGATGTTGGCCATTCCAACTGGAGTGAGGTGATACCTTATTATAGTTTTGGTTTGCATTTCTCTAATAATTAGCGATGTTGAGCATCTTTTCATGTGCCTCTTGGCCATATGTGTGTCTTCATTGTAGAAATGTCTATTTCTGTCTTCTGCCAATTTTTTTGATTGCGGTTTTTTTTTTATATTGAGCTCTGTTTGTATATTTTGGAGATTAATCTCTTCTCCATTGCTTCATTTGCAAATATTTTCTCCTGTTCTGAGAGTTATCTTTTTGTCTTGTTTATGGTTTCCTTTGCTATGCAAAAGGTTTTAAGTTTCATTAGGTTCCTTTTCTTTGTTTTTGTTTTT
The DNA here is from genome assembly GCF_949774975.1 of Lagenorhynchus albirostris. NCBI lineage: Eukaryota > Metazoa > Chordata > Mammalia > Artiodactyla > Delphinidae > Lagenorhynchus > Lagenorhynchus albirostris. The sequence goes on from NC_083116.1 coordinate 78,659,111, forward strand.
ATTTTCATTACTCTAGGATGCAGTTCGAGAAAGAGCTTGCTGTGATTTTTGCCAAAAAATATTCTGCCTATGTTTTCCTCTGAGAGTTTTATTGTGTCCGGCCTTACATTTAGGTCTTTAATCCATTTTGAGTTTATCTTTGTTTATGGTGTTAGGGAGTGTTCTAATTTCATTCTTTTACATGTACCTGTCCAGTTTTCCTAGCACCACTTGTTGAAGACACAGTCTTTTCTCCAGTGTATATTCATGTGTCCTTTGTCATCGATTAATTGACCAAAGGTGTGTAGGTTTATCCTTTGGATTTCTTTTTTTTTATCTTATTTTATTTTTTAACATCTTTATTGGAGTATAATTGTTTAATTGGTGTGTTAGTTTCTGCTTTATAACAAAGTGAATGAGTTATACATATTCATATGTTCCCATATCTCTTCCCTCTTGCATCTCCCTCCCTCCCATACTCCCTATCCCACCCCTCTAGGTGGTCACAAAGCACCAGGCTGATCTCCCTATACCATGCAGCTGCTTCCCTCTAGCTATCTATTTAACGTTTGGTAGTGTATATATGTCCATGCCACTGTCTCACTTTGTCACAGCTTACCCTTCCACCTCCCCATATCCTCAAGTCCATTCTCTAGTAGGTCTGTGTCTTTATTCCCATCTTACACCTAGGTTTTTCGTGACCTTTTGTTTTTTTCCTTAGACTCCATATATCTGTGTTAGCATAAGGTATTTTTTTTTCTCTTTCTGACTTACTTCACTCTGTATGACAGACTCTAGGTCTATCCACCTCACTACAAATAACTCAATTTCGTTTCTTTTTATGGCTGAGAAATATTCCATTGTATATATGTGCCACATCTTCTTTATCCATTCATCCAATGATGGACACGTAGGTTGCTTCCATCTCCTGGCTATTGTAAATAGGGCTGCAATGAACATTTTGGTACATGACTCTTTTTGAATTATGATTTTCTCAGGGTATATGCCCAGTAGTCAGACTGCTAAGTCGTATGGTAGTTCTATTTGTAGTTTTTTTTTAACATCTTTATTGGGGTATAATTGCTTTACAATGGTGTGTTAGTTTCTGCTTTATAACAAAGTGAATCACCTATACATATACATATTTTCCCATATCTCTTCCCTCTTGCATATCCCTCCCTCCCACCCTCCCTATCCCACCCCTCCAGGCGGTCACAAAGCACCGACCTGATCTCCCTGTGCTATGTGGCTGCTTCCCACTAGCTATCTACCTTACGTTAGGTAGTGTATATATGTCCATGCCTCTCTGTCGCTTTGTCACAGCTCACCCTTCCCCCTCCCCATATCCTCAAGTCCGTTCTCCAGTAGGTCTGTGTCTTTATTCCTGTCTTACCCCTAGGTTCTTCATGACATTTCTTTTAATTCCATATATATGTGTTAGCGTACGGTATTCGTCTTTCTCTTTCTGACTTACTTCACTCTGTATGACAGATTCTAGGTCTATCCACCTCATTACAAATAGCTCAATTTCGTTTCTTTTTATGGCTGAGTAATATTCCATTGTATATAGGTGCCACATCTTCCTTATCCATTCATCCGATGATGGACACTTAGGTTGTTTCCATCTCCGGGCTATTGTAAATAGAGCTGCAATGAACATTTTGGTACATGACTCTTTTTGAATTATGGCTTTCTCAGTGTATATGCCCAGTAGTGGGATTGCTGGGTCATATGGTAGTTCTATTTGTAGTTTTTTAAGGAACCTCCATACTGTTCTCCATAGTGGCTGAACCAATTCACATTCCCACCAGCAGTGCAAGAGTGTTCCCTTTTCTCCACACTCTCTCCAGCATTTATTGTTTCTAAGGTTTTTTGATGATGGCCATTCTGACTGGTGTGAGATGATATCTCATTGTAGTTTTGATTTGCATTTCTCTAATGATTAATGATGTTGAGCATTCTTTCATGTGTTTGTTGGCAGTCTGTATATCTTCTTTGGAGAAATGTCTATTTAGGTCTTCTGCCCATTTTTGGATTGGGTTGTTTGTTTTTTTTTTGATATTGAGCTGCATGAGCTGCTTTTAAATTTTGGAGATTAATCCTTTGTCAGTTGCTTCATTTGCAAATATTTTCTCCCATTCTGAGGGTTGTCTTTTGGTCTTGTTTATGGTTTCCTTTACTGTGCAAAGCTTTGAAGTTTCATTAGGTCCCATTTGTTTATTTTTGTCTTTATTTCCATTTCTCTAGGAGGTGGGTCAAGAAGGATCTTGCTATGATTTATGTAATAGAGTGTTCTGCCTATGTTTTCCTCTAAGAGTTTGAGAGTTCCTGGCCTTACGTTTAGGTCTTTAATCCATTTTGACCTTATTTTTGTGTGTGGTGTTAGGGAGTGATCTAATCTCATGCTTTTACATGTAGCTGTCCAGTTTTCCCAGCATCACTTATTGAAGAGGCTGTCCTTTCTCCACTGTACATTCCTGCCTCCTTTATCAAAGATAAGGTGACCATATGTGCGTGTGTTTATCTCTGGGCTTTCTATCCTGTTCCATTGATCTATCTTTCTGTTTCTGTGCCAGTAACATACTGTCTTGATTACTGTAGCTTTGTACTGTAACGTGAAGTCAGGGAGCCTGATTCCTCCAGCTCCATTTTTCGTTCTCAAGATTGCTTTCAGTACTCAGCGTCTTTTGTGTATCCATACATTTTGTGAATTTTTTTGTTCTAGTTCTGTGAAAAATGGCAGTGGTAGTTTGATAGGGATTGTATTGAATCTGTAGATTGCTTTGGGTAGTCGAGTCATTCTCACAACATAGATTCTTCCAATCCAAGAACACGGTGTATCTCTCCATCTATTTGTATCATCTTTAATTTCTTTCATCAGTGTCTTATAATTTTCTGCATACAGGTCTTTTGTCTCCTTAGGTAGGTTTATTCCTAGATATTTTATTCTTTTTGTTGCAATGGTAAATGGGAGTGTTTTCTTCATTTCACTTTCAGATTTTTCATCATTAGTGTATAGGAATGCCAAATATTTCTGTGCATTAATTCTGTATCCTGCTACTTTACCAAATTCATTGATTAGCTCTAGTAGTTTTCTGGTAGCATCTTTAGAATTCTCTATATATAGTATCATGTCATCTGCAAACAGTGACAGCTTTACTTCTTCTTTTCCAGTTTGGATTCCTTTTGTTTCCTTTTCTTCTCTGATTGCTGTGGCTAAAACTACTGAAGCCATTTTGAATAAGAGTGGTGAGAGTGAGCAACCTTGTCTTGTTCCTGATCTTAGTGGAAATGCTTTCAGTTTTTCACCAATGAGGATGATGCTGGCTGTGGGTTTGTCGTATATGGCCTTTATTATGTTGAGGAAAGTTCCCTCTATGCCTATTTTCTGCAGAGTTTTTATCATAAATGGGTGTTGAATTTTGTAGAAAGCTTTCTCTGCATCTATTGAAATGATCATATTGTTTTTCTCCTTCCATTTATTAATATGGATTATGATATTGATTGATTTGCATATATTGAAGAATCCTTGCATTTCTGGAATAAACCCCACTTGATCATGGTGTATGATACATTTAATGGGCTGTTGGATTCTGTTTGCTAGTATTTTGTTGAGGATTTTTGCATCTATGTTCATCAGTGATATTGGCCTGTAGTTTTCTTTCTTTGTGACATCCTTGTCTGGTTTTGGTATCAGGGTGATGGTCCTTCGTAGAATGAGTTTGGGAGAGTTCCTCCCTCTGCTATATTTTGGAAGAGTTTGAGAAGGATAGGTCTTAGCTCTTTTCTAAATGTTTGATAGAATTCACCTGTGAAGCCATCAGGTCGTGGGCTTTTGTTTGTTGGAAGATTTTTAATCACAGTTTCAATTCCAGTGCTTGTGATTGGTCTATTCTTATTTTCCATTTCTTCGTCATTCAGTCTTGGCAGGTTGTGCATTTCTAAGAATTTGTCCATTACTTCCAGGTTGTACATTTTATTGACATAGAGTTGCTTGTAGTAATCTCTCATGATCTTTTGTATTTCTGCAGTGTCAGTTGTTACTTCTCCTTTTTCATTTCTAATTCTATTGATTTGAGTCTTCTCCCTTGTTTTCTTGATGAGTCTGGCTAACGGTTTATCAATTTTGTTTATCTTCTCAAAGAACCAGCTTTTAGTTTTATTGACCTTTGCTATTGTTTCCTTCATTTCTTTTTCATTTATTTCTGATCTGATTTTTATGATTTCTTTCCTTCAGCTAACTTTCGGGGCTTTTTGTTGTTGTTCTTCTTTCTCTAATTGCTTTACGTTCAAGGTTAGGTTGTTTTTTTGAGATGTTTCCTGTTTCTTAATATGGGCTTATATTGCTATAAACTTCCCTCTTAGAAATGCTTTTGCTGCATCCCATTGGTTCGGTTTGTTGTGTCTCCATTGTCATTTGTTTCTAGGTATTTTTTATTTCCTCTTTGATTTCTTCAGTGATCACTTTGTCATTAAGTAGTGTATTGTTTAGGCTCCGTGTGTTGGTGTTTTTTACAGATCTTTTCCTGTAATTGATATCTAGTCCCATAGCGTTGTGGTCGGAAAAGATACTTGATATGATTTCAATTTTCTTAAATTTACCAAGGCTTGATTTGTGACACAAGATATGATCTATCCTGGAGAATGTTCCATGAGCACTCGAGAAAAATGTGTATTCTGTTGTTTTTGGATGGAATGTCCTATAAATATCAATTAAGTCCACCTTGTTTAATGTATCATTTAAAACTTGTGTTTCCTTATTTATTTTCATTTTGGATGATCTGTCCATTGGTGAAAGTGGGGTGTTAAAGTCCCCTACTATGAATGTTTTACTGTCGATTTCTCCTTTTATGGCTGTTAGCATTTGCCTTATGTATTGAGGTGCTCCTATGTTGGGTGCATAAATATTTACAATTGTAATATCTTCTTCTTGGATCGATCCCTTGATCATTATGTAGTGTCCTTCTTTGTCTCTTCTAATAGTCTTTATTTTAAAGTCTATTTTGTCTGATATGAGAATTGCTACTCCAGCTTTCTTTCAGTTTCTATTTGCATGGAATATATTTTACCATCCCTTTATTTTCAGTCTGTGTGTGTTTCTGGGTTTGAAGTTAGTCCCTTGTAGGCAGCATATATATGGGTCTTGTTTTTGTATCCATTCAGCCAATCAGTGTCTTTTGGTGGGAGCATTTAGTCCATTTACATTTAAGGTAATTATCGATATGTATATTCCTATTCCCATTTTCTAAATTGTTTTGCGTTCGTTATTGTAGGTCTTTTCCTTCTCTTGCCTAGAGAAGTTCCTTTAGCATTTGTTGTAAAGCTGGTTTGGTGGTGCTGAACTCTCTCTGCTTTTGCTTGTCTGTAAAGGTTTTAATTTCTCCATCAAATCTGAATGATATCCTTGCTGGGTATAGTAATCTTGGTTTCAGGTTTTTCTCCTTCATCACTTTAAATATGTCCTGCCACTCCCTTCTGGCTTGCAGAGTTTCTGCTGAAAGATCAGGTGTTAACCTTATGGGATTCCCTTGCGTGTTATTTGTTGCTGTTTCCTTGCTGCTTTTAATATGCTTTCTTTGTATTTAATTTTTGACAGTGTGATTAATATGTGTCTTAGCATATTTCTCCTTGGATTTATCCTGTATGGGACTCTCAGTGCTTACTGGACTTGATAACTCTTTCCTTTCCCATATTAGGGAAGTTTCCTACTGTAATCTCTTCAAATAATTTCTCAGTCCCTTTCGTTTTCTCTTCTTCTGGAACCCCTATAATTCGAATGTTGGTGCATTTAATGTTGTCCCAGAGGTCTCTGAGAATGTCCTCAGTTCTTTTCATTCTTTTTTCTTTATTCTGCTCTGTACTAGTTATTTCCACTATTTTATCTTCCAGGTCACTTATCCGTTCTTCTGCCTCAGTTATTCTGCTACTGATCCCATCTAGAGTGTTTTTAGTTTCATTTATGTGTTGTTCATCATTTCTTGTTTCATCTTTAGTTCTTCTAGGTCCTTGCTAAATGTTTCTTGCATTTTGCTTATTCTATTTCCAAGATTTTGGATCATCTTTACTATCATTATTCTGAATTCTTTTTCAGGTAGACTGCCTATTTCCCCTTCATTTGTTAGGTCTGGTGGGTTTTTTTCTTGCTCCTTCATCTGCTCTGTGTTTTTCTGTCTTCTCATTTTGCTTATCTTACTGTGTTTGGGGTCTCCTTTTTGCAGGCTGCATGTTCGTAGTTCCCGTTGTTTTTGATGTCTGTCCCCTGTGGCTAAGTTTGGTTCAGTGGGTTGTCTAGGCTTCCTGGTGAAAGGGACTAGTGCCTGTGTTCTGGTGTATGAGGCTGGATCTTGTCTTTCTGGTGGGCAGGTCCACGTCTGGTGGTGTTTTTTGGGGTGTCTGTGGACTTATTATGATTTTAGGCAGCATCTCTGCTAATGGGTGGGCTTGTGCTCCTGTTTTGCTAGTTGTTTGGCATAGGGTGTCCAGCACTGTAGCTTGATGGTCGTTTATTGAAGCTGGGTGCTGGCATTGAGATGGACATCTCTGGTAGATGTTCACCATTTGATGTTATGTGGAGCTGGGAGGTCTCTTGTTGACCAGTGTCCTGCAGTTGGCTCTCCCCTGTCAAAGGCACAGCAGTGACTCCTGGTTGCAGCACCAAGAGCCTTTCATCCACACGGCTCAGAATACAAGGGAGAAATCGTAGAGAGAAAGCATTAGTAGAAGTAGAAAGAAGGAAAGAAAGAAAGAAAGAAAGAAAGAAGAAAAGAAGGAAAGAAGGAAGGAAGGAAAGACAGAAAGAAAGGAGGGAGGGAGGGCACGAGGGAAGAAGGAAGGAAGGAGGGAAGGAAGGAAAAAAGAAATAAAGATAGAATTTAAAGTAAAATATAATAGTTATTAAAATAAAAAATAATTATTAAGAAAAAAATTTAAAAAAAAACGAACGGATAGAACCTTAGGACAAATGGTGGAAGCAAGCTGTACAGACAAAATCTCACACAGAAGCATACACATACACAATCACAAAAAGAGGAAAAGGGGAAAAAATCATAAAATTGCTTTGAAAGTCCACCTCCTTAATTTGGGATGATTCATTTTCTAAAGGAGGGAAGGAAGGAAAGAAAGAAAGTAGATAAAGTAAAATAAAATAATTAAAATACAAAATAATTATTAAGAAAAAAAACACAAAAAAACCCCAAAACTACGGACAGATAGAACCCTAGGACAAATGGTGGAAGCAAAGCTACACAGACAAAATCTCACACAGAAGCATACACATTCACACTCACAAAAAGAGGAAAAGGGGAAAAAGTCATAAATCTTGCTCTCAAAGTCCACCTCCTCAATTTGGGATGATTCGTTGTCTATTCATGTATTCCACAGATGCAGGGTACATCAAGATGATTGTGGAGCTTTAGTCCGCTGCTTCTAAGGCTGCTGGGAGAGATTTCCCTTTCTCTTGTTTGTTCGCACAGCTCCCAGGGGCTCAGCTTTGGATTTGGCACCGCCTCTGTGTGTAGGTCACCGGAGGGCATCTGTTTTTCACTCAGACAGGACAGGGTTAAAGGAGCCACTGATTCGCGGGCTTTGGCTCACTCCGGCCTGGGGGAGCGAGGGGCACGGAGTGCGGGGCAAGTCTGCGGCAGCAGAGGCCAGCATGACGTTGCACCAGCCTGAGGCTCGCCATGTGTTCTCCTGGGGAAGTTGTCCCTGGATCCTGGGAACCTGGCAGTGGCGGGCTGCACAGGCTCCCCGGAAGGGAGGTGTGAAGAGTGACCTGTGCTCACATACAGGTTTCTTGTTGGCGGCAGCAGCAGCCTTAGCATCTCATGCCCATCTCTGGGGTCCGCACTTTTAGGCGAGGCTCCCACCCGTCTGTGCAGCTCCTTTAAGCAGAGCTCTTAATCCCCTCTCCTAGTGCACCAGGAATCACAGAGGGAAGAAAAAGTCTTTTGCCTCTTTGGCAGGTCCAGACTTTTTCCCGTACTCCCTCCCGGCTATCCATGGTGCACTAAGCCATTCAGGCTGTGTTCATGCCGTCAAACCCAGTCCTCTCCCTGCGCTCTGAGCAAAGCTAGAGCCTCAGCTTGCAGTCCTGCCTGCGAATGGGCTTCCTAGTGTGTGGAACTCTTTCCTCCTTCACAGCTCCCTCCCACTTGTGCAGGTCCAGTCCCTATTCTTTTGTCTCTGTTTTTTCTTTTGCCCTACCCAGGACCTGGGGAGTTTCTTGCGTTTTGGGAGGTCTGAGGTCTTCTGCCAGTGTTCAGTAAGTGTTCTGTAGGAGTTGTTCCACGTGTAGATGTATTTCTGGTGTATCTGTGGGGAGGAAGGTGATCTCTGCGTCTTATTCTTCCACCATCTTCCACTTGTCCTCTATTTGTAGTTTTTGAAGGAACCTCCATACTGTTTCCATAGTGGCTGTATCAATTTTCATTACCACCAGCAGTGCAAGAGGGTTCCCTTTTCTCCACACCCTCTCCAGCATTATTGTTTCTAGATTTTTTGATGATGGCCATTCTGAATGGTGTGAGGTGATACCTTTTACTTCTGATTTGCATTTCTCTAATGATTTGTGATGTTGAGCATCCTTTCATGTGTTTGTTGGCAATCTGTATATCTTCTTTGGAGAAATGTCTATTTAGGTCTTCTGCACATATTTGGATTGGGTTGTTTGTTTTTTTGTTATTGAGCTGCATGAGCTGCTTGTAAATTTTGGAGATTAATCCTTTGTCAGTTGCTTCATTTGCAAATATTTTTTCCCATTCTGAAGTTGTCTTTTGTTCTTGTTTATGGTTTCCTTTGCTGTGCAAAAGCTTTGAGGTTTCATGGGAACCATTTGTTTATTTTTGTTTTTATTTCCTTTTCTCTAGGAGGTGGGTCAAAAAGAATCTTGCTGTGTTTTATGTCATAGAGTGTTCTGCCTATGTTTTCCTCTAGAGTTTGATAGTTTTGGGCCTTACATTTAGATCTTTAATCGATTTTGAGCTTATTTTTGTATATGGTGTTAGGGAGTGTTCTAATCTCATACTTTTTCATGGACCTGTCCAGTTTTCACATCACCACTTATTGAAGAGGCTGTCTTTTCTCCACTGTATATTCTTGCATCCTTTATCAAAGCTAAAGTGACCATATGTGCATTATGTATATCTGGGCTTTCTTTCCTGTTCCATTCATCTATATTTCTGTTTATGTGCCAGTACCATACTGTCTTGATTACTGTAGCTTTGTAGTATAGTTTGAAGTCAGGGAGCCTGATTCCTCCAGCTCCATTTTTCGTTCACAGGATTGCTTGAGCTATTCAGGATATTTTGTGTTTCCACACAAATTGTGAAATTTTTTGTTCTTGTTCTTGAAAAATGCCAGTGGTAGTTTGATAGGGATTGCATTCAATCTGTAGATTGCTTTGGGTACTAGAGTCATTTTCACAATATTGATTCTTCCAATCCAAGAACATGGTATATCTCTCCATCTATTTGTATCATCTTTAATTTCTTTCATCAGTGTCTTATAATTTTCTGCATAAAGGTGTTTTGTCTCCTTAGGTAGGTTTATTCCTAGATATTTTATTCTTTTTGTTGCAGTGGTAAATGGGAGTGTTTTCTTAATTTCATTTTCAGATTTTTCATCATTAGTGTATAGGAATGCCAGAGATTGCTGTGCATTAATTTTGTATCCTGCTACTTTACCAAATACATTGATTAGCTCTAGTAGTTTTCTGGTAGCATATTTGGGATCCTCTATGTATAGTATCATGTCATCTGCAAACAGTGACAGTTTTACTTCTTCTTTTCCAATTTGGATTCCTTTCATTTCTTTTTCTTCTCTGATTTCTGTTGCTAAAACTTCCGAAACAATGTTGAGTCAGAGTGTTGAGGCTGGGCAACCTTGTCTTGTTCCTGATCTTAGTGGAAATGCTTTCAGCTTTTCATCACTGAGGATGATGTTGGCTGTGAGTTTGTCATATATGCCATTTATTATGTTGAGGAAAGTTCCCTCTATGCCTACTTTCTGCAGAGTTTTTATCATAAATGGGTGTTGAATTTTGTAGAAAGCTTTCTCTGCATCTATTGAGATGATCATATGGTTTTTCTCCTTCAGTTTGTTAATATGGTATATCACGTTGATTGATTTGCTTATATTGAAGAATCCTTGCATTCCTGGAGTAAACCCCACCTGATCATGGTGTGTGATCCTTTTAATGTGCTGGTGAATTGTTTGCTTGTATTCTGTTGAGGATTTTTGCATCTCTGTTTGTCAGTGATATTGGGCAGTAGTTTTCCTTGTGACATGTTTGTCTGGCTTTGGTATCCGGGTGATGGTGGCCTCGTAGAATGAGTTTGGGAGTGTTCCTCCCTCTGCTATATTTTGGAAGAGTTTGTGAAGTATAGGTGTTAGCTCTTCTCTAAATGTTTGAATAGAATTTGCCTGTGATGCCATCAGGTTGTGGACTTTTGTTTGCTGGAAGATTTTTAATCACAGTCTCAATTTCAGTGCTTGTGATTGGTTTGTTCATATTTTCTATTTCTTCCTGATTCAGTCTTAACAGGTTGTGCCTTTCTAAGAATTTGTTCATTTCTTTCAGGTTGTCCATTTTATTGGCATAGAGTTGCTTGTAGTAATCTCTCATGATCTTTTGTATTTCTGCAGTGTCAGTTGTTACTTCTCCTGTTTCATTTCTAATTCTATTGAATTGAGTCTTCTCCCTTTTTTTCTTGATGAGTCTGGCTAATGGTTTATCAATTTTGTTTATCTTCTCAAAGAACCAGCTTTTAGTTTTATTGATCTTTGCTACTGTTTCCCTCATTTTTTACATTTACTTCTGATCTGATTTTTATGATTTCTTTCCTTCTTCTAATTTTAGAGTATTTTTGTTCTTCTTTGTCTAATTGCTTTACGTGCAAGGTTAGTTTTTTTTATTTGAGATATTTCCTGTTTCTTAAGGTAGGATTGCATTGCTATAAACTTCCCTCTTAGAACTGCTTTTCCTGCACCCCATAGGTTTTGGGTCGTTGTGTCCATTGTCATTTGTTTCTAGGTATTTTTTGATTTCCTCTTTGATTTCTTCAGTGATCACTTCGTTATTAAGTAGTGTATTGTTTAGCCTCCATGTGTTTGTATTTTTTACAGATCTTCTCCTGAAATTGATATCCACTCTTATAGCATTGTTTTCGGAAAAGATACTTGATACAATTTCAATTTTCTTAAATTTAGCAAGACTTTATTTGTGACCCAAGATATGATCCAACCTGGAGAATGTTCCATGAGCATTTGAGAAAAATGTGTATTCTGTTGTTTTTGGATGGAATGTCCTATAAATATCAATTAAGTCCATCTTGTTTAATGTATTTTTTAAAGCTTGTGTTTCCTTATTTATTTTCATTTTGGATGATCTGGCCATTGGTGAAAGTGGGGTGTTAAAGTCCCTTTTATGAATATGTTACTGTTGATTTCCCATTTTATGGCTGTTAGTATTTGCCTTATGTATTGAGGTGCTCCTATGTTGGATGCATAAATATTTACAATTGCTATATCTTCTTCTTGGGTCGATATCTTGATCATTATGTAGTGTCCTTCTTTGTTTCTTGTCTTTTCTTTAAAGTCTGTTTTGTCTGATATGAGAATTGCTATTCCAGCTTTTTTTGGTTTCCAGTTGCATGGAATATCATTTTTCATCCCCTTGCTGCTTTTAATACGTTTTCTTTTTTTTTTAATTTTTGACAGTTTGATTAATATGTGTCTTGTCGTGTTTCTCCTTTTATTTATCCTGTTTGGGACTCTGTGTGTTTCCTGGACTTTATTATCTATTTCCTTTCCCATATTTCGGAAGTTTTTATCTATAATCTCTTCAAATATTTTCTCCATCCATTTCTTTCTCTTTTCTTATTCTGGGACCCCTATAATTTGAATGTTGGTATGTTTAATGTTGTCTCAGTGGTCTCTGTGACTGTCCTCAGTTCTTTTCATTCTGTTTTCTTTATTCTGCTCTGCATTAGTTATTTCCTCTATTTTATCTTCCAGGTCACTTATCCATTCTTCTGCCTCAGTTATTCTGTTATTGATCCTTTCTAGAGTATTTTTAATTCCATTTATTGTGTTGTTCATCATTGCTTGTTTCCTCTTTAGTTCTTCTAGGTCCTTGTTAAATATTTCTTGCATTTTCTCTATTCTGTTTCTAAGATTTTGGATCACCTTTACTATCCTTATTCTGAATTCTTTTTCAGGTAGACTGACTAGTTCCTCTTCATTTGTTAGGTGTGGTGGGTTTTTATGTTGCTCCTTCATTTGCTGTGTATTTTGCTGCCTTCTCGTTTTGCTTATCTTACTGTGTTTGGGGTCTACTTTTTGCAGGCTGCAGATTCGTATTTCCCATTTTTTTTTTTGTCTTTCCCCAGTGGCTAAAGTTGGTTCAGTGCGTTGTGTAGGCTTCCCGGTGGAGGGGACTATTGCCTGTGTTCTGGTGGATGAGGTTGCATTTTGTCTTTCTGGTAGCAAGTCCACGTCTGGTGATGTGTTTTGGGGTGTCTGTGACCTTATTACAATTTCAGGCAGCCTCTGTGCTAATGGATGGGGTTGTGTTCCTGTCTGGCTACTTGTTTGGCATAGGGTGTCCAGCACTGTAGCTTGCTGGTCATTGAGTGAAGCTGGGTGTTGCTGTTGACACGGAGATCTCTGGGAGATTTTTGCCATTTGATATTAGGTGGATCTGGGAGGTCTCTTGTGGACCAGTGTCCTGAATTTGGCTCTCCCACCTCAGAGGCACAGCACTGACTCCTGGCTGCAGCAACAAGAGCGTTTCATCCACATGGCTCAGAATAAAAGGGAGAAAAAGTAGAAAGAAAGAAAGAAAGAAAGAAAGAGGATAAAATAAAATAAAGATGATATAAAATAAATTTATTAAAATAAAAAGTAGTTATTAAGACAAAATTTTCTTTTTAAAGTTACAAAAAAACAAACAAGCAAACAAACAAAAAAACCGGACAGACCAATCCCTAGGACTAATGGTGAAAGCAAAGCTATACAGACAAAATCTCACACAAAAGCATACATATACACACTTACAAAAACATGAAAAGTGGAAAGAATAATATATCTTGCTCTCAAAGTCCACTGCCTCAGTTTGGGATGATTAGTTGTCTATTTGGGTATTCCACCGATACAGGGTACATCAGCTTGATTTTGGAGATTTAATCCGCTGCTCCTGAGTCTGCTGGGAGAAATTTCCCTTTCTCTTCTTTGTTCACACTGCTCCCGGGGTTCAGCTTTGGATTTGGCCCTGCCTCTGTGTGTATGTTGCCGGAGGGCATCTTTTCTTCACTTAGACAGGAAGTGGTTAATGAAGCCGCTGTTTCGGGGGCCCTGCTCACACAGGCCGGGGGGAGGGAGGGGCACGGAGTGCAGGGTGAGCCTGTGGCGGCAGAGGCTGGCGTTTCACTGCAGCAGCTTGTGGTGCACAGTGCATTCTCCTGGGGAAGTTGTCCCTGGATCACGGGACCCTGGCAGTGGTGGGTTGCACAGCCTCCCGGTAGGGCAGGTGTGGATAGTGACCTGTTCTCGCACACAGGCTTCTTGGTAGCGGCAGCAGCATCCTTTGTGTCTCATGCCTGTCTCTGGGATCCACGCTAATAGCCGCAGCTTGTGCCCATCTCTGGAGCCCCTTTAAACAGCCCTCTTAATCCCCTCTCCTCGTGCACCAGGAAACAAAGAGGGAAGAGAAACTCTCTTGTTTCTTAGGCGGGTCGAGACTTTTTCCTGGCCTTCTTCCTGGCTAACCGTGATGCACTAACCTCTTTTGGCTGTGTTCACGCCACCAGTCCTCTTCCTGCACTCTGACCGAAGCCCGAGCCTCAGCTCGCAGGCCCCGCCCACACCAGCAGGTGAGCAGACCAGCCTCTCCGGCTGGTGAGTGCTGGTCGGCACTGATCCTCTGTGCGGGAATCTCTCCACTTTGCTCTCCGCACCCCTGTTGCTGTGCTCTCCTCCACAGCTCCAAAGCTTCCCCCTTCACCACCTGCTGTCGCTGCCCGCAAAGGGGCTTCTAGTGTGTGGAAACCTTTCCTCCTTCACAGCTCCCTCCCACTGGTGCAGGTCCCATCCCTATTCTTTTGTCTGTGTTTATTTTTTCTTTTGCCATACCCAGGTACATGGGGAGTTTCTTGCCTTTTGGGAGGTCTGATGTCTTCTGCCAGCATTCAGTGCATGTTGTGTAGGAGTTATTCCACCTGTAGATGTATTTCTGATGTATATTGTAGTTTTCTTATGACAGGGCGGAAAGCAAGCTCATCACACGAGGTGAATTGTGCAGAAGCACAGCAGTACAGGGCTGCTGCTCACTCAGGCAATACAGCACCCTCTGTCCTGCTGTGGTGACTTTTATTTAAGCATTATCTATGTTTCCATCTTAAGACTTGTTTTCTTAACATTCCAGAAGTGCCAAAGCAGCAACATATGCTTTTATTGATGATACAACAACAATGGGCTTTCTTGAAGACATGCCATGCTTTGTCCTTGAGCTCATAAGCAGCACAAGGACATCTCCTTGTGTTCCCATCATTCTGATTATACTAAAGTAGCACAAGGACATTTCCTTGTGTTCTGATTATACTGAGGTCATTTCATGGATCAGTGCCCAAAGTATCCAGGACTGCCTGCAGTCCTGGCTTATTCACCAGCCCTCGGTTTGCTGAGGGGTTCTGGCCTATTCGCTAGCCCTTGGTTTGCCGAGTGGTGCCAGCCCTCGGTTTGCCGAGGGGTTCTGGCTTCTTCGCTAGCCCTCAGTTTGCCGAGGGGGGGCTCATGGGTCACGTCTCCTTTCCATGTCCTCAGTTATTCCACTACATTTTCCCCTTTTTGTTTTGCAGCTTGTGCAGCATCAAGGAGAACACGGCAGCTTGTTGCGGTGTTGCCTGGTGGGTGGCATTCACTCGTTGTCAGACTACAATTAAACATATGATTATTATAATGATCATTAACAATCCTGCGGTAGAACCAAATAAAGCATGTAATTTAGACATAGGATTTAAATTATTAAATCCTTGAATAATTCCAGTCCATACTTCTTGCAAATTAAGTCGTTGTAATTTCTTTTGAAAAGTTTGTTGAATTTCCCCTTGTAAATTCACAATTTCTTCTGTCAAATTTTTGTGATGTAATAAATGGTTTTTTATTTTTGCCCAGGGGAATGCAAACTGATTATATGGAACCGAAGTGACACAAAAGGCACTTTGATTCCAATCACAACGTAGCTTCATTTGTCTTTGCAAATTCACAAGTTGGTCCCCCAACATAACCACAGCTTGTTGTAAGTCTGCTATTTCCGAATGTATTTCCGAATCAATTTGTCGTTGAGAGGACCAAAGCATTTCAGAATTTTTATGCCAATCAGTTATATAATCAACGGTCTGAATAGATTGTTCTAAAGCAACTCCAGCTACTGCAGCAGTAGCTGTTATGGCTATAATACCCATGACAGCTGCAATCAACATTCCTATGAATCTTTTACTTCTTTTTAATGCATCAGCTAAATATTGCAAAACAGCCATAGGAAGAGATACTTGCCATTCCCTTCCAAGATTCACAGGAAACCAAAGACCTGTCCGAGCTCGTAAAATGTATAAACTTTCAGTAGATATGTTAAAAGATATACTAGAATTAATGCAGGTATACAGAGAGCAATTTTTACACATTATAATACCTAGAGTCTTATTCCATTCAGCTGGTCCCTTTAATAATATATAAGGTAATTTCACACAACTACGAGTATACCGAGTAACATTTTTATGAAAAGTCAAACTATGATTTCCAGATTTTTATCCATATGTCCTACCCAAGCGTTAATCTTTTCCAAAGCTGCCATAAGCTTCCACAAATCCTTTTGTATAGGATATCCATTTAAATGAGGACCAGGAGGAGAAAACCCTCCAGCATGCCATACTATGGTATCATTAATAGTATTGCTATAAATGGTGTTATTCTCTCTATGCCAGTGTAAATTCTTCAGACCCCTTCTTCCTCGGGCAGAGTCAAAAGGGCTCCAATCAATGATGCTTCCCCCAGAAGTATTAAAAAGTACCCGAGCCATTTCTCCTTGGCATCGAGTCCAGTGGACCCAAACTGATAATCGATGTACAAGAGGCACATGGCATGGAGGCAAATAGGGTGTGGAAACATTCTCATAAAGAGTGGAATTAGAATTCTCAAAACTATAAGCACTCAAAAGATATAACCCATGATATCTGCTTTCATTTTTGACAACACTTAACCATGCCTGATAATTCATTTTAAGGCAATGATCTCCCTTTCCCATACAAATAGGAGGTCCACTAACATCCACCGTGTAATTCTCTATTATCCTTCCTTCTTCTTCCGGCTTCAAAGGGCCTCTATCATCAAAAGGACCAGGCAACCATCCAGACTCATTTACATATACAAGAATTGGGGCATCCCACCAGGTAACCCCCAAATTAAGAGGAGGGTTAGGAATATATGTCCAATATGTATGGTTAGTACAATTTACCTCATTGGCTGATATGCTTATTACCTGTGCAGACAGCACTGCCAACATAGCCACAAAAAGATTGGTGCTAGTGAGGTGTTTACCCTGTGAAATAGCAAGATTTTCAGCAGTGCCTGTAAACTTTTTCATTTGCCCCCAGGTCAATGGAGGCGCCTTCTTCTTTCCACCAAGTCTTAAACTGCATATATTGTCCAGGTTCAAGAACAGTCTTGGCAGGCGCCTCCCAATCCTGAGGAATTAATATGTTTTCAGAAGCATACCTAGACAAAAGACCTTGAACATAATTAGAATGCATCCCATATGCATTAATGGCTTCTTTTAGCATTTTTAAAATTTTTATATCATGAGAGTTATACTCAACGTTCACATATCCATTTGGAAATTGATCATTAGCAGGTATAGCTTGTCTAACAATAGGGAAAGCAAAGAATGATTCAGAATATTGCTTTTCTTCCTTATTCATCTCTTCTTCCAATGAAAGTTTATTAGATTCAGGTTTTAGAGGAAAGCGAAACTGATGAGAGGCTCCAACAGGATAAGCTGCTAATTCTAAAGGAGGAGCTGAAGGAATAGTAGGACATGGCTCCTGATATGAAGGAGTGGTAGCATTGTTTTTATTTTCTTCCAATTTAACTATCAAATTTTTTAACTTTGAAAGTATATCAGAGATCTCATTCTGTTGAGAAGGTGGCATCTCATTTGGTTTGCTAACTTGCTCCCGATCTTTATCATCATTAGAAAAAGCTCCTTCATCACTGGAACCCGAAAAATCCTCTCCTTTTTCAGACATAAGAGGAGGAGGAGGCAGAGGAAGGTCCTCTATAGGAGACTCACAGAACGGAGTACGAAAAGCAGCAGAGCGATCGGGAGCAGAATTCGGACGCTGGGGACGCGCCCCATTTTCACTTTCAGTTTCAGATTGTAATGGTTCCAGGGCAAGGGAAATTAAATTACAAAGAGACCAAACACGGACAGATATAAGGTCTCCATGCTGATGAACTCTTCTTAACGCTCACATAACCTGTTTCCAAACTTTTAAACTCAACTGGTTATGACTAGTAGGTTGAAACCAGTAACAATGTTTACGAATCTCCGCAAACAGTTCATCAAAAGATTCTGGTTTCACTTTCACTCCTGAACTCCGTAATAATTGTTTCAGGAGTCTAATGTAATTACATTCTACTGATGGGGAATTCCCCATTACTCTACTGTTCCTGAAGGTTTCGCTTACTCTTGAGCGTACCAGATTCCCCTTCAGTCCTGCGATCACGCGATTACTTAACTTCAGGTCCCTATTTGGGCACCAAATGTTGTAGTTTTCTTATGACAGGGCCGAAAGCAAGCTCATCACATGAGATGAATTGTGCAGAAGCACAGCAGTAGAGGGCTGCTGCTCGCTCAGGCAATACAGCGCCGTCTGTCCTGCTGTGGTGACTTTTATTTAGGCATTATCTGTGTTTACATCTTAAGACTTGTTTTCTTAACATTCCACAAATGCCAAAGCAGCAACATATGCTTTTATTGATTATACAAGCAACAATAGGCTTTCCTGAAGACATGCCGTGCTTCTTCCTTGAGCTCATAAGCAGCACAAGGACATCTCCTTGTGTTCCCATCATTCTGATTATACTAAAGTAGCACAAGGACATTTCCTTGTGTTCTGATTATACTGAGGTCATTTCATGGATCAGTGCCCAAAGTATCCAGGACTGCCTGCAGTCCTGGCTTATTCACCAGCCCTCGATATGCCGAGGGGTTCTGGCCTATTTTCTAGGCCTCGGTTTTCTGAGGGGTGCCAGCCCTCGGTTTGCCGAGAGGTGCCAGCCCTCGGTTTGCCAAGGGGTTCTGGCTTATTTGCTAGTCCTCGGTTTGCCAAGGGGGGGCTCATGGGTCACGTCTCCTTTCCATGTCCTCAGTTATTCCACTACAATGTATCTGTGGGGAGGAAGGTGATCTCCGTATCTTACTCTTCTGCCATCTTCTATCTTTGCGCTTTCTGTCCTCTTCAATTGATCTATATTTCTGTTTTTGTGGCAGTACCGTACTGTCTTTATCACTCTGGCTTTGTAGTATAGTCTGAAGTCTGAGAGCCTGATTCCTCAAATAACAAAAGATTGCTTTTTTTATTTGGGGTCTTTTGTGTTTCAATACAAATTGTGAAATTATTTCTAGTTCTGTGAAAAATGATATTGGTAGTTTGATATTGATTGCATTGAATCTGTAGATTGCTTTGGGTCATATAGTCATTTTCACAATGTTGATTCTTCTAATCCAAGAACATGGTATATCTCTCCATCTGATTGTATCATCTTTAATTTCTTCCATCAGTGTCTTATAGTTTTCTGCATATAGGTCTTTTGTCTCCTTAGGTAGGTTTATTCCCAGGTATTTTATTCTTTTTGTTGCAGTGGTAAATGGCAGTGTTTCCTTAATTTCTCTTTCAGATTCTTAATCATAAGTGTATAAGAATGCAAGAGATTTCTGTTCTTTAATTTTGTATCCTGCTACTTTACCAAATTCAGTGATTAGCTCTAGTAGTTTTCTGGTAGCGTCTTTAGGATTCTCTATGTATAGTATCATGTCATCTGCAAACAGTGACAGCTTTACTTCTTCTTTACCAATTTGGATTCCTTTTATTTCTTTTTCTTCTCTGATTGCTGTGGCTAAAACTTCCAAAACTATGTTAAATAATAGCAGTGAGAGTGGGCAACCTTGTCTTGTTCCTGACCTTAGTGGAAATGGTTTCAGTTTTTCACCATTGAGAACAATGTTGGCTCTGTGTTTGTCATATATGGTCTTTATTGTGTTGAGGTAAGTTCCCTCTATGCCTACATTCTGGAGGGTTTTTATCATAAATCGGTGTTGAATGCTTTTTCTGCATCTATTGAGATGATTTTATCATTTTTCTCTTTCAATTTGTTAATATGATTTATCACATTGCTTGATTTGTATATATTGAAGAATCTGCATTCCCGGGATAACCTCCACTTGATCATGGTGTATGATCCTTTTAATGTGCTATTGGATTCTGTTTGCTAGTATTTTGTTGAGGAGTTTTGCATCTATGTTCATCAGTGATATTGGCCTGTAGTTTTCTTTGTGATATCTTTGTCTGGTTTTGGTATCAGGGTGATCATGGCCTTGTAGAATGAGTTTGGAAGTATTCCTCCCTCTGCTATATTTTGGAAGAGTTTGAGAAGGATAGGTGTTACCTCTTCTCTAAATGTTTGATGGAATTCGTCTGTGAAGCCATCTGGTCATGGGCTTTTTTTTTTTTGCAAGACTTAATCACAGTCTCAATTTCAGTTCTTCTGGTTGGTCTGTTTATATATTCTGTTTCTTCCTTGTTCAATATCAGGAGGTTGTGGTTTTCTAGGAATTTGTCCATTTCTTTCAGGTTGTCCGTTTTTTTGGCTTGTAGTAATCTCTCATGATCTTTTGTATTTCTGCAGTGTCAGTTGTTACTTCTCCTTTTTCATTTCTAATTCTATTGATTTGAGTCTTCTCCCTTTTTTTCTTGATGAGTCTGGCTAGTGGTTTATCTATTTTGTTTATCTTCTCAAAGAACCAGCTTTCAGTTTTATTGATCTTTGCTATTGTTTCCTTCATATTTTTTTCAGTTATTCTGATCTTATCTTTATGATTTCTTTCCTTCTGCTAACTTTTGCGTTTTTTTGTTCTTCTTTCTCCAGTTGCTCTAGGTGTAAGGTTAGGTTGTTTATTTGAGATGTTTATTGTTTTGTGAGGTAAGTTTGTATTGCTATAGACTTCCCTCTTAGAACTGCTTTTTCTGTATCCCATAGTTTTCGGGTCATCTTGTTTTCATTGTCATTTGTTTCTTGATAATTTTTGTTTTCCTCTTTGATTTCTTCAGTTATCTCTTGGTTATTTAATAGTGTATTGTTTAGCCTCCATGTGTTTGTATTTTTTACAGATTATTTCCTGTAATTGATATCTAGTCTCATAGCCTTGTGGTCGGGAAAGATACTTGATATGATTTCAGTTTCCTTATATTTACCAAGGCTTGACTTGTGACCCAAGATATGATCTATCCTGGAGAATGTTCCATGAGCACTTGAGAAGAAAGTGTATTCTGTTGTTTTTGGTTGGAATGTCTTATAATTATCAATGAAGTTCATCTTGTTTAATGTATCATTTAAAGCTTGTGTTTCCTTATTTAGTTTCATTTTGGATGATCTGTCCATTGGTGAAAATGGGGAGTTAAAGTCCCCTTCTATGACTGTGTTGCTGTTGATTTCCCCTTTTATAGCTTTATGTATTGATGTGCTCTTATGTTGGATGCATAAATTTTTACAACTGTTGTATCTTCTTCTTCGATTGATCCCTGGGTCATTATGTAGTGTCCTTCTTTGTCTCTTGTAATAGTCTGTATTTGCAAGTCTATTTTGTCTGTTATGAGAATTGCTACTCCAGCTTTCTTTTGATTTCCATTTGCATGGAATATCTTTTTCCATCTGTTCACTTTCAGTCTGTATATGTCCCTAGGTCTGAATTGGGTCTCTTATAGACAGCATATATACGGGTCTTGTTTTTTTTATCCATTCAGCAGTCTATGCCTTTTGGTGGGAACATTTATTCCATTTATGTTTACGGTTGTTGTTGATATGTATGTTCTGATAACCATTTTCTTAATTGTTTTGGGTTTGGTATTGTGGGTCTTTTTCTTCTCTTGTGTTTCCTGCCTAGAGAAGTTCCTTTATCATTTGTTGTAATGGTGGTTTTGTGGTTCTGAATTCTCTTAGCTTTTGTTTGTCTGTAAGCATTTTAATTTCTCCATTGAATCTGAATGAGATCCTTGCTGTGTAAAGTAATCTTGGTTGTAGGTTTTTCCCTTTTACCACTTTAAATATGTCGTGCCACTCCCTTCTGGCTTGCAGAATTTCTGCTGAAAGGTCAGCTGTGAAACTTATGGGGATTCCTTTCTTTTTTATTTGTTGTTGTTCCCTTACTGCTTTTAATATTTTTTCTTTGTATTTAATTTTTGGT
Organism: Lagenorhynchus albirostris; assembly: GCF_949774975.1. Lineage (NCBI taxonomy): Eukaryota > Metazoa > Chordata > Mammalia > Artiodactyla > Delphinidae > Lagenorhynchus > Lagenorhynchus albirostris. The sequence goes on from NC_083116.1 coordinate 78,680,607, forward strand.
AGTTTGATTGATATGTGACTTTGCGTGTTTCTCGTTGGATTTATCCTGTATGTGACTCTCTGCACTTCCTGGACTTGATTGACTATTTCCTTTCCTATATTAGGCAAGTTTTCAGCTATAATCTCTTCAAATATTTTCTCAGTCCATTTATTTTTCTCTTTTTCTTCTGGGACCCCTATAATTCCACTGTTGGTGCATTTAATGTTGTCCTATAATTCCACTGTTGATGCATTTAATGTTGTCCTAGAGGTCTCTGAGACTGTGGTCAATTCTTTTCATTCTTTTTTGTTTATTTTGCTCTGTGGTAGTTATTTCCACTACTTTATCTTCCAGGTCACTTATCCATTCTTCTGCCTTAGTTATAGTGCTATTGATTTCTTCTAGAGGATTTTTAGCTTCATTTATTCTGTTGTTCATTCTTGTGTTTTTGCTCTTTAGTTATTCAGGGTTCTTGTTAAACAGTACTTATATTTTCTCCATTCTATTTCCAAGATTTTGGATCAGCTTTAGTATCATTATTCTGAATTCTTTTTCAGGTAGACTGCCTATTTCCTCTCCATCTTTTTGGTCTGGTAAGTTTTTGCTATGCTCCTTCATCTGCTGTGTGTTTGTCTGTCTTCTCATTTTGCTTAACTTACTGTGCTAGGCATCTCCTTTTCACATGCTGCAGGTTCGTAGTTCCTGTTGTTTTTGATGTCTGCCCCCAGTGACGAATTTTGGTTCAGTGGGTCGTGTAGGTCTCCCAGTGGAGGGGACTGGTCCCTGTGTTCTGGTGGATTAGGCTGGGTATTGTCTTTCTGGTGGTGTGTTTTGAGTTATCTGTTACCTTATTATGATTTTAGGCAGCCTCTCTGCTAATGGGTGGGGTTGTGTTCCTGTCTTGCTAGTTATTTGGCATAGGGTGTCCAGCACTGTAGCTTGCTAGTCATTGAGTGGAGCTGGGTCTTATGTTGAGATGGAGATTTCTGGGTGAGCTTTTGCCATTTGATATTATGTTGAGCCTGGAGGTCTGTGTTTGACCAATGTCCTAAAGTCGGCTCTCCCACCTCAGAGGCACATGTTTGACAGCTGGCTGGAGCACCAAGACCCTGTCAGCCACACAGCTCAGAAGAAAAGGGAGAAGAAAAGAAAGAAGAAAAAACAAATAACATAAAGTTATTATGGTAAAAAAAATTAAAAAGCTATTAAAAATAAAAAATGAAAAAGTAATAAAAAAAGAAAAAGAAAGAAAGAAAGAAAGAATGAAGAGAGCGACCATACCAAGAAACAAATCCACCAATGACAGCAAGCACTAAAAGCTATACTAAGAAAAAACCATTAGAAAAGAACAGAGAGAACTCTAGGACAAATGGTAAAAGCAAAGCTATAGAGAGAAAATCACTCAAAGAAGCATATACATACACAGCTACAGAAAGAGAAAAAGGAAAACCATGTATATATCTATATATAAAAGAAAAGGAAGAGAGCAACCAAATTATTAAACAAATCTACCAATGGTAATAAACTTTAAGTACTAAAATAAGATAAACATAAAACCAGAAACAGGGGCTTCCCTGGTGGTGCAGTGTTTGAGAGTCTGCCTGCTAATGCAGGGGACACGGGTTTGAGCCCTGGTCTGGGAAGTTCCCACATGCCATGGAGCAACTAGGCCCATGAGCCACAACTACTGAGCCTGTGCGTCTGGAGCCTATGCTCCGCAACAGGAGAGGCTGCAATAGTGAGAGACCCGCGCACCACGATGAAGAGTGGCCCCTGCTTGCCGCAACTAGAGAAAGCCCTCACACAGAAATGAAGACCCAACACAGCAAAAATAAATAAATTAAAAAAAAAACAGAAACAAATTTGGTACAGAAAGCAAATCCCAAGTCTACAGTTGCTCCCAAAGTCCACCACCTTAATTTTGGGTTGATTCATTGTCTCTTCAGGTATTCCAGAGATGCAAGATACATCAAGTTGATTGTGGAGATTTAATCAGCTGCTCCTGAGGCTGCTGGGAGAGATTTCCCTTTCTCTTCCTTGTTCGCACAGCTCCTAGGGTTCTGCTTTGGATTTGGCCCCACCTCTTCATGTAGGTCTCCTGAGTGCATCTGTTCTTCACTCAGACGGGACAGTGTTAAAGTAGCAACTGATTAGGGGTGTCTGGCTCACTCAGGCCTTGGGGAGGGCGGGATATGGTATGTGCGGCCAGCCTGAGGTGGCAGAGGCTGGCGTCACATTGCAACAGCCTGTGGCATGCCATGTGTTCTCCCGGGGAAGTTGTCCTTGGATCACGGGACCCTGGCAGTGGTGGGCTGCACAGGCTCCCAGGAGGGGAGGTGTGTATTGTGACCTGTGCTTGCACACAGGCTTCTTGGTGGCTGCAGCACAAACTTTAGCATTTCATGCCTGTCTCTGGTGTCTGCACTGATAGCCTCAGCTCGTGCCCATCTCTGGAGCTCTTTTGGGCAGTGCTCTGAATCCCCTCTCCTCGTGCACCCTGAAACAATGTTCTCTTGCCTCTTACGCAGTTCCAGACATTTTCCCAGACTTCCTCCTGGCTAGCTGTGGTGCACTAGCCTCCTTCAGGCTGTGTTCATGCAGCAAACCCCTGTCCTCTCCCTGGGATGTAACCTCCGAAGCCGGAGCCTCAGCTCCCAGCCCCCACATGCCCCAGCAGGTTAGCAGACAATCGTCTCAGGCTGGTGAGTGCTGGTCAGCACCGACCCTCTGTGCGAGAGTCCCTCCGCTTTGCCCTCTGCACCTTTATTGCTGCACTTTCTTCCATGGCTCCATAGCTTCCCTCCCGCCAAACCACTGTCTCCACCAGTGAAGGGGCTTCCTAGTGTGTGGAAACTTTTCCTCCTTCACAACTCCCTTCCAGAGGTGTAGGTTCTGTCCCTATTCTTTTGCCTCTGTTTTTTTCTTTTTTTCTTTTGCCCTACCCAGGTATGTGGTGAGTTTCTTGCCTTTTGGGAGGTCTGAGGTCTTCTGCCAGCTTTCAGTAGGTGTTCTGTAGGATTTGTTCCACATGTAGATGTATTTCTGATGTATTTGTGGGGAGGAAGTTGATCTCTAAGTCTTACTCCTCTGACATCTTGAAGGTCTCTGTTGTCCTTTAAAAGGGAATAAAGGGGTTGTGCATACAAGGAGAAATTGGGAACCCAACTTCTGCAATAGCTTCCTAGCTTGAGAAAGCCTCTCAATTTACATTTGGTGCCAGGAAGTGGTAACTGAGATATGACCTGGATGTGTGTAGGATGAAGCAGTAGTCCTTGGGGTGGGGCATAAGCAAATAACCCAAATATCGTACCTGAGTTGGAACAAATTGGAGCTTAGCCCTTGAAGCCTTATGCCCCTTGTGTGCTAGCTGAGTGAGGAGATGTAGCCTGTCCTTGAGGTTTGCTTCCTCAGTGGGGGAGCATAACAAAAGTTCATCAACATATTGGAGTAAAGTAGAGCCATGGGTTAAATTCACATTGGCCAGGTCTTGTCTCGATATTTGTGAAAAATAAGTAGGGCTTTCCATGTAGCCCTGAGGCATAATGGTCCAAGTAAATTGACATCCCTCACACCTGAAGGCACACAGGTATTGGCAATCTGGATGGACAGGAATGGTGAAGAAAGTACTATATAAATCTATGATTGTAAAAAATTGTGTGTTTAAAGAGATTAAATTGAGAATGGTATGAGAGTTGGTGACTACAGGGTAACGTGGTATGAGTATATTGTTTATGGCTCGGAGATATTGAATAATATGACAAACTCGACCATGAGGCTTGAATATCGCAAGGATTGTTGTGTTACAAGGACTGGTGCATGGGATTATGAGACCCTTCTGGAGGTGTACCTTGGCAGTGGGATGAATTCTTTCCAGAGCCTCAGGTCTGAGAGGGTATTGTCTGAGGTGAGGTGAAGGTTTATTAGGGTCTATCTGTATCTTAATTGGTGGGACTGAATGAATGTATTCTGTGTCATTTGAAGAGGTGGACCTTAAGGTAGGAGGAACAGAATCTATCAAATCCTTATGACTGAGAATTGACAAGGTATGAGCAAGGAGGGGAATTTCAATATTAGTACTAGATTCAGAAGTAAATCTCAAGGGGTCAAGAATTTGTAAATGTATTTCCTTTTTTGGGTAAAAGGAAATATTAGCTTGTAATTTTTCTAGTAGGTCTTGGCCCAAAAGGTGTACAGGAGCAGAAGGAACAAGAAGGAACTGGGGTGGATTCCCTGAAAAGAGCCTATCTCAAAAGACAATGGGATACTTACCTGACAGGGGAGATACCATGCTCATGAAGGTGGTTTTCCAAGGGTGAGGCTCACTCATTGCACTGCAAGTGTGCTGACCCCTGCGATTTCCCCAAATGGGGGAAACTCGACTGCATAATTTGTGGTGGGGTGGGACTGTGTGCATGCTCTCCCCTGAAAAAAAAATGGGGACAATTTGCTTACCTTCATAACTGTGTTGGAAACTCCCACCATTTGTACCTTTTCTGTACTTCGAGGAACGGGGAGGCTTGAGGTTGGTGAGTTTCAAGACAAAGTTGCTCCTGTGTTCAGAAGAGCAGTAATAGCTTCAGCTCCTATAAAATGGTCCAGTTCTCCCAACGGTGTTAGTGGGAATAGTGGGAAGACCCCAACACTTTCTTCCAGAGCATCCCTATTTGTGATTGTCTAAAAAAAGGAGGTGCTTCTCAAATTTCTCAGAGAGTTCATGCAAGGGGCCAGGGTGAGGGGGTTTGGGATGCTGATAGGGCCCTCTTTTTAACTTTGGGTGCTTCTTCCACTGGTCAGGCTGGGGCCTTGATCTTGGTAGGGTCCATAAGAGGAATTGTGGTCTTTCTGTTGAGGTGGCCGCTGAGCAGCAGTGGCCAGTTGCTGCAGCTGCAAATTCATGATTTTAATGGTCTTGTGTTTTTCTGTATGTTTGATTATTTTAGATAGCTAATTAGCCAAATTGACCACATCAGGAGTGGCCATTATTTCCCAATTTAATTGTACCTGTTTCACCAGCAGTCTGAGTTCCTCATCAAATCCCCCAACAAAGATTGAATTAAAGAGTGTTTGAGTATTGTTTGCCCCAGCAGGTATTCTGCAGTTTTTCCCAGAATACTGTCTATAGGCATGAGTAATAATCGTGAACAGTTTCATCAGGTCGTTGTGTAGTAGACTGAATTTTTCCCCGGGCAGTGGCACAGGGAAAAGCCTGAGGAGTTGCTTCATGAAAGGCTCGAGCTACCTGAGAAGCTGGTGCCACTGCATCAATGTCGTTTCTATGGATATCTTCCTATGAAGCCAGTTGGCAGTAGTTTGCCAATGTCTGGCTTGGCTTTCTCCAATTAAGATGTGGGTTAGTTGATACAAGTCAGAGAAGCCTGGATCATAGGTTCGTATCGCAAAGTTAAATTCTTCCACAAACCAGGGAGGTGGTCCTCAGTGACCTTGGGAAATTCCTGAGCTATGGCCTGTAATTCTGCAGGTGACCAAACCCTATAGTCTGCCAGATAACATGTGCCAGCAAGATTCTTTTATGTCGTCTCTGGTATACCATTGCCATTTACCTAGGTAAGCACAGGAGGCAGCCCCATACTTTTTGTATATGTACCCAGCAGGAGTCCCAGATGGGTGAGAATCTTCCCCCATAGCAGTCTGAGACTGTGACCGTCCCATTATTATGCACTCACCAAAAGGAAGTAAGTCCTTAAGCGATCAGTTGATTAAACAAAAGACAGCCAGAATAAAGGCCTCAACCTCAACCAAAGAAGGAGGTTCTGGACCAAAAGGACTTACTGCCCAGGCCTGGAGCCACAAGGGAGGCAGTAAAGCATGAGAGACTCATGCAGGTACCTTGCTCAAACACATGGCAGCTTCGGAGCTGGGCATATCACTTCAGATCCCACTTCTGACACTAATAATGTCAGCTGAAATGACCACGGTCTGTAAAAAGGCAAAAAGCAGTTTATTTGGGGTCTTAGAACTGCAATTCAGGAATCATAGATTCTGGAGGATACCAGAATAGTGTCTCACTAGAGGAGAATAGCAGGGATTTTTATAGGAAAAGAGGGAAGTTAATGTAGGTTTACACAAGTTGTTTACCAAGAATTTGGATTGAAGGTCAAAATTATTCTATATAATATGTTTGGGTTATGGAATGCATCTCATTTGTTACTAAAGAAAGGTATGTTTTCTTAGGCCAAATAAAGTCCAGTTCTCAACATTATTCTTTCCTTTTAGCAACTCAGCAACTATATAGCAGTTTCAATTTGGAGTGTTAAGCAAAAGTCCAGCGTGGGCAGCAAACATGGAGGTGCTCAGGTCATGTCTCAGTCATTCCTGACAGTTATTTTCGTACTAGAAAAGTCTTCTCCCTATTTGTTAACTTAAGATTATGATGATGCTTGATGGGCAAAGCAGGAACTCCAAGCAAGATCCCTGGTAGGATCCAGCCTTGCTTTTTTCTGGGTCCCTTCCTTTCCAGGTCATATCATTTGCACCAGGTTCCCTGGCATGGTAGAGGAAGGTGACCTCACAAAGAAAAGGGGCTTCTGCTATTCATACAGCCTCTTCTCCCAACCCACCTAACCCTGGGCCACCGTACTTGTCCAGTTAATAATGAGTTTATCTGAATTCTTCCTTTTTTGACCTTTTCACCTGGGGGAGAAGGGGAGGCAGAACTGCCCTTGTACTTGAGTGTTAAAATATTTAAAAAATTAAAACCCCCATATTGGGGGATTCAAGCTATAAAACTGGGCTAGTTGTATGGTAAGGGAGAAGATACCATTATCCCACCCACATCAAAATAATAGAAGCAGCTAATACATTGAGTATTTAACTATATGGCAGGCACTGTGCTAAACAACCCATAAGGGAGGTAGTATTAATACTCCCATGTCACAAATGAGGAAACTGGGACCATTAGAGGTGAAGTGACTTGTCTAATAAAGATAGGAGTGTTAAGTTTTAGACTGATGTGGAGATGGGGTTAGTGCTCAAGAAAACTTTAACTGGCATCATGTTCAGACTCCTTTTGTACTTCATGGATGGGATTGTAAGTCTTGAAAATAAATAAAAATTCCAAATGAAGACTTAGTTCTTTAAATAACATTGGCATTTCCTTTGGTGCCTGGCAGGGCTGTGAGTGCCAATAGGTGATATCTTGCCAGAAGTCTACTATTTTTACTTTATTATAAGTTCTGGGAAGAATTAGGGTTGAACTAATGACAAGGACTTAGAATTGCCTCTCTCTTATTTATTCACCATTTCCACAAAAGGGAAATGCATCTGTCTTGTTCATTTCAGGACAAAGAGATAACCATGAGCTTGTCAGTCATTAGTTCTGCATGTCAAGTGCAAAAGTGACTTTTATTTTTGGCTCTTTTTTGAGTCTTTTTCTCTTCTTGGGAAGACTTTAAAAAAAACTATTAAAGTATAACATACATAAAGTTCATAGATTATAAGTTTGTACTCCATGAATATTCACAAGCTGCGCATACCCATGTAACCAGCACCGTGGTCCAAGATACAGAACATTACTAGGAATCCCCTCATTCCTCTTCTAGTCAATACCCCTCCCAAGGGTAACCACTACCCTGACTTCCAACAGAATAGGATGCCACATGTGATGTATCCACTTTTCTGTTGATGGGAAATTTCCTGTTCTGACTGTTACAAGTAGAGCATTCTTTTGACAGCTATACACATGCATTTTTGTTGGGATATATACATAGAAGTGAATTTCTGGATAGTAGGATATGCATTCATTCAGAGAGAGTAGATACTACCAGTTTTGCACTCCCAACACCTATGTATAAGAGAGGCTTTGTCCTTTAAAGTTATAGCCTTAGAGTTTAATTATGAATTTTGTAGCACCTCAGGACTACCCAAAAGTTTAGTGACTCTCCTGTCTAAATCAGAAATTATCCTACCCCCATCACTTCTGTGTTATTTAGCACATAGAGTTCTTAATTACCTTACATTCCTGGAATGGAACTTTATTAATTAGGATTTTTTTCAGTTAACATTTATTGAGTTTCAACTGGCTTAGAAATTTACTGTAGTGATTAAGAGTGTGTGCTTTGGATCCAGACTGTCTGAATTCAATCTCAACTCTGCTACTTAACTAACATTTTGATCTTGACAAGTATGTAACTTCTCTGTGCCTCAGTTTCTTCATCTGTCAAATGGTAATGATAACAATAGTACCTATCTCTCAGGGTTGTTATAAGGATTAAATGAGTTAATATTTGTAAAAGTGCTTAGAACAGTGCTTGGCACATTGTGAATGCTTAATTTAGCTACTGATTACTATCATCATCATCATTATTAATTGTTATTATTTACAGAACCCCACATTGGGAGTTGTTAATGATACATAGCTATCTTAGATATAGGAACTATCCTCTAGGATCTCTTAAGTAAGGTGATGAGATGTTAAGCATAAGATTCAAGAATGAAAGTGAGAACATTCAAGAGAGGGACAAATGAAATACTATTGGAGTTTAAAGACAAATAGGATCCAGTTCTAGATGAGTGTGAAGAGTATGAAATGAAGAAAGCTTTATAGAAGGAGTGGCTTGTAAGCTGAGTCTGAATAATAGGATTTTACTCTTCAGAGATTGGGAAGGTGAGAGGGACTCCCTACCAAGGGAACTGCAAGAGCATAAGCTCAGAGGCTTAAGCTCAGAGGCAGGATTGAGAGGAATGAAGAAAGGAATTAAGTTGGAGAAATAGGTTTTGTAGATTGTAGAATGCCTTGAATGTTACAATGAGGAACTTGAACTTGGTTCTACAGGTAGCAACAACCTGCTTAAGCTTTGTAAGTCTAGAACATAAAATGCAAAAGTTAGAAAGGACCTTTAAAAATATTATCTAAATGAGGAATGGGAATGCAGTTTCTTTTTTGCATGATGGGAATGTTCTAAAATTATGTTGTGGTGATGGTTTTACAATTCTGTAAATTCACTAAAAAATCAATGAATTGTACATGCAAAATAAGTGAATTTTATGGTATGTAAGTTCACTAAAGTTATGAATGAATGAACGAATGAATGAGTAAGATCATCTCATGATAGTCCAAGCCTCTTATTTCACAAATGCGAAAGCTGTGGCACAGATTGCTGAAGTTTCTTGTCCAAGGTCAAACATCTAGCAAGTGTCAGAGCCAGCATTCTCTTTTTGTTGTTTAGTATGCATGACTGGTTCAGACTATGATAAATTGTATGGAATTATCATTGAAACAAGAGCCAAAATAATTGAGAATGCTGGATGGGTATGCAATGCTATTCTGGATAATAGTAGTAAGTAATAACACTTTATACTACCTTACTGTTTACAAAGTGCTTTTCAAGCCACCCTACCTGCTCTCAACGTAAAAATTTATATGAAGATATCGAAATATGGCAGAAGAGTAAGATGCAGAGATCACCTTCCTCCCCACAGATACATCAGAATTACATCAACACATGGAACAACTCCTACAGAACACCTACTGAACACTGGCAGAAGACCTCAGACCTCCCAAAAGGCAAGAAACTCCCCATGTACATGGGTAGGGCAAAAGAAAAAAGAATAAACAGAGACAAAAGAATAGGGATAGGACCTGCACCAGTGGGAGGGAGCTGTGAAGGAGGAAAGGTTTCCACACACTAGAAGCCCCTTTGTGGGCAGAGAATGCAGGTGGTGGAGGGGGGAGCTTCAGAGCCGCGGAGGAGACTGCAGCAACAGGGGTGCAGAGGGCAAAGAGGAGAGATGTCTGCAAAGAGGATCAGTGCCGACCAGCACTCACCAGCCCAAGATGCTTGTATGCTCACCTGCCGGGGTGGACAGGGCTGGGAGCTGAGGCTCGGGCTTCGGTCAGAGTGCAGGGAGAGGACTGGCGGCGTGAACACAGCCTGAAGGGGCTAGCCAGGAGGGAGCCCGAGATAAAGTCTGGACCTGACAAAGAGGCAAGAGACTTTTTCTTCAATCTTTGTTTCCTGGTGTGTGAGGAGAGGGGATTAAGAGCGTTGCTTAAAGGAGCTCCAGAGATGGACGCAAGCTGTGGCTAACAGCGCAGACCCCAGATGGGCATGAGATGCTAAGGCTAATGCTGGCACCACCAAGAAGCCTGTGTGTGAGCACAGATCACTCTCCACACCTCCCTTCCAGGGAGCCTGTGCAGTCCGCCACTGCCAGGGTCCCGGGATCCAGGGACAACTTCCCTGAGAGAACGCACGGCATGTCTCAGGCTGGTGCAATGGCACGCTGGCCTCTGGCACTGCAGGCTCACCCCACACTCTGTACCCCTCCCTTACCCCAGCCTGAGTGAGCCACAGACCCTGAATCAGCAGCTTCTTTATCCCCGTCCTGTCTGAGCGAAGAAAAGACATCCTCCTATGAGGAACACGCAGAGGCGGGGCCATATCCAAAGCTGAAACCTGGAAGCTGTGCGAACAAAGAAGAGAAAGGGAAATCTCTCCCAGTGGCCTCAGGAGCAGTGGATTATATCTCCACAATCAACTTGATGTACTCTGCATTTGTGGAATACCTGAATAGACAATGAATCATCCCAATTTGAGGAGGTGGACTTTGAGAGCAAGATTTATTATTTTCCCCCTTTTCCTCTTTTTGTGAGTGTGTATGTGAATGCTTCAGGATGAGATTTTGTCTGTATAGCTTTGCTTTCACAGTTTGTCCTAGGGTCCTATCCATCCTATTTTTTTTTTTACATTAAAAATTTTTTTCTTAATAATTATTTTTTATTTTAATAACTTTATTTTATTTTATCCTCTTTCTTTCCTGCTTTTGTTTTATGTTTTCTCCCTTTTATTCTTAGCCGTGTGGATGAAAGGCTCGTGGTGCTGCAGCCAGGAGTCAGTGCTGTGCCTCTGAGGTGGGAGAGCCAACTTAGGGCACTGGACCACAAGAGACCTCCCAGCTCCACGTAATATCAAATGGCGAAAATTTCCGAAAGATCTCCATGTCAACACCAACACCCACCTTCGCTCAACGACCAGCAAGTTACAGTGCTGGATACCCTATGCCAAATAACTAGCAAGACAGGAACACAACCCCACCCATTAGCAGAGAGGCTGCCTAAATCAAAATAAGTTCACAGACACCCCAAAACACACGAGCAGAAGTGAACCTGCCCACCAGAAATACAAGATCAAGCCTGATCCACCAGAAAACAGGCACTAGGCCCTTCCACCAGGAAACGTACACAACCCACTGAACCAAATTTAGCCACTGGGGACAGACACCAAAAACCACGGGAACTACGAACCTGCAGCCTGTGAAAAGGAGGCTCCAAACACAGTAACATAAGCAAAATGAGGAGACAGAAAAACACAGCAGATGAAGGAGCAAGATAAAAACCCACCAGACCTAAAAAATGAAGGGGAAATAGGCAGTCTACCTTAAAAAGAATTCAGAATAATGATAGTAAAGATGATCCAAAATCTTGGAAATAGAATAAGCAAAATGCAAGAAACATTTAGCAAGGACCTAGAAGAACTAAAGATGAAACAAGAAATGATGAACAACACATAAATGAAACTAAAAATTCTCTAGATGGGACCAATAGCAGAATAACTAAGGCAGAAGAACAGATAAGTGACCTGGAAGATAAAATAGTGGAAAAAACTATTGCAGAGCAGAATAAAGAAAAAAGAATGAAAAGAACTGAGGACAGTCTCAGAGACCTCTGGGACAACATTAAATGCACATTCGAATTATAGGGGTTCCAGGAGAAGAAGAGAAAACGAAAGGGACTGAGAAAATATTTGAAGAGATTATAGTTGAAAACTTCCCTATTATGGGAAAGGAAATAGTTAATCAAGTACAGTAAGCACATAGAGTCCCATACAGGATAAATCCAAGGAGAAACACACCAGGAGAGATATTAATCAAACTGTTAAAAATTAAATACAAAGAAAACATTAAAAGCAGCAATGGAAAAACAACAAATAACACACAAGGGAATCCCCATAAGGTTAACAGCTGATCTTTCAGCAGAAACTCTGCAAGCCAGAAGGGAATGGCAGGACATATTTAAAGCGATGAAGGAGAAAAATGTACAACCAAGATGACTCTACCCAGAAAGGATCTCATTCAGATTTGATGGAGAAATTAAAACCTTTACAGACAAGCAAAAGCTGAGAGAGTTCAGCACCACCAAACCAGCTTTACAACAAATGCTAAAGGATCTTCTCTAGGCAAGAAACACAAGAGAATGAAAACACCTACAATAACAAACCCAAAATAATTAAGAAAATGGGAATAGGAACATACATATCGATAATTACCTTAAATGTAAATGGACTAAATGCTCCCACCAAAAGACACAGACTGGCTGAATGAATACAAAAACAAGACCCTTATATATACTGTTTACAAGAGACCCACTTTAGACCTAGAGAAACATACGGACTGAAATTGAGGGGATGGAAAAAGATATTCCATGCAAACGGAAACTAAAAGAAAGCTAGAGTAGCAATTCTCATATCAGACAAAATAGACTTTAAAATAACAACTCTTAGAAGAGACAAAGAAGGACACTACATAATACTCAAGGGATCGAACCAAGAAGAAGATATAACAATTGTAAATATTTATGAACCCAACATAGCACCTAAATACATAAGGCAAATACTAACTGCCATAAAAGGGGAAATCGACAGTAACACATTCATAATAGGGGACTTTAACATCCCGCTTTCACCAATGGACAGATCATCCAAAATGAAAATAAATAAGGAAACACAAGCTTTAAATAATACATTAAACAAGATGGACTTAATTGATAGTTATAGGACATTCTATCCAAAAACAACAGAATACACATTTTTCTCAAGTGCTCATGGAACATTCTCCAGGATAGATCATATCTAGGGTCACAAATCAAGCCTTGGTATATTTAAGAAAATTGAAATTGTATCAAGTATCTTTTCTGAACATAACGCTATGAGACTAGATATCAATTACAGGAAAGATCTGTAAAAAATACATGGAGGCTAAACAATACACTACTTAAGGACAAAGTGATCACTGAAGAAATCAAAGTGGAAATCAAAAAATACCTAGAAACAAATGACAATGGAGACACGACGTCCGGAGACGTATGGGATGCAGCAAAAGCAGTTCTAAGAGGGAAGTTTATAGCAATAAAATCATATCTTAAGAAACAGGAAACATCTCGAATAAACAACCTTACATTGCACCTAAAGCAATTAGCGAATGTGGAGCAAAAAAACCCCCAAAGTTAGCAGAAGGAAAGAAATCGTAATGATCAGATCAGAAATAAATGAAAAAGAAATGAAGGAAAAAGTAGCAAAGATCAGTAAAACTAAAAGCTGGTTCTTTGAGAAGATAAACAAAATTGATAAACCATTAGCCAGACTCATCAAGAAAAAAAGGGAGAAGACTCAAGTCAGTAGAATTAGAAATGAAAAAGAAGTAACAAGTGACACTGCAGAATTACAAAAGATCATGTGAGATTACTACAAGAAACTCTATGCCAATAAATTGGACAACCTGGAAGAAATGGACAAATTCTTAGAAATGCACAACCTGCCAAGACTGAATCGGGAAGAAAGAGAAAATATGAACAGACCAATCACAAGCACTGAAATTGAAACAGTGATTTAAAATCTTCCAACAAACAAAAGCCCAGGACCAGATGGCTTCACAGGCGATTTCTTTGAAACATTTAGAAAAGAGCTAACACCTATCCTTCTCAAACTCTTCCAAAATATAGCAGAGGGAAGAACACTCCCAAACTCATTCTATGTAGCCACCATCATCCTGATACTAAAACCAGACAAGGATGTCACAAGGAAAGAAAACTACAGGCCAATATCACTGATGAACATAGATGCAAAAATCCTTAAGAAAATACTAGCAAACGGAGTCCAACAACATATAAAATCATCATACACTATGATCAAGCGGGGTTTATTCCAGGAATGCAAGGATTCTTCAATATACACAAATCAATCAATGTGATATACCATATTAACAATTTGAAGGAGAAGAACCATATGATCATCTCAATAGATGCAGAGAAAGCTTTCAACAAAATTAAACACCCATTTATGATAAAACCCCTCCAGAAAGTAGGCATAGAGGGAACTTTCCTCAACATAATAAAGGCCATATATGACAAGCCCACAGCCAACATCATCCTCAATGATGAAAAACTGAAAGCATTTCCACTAAGATCAGGAACAAGACATGTTTGTCCACTGTCACCACTCTTATTCAACATGGTTCTGGTAGTTTTAGCCACAGCAATCAGATAAGAAAAGGAAATAAATGGAATCCAAATCAGAAAAGAAGAAGTAAAGCTGTCACTTTTTACAGAAGACGTGATACTATACATAGAGAATCCTAAAGATGCTACCAGAAAACTACTAGACCTAATCAATGAATTTGGTAAGGTATCAGGATAGCAAATAATGCACAGCAATCTCTGGCATTCCTATACACTAATGAAAAATCAGAAGGTGAGGGGGGAACGAGGGGAAGATGGCTAAGAGTAAGACGCAGAGATCACCTTCCTCCCCACAGATACACCAGAAATACTTCTACAAGTGGAACAACTACAGAACACCTACTGAACGCTGGCAGAAAACCTCAGACCTCCCAAAATGCAAGAAAGTCCCCACATACCTGGGTAGGGCAATAGAAAATAGAATAAACAGAGACAAAAGGATAGGGATGGGACCTGCACCAGTGGAAGGGAGCTGTGAAGGAGGAAAGATTTCCACAAAGTAGGAAGCCCCTCCATGGGCGGAGACTGTGGTTCATGGAGGTGGAAAGGTTCGGAGCCGAGGAGGACAGCACAGCAACAGGGGTGCGGAGGGCAAAGTGGAGAGATTCCCACACAGCGGATCAGTGCCGACTGGCACTCACAAGCCCGACAGGCTTGTCTGCTCACCCACCGGGGTGGGCAGAGCTGGGAGCTGAGGCTCAGGCTTCGGTCAGAGCACAGGGAGAGGACTGGGGTTGGTGGCGTGAACACAGCCTGCAGGGTGTTAGTGCACCACAGCTAGCCGGGAGGGAGTACGGGTAAAAGTCTGTACCTGCTGAAGATGCAAAAGACTTTTTCTTCCCTCTTTGTTTCCTGGTGTGCAAGGAGAGGGGATTAATAGCACTGTTTAAAAGAGCTCCAGAGACGGGCGTGAGTCGCGGCTAAAAGCGCGGACCCCAGAGACGTGCATGAGATGCTAAGGCTGCTGCTGCTGCCATCAGGAAGCCTGTGTGCGAACACAGGTCACTATCCACACCCCCCTTCCAGGGAGCCTGTGCAGCCCGCCACTGACAGGGTCCCAGGATCCAGGGACAATTTCCACGGGGGATTGCACTGCATGCCTCAGGCTACTGCAACGTCACACTGGCCTCTGCCACCAGAGGCCTGCCCCGCACTCCGTGCCCCACCCTCCCTCTGGCCTGAGTGAGCCACAGTACCCGAAGCAGCTGCTCCTTTAACGCCGTCCTGTCTGAGTGAAGAACAGATGCCCTCCGGAGACCTACACGCAGAGATGGGGCCAAATCCAAAGCTGAGCCCCTGGGAGCTGTGAGAACAAAGAAGAGAAAGAGAAATCTCTCCCATCAGCCTCAGAAGCAGCAGATTAAAGCTCCACAATCAACTTGATGTACGCTGCATCTATAGAATACATGAATAGACAATGAATCATCCCAAATTGAGCAGTTGGACTTTGGGAGCAAGATTTATGATTTTTTCTCCTTTTCCTCTTTTTGTGAGTTTGAATGTGTTTGCTTCTGTGTGAGATTTTGTCTGTATAGCTTTGCTTCCAACATTTGTCCTAGGGTTCTATCTGTCTGTGTTTTTTCTTAATAATTATTTTTTATTTTAATAACTTTATTTTACTTTATATTCTTTCTTCCTTTCTTTCCTTCCTTCCCTCCTTAAGACAACGAATCATCCCAAATTGAGGAGGTGGAATTTGAGAGCTAGATTTATTATTTTTTCCCCATTTCCTCTTTTTGTGAGTGTGTATGTGTATGGTTCTGAATTAGATTTTGTCTATATAGCTTTGCTTCCACCATTTGTCCTAGGGTTCTATCCATCCATGTTTTTGTTTTTTTAATGTTTTTTCTTTATAGTTATTTTTTTATTTTAAAAACTTTAGTATATTTTATCTTTATTTTATTTTACTTTATCTTCTTTCTTTCTTTTTTCCTTCTTTCCCTCCTTCCTTGCTTCCTTCCTCCTCCCTCCCTCCCTTCTTCTTTCTGTCTTTCTTTCTTTCTTTCTTTCTTTCTTTCTTCTTCTATAATTCTTTCTTTTAATTTTTCTACCTTTAATTCTGACCGTGAGGATGAAAGTCTCTTGGTGCTGCAGCCATGAGTCAGTGATGTGCCTCTGAGTTGGGAGAGCCAACCTCAGGACACTGGTCCACAAGAGACCTCCCAGCTACACCTAATATCAAACGGTGAAAATCTCCGAGAGAGTTCCATCTCAATACCAGCACCCAGCTTCACTCAACGACCAGCAAGCTACCGTGCTGGGCACCCTTTTCCAAACAACTACCAAGGCAGGAACACAACCCCACCCATTAGCAGAGAGGCTGCCTAAAATCATAATAAGTCCACAGACACCCCAAAACACACCAGCAGATGAGGACTGGCCCAGCAGAAAGACAGGATCAAGACTCATCCACCAGAACACAGGCACTAGTCCCCTCCACCAGGAAGCCTACACAACCCACTGAACCACCCTTAGCCACTGGGGACAGACACCAAAAACAATGGGAATTATGAACCTGCAGGCGGCAAAAAGGTGACCCCAAATACACTAAGATAAGCAAAATGGAAAGACAGAAAAACACACAGCAGATGAAGGAGCAAGATAACAACCCACCAGACCTAACAAATGAAGAGGAAATAAGCATTCTACCTGAAAAATAATTCAGAATAATGATAGTAAAGATGATCCAAAGTCTTGGAAATAGAATAGACAAAATGCAAGAAACATTTAACAAGGACTAGGAAGAACTAAAGGTGAAACAAAGAATGATGAACAACACAATAAATGAAATTAAAAATACTCTACATGGGATCAATAGCAGAATAACTGAGGCAGAGGAATGGATAAGTTACCTGGAAGATAAAAGAGTGGAAATAACTACTGCAGAGCAAAATAAAGAAAAAAGAATGAAAAGAACTGAGGACAGTCTCAGAGACCTCTGGGGCAACATTAAACGCACCAACATTCGAATTATAGGGGTTCCAGAAGAAGAAGAGAAAAAGAAAGGGACTGAGAAAATATTTCAAGAGATTTTAGTTGAAAACTTCCCTAATATGGGAAAGGAAATAGTTATTCAAGTCTAGGAAGCACAGAGAGTCCCAGACAGGATAAATCCAAGGAGAAATATGCTGACACATATTAATCAAACTGTCAAAAATTAAATACAAAGAAAACATATTAAAAGCAGCAAGGGGAAGAAAAAACAAATATCGCACAAGGGAATCCCTATAAGGTTAACAGCTGATCTTTCAGCAGAAACTCTGCAAGCTGGAAGGGAGTGGCAGGACATATTTAAAGTGATAAAGGAGAAAATCCTGCAACCAAGATTACTCTACCCAGCAAGGATCTCATTCAGATTTAATGGAGAAATTAAAATCTTTCCAGACAAGCAAAAGTTGAGAGAGTTCAGCACCACCAAACCAACTTTACAAGAAATGCTAAGGGAACGTCTCTAGGCAAGAAAAACAAGAGAAGGAAAAGACCTACAATAACGAACACAAAACAATTAAGAAAATCAGAAAGGGAACATACATATCGATAATTACCTTAAATGTAGTGGATTAATGCTCCCACCAAAAGACACAGATTGGCTGAATGGATACAAAAACAAGACACATATATATGCTGTCTATAAGAGACCACTTCAGACCTAGAGACACATACAGACTGAAAGTTAGGGGATGGAAAAATATATTCCATGGAAATGGAAACCAAAAGAAAGTTGTAGTAACAATTCTCATATCAGAGAAAATAGACTTTACAGTAAAGAGTATTACAACAGACAAAGAAGGACAGTGCATAATGTTGAAGGGATCGATCCAAGAAGAAGATATAACAATTGTAAATATTTATGCACCCAACATAGGAGCACCTCAATATGTAAGGCAAATACTACCAGCCATAAAAGGGGAAATTGACAGTAACACATCATAATACAGGATTATAATACCCCACTTTCATCAATGGACAGATCATCCAAAATGAAAATAAATAAGGAAACACAAGCTTTAAATGATACATTAAACAAGATGGACTTAACTGATATTTATAGGACATTCCATCCAAAACAACAGAATAGAAATTTTTCTCAAGTGCTCATTGAACATTTTCCAGGATAGATCATATCTTGGGTCACAAATCAAGCCTTGGTAACTATAATAAAATTGAAATTGTATCGAGTATCTTTTGCGACCACAATGCTATGAGACTAGATATCAATTACAGGAAAAGATCTGTAAAAAATACAAACACATGGAGCCTAAACAATACAGTACTCAATAACGAAGTGATTACTGAAGAAATCAAAGAGGAAATCAAAAAATACCTATAAACAAATGACAATGGAGACACGACGTCCAAATACCTATGGGATGCAGCAAAAGCAGTTTTAAGAGGGAAGTTTATGGCAATAAAATCCTACTTTAAGAAACAAGAAACATCTCGAAAAAGAACCCAGCCTTGCACCTAAAGCAATTAGAGAAAGAAGAACAAAAAACCCACAAAGTTAGCAGAAGGAAAGTAATCATAAAAATCGGATCAGAAATAAAGGAAAAACAAATGAAGGAAATGATAGCAAAGATCAATAAAACTAAAAGCGGGTTCTTTTAGATGATAAACAAAATTGATAAACCATTAGCCAGACTTATCAAGAAAAAAAGGGAGAAGATCAAATCAATAGAAACAGAAATGAAAAATGAGAAGTAACAACCGACACTGCAGAAATACAAAAGATCATAAGAGATAAAAACAAGCAACTCTATGCCAATAAAATGGACAACGTGGAAGAAATGGACAAATTCTTAGAAATGCACAACGTGGCAAGACTGAAAGAGGAAGAAATAGAAAATATGAACAGACCAATCACAAGCACTGGAATTGAAACTGTGATTAAAAATCTTCAAACAAACAAAAGCCCAGGACCAGATGGCTTCACAGGCGAATTCTATCAAACATTTAGAGAAGAGCTAACACCCATCCTTCTCAAACTCTTCCAAAATATAGCAGAGGGAGGAAAACTCCCAAACTCCTTCTACGAGGCCACCATCACCTTGATACCAAAACCAGACAAGGATGTCACAAAGAAAGAAAACTACAGGCCAATATCACTGATGAACATAGATGCAAAAATCCTCAACAAAATACTAGCAAACAGAATCCAACAGCACATTAAAAGGATCATACACCATGATCAAGTGGGGTTTATTCCAGGAATGCAAGGATTCTTCAATATACGCAAATCTATCAATGTGATAAACCATATTAACAAACTGAAGGAGAAAAACCATATGATCATCTCAATAGATGCAGAGAAAGCTTTTGACAAAATTCAACACCCATTTATGATAAAAACCCTGCAGAAAGTAGGCATAGAGGGAACTTTCCTCAACATAATAAAGGCCATATATGACAAGCCCACAGCAAACATCATCCTCAATGGTGAAAAACTGAAAGCATTTCCACTAAGATCAGGAACAAGACAAGGTAGCCCACTCTCAGCACTCTTATTCAACACGATTTGGAAGTTTTACCCAGAGCAATCAGAGAAGAAAAGTAAATAAAAGAATCTAAATCAGAAAAGAGGAAGTAAAGCTCTCACTGCTTGCAGATGACATGATACTATACACAGAGGATCCTAAAGAGTCTAACAGAAAACTAGTAGAGTGAATCAATGAATTTGGTAAAGTAGCAAGATACAAAGTTAATGCACAGAAATCTCTGGCATTCCTATACACTAATAATGAAAAATCTGAAAATTAAATTAAGAAAACACTCCCGTTTACCACTGCAACAAAAATAATAAAATATCTAGGAATAAACCTACCTAAGGAGACAAAAGACCTGTATGCAGAAAATTATAAGACACTTATGAAAATAATTAAAGATGATACAAATAGATGAAGAGATATACCGTGTTCTTGGATTGGAAGAATCAGCATTGTGAAAATGACTCTAATACCCAAAGCAATCTACAGATATTATGCAATCCCTATAAAACTACCAGTGGCATTATTCACAGCACTAGAACAAAAAATTTCACAATTTGTATGGAAACACAAAAGACCACGAATAGCCAAAGCAATCTTGAGAACGAAAAATGGAGCTGGAGAAATCAGGCCCCCTGAGTTCAGACTGTACTACAAATCTATAGAAATCAAGAGAGTATGGTACTGGCACAAAAACATAAAGATAGATCAATGGAACAGGATAGAAAGTCCAGAGATAAACACACGCACATATGGTCACCTTATCTTCGATAAAGGAGGCAGGAACATACAGTGGAGAAAGGACAGCCTCTTCTATAAGTGCTGCTGGGAAAACTGGACAGGTACATTTAAAAGTGTGAGATCAGATCACTCCGTAACACCATACATAAAAATAAGCTCAAAATGGATTAAAGACCTAAAAGTAAGTCCAGAAACTATCAAACTATTAGAGGAAAACATAGGGAGAAGACACTATGACATAAATCACAGCAAAATTCTATTTGACCCACCTCCTAGAGAAATGGAAATAAAAACAAAATTGAACAAATGGGTCCTAATGAAACTTCAAAGCTTTTGGAAAACAAAGGAAACCATAAACAACACGAAAAGACAACCCTCAGAATGGGAGAAAATATTTGCAAATGAAGCAACTGACAAAGGATTAATCTCCAAAATTTATAAGCAGCTCATGCAGCTCAATAACAAAAAAACAAACAGCCCAATTCAAAAGTGGGCAGACGACCTAAATAGACATTTCTCCAAGGATGATATACAGACTGCTAACAAAAATATGAAAGAATGCTCAACATCATTAATCATTAGAGAAATGCAAATCAAAACTACAATGAGATATCATCTCACACCAGTCAGAATGGCCATAATCAAAATATGTAGAAACAGTAAATGCTGGCGAGGGTGTGGAGAAATGAGAATACTCTTGCACTGCTGGTGGGAATGTGAATTGGTACAGCCACTATGGAGAACAGTATGGAGGTTCCTTAAAAAAGTACAAATAGAACTACCAAATGACCCAGCATTCCCAGTACTTGGAATATACCCTGGCAAACCCATAATTCAAAAAGAGTCATGTATCAAAATGTTCATTGCAGCTCTATTTACAATAGCCAGGGGATGCAAACAACCTAAGTGTCCATCATCAGATGAATGTATAAAGAAGATGGGGCACATATATAGAATGGAATATTACTCAGCCATATAAAGAAACGAAATTGAGCTATTTGTAATGAGGTGGATAGACCTATAGTCTGTCATACAGAGTGAAGTAAGTCAGAAAGAGAGAGACAAATGCCGTATGCTAACACATATATATGGAATTTAAGGGAAAAAAAATATCATGAAGAGCCTAGGGGTAAGACAGGAATAAAGACACAGACCTGCTAGAGAATGGACGTAAAGATATGGGGAGGGTGAAGGATAAGATGTGATGAGGCGAGAGAGAGGCATGGACATATATACACTATGAAACGTAAGGTAGATAGCTAGTGGGAAGCAGCTGCATAGCACAGGGAGATCAGCTTGGTGCTTTGTGACCACCTGGAGGAGTGGGATAGGGAGGTTGCGAGGGAAGGAGACACAAGAGGGAAGAGATATGGGAACATATGTATGTGTATAACTGATTCACTTTGTTATAAAGTAGAAACTAACATACCATTGTAAAGCAATTATACTCCCATAAACACGTAGAAAAACAAAAAGAAAAATTTGAAGGTGAAATCAAGAAAACACTCCCATTTACCCTTGCAACAAAAAGAATAAAATATCTAGGAATAAATCTACCTAAGGAGACAAAAGACCTGTAAGCAGAAAATTATAAGACACTGATGAAAGAAATTAAAGATGATACAAAGATGGAGAGATATACCATGTTCTTGAATTGGAAGAATCAACATTGTGAAAATGACTCTATTACCCAAAGCAATCTACAGATTCAATGCAATCTCTATGAAGTTGCCATTGGAATTTTTCACAGAACTAGAACAAAAATATTCACAATCTGTATTGAAACACAAAAGAAAACGAATAGCCAAAGCAATGTTGAGAATGAAAAATGGAGCTGGAGGAATCAGGCTCACTGACTTAAGACTATACTACCAAGCTACATTAATCAAGACAGTATGGTACTGGCACAAAAACAGAAAGATAGATCAGTAGAATAGGGTAGAAAGCCCAGAGATAAACCCACAAACATATGGTCACCTTACCTTTGATAATGGAGGTAGGAATGTACAGTGGAGAAAGGAAAGCCTCTTCAATAAGTGGTGCCGGGCAAACTGTACAGGTACATGTAAAAGTATGAGATTAGGTCATTCCCTAACACCATACACAAAAATAAGGTCAATATGGATTAAAGACCTAAATGTAAGGCCACAAACTATCAAAGTCTTAGAGGAAAACTTAGGCAGAACACTCTATGACATAAATCACAGCAAGATCCTTTTTGACCCACCTCCTAGAGTAATGGAAATAAAAACAAAAATAAACAAATGGGACCTAATGAAACTTCAAAGCTTTTACACAGCAAAGGAAACCATAAACAAGACCAAAAGACAACCCTCAGAATGAGAGAAAATATTTGCAAATGAAGCAACCGACAAAGGATTAATCTCCAAAATTTACAAGCAGCTCATGCAGCTCAATAACAAAAAAAAACCAAACAACCCAATCCAAAAATGGGCAGAAGACCTAAATAGACATTTCTCCAAAGAAGATATACAGACTGCCAACAAACACATGAAAGAATGCTCAAAATCATTAATCTTTAGAGAAATGCAAATCAAAACTACAATGAGATATCATCTCACCCCAGTCAGAATGGCATCATCAAAAAATATAGAAACCATAAATGATGGAGATGGTGTTGAGAAAAGGGAACACTCTTGCACTGCTGGTGGGAATGTGAATTGTTACAGCCACTATGGAGAACAGTATGGAGGTTCATAAAAAAAACTACAAATAGAACTACCATGTGACCCAGAAATCCCACTACTGGGCATATACCCTTAGAAAACCATGACTCAAAAAGAGTCATGTACTAAAATATTCATTTCAGCTCTATTTACAATAGCCAGGAGATCGAAACAACATACGTGTCCATCATCGGATGAATGGATAAAGAATATATGGCTCATATACACAATGGAATATTACTCAGCCATAGAAAGAAATGAAATTGAGCTATTTGTAATGAGGTGGATGGACCTAGAGTCTGTCATACAGAGTGAAGTAAGTCAGAAAGAGAAATACAAATACCATATGCTAACACATATATATGGAATATAAGAAAAAACAAATGTCATGAAGAACTAGGGGTAAGACAGGAATAAAGACACAGACCTACTAGAGAATGGACTTGAGGATATGGGAAGGGCAAAGGGTAAGCTGTGACAACGTGAGAGAGTGGCATGGACATATATACACTACGAAACCTAAAATAGATGGCTAGTGGTAAGCAACCACATAGTACAGGGAGATCAGCTCGGTGCTTTGTGACCAGCTAGAGTGGTGGGATATGGAGGGTGGGAGGGAGGGAGATGCAAGAGGGAAGAGATATGGGAACATATGTATATGTGTAACTGATTCCCTTTGTTATTAACCAGAAACTAACACACCATCGGAAAGCAATTATACTCCAATTAAGGTAAAAAAATTTATATGAAGCTTTCCTAAAAGCAGATAATTTTTGGCTTGACTTCCAGGAAACTGAGAAATAAATTTAGTGTTCAATAATTTTAACTACATTAGCCCTTGTATTTAGCATTATTTCTTCCTCCTCCTTTTTCACGGCTTTGATTTTCTGTTTAGATAGCCTAATTGTAGATTTATGTTTTATTATAAACCAACTCAAATTAATTTAGGAAAGAGGTAAGGTCAAAATCAATCAAGATGTAAGTGGGTAAAGTGTTTTTCATTAGCAAAGAAATGTGACTTCTTGAGACAACGTTTGTACTTCTCTTTCAGTTCTCAAAAACCTAAATCCAGTTGGCTTCGCTTTGATCCTTTCAGTCACGGAAGTAGTATCATGTAGTGGCGAAAAAACGTGGACAGAGCCAGGTTTGAATTCCAGATGTATTATTTCTTAACTCTGAGTTCTTGGGCAAATCACTCAAAAGATCTGTGTCTCAGTTTCCTCCTTTGTAAAATGGAGGTAATATTTACATCTTGGGACTATGATGAAGATTAAAATATTGTATGATAATGGACTGACATAAATTAAGTGTTCCATGACTATGTATTCCCTTCTTTTTCCATCAGAGCCAAACAACAATGGTAGAGGCTTTAGTATATATATTAGTCCTCGAAAGTCTCAAAGATCAGCCCGTCTCAAAGAGGAGTATTTTCCTGAGCATCCTGAGTACCAAGGCTCTTGGTATTACAGTTCAAAGAGAAAGCCTACCAAGGAAGCCCTGGTAGCAGTGGTCTGACATTGTGGCCACTATTTTATAGGGATTGGAATTGTTCTCCTCACCACCAGAACTTCCTCCTTTGACATAACTTTATACTTGGGAAACCCCAATGAAGCTGTTACTGCTAGAAACCATTGGGATTTATTTTAGGGTTGTGTCTTTTAAAAATTATTTTGTGGCTTTGTGGTGCAATATTTAAGTGCTTTAGAAAGAGTTTTTGATAATCTCCAAAGACATTTTCCTTGGTTGAGAAATGCATACTGGACAGGGAGTCAGGAGGCCTGTGCTGATACTTACATGCTGCATGACCTTAGGTTTTATTTTCCTTGTGGATAAAATAATAATATCTAACATTTATTGAGCAATTACTAAGTTCCAGGCACTATTGTAAGTGCTTTACATAAATATTGCATATTTATATACTCATTTAAGACTCACAACAATAACTATCATTATCCTCATTTGAAAGATAAAGAAATCAAGACCCAGAAAGCTTAAGCAACTTGCTGAGAGTCAGAAAGCAGTCTGGACTCAAAAGCCTGTGCTCTTAACCCCTACACTGTACTGCTTCAATAAAATCAGCAGATTGGATTATACCAGCACTTCTTAAACTTTGTTCCTGATGACCACTAGTCCCACAAGATAAGTTGTTTAAAAAAGAAAAAAAGTATTCTAAGGTAAAATATGTTGACACCACAAACACTGTGGAGATTGATAGTGAATTTTCACCTGTTAAGGTCTCTAAGAAACCCTGTAAGAAACCTGCTTATAATGCAGTGTTTCCCTAACCTGACCACAGAACTCTGTGTGTATGTGTGCATGTGCGTGTGCGTGCGTGTGCATGCACACACACCTATTAACATTCTGTGGAACTAGGGTTTATAGAACGTGCTTTAAGAAATGCTGGTGTTAATCTGGAAGATTCATTATCTTAAGTGCTTCCAGCACTTAATAATGATAGCTGTGTGGACTGTAAAATGCAGCATTCCTTTCTGAGTCTCAAATTTTCTTTAATTGGAGGGGTGCTGCAAATTACGGTGTGATGAGGTATAAATTCAAGGCTGGTCTGGGTTGCATTTTTAACACTTGCTTCAAATGACCTTGTACGCCTTAACACAAAAGACTTCATTTGCCCTCTACCTTTTCCTTTCCTCCTTCCTCAACTGTTACATATTTTCTCACTTATTACTTAAAAGAAGAGACTTAAATCAGAGATGCTTGTTATGAAAATAGGAGAAAGCTTTTTTAATATGTGCAGGGTGAAGCAATTGTTTTCATGATGAATACTCTTTGTTGTCAGAGGTGACACCACATGTAGCAGGGCTTATGTGGAACACGGGCTGTCAGATATCACCAAGCTGTTAGTCCTCGAGCCAGATGTCCTGTCTTTTATTTAATTATTTTTGCAGTGTTTCCAAGTTGTTACCAGTAATTGTGACAAATAAAGATGGTAAATGAATTCAGAGAACTATGAAGTGCACCTGATTTCCTCCCTTCCTCCCTTCCTGGAAGGGTAATGAAAAACAAAAAAACCAACATGGTTTATGGTCTACATCTTCTCTAAGAGCAAAGATCTTGTAAATGTCGGCATGTTCTGTTTACAGTCCAGGTGTGCAAAACTAACAAAGCAGTTGGGTGGCCTTACTGGTAATTAGAGTCTCTATAGTACTTAGTGGTGGTCATCTTCTTCTCACCTCTTTTCTTTCTCGCTCCATCTCTCTCTCTTTACTCTCCCTCTCCTCCCTTCTCTCTTCCTCTCTCCTTTTTCCCTTTTCTCCCCCCTCTATCCTTTCTCTCCCGTCACCCTACCCTCCCTCAGGTCTTTTTTTTTTTTTTTCTCGGTACACGGGTCTCTCACTGTTGTGGCTTCTCCCGTTGCAGAGCACAGGCTCCGGACACGCAGGCTCAGCGGCCATGGCTCACGGGCCCAGCTGCTCCACAGCATGTGGGATCTTCCCAGACCGGGGCATGAACCCGTGTTCCCTGCATCAGCAGGCGGACTCTCAACCACTGCGTCACCAGGGAAGCCCTACCCTCAGGTCTTTTAAGTCTCTTCCCCACATCTCTCTTTTTCTTTCTCTCTTCCCCCTATACACATACAATGGGACACAGATTTCTGTGGGAAAAAAGCACACCAGGCAGAGACACCCTCTTACACACTGTCTTAGAACCAGAGGGATCTCTGGTGCCTATGAATAGAGAAAGGGGTGGGTCTGAGTAATCTCAGGTTTCCTAAAAGGTCCTACCTGCTAATACACACAGGTTCCCTGCAGTGTGAACCCCACAGGAAGTCCATATTAACAGTTTCAATATTAACAATTTCCCTCTCTCTGAGGCACTTGGTAACCTTCATACACGGACATTGTAGCCTTTTGGTAGATAGTGCCCTGGGCCTTAGCAGCAACTCCTTTTGAGTGGCTGATTTTCCCCTTTGTTGCATATTTCCTTCCATGCAAGGCTGCCTGTCCTGGGACAAGCAGGAGAGCGCTAAAGATGCTTTATAGTTTCAATTTCTACTCGTCACCCATTGCCATTATTTTCCTGAAGTGTGACTTATTTTCCTGAGTATGAGAGAGTGAGCCCTTATTCCAACTGGCACTGATGTCTTTTGTTAACCTAATCACAATATAGTTCCTTCTAGCAACAGCAAGACTACTTCCTTTTAACTTTCAATTAGCTGAAGCAATCACATGCTTTTACCAAACTATTCTTATCAATTTTAAATTGCCTCCTGCATTCAGATTAGCAAATGCCTACATACAGCTTCCTCATCAGGAAAGGAAATGGTATGCACTCATGTTTCTTTTGCAGCATTACTTTGCAGCATTTCCAATAAGCATTTTTTTGTTACATCTTTATTGGAGTATAATTGCTTTACAATGTTGTGTTAGTTTCTGCGTTATAACAAAGTGAATCAGTTATACATATACATATGTTCCCAAATCTCTTCCCTCTTGCATCTCCCTCCCTCCCAACCTCCCTATCCCACCCCTTTAGGTGGTCACAAAGCACCGAGCTGTTCTCCCTGTGCTATGCGGCTGCTTCCCACTAGCTATCTATTTTACATTTGGTAGTGTATATATGTCCAAGCCACTCTTAGAGGAAAACATAGGCAGAACACTCTATGACATAAATCACAGCAAGATCATTTTTGACCCACCTCCTAGAGAAATGGAAATACAAAACAAAAATAAACAAATGGGACGTATAAGCATTTTTACCCCGTACCTCATTCCTAACCTTCTTCTACTTGTTCTCTGCCTGAAGAGTGCTGTGGCTTCTTTTTTTATTTTTTTTCTCTTCTTAGTCCATTTGGGCTTTTATACAAACACCACAGTTTGGTGGCTTATAAACAACAGAAATTTATTTCTCACAGTTATAGAGGCTAGAAGTGTAACATTAGGGTGCTAGCATGTTTGGTTCTGGTAAAGTCCCTCTTCTGAGTTGCAAACTGCCGATGACTTCTCACCCTGTTCTTACATGGCAAAAGCAGGCAAGGAGTCTCTCTGAAGCCTCTTTTATAAGGGTACTAATCTCACTACTCCTATTTATGAGAGCTCTGCCCTCATGACTTAATCACCTCCCAAAGGCCCAACCTCTGAATACCATCACATTTGGGCATTAGGATTTCAACATATGAATTTGGAGTGTGGACACAAGCATTCAGACCAAAGCACCTTCCTTCTCCATTTGGGTTTTTGACCTTAAAGTATCTCTTAGGTTCTAATAGTTCTTTTTTCTTTATCTTATACTGGGCCTTCTGAGTTTGGTTTTTTGCTTAACTCTACTCCTTCTCTGGCCTTGTCCTTCCACCCTTCTTCCCTTCTCTAATTGGGCACTTCTTGCTATCTTTCCCTTCCTTCTTTTTCTCCAGTCAACCTTTAGCCACCTTCTATAACTGTACCTCTAGCACAGGTGACTCTGTGCTGCAAATAAATGCCTTCCTGATTTTGAATGCATACATCAGTAAGCAACAGCTTTCAGCGAGCAGTAGCTGGAAGCAAAATCTTAGTTCCCAGGCTGGGAGTCCTAACTGCCTGTTCTGTTTTCCCAGCACCACTTATTGAAGAGGCTGTCCTTTCTCCACTGTACATTCCTGCCTCCTTTATCAAAGATAAGGTGACCATATGTGCGTGGGTTTATCTCTGGGCTTTCGATCCTGTTCCATTGATCTATCTGTTTTTGTGCCAGTACCATACTGTCTTGATTACTGTAGTTTTGTAGTATAGTCTGAAGTCAGGGAACCAGATTCCTCCAGCTCTGTTTTTCGTTCTCAAGATTGCGTTGGTGATTCGAGGTCTTATGTGTTTCCATACAACTTGTGAAATTTTTTGTTCTAGATCTGTGAAAAATGCCAGTGGTAGTTTGATAGGGATTGCATTGAATCTGTAGATTGCTCTGGATAGTAGAGTCATTTTCACAATGTTGATCCTTCCAATCCAAGAGCATGGTATATCTCTCCATCTATTTGTATCATCTTTAATTTCTTTCATCAGTGTCTTATAATTTTCTGCATACAGGTCTTTTGTTTCCTTAGGTAGGTTTATTCCTAGATATTTTATTCTTTTTGTTGCAATGGTAAATGGGAGTCTTTTCTTGATTTCACCTTCAGATTTTTCATTATTAGTGTATAGGAATGCCAGAGATTTCTGTGCATTTATTTTGTACCCTTCTACCTTACCAAATTCATTGTTTATCTCTAGGAGTTTACTGGTAGCATCTTTAGGATCCTCTATGTATAGTATCATGTCATCTAAAACAGTGACAGCTTTACTTCTTCTTTTCCGATTTGGATTCCTTTTATTTCCTTTTCTTCTCTGATTGCTGTGGCTAAAATTTCCAAAACTATGTTGAATAAGAGTGGGGAGAGTGGGCGAACTTGTCTTGTTCCTGATCTTAGTGGAAATGCTTTCAGTTTTTCCCCATTGAGGATGATTTTGGCTGTGGGTTTGTCATATATGGCCTTTATTATGTTGAGAATATTTCCCTCTATTCCTACTTTCTGCAGGGTTTTTATCATAAATTGGTGTTGAATTTTGTCAAAAGCTTTCTCTGTATCTATTGAGATAATCATATGTTTTTTCTCCTTCAATTTGTTAATATGGTGTATCACGTTGATTGATTTGCGTATATTGAAGAATCCTTGCATTCCTGGAATAAACCCCACTTGATCATGTTGTATGATACTTTTAATGTGCTGTTGGTTTCTGTTTGCTAGTATTTTGTTGAGGATCTTTGCATTTATGTTCATCAGTGATATTGGCCTGTAGTTTTCTTTCTTTGTGACATCCTTGTCTGGTTTTGGTATCAGGGTGATGGTGGCCTCGTAGAATGAGTTTGGGAGTCTTCCTCCCTCTGGTATATTTTGGAAGAGTTTGAGAAGGATAGGTGTTAGCTCTTCTCTAAATGTTTGACACAATTCGCCTCTGAAGCCATCTGGACCTGGGTTTTTGTTTGTTGGAAGATTTTAAATCACTGTTTCATTTTCAGTGCTTGTGATTTGTCTGTTCATATTTTCTATTTCTTCCTGGTTCTTTCTTGGCAGTTTGTGCATTTCTAAGAATTTATGCATTATTTCCAGGTTGTCCATTTTATTGGCATAGAGTTGCTTGTAGTAATCTCTCATGATCTTTTGTATTTCTGCAGTGTCAGTTGTTACGTCTCCTTTTTCATTTCTAATTCTATTGATTTGAGTCTTCTCCCTTGTTTTCTTGATGAGTCTGGCTAATGGTTTATCAATTTTGTTTATCTTCTCAAAGAACCAGTTTTTAGTTTTATTGATGTTTGCTATCATTTCACTCATTTCTTTTTCATTTATTTCTAATCTGATCTTTATGATTTCTTTCCTTCTGCTAACTTTGGGATTTTTTATGTTCTTCTTTCTCTAATTGCTTTAGGTGTAAGGTTAGGTTGTTTATTCGAGATGTTTCCTCTTTCTTAAGGTAGGATCGTATTGCTATTAACTTACCTCTTAGTAGTGCTTTTGCTGCATCCCATAGGTTTTGGGGCGTCGTGTCTCCAGTGTCATTTGTTTCTAGGTGTTTTTTGATTTCCTCTTTGATTTCTTCAGTGATCACTTCTTTATTAAGTAATGTATTGTTTAGCCTCCATGTGTTTGTATTTTTTACAGATCTTTTCCTGTAATTGATATCTAGTCTCATAGTGTTGTGGTCGGAAAAGATAGTTGATATAATTTCAAATTCTTAAATTTACCAAGGCTTGATTTTTGACCCAAGATTTGATCTATCCTGGAGAATGTTCCATGAGCACGTGAGAAAAATGTGTATTCTGTTGTTTTTGGATGGAAGGTCCTATAAATATCTATAAAGTCCATCTTCTTCAATGTTTCATTTAAAGCTTGTGTTTCCTTATTTATATTCATTTTGTATGATGTGTCCATTGGTGAAAATTGGGTGTTAAAGTCCCCTACTATGAATGTGTTACTGTCGATTTCCCCTTTTATGGCTGTTAATATTTGCATTATGTATTGGCTCCTATGTTGGGTGCATAAATATTTACAATTCTTATATCTTCTTTATTGATCGATCCCTTCATCATTATGTAGTGTCCTTCTTTGTCTCTTCTAATAGTTTTTATTTTAAAGTCTATTTTGTCTGATATGAGAATTGTTACTCCAGCTTTCTATTGGTTTCCATGTGCATGGAATTTCTTTTTCCATACCCTTACTTTCAGTCTGTGTATGTCTCTAAGTTTGAAATGGGTGTCTTGTAGACAGCATATATATGGGTCTTGTTTTTGTATACATTCAGCCAGTCTGTGTCTTTTGGTGGGAGCATTTTGTCCATTTACATTTAATGTAATTATCCATATGTATGTTCCTATTCCCATTTTCTTAATTGTTTTGGGTTCGTTATTATAGGTCTTTTCCTTCTCTTGTGTTTCCTGCCTAGAGAAGTTCCTTTAGCATTTGTTGTAAAGCTGGTTTGGTGGTGCTGAACTCTCTCAACTTCTGCTTTTCTGTAAAGGTTTTAATTTCTCCATCAAATCTGAATGAGATCCTTGCTGGTAGAGTAATCTTGGTTGCAGGTTTTTCTCCTTCATCACATTAAATATGTCCTGCCAGTTCCTTCTGGCTTGCAGAGTTTCTGCTGAAAGTTCAGTTGTTAACCTTATGGGGATTCCCTTGTGTGTTATTTGTTGTTTTTCCCTTGCTGCTTTTAATATGTTTTCTTTGTATTAAATTTTTGACAGTTTGATTAATATGTTTCTTGGTGTATTTCTCCTTGGTTTTATCCTGTATGGGACTCTCTGTGCTTCTTGTACTTGATTAACTATTTCCTTTCCCATATTAGGGAAGTTTTCAACTATAATCTCTTCAAATATTTTCTCAGTCCCTTTCTTTTACTCTTCTTCTTCTGGAACCCATATAATTTGATAGATGGTGCATTTAATGTTGTCCCAGAGGTCTCTGAAACTGTCCTCAGTTCTTTTCTTTCTTTTTTCTTTATTCTGCTCTGCAGCAGTTATTTCCACTATTTTATCTTCCAGGTCACTTTTCCATTCTTCTGCCTCAGTTATTCTGCTAGTGATCCCATCTAGAGAATGTTTAATTTAATTTATTGTGTTGTTCATCATTTCTTGTTTCATCTTTAGTTCTTCTAGGTCCTTGTTAAATGTTTCTTGCATTTTGTCTATTCTATTTCTGAGATTTTCGATCATCTTTACTATCATTATTCTGAATTCTTTTTCAGGTAGTCTGCCTATTTCCTCTTCCTTTTTTAGGTCTGGTGGGTTTTTATCTTGCTCCTTTATCTGCTGTGTGTTTTTCTGTCTTCTCATTTTGCTTATCTTACTGTGTTTGTTGTCTCCTTTTTGCAGGCTGCAGGTTCGTAGTTCCCGTTGTTATTGGTGTCTGTCCCCAGTGGCTAAGGTTGGTTCAGGGGGTTCTGTAGGCTTCCTGGTGGAGGGGACTAGTGCCTATGTTCTGGTGGATGAGGCTGGATCTTATCTTTCTGGTCGTCAGGTCCACGTCTGGTGGTGTATTTTGGGGTGTTTGTGGACTTATTTTGATTTTAGGGAGCCTCTCTGTTAATGGGTTGTGTTGTGTTCCTGTCTTGCTAGTTGCTTGGCATTCGGTGTCCAGCACTGTAGCTTGCTGTTTGGTGAGTAAAGCTGGGTGCTGGTGTTGAGATGGAGATCTCTGGGAGATTTTCGACGTTTGATATTATGTGGAGCTGGGAAGTCTCTTATGGACCATTGTCCTGAAGTTGGCTCTCCCACCTCAGAGGCAGAGCCCTGACTCCTGGCTGGAGCACCAAGAGCCTTTCATCTACACAGCTCAGAATAAAATGGAGAAAAAGTAGAAAGAAAGAAAGAAAGAAAAAGAAAGAAAAGAAGGAAGGAAGGAAGGCAGGAAGGAAGAAAGAAAGAAAGAAAAAAGGAAAGACAGACAGACAGACAGAAAGAAAGAAAGAAAGAAAGAAAGAAAGAAAGAAAGAAAGGAGGGAGGGAGGGTGGGAGGGAGTAAGCAATGAAGGAAGGAAGGAGGGAAGGAAGGCAAGAAAGAAAGAAAGAAGATAAAATAAAGTAAATTAATATAAATTAAAATAGTTATTAAAATAAAAAATAGTTATTAAGAAAAAAAAATTTTAAAAAAATAAAAAAAGAATTGGACAGATAGAACCCTAGGACAAATGGTGTAAGCAAAGCTATACAGACAACATTTCACACAGAAGCATACACATACACATTCACAAGAAGTGGAAAAGGGGAAAAAGTCATAAATCTTGCTCTCAAAGTCCACCTTCTCAATGTGGGATGATTTGTTGTCTATTCATATATTCCACAGATGCAGTGTACATCAAGCTGATTGTCAAGCTTTAATCCACTGCTTCTGAGGTTGCTGGGAGAGTTTTCCCTTTTTCTTCTTTATTCTCAAGGTCCCCGGGTCTCAACCTTGGATTTGTTCCCACCTCTGTGTGTAGGTCACCAGAGGGCATCTGTTCTTCCCTCAGACAGTATGGGGTTAAAGGAGAAGCTGCTTCGGGGACTCTGGCTCACTCAGGCCTGGGGGAGGGATGGGTACGGAGTGTGGGCTGATCCTGCAGTGGCAGAGCCTGTGTGACATTGCACCAGCCTGAGACGCGCCGTGCATTCTCCCACGGAAGTTTTCCCTGGATCCCGGGACCCTGGCAGTGGCGGGCTGCACAGGCTCCCCGGAAGGGGGGTGTGGATAGTGACCTGTGCTCACACACAGGCTTCTTGGTGGTGGCAGCAGCAGCCTTAGCATCTCATACCCGTCTCTGGGCTCTGCGCTTTTAACCACTGTTCGTGCCCGTCTCTGGAGCTCCTTTAAGGAGCACTCTTAATCCCCTCTCCTGGCTAGCTGTAGTGCACTAACCCCCTGCAGTCTGTGTTCATGCAGCCAACACCAGTCCTCTCCCTGTGCTCCAAGGGAAGCCAGAACCTCAACTCCCAGCCTCGCCCCACCCAGCAGGTGTGCAGAGAAGCCTCTCGGGCTGGTGAGTGCTGATCGGCACCAATCTTCTGTGCGGGAGTCTCTCCGCTTTGCCCTCCACAACCCTGTTGCTGTGCTCTCCTCCATGGCTCCAAAGCTTCCCCCTCTGCCACCCACAGTCTCCACCCGTGAAGGGACTTCCTAGTGTGTGGAAACCTTTCCTCTTTCACAGCTCCCTCCCACTGGTGCAGGTCCCGTCCCTATCCTTTTGTCTCTGTTTATTCTTTTGCCCTACCCATGTACGTACGGACTTTCTTGCCTTTTGGGAGGTCTGAGGTCTTCTGCCAGCGTTCAGTAGGTGTTCTGTAGGAGTTGTTCCACGTGTAGATGTATTTCTGGTGTTTCTGTGGGGAGGAAGGTGATCTCCACATATTACTCTTCCGCCATCTTCTCATCCCTCCCCTATTTTTTTTTTTTTTGTGGTATGCGGGCCTCTCACTGCTGTGGCCTCTCCCATTGTGGAGCACAGGCTCCGGATGTGCAGTGTCTGTGGCCATGGCTCACATGCCCAGCTGCTCCGTGGCATGTAGGGTCTTCCTGGACTGGGGCATGAACCCGTGTCCCCTGCATTGGCAGGCGGACTCTCAACCACTATGCCACTGGGGAAGCCCTCCCCTATGTTTTATTCTAGGAGTTTTATAGTTTTTTTCTTGCATTTAGCTCTTTAATTCATTTTGAGTTAAGTTTTTTATATGATATAACGTAAGGGTCTAACATCATGCCAGTTTACCTGACACCATTTGTGGAAGAGACTGTCCTTTCGCCATTGTGTAGTCTTGGTACTCTTATCAAAAATCATTTACTGAAATATGCATAGGTTTATTTCTGGGCTCTATTCTGTTGCATTGGTCTGTATATCTGTTTTTATGCCAGTGGCACACATTTTGATTACTGTTGCTTTGTAGTATGTTTTGAAAATAGGAAGTGTGAGACCTCTAACTTTATTCTTCTTTTTCAAGATCGATTTTGCTATTTGGGATCCTTAGAGATTCCATATGAATTTTAGATTTTAGGATCATTCTATTATTTCTGCAAAATATTACTTCAGGATTTTGATTGGAACTGCATTGAATCTGTAGATCACTTTGGGTAGTGTGGAGTTTTTTTGCTGTACACAGGCCTCTCACTGTTGTGGCCTCTCCCGTTGTGGAGCACAGGCTCCGGACGTGCAGGCTCAGTGGCCATGACTCATGGGCCCAGCTGCTCCGCGGCGTGTGGGATCTTCCCAGACCGGGACACGAACCTGTGTCCCCTGCATTGTCAGGCAGACTCTCAACCACTGTGTCACCAGGGAAGCCCAGTGTGGACATTTTAACAATATTAAGTCTTCCAATCGACAAGCATGGAATATCAATTCTACTTATTTGTATCTTCTTTGACTTCTTTTAACAATGTTTTCTAGTTTTCAGTGTACAAGTCTTTCACCTCCTTGTAAGTTTATTCCTGAGTATTTTATCCTTCTAGATGCTATAGTGAATGGGATTGTTGTCTTATTTTCCTTTTTGGATTGGTCATTTTTAGCTTATAGAAATGCAACTGATTTTTGTATGTTGATTTTGTATCCTGAAACATTACTGAAATTGTTTATTGTAACAGTTTTTTGGTGGAATCCTTAGAATTTTCTACATATAAGATCATGTCATCTGTGAACAGAGATAATTTTACTTCTTCTTTTCCAATTTGGATGCCTTTTATTTCTTTTTCTTGTCTGATTGCTCTGGTTAGGACCTTCAGTACTGGAGAACAGTTTTAAGAATGACTTTACTGGATTGAGTCCTAGGGGCCAGTGTTCAAGAGAGATTTTTTTCTCAATCATAATTACTTTGGGTCATAGTAAAGATTAAAATGAAACATAGCATGTAATGCACAATAATTGGTGCATAGTAACTTCTATATTTTGTTATTACAGTTGTTCCTGTGTTTGAGAGGTGAAACTTGGAACCTAACCCTGGAAAATAAAAGGATGAAGTTGTAACTCCCTAAAGATGTGGTTCTCAATCTGGCTACTTACTGGAATCACCTGGGGAAACTTTTTCAAACTTCCAAGACCAAACAAATTACATCAAAACCCTTAGGAGTGGGAATCAGGCATCAGTATTTTTAAAGTTGCCCAGTTGATTCCAATATTTAGCTAAGCATTTATATATATATGTGTGTGTGTGTGTGTGTGTGTGTGTGTGTGTATATATATTTATATTTATTAATCTATATTTACATTTATATATTTAATGATTTTGGCTTCCATTAATTTTGCATGTCTATGTTTTTCTCGACTGTATATTTTACTTAGATATATTGTTTGGAATGATTCACTGGTTCTCAATGATGGCTACACATTAGAATCACCTGTGGGGTTTTAAAAAATTCCACTTCCCCATCCCAGACCAATAAAATCAGTTTGGGGGCTGAGGCCTGCATAGTCCTTTTGTTTTGTTTTGTTTTTACATTGTTTTAAAGCTCCTCTGGTATATAACCCATGTTGAAGACCATTAATTTACCTGAAAGGAAATTTGTGCTTGTGAGACTAAGACACTGCAGAGTTTTAATTGCTATAGATATAACCTAATTCTTTAGTTGGAATCTAAATATGTGAGCTTTTCTGGGTCAAACTATCCTGTAGTAATCACCTCTTATGGTTTATTAAGTGCCATTATATACATTTGATATTTATAATAAATTCACATGGCAGGCATAATTTTCCCCATTTTATAGGTGAGGCAACTGGTACAGAGAGTTGAAGTACGTTCCCTAAGGTTACCCTATTGGCAGAGCTGAATTTGTACCCAGGTTTCCTATTGCACAGTGTTGTTCTATAATATGCCATGCACACAACCTTGAAAAAAATATTTTCCCTCCAGTATGAGTACATACTCTCTTTCAGTCTTTTAACCAGAATAAATAATCACCCAATTTGAGTAGAATCTTTTTTGATCCAACCCTCTTTTTCTATATCTATTCAGTTTCAACTCAGGTTTGCCATTAACTTTCTATGTGTTTCAAGGAGGAAGGATTGCTAACTATGTCTGCTTGTAGATCAAGTGAGATAATTACTGAGAATTCAGGCCACTCCTTTCATTCTTTCTTTAAAAAAAGAAAACTTCAGTTTTTTGGAGCAATTTAGATTTACAGAAAAATTGGGATGTTTTCCCATATACACCCTCATCCACCCTCCCCCTGCCCTGTTCAGTTTCTCCTGTTATTGACATCTTGCATTAGTGTGATACATTTCTTACAATTGATGACCCAATATTGAAACATTATTATGATTAAGTTCATCATTTACATTAGGGTTCACTCTTGGTTTTGTACGTTTTATGGGTTTGGACAAATGTATCCATCAGTATGGTATCATATAGAATATTTTTATAGCCCTAAAATGCCTGCATGCTTTGCCCATTCATATCTCCTCCCACCCCCCAACTCCTGGAATCATAGATCTTTTTTCTGCCTCCAGAGTTTTGCCTTTTCCAGAATGCCACGGCGTTGGAATCATACAGTACGTAGCCTTTTCATATTTGCTTATTTCATTTAGCAATATACATTGAAGATTTCTCCATGTCTTTTCATGGCTTGATAGCTCATTTTTTAAATCACTGAATAGTATTCTAATGACTGAATGTAACACAGTTTCGTTATCCATTCACTTATTAAAGCATATCTTGGTTGCTTCCAAGTTTTGGCAATTATGAATAAAGTTGCAATAAATGTGTGCACGTTTTATGTGGGCATAAATTTTCAACTGATTGGGGCACATACCAAGGAGCACAGCTGCTGTATTTTATGGTAAGATTATGTTTAGTTTTGTATGAAACCACCAAAATGTCTTCCAAAGTGACTGTACTGTTTTGCATTCCTATAAGCAATGAATGAGAGTTCCCTTTGCTCTACATCCTCACCAGCATCTGTTGTCAGTGTTTAGGATTTTGGCTATTCTAATAGGTGTATAGTGGTATCTCATTGTTTTAATTTCCATTTCCTTCATGACTTATGATGTGGAGCATCTTTTCATATGATTATGTGCCATCTTCATATCTTCTTTTTTTTAAATTTATTTTTGGCTGTGTTGGGTCCTCATTGCTGTGCCCAGGCTTACTCTACTTGTGGTGAGAGGGGGCTACTCTTTGTTGTGGTGTGCCAGCTTCTCATTGCAGTGGCTTCTCTCATTGTGGAGCACAGGTTCTAGGCACACGGACTTCAGTATTTGCAACACGTGGGCTCTAGAGCTCAAGCACAGGAGTTGTGGTGCATGGGCTTAGTTGCTCCGCGGCATGTTGGATCTTCCTGCACCAAGGCTCGAACCCATGTACCCTGCATTGAGAGGCGATTCTTAACCACTGCACCACCAGGGAAGTCCTGCATATCTTCTTTAGTGAGATGTCTATTCAGAACTTTGCCGATTTGTTTATTGGGTTGTCTGTTGTCTTATTGCTGAGTTTTAATTGTTCTTTATATATATGTATACCAGTCATTTTTCAGATATGTGTTTTTTAACATCTTTATTAGAGTATAATTGCAT
Source organism: Lagenorhynchus albirostris (assembly GCF_949774975.1). Taxonomy (NCBI): domain Eukaryota; kingdom Metazoa; phylum Chordata; class Mammalia; order Artiodactyla; family Delphinidae; genus Lagenorhynchus; species Lagenorhynchus albirostris. The sequence goes on from NC_083116.1 coordinate 78,719,239, forward strand.
TACAATGTTGTGTTAGTTTCTGTTGTATAACAAATTGAATCAGCTATGTGTATACATATATCCCCATATCCCTGCCCTCTTGCATCTCCCCGCCACCCTCCCTATCACACCCCTCTAGGTGGTCACAAAGCACTGAGCTGATCTGCCTGTGCTATGTGGCTGCTTCCCACTAGCTATCTATTTACATTTGGTAGTGTATATATGTCAGTGCTACTCTATCACTTAATTCCAGCTTACACTTCCCCCTCCCGTGTCCTCAAGTCCATTCTCTAGATCTACGTCTTTATTCCTGTCCTGTCCCTAGGTTCATCAGAACTATTTTTTTTGATTCCATATATATGTGTTAGCATATGGTGTTTGTTTTTCTCTTTCTGACTTACTTCACTGTGTATGACAGACTCTACGTTCATCCACCTCACCTCAAATAACTCAATTTCATTTCCTTTTATGGCTGAGTAATATTCCACTGTATATATGTGCCACATATTCTTTATCCATTCATCTGTCAATCGACACTTAGGTTGCTTCCATGTCCTGGCTACTGTAAATAGTGTTGCAATGAACACTGTGGTATATGACTCTTTGAATTATGGATTTCTCGGGGTATATGCCCAGTAGTGGGATTGCTGGGTCATATGGTAGTTATATTTTTTACTTTTAAGGAACCTCCATACTGTTCTCCATAGTGGCTGTATCAATTTACATTCCCATCAAGAGTGCAGGAAGGTTCCCTTTTCTCCACACCCACTCCAGCATTTATTGTTTGTACATTTTTTGATGATGGCTATTCTGACAGGTTTGCGGTGATACCTAATTGTAGTTTTGATATGCCTTTCTCAAATGATTAATGATGTTGAGCATCCTTTCATGTGTTAGTTGGCGATCTGTATATCTTCTTTGGAGAAATGTCTATTTAGGTCTTCTGCACATTTTTGGATTAGGTTGTTGTTGTTTTTTTTGTTACTGAGCTGCATGAGCTGCTAGTAAATTTTGGAGATTAATCCTTTGTCAATTGCTTCATCTGCAAATATTTTCTCCCATTCTGAGTGTTGTCTTTTCGTCTTGTTTATGGTTTCCTTTGCTGTGCAAAAGCTTTTAAGTTTCATTAGGTCCTACTTGTTTATTTTTGTTTTTATTTCCATTTCTCTAGGAGATGGGTTAAAAAGGATCTTGCTGTGATTTATGTAATAGTGTTCTGCCTATGTTTTCCTCTAAGAGTTTGATCATGTCTGGCCTTAAATTTATGTCTTTAATCCATTTTGAGTTTATTTTTGTGTATGGTGTTAGGGAGTGTTCTAATTTCATACTTTTTACTTGAGGCTGTCCAGTTTTCCAAGCACCACTTATTGAAGAGACTGTCTTTATTCCACTGCATATTCTTGCCTACTTTATCAAAGATAAGGTGACCATATGTGGGTGGCTTTATCTCTGGGATTTCTATCTTGTTCCATTGACCTATATTTCTGTTTTTCTGCCAGTAGTGTACTGTCTTGATTACTGTAGCTTTGTAGTGTAGTCTGAAGTCAGGGGGCCTGAATCCTCCTGCTACGTTTTTCTTTCTCAAGATGCTTTGGCTCTTCAGGGTCTTTTGTGTTTCCATACAAATTGTGCAATTTTTTGTTCCCACTCTTTGAAAAATGCCATTGGTTGTTTGATAGGGATTGCATTTAATCTGTAGATTGCTTTGGATTCTATAGTCATTTTCACAATGTTGATTCTTCCAATCCAAGAACATGGTATATCTCTCCATCTGTTTGTATCATCTTTAGTTTTTCATCAGTGACTTATACTTTTCTGCCTACAGGTCTTTTGTCTCCTAGGGTAGGTTTATTCCTAGGTATTTTATTATTTTTGTTGCAGTGGTAAATGGAAATGTTTCCTTAATTTCTCTTTCAGATTTTTCATCATGAGTGTATAGGAATGCCAGGGATTTCTGTGCATTAATTTTGTATCCTGCAACTTTACCAAATTCATTGATTAGCTCTAGAAGTTTTCCAGTAGCATCTTTAGGATTCTCTATGTATACTATCATGTCATCTGCAAACAGTGACAGCTTTACTTCTTCTTTTCCAATTTGAATTCCTTTTTTTTTTCTTCTCTGATTGCTGTAGTGAAAACTTCCAAAACGATGTTGAATAATAGTTGTGAGAGTGGGCAACCTTGTCTTGTTTCTGATCTTAGTGGATATAGTTTCTGTTTTTCACCATTGAGAATGATGTTGGCTGTGGGTTTGTCTTATGGGGCCTTTATTATGTTGAGGTAGGTTCCCTCTATGCCTACTTTCTGAAGAGTTTTTATCATAAATGGGTGTTGAATTTTGTCAAAAGCTTTTTCTGCATCTATTGTGATTATCATGTGGTTTTTCTCCTTCAGTTTGTTAATATGGTGTATTGCATTGATTGATTCATGTATATTGAAGAATCCTTGCATTCCTAGGATAAACCCCTCTTGATCATGGTGTGTGATTCTTTTAATGTGCTGTTGGATTGTGTTTGCTAGTATTTTGTTGAGGAGTTCTGCATCAATATTCATCAGTGTTATTAGACTGTAGTTTTCTTTCTTTGTGACATATTTGTCTGGTTTTGGTATCAGGGTGATGGTGGCTTCATAGAATGTGATTGGGAGTGCTCCTCCCTCTGCTATAGTTTGGAAGAGTTTGAGAATGACAGGTGTTAGCACTTCTATAAATGTTTGAAAGAATCCTCCTGTGAATCCATCTGATCCTGGGCTTTTCTTTGTTGGAAGATTTTTTTATCACAGTCTCAATGTTAGTGCTTGTGATTGGTCTGTTTATATGTTCTATTTCTTCCTGGTTCAGTCACAGAACGTTGTACTTTCCTCAGAATTTGTCCATTTCTTCCAGGTGGTCCACTTTATTGGCATATAGTTGCTTGTAGTAATCTCTCATGATCCTTCGTATTTCTGCGGTGTCACTTGTTACTTTTCCTTTTTCATTTGTAATTCTGTTCGTTTGAGTCTTCTGCCTTTTTTTCTTGATGAGTCTGGCTAATGGTTTATCAGTTTTGTTTATCTTTTCAAAGAACCAGCTTTTAGTTTTATTGATCTTTGCTACTGTTTCCTTAATTTCTTTTATTTTATTTCTTTCATGTATTTCTGATATGATCTTTATGATTTCCTTCCTTCTGCTAACTTTGGGGTTTTTTTTGTTATTTTTTCTCTAATTGCTTTAGGTGCAAGGTTAGGTTGTTTATTTGAGATGTTTCTTGTTTCTTGACGTAGGACTGTATTGCTATAAACTTCCGTCTTAGAACTGCTTTTGCTGCATCCAATAGGTTTTGGGTCATTGTGTTTTCATTGTCATATGTTTCTTGGTAATTTTTGATTTCCTCTTTGATTTCTTCAGTGATCTTTGGTTATTTGGTAGTGTATTGTTTAGCCTCTGTGTGTTTGTATTTCTTTCAGGTTTTTTTCTGTAATTGATATCTAGTCTGATAGCATTGTGGTCATGAAAGATACTTGATAAAATTTCGATTTTCTTAAATTTACCAAGGCTTGATTTGTGACCCAATATATGATCTATTCTGGAGAATGTTCCATGAGCACTTGAGAAGAAAGGGTATTCTGTTTTTTGGGGTATGGAATGCCCTATAACTATCAGTTAAGTCCATCTTGTTTTATGTGTAATTTACAGCTTGTGTTGCCTTATTTATGTTCATTTTGGATGATCTGTCCATTGGTGAAACTGGGGTGTTAAAGTCCCCTACTCTTATGTGCTGCTGTTGATTTCCCCTTTTATGGCTGTTAGCATTTGCATTATGTATTGAGGTGCTCTTATACTGTGTTCATAAATATTTACAATTGTTATATCTTGTTCTTGGATTGATCCCTTGATCATTATGTAGTGTCTTTCTTTGTCTCTTGGAAGAGTTTTTATTTTAAAGTCTATTTTGTCTGATATGAGAAATGCTATTCCAGGTTTATTTTGATTTCCATTTTCATGGAATATCTTTTTCCATACCCTCATGTCCAGTCTGTATGTGTCCCTAGGTCTGAAATGGGTCTCTTGTAGACAGCGTATATATGGGTCTTGTTTTTGTATCCATTCAGCCAGTCTCTGCCTTTTAGTAGGAGCATTTAATCCATTCACTTTTAAGGTAGTTATCGATATGTATGTTCCTATTACCATTTTCTTAATTGTTTTGGCTTTGTTGTTGTAGGTCTTTTCCTTCTCTTGTGTTTCCTGCCTAGAGCAGCTCCTTTAGCATTTGTTGTAAAAGTGGTTTTGTGGTGATGAATTATCTTAACTTTTGCTTGTTTGTAAAGATTTTAATTTCTCCATCAAATGTGAATGGGATCCTTGCTGGGTGGAGTCATCTTGGTTGTAGGATTTTCCCTTTTATCACCTTAAATATGTCCTGCCACTGCCTTCTGGCTTGCAGTGTTTCTGGTGAAAGATCAGCTGTTAACCTTATGGGAATTTCCTTGTATGTTATTTGTTGTTTTTCCCTTGCTGCTTTTAATATTTTTTCTTTGTATTTAATTTTTGATAGTTTGATTAATATGTGTCCTGGCATGTTTATCCTTGGATTTATCCTGTATGGGACTCTCTGTGCCTCCTGGACTTGATTGACTATTTCCTTTCCCATATTAGGGACGTTTTCAACTATAATCTCTTCAAATATTTTCTCAGTCCCTTTCTTTTTCTCTTCTTCTTCTGGGACCCCTATAATTCCACTGTTCGTGCATTTAATGTTGTCCCATAGGGGTCTGAGACTGTCCTCAATTCTTTTCATTCTTTTTTCCTTTTTCTGCTCTGAGGTAGTTTTTTCCACTATTATCTTCCATGTCACTTTTCCATTCTTCTGCCTCAGTTATACTGGTATTGATTCCTTCTAGAGAATTTTTAATGTCATTTATTGTGTTGTTCATCATTGTTTCTTTGCTCTTTTGTTCTTATAGGTCCTTGTTAAGCGTTTCTTGTATTTTCTCCATTCTATTTCCAATATTTTGGATCACCTTTACTATCCTTATTCTGAATTCTTTTTCAGGTAGACTGCCTATTTCCTCTTCATTTGTTTGGTCTGTTGGGTTTTTACCTTGCTTCTTCATCTTCTGTGTGTTTGTCTGTCTTCTCATTTTGCTTAACTTACTGTGTTTGGTGTCTCCTTTTTGCAGGCTGCAGGTCCGTAGTTCCCATAGTTTTTGGTGTCTGACCCCAGTGGTTAAGGTTGGTTCAGTGGGTTGTGTAGGCTTTCTGGTGAAGGGGACTGGTGCCTGTTTTCTGTTGCATAAGCCTGGATATTCTCTTTCTGGTGGGCAGGACTGCATTCAGTGGTTTGTTTTTGGGTATCTGCTACCTTATTATGATTTTATGAAGCCTCTCTGCTAATGGGTGGGGTTGTGTTCCTATGTTGCTAGTTGTTGGAATCTGGTGTCAAGCACTGAAGCTTGCTGGTTATTGAATGGAGCTGGGTCTTAGTGTTGAGATGGAGCTATCTGGGAGAGTTTTCGCCATTTGATGTTATGTGGAGCTGGGAGGTCTCTTGTCAATCAATGTTCTGAACTCAGCTCTCCCACGTCAGAGGCACAGGTCAGAAACCTGGTCAGAGCACCAAGATCCTTTCATCCACGCAGCTCAGAAGAAAAGGGAGAAGAAAGATAGAAAGAAAGAAAGAAAAATAAATAAATAAATAAAATAAAGTTATTAAAATAAAAAATAAACATTATTAAAAATTAAGAAAAAATAAAAAGTAATAAGAAAAGAAAGAAAGAAAGAAGAGAGCACCCAAACCGAAAAACAAATCTACCAATGATAATATATTCTGAATACTAAACTAAGATAAACATAAACCATAAACAAGTTAGATGCAGAAAGTAAACCCCAAGTCTACAGTTGCTCCCAAAATCCACTGCCTCAATTTTGGGATGATTAGTTGTCTATTCAGGTATTCCACAGATGCAGTGTACATCAAGTTGATTGTGGAGATTTAATCCACTGCTCCTGGGGCTGTTGGGAGAAATTTCCCTTTCTCTTCTTTTTTCCCACAGGTCCTGGGGTTCAGCTTTTGATTTGACCCCACCTCTGTGTGTAGGTCACCTGAGGGCATCTGTTCTTCATTCAGACTGGACAGGGGTAAAGTAGTAGCTGATTAGGTGGCTCTGGCTCACTCAGGCTGGGGGGAGGAAGGGTTATATAATGCGGGGTTATATAATGCGGGGCAGGCCTTTGGCAGCAGAGGCCGGTGTGACGTTGCAGCAGCCTGAGGCGTGCCATTTGTTCTCCCGGTGAAGTTTTCCTTGGATTACAGGACCCTGGCAGTGGCAGGCTGTGCGTGCTCCTGGGAGGAGCATGCTCCTGCTTGCACACAGGCTTCTTGGTGGCTGCAGCAGCAACCTTATCATTTCATGCCCGTCTTGGTGTCTGCGCTGATAGTCACGGATCACGTCCAACTCTGGAGCTCGTTTAGGCAGTGCTCTGAATCCCCTCTCCTCCTGCACCCCAAAACAATGGTCTCTTTCCTCTTAGGCAGTTCCAGACCTTTTCCTGGGCTCCCTCCCTGTTAGCTGTGGTGCACTAGCCCCTTTCAGGCTGTCTTCACACAGCCAAACCCAGTCCTCTCCCTGGGATCTGAACTTCAAAGCTGGAGCCTCAGCTCCCTTTTCCCACCCATTCCAGTGGGTAAGCAGACAAGCCTCTCAGGCTGCTGAGTGCTGGTTGGCACTGATACTCTGTGCGGGAATCTCTCCGCTTTGCCCTCTGCATCCTTACTGCTGCATTCTCTTCTATGGCTCCGAAGCTTCCCACCCCCCCCATCTTTGCCAGTGAAGGGGCTTCCTAGTGTGGGGAAAGATTTCCTCCTTCACAGCTCCATCCCTGTGGTGCAGGTTCTGTCCCTATCCTTTTGTCTCTGTTTTTTCTTTTGCCCTACCCTGGTACATGGGGAGTTTCTTGCCTTTTGGGAAGTCTGAGGTTTTCTGCCAGCGTTCAGTAAGTATTCTGTAGGAGTTGTTCCGCATGTAGATGTATTTCTGATGTATTTGTAGGGGGAAGGTGATCTCCAAGTCTTACTCCTTCACCATCTTTTATTTTTTTTATTTTTTTATTTTTTACATCTTTATTGGGGTATAATTGCTTTACAATGGTGTGTTAGTTTCTGCTTTATAACAAAGTGAATCAGTCATACATAAACATATGTTCCCATATGTCTTCCCTGTTGCGTCTCCCTCCCTCCCACCCTCCCCATCCCACCCCTCCAGGCTGTCACAAAGCACCGAGCCAATATCCCTGTGCCATGCGGCTGCTTCCCACTAGCTATCTACCTTACTGCGTTTGTTAGTGTGTATATGCCCATGACTCTCTCTCGCCCTGTCACAGCTCACCCTTCCCCTCCCCATAACCTCAAGTCCGTTCTCTAAGAGGTCTGCGTCTTTATTCCTGCTTTACCCCTAGGTTTTTCATGACATTTTTTTTCTTAAATTCCATATATATGTGTTAGCATACGGTATTTGTCTCTCTCTTTCTGACTTACTTCACTCTGTATGACAGACTCTAGGTCTATCCACCTCATTACAAATAGCTCAATTTCGTCTCTTTTTATGGCTGAGTAATATTCCATTGTATATATGTGCCACATCTTCTTTATCCATTCATCCGATGACGGGCACTTAGGTTGTTTCCATCTCCGGGCTATTGTAAATAGAGCTGCAATGAATATTTTGGTACATGTCTCTTTTTGAATTATGGTTTTCTCAGGGTATATGCCCAGTAGTGGGATTGCTGGGTCATATGGTAGTTCTATTTGTAGCTTTTTAAGGAACCTCCATACTGTTCTCCACAGTGGCTGTATCAATTTACATTCCCACCAACAGTGTAAGAGGGTTCCCTTTTCTCCACACCCTCTCCAGCATTTATTGTTTCTAGATTTTTTGATGATGGCCATTCTGACTGGTGTGAGATGATATCTCATTGTGATTTTGATTTGCATTTCTCTAATGATTAACGATGTTGAGCATTCTTTCACGTGTTTGTTGGCAGTCTGTATATCTTCTTTGCAGAAATGTCTGTTTAGGTCTTCTGCCCATTTTTGGATTGGGTTGTTTGTTTTCTTGTTATTGAGCTGCATGAGCTGCTTGTAAATTTTGGAGATTAATCCTTTGTCGGTTGCTTCATTTGGAAATATTTTCTCCCATAACTGAGGGTTGTCTTTTGGTCTTGTTTATGGTTTCCTTTGCTGTGCAAAAGCTTTGAAGTTTCATTAGGTCCCATTTGTTTATTTTTGTTTTTATTCCCATTACTCTAGGAGGTGGGTCAGAAAGGATCTTGCTGTGATTTATGTCATAGAGTGTTCTGCCTATGTTTTCCTCTAAGAGTTTGATAGTTTCTGGCCTTACATTTAGGTCTTTAATCCATTTTGAGCTTATTTTTGTGTATGGTGTTAGGGAGTGATCTAATCTCATACTTTTACATGTACCTGTCCAGTTTTCCCAGCACCACTTATTGAAAAGGCTGTCCTTTCTCCATTGTACATTACTGCCACCTTTATCAAAGATAAGGTGTCCATATGTGCATGGCTTTATCTCTGGGCTTTCTATCCTGTTCCATTGATCTATCTTTCTGTTTTTGTGCCAGTACCATACCGTCTTGATGACTGTAGCTTTGTAGTATAGAGTGAAGTCAGGGAGCCTGATTCCTCCAGCTCCATTTTTCGTTCTCAAGATTGCTTTGGCTATTCGGGGTCTTTTGTGTTTCCATACAAATTGTGAAATTTTTGTTCTAGTTCTGTGAAAAATGCCAGTGGTAGTTTGATAGGGATTGCATTGAATCTATAGATTGCTTTGGGTAGTAGAGTCATTTTCACAATGTTGATTCTTCCAATCCAAGAACATGGTATATCTCTCCATCTATTTGTATCATCTTTAATTTCTTTCATCAGTGTCTTATAATTTTCTGCATACAGATCTTTTGTCTCCTTAGGTAGGTTTATTCCTAGATATTTTATTCTTTTTGTTGCAGTGGTAAATGGGAGTGTTTTGATTTCACTTTCAGATTTTTCATCATTAGTATATAGGAATGCCAGAGATTTCTGTGCATTAATTTTGTATCCTGCCACTTTACCAAATTCATTGATTAGCTCTAGTAGTTTTCTGGTAGCATCTTTAGGGTTCTCTATGTATAGGATCATGTCATCTGCAAACAGTGACAGCTTTACTTCTTCTTTTCCGATTTGGATTCCTTTTATTTCCTTTTCTTCTCTGATTGCTGTGGCTAAAACTTCCAAAACTATGTTGAATAAGAGTAGTGACAGTGGGCAACCATTTCTTTTTCCTGATCTTAGTGGAAATGCTTTCAGTTTTTCACCATTGAGGATGATGTTTGCTGTGGGCTTGTCATATATGGCCTTTATTATGTTGAGGAAAGTTCCCTCTATGCCTACTTTCTGCAGGGTTTTTATCATAAATGGGTGTTGAATTTTGTCAAAAGCTTTCTCTGCATCTATTGAGATGATCATATGGTTTTTCTCCTTCAGTTTGTTAATATGGTTTATCACATTGATAGATTTGCGTATATTGAAGAATCCTTGCATTCCTGGAATAAACCCCACTTGATCATGGTGTATGATCCTTTTAAGGTGCTGTTGGATTCTGTTTGCTAGTATTTTGTTGAGGATTTTTGCATCTATGTTCATCAGTGATATTGGCCTGTAGTTTTCTTTCTTTGTGACATCCCTGTCTGGTTTTGGTATCAAGGTGATGGTGGCCTCGTAGAAGGAGTTACAGAGTGGTCCTCCCTCTGCTATATTTTGGAAGAGTTTGAGAAGGATAGGTGTTAGCTCTTCTCTAAATGTTTGATAGAATTCGCCTGTGAAGCCATCTGGTCCTGGGCTTTTCTTTGTTGGAAGATTTTTAATCACAGTTTCAATTTCAGTGCTTGTTATTGGTCTGTTCATATTTTCTATTTCTTCCTGATTCAGTCTTGGCAGGTTGTGCATTTCTAAGAATTTGTCCATTTCTTCCAGATTGTCCATTTTATTGGCATAGAGTTGCTTGTAGTAATCTCTCATGATCTCTTTTATCTCTGCAGTGTCAGTTGTTACCTCTCCTTTTTCATTTCTAATTCTATTGATTTGAGTCTTCTCCCTTTTTTTCTTGATGAGTCTGGCTAGTGGTTTATCTATTTTGTTTATCTTCTCAAAGAACCAGCTTTTAGTTTTATTGATCTTTGCTATTGTTTCCTTCATTTCTTTTTCATTTATTTCTGATCTGATTTTTATGATTTCTTTCCTTCTGCTAGCTTTGGGGTTTTTTTGTTCTTCTTTCTCTAATTGCTTGAGGTGCAAGGTTAGGTTGTTTATTCGAGATGTTTCCTGCTTCTTAAGGTGGGCTTGTATTGCTATAAACTTCCCCCTTAGAACTGCTTTTGCTGCATCCCACAGGTTTTGGGTCGTTGTATCTCCATTGTCATTTGTTTCTAGGTATTTTTTGATTTCCTCTTTGATTTCTTCAGTGATCTCTTCATTATTAAGTAGTGTATTGTTTAGCCTCCATGTGTTTGTATTTTTTACAGATCTTTTCCTGTAATTGATATCTAGTCTCATGGCGTTGTGGTCAGAAAAGATACTTGATACAATTTCAATTTTCTTAAATTTACCAAGGCTTGATTTGTGACCTAAGATATGATCTATCCTGGAGAATGTTCCATGAGCACTTGAGAAAAATGTGTATTCTGTTGTTTTTGGATGGAGTGTCCTATAAATATCAATTAAGTCCATCTTGTTTAATGTATCATTTAAAGCTTGTGTTTCCTTATTTATTTTCATTTTGGATGATCTGTCCATGGGTGAAAGTGGGGTGTTTAAGTCCCCTACTATGAATGTGTTACTGTCGATTTCCCCTTTTATGGCTGTTAGTATTTGCCTAATGTATTGAGGTGCTCCTATGTTGGGTGCATAAATATTTACAATTGTTATATCTTCTTCTTGGATCGATCCCTTGATCATTATGTAGTGTCCTTCTTTGTCTCTTTTAATAGTCCTTATTTTAAAGTCTATTTTGTCTGATATGAGAATTGCTACTCCAGCTTTCTTTTGGCTTCCATTTGCATGGAATATCTTTTTCCATCCCCTTACTTTCAGTCTGTATGTGTCTCTAGGTCTGAAGTGGGTCTCTTGTAGACAGCATATATAAGGATCTTGTTTTTGTATCCATTCAGCTAATCTGTGTCTTTTGGTGGGAGCATTTAGTCCATTTACATTTAAGGTAATTATCGATATGTATGTTCCTATTCCCATTTTCTAAATTGTTTTGGGTTCATTATTATAGGTCTTTTCCTTCTCTTGTGTTTCTTGCCTAGAGAAGATCCTTTAGCATTTGTTGTAAAGCTGGTTTGGTGGTGCTGAACTCTCTCAGCTTTTGCTTGTCTGTAAAGGTTTTAATTTCTCCATCAAATCTGAATGAGATCCTTGCTGGGTAGAGTAGTCTTGGCTGCAGGTTTTTCTCCTTCATCACTTTCAGTATGTCCTGCCACTCCCTTCTGGCTTGTAGGGTTTCTGCTGAGAGATCAGCTGTTAACCTTATGGGGATTTCCTTATGTGTTATTTGTTGTTTTTCCCTTGCTGCTTTTAATATGCTTTCTTTGTATTTAATTTTTGACAGTTTGATTAATATGTGTCGGTGTATTTCTCCTTGTATTTATCTTGTATGGGACTCTCTGTGCTTCCTGGACTTGATTAACTATTTCCTTTCCCATATTAGGGAAGTTTTCAACTATAATCTCTTCAAATATTTTCTCAGTCCCTTTCTTTTTCTCTTCTTCTTCTGGAACCCCTATAATTCGAATGTTGGTGCGTTTAATGTTGTCCCAGAGGTCTCTGAGACTGTCCTCAGTTCTTTTCATTCTTTTTTCTTTATTCTGCTCTGCAGTAGTTATTTCCACTATTTTATCTTCCAGGTCACTTATCCGTTCTTCTGCCTCAGTTATTCTGGTATTGATCCCATCTAGAGTACTTTTAATTTCATTTATTGTGTTGTTCATCGTTGCTTGTTTCATCTTTAGTTCTTCTAGGTCCTTGTTAACTGATTCTTGCATTTTGTCCAATCTATTGTCCATTCTATCTCCAAGATTTCGGATCAACCTTACTATCATTATTCTGAATTCTCTTTCAGGTAGACTGCCTATGTCCTATTCATTTGTTAGGTCTGGTGCATTTTTATCTTGCTCCTTTATCTGCTGTGTGTTTTTCTGTCTTCTCATTTTGCTTATCTTACTGTGTTTGGGGTCTCCTTTTTGCAGGCTGCAGGTTTGTAGTTCCTCCTGTTTTTGATGTCTGTCTCCAGTGGCTAAGGTTGGTTCAGTGGGTTGTGTAGGCTTCCTGGTGGAGGGGGCTAGTGCCTGTGTTGTGGCGGATGAGGCTGGATCTTGTCTCTCTAGTGGGCAGGTTCACGTCTGGTGGTGTGTTTGGGGGCGTCTGTGGCCTTATTATGATTTTAGGCAGCCTCTCTGCTAATGGGTGGGGTTGTGTTCCTGTTTTGCTAGTTGTTTGGCATAGGTTTTCCAGCACTGTGGCTTGCTGGTCGTTGAGTGAAGCTGGGTGCTGGTGTTAAGATGAAGGTCTCTGGGAGATTTTCGCCATTTGATATTATGTGGAGCTGGGAGGTCTCTTATTGATCAGTGTCCTGAAGTTGGCTGTCCTACCTCAGAGGCAGAGCCCTGCCTCCTGGCTGTAGCACCAAAAGCTTTTCATCCACAGGCTCAGGATAAAAGGGAGAAAAAGTAGAGGGAATTAGTAGAAGTATGAGGAAAGAAAGAAGGAAAGGAGGGTAGGAAGGAAGGAAGAAATAAAGAAAGAAGCAAAGAAGGCAAGAAGGCAAGAAGGAAAGAAAGGAGGGAAGGAGGGAGGGAGGAAGGAAGGAAGGAGGGAAAGAAGGAAAAAAGACAGAAAGAAAGAAGATACAGTAAAAATAAAATAAAGTATAATAAAGTTATTGAATTAAAAACTTCTTATTTAGAAAAAAAAAAGGGACGGAAAGAACCTTAGGACAAATGTTGGAAGCAAAGCTATACAGACAAAATCTTACACAGAAGCATACACATACACCCTCACTAAAAGAGGTAAATGGGGAAAAATCCTAAATCTTGCTGTCAGAGACCACCTCCTCAATTTGGGATGATTCGTTGTCTAAAGGAGGGAAGGAAGGACGGAAAGAAAGAAAGAAAGAACGAAGGTAAAGTATAATAAGGTTATTAAAATTAATTATTAAGAAAAAAAATTAAAAAAAAAAAAACATGGACGGATAGAACCCTAGGACAAATGGTGGAAGCAAGACTATACAGACAAGATCTCACACAGAAGCATACACATACACATTCACAAAAAGAGGAAAGGGGAAAAATCATAGATCTTGCTCCTAAAGTCCACTTCCTTAATTTGGGATGATTGGTTGTCTATTCAGGTATTCCACAGATGCAGGGTACATCAAGTTGATTGTGGAGCTTTAATCCGCTGCTTCTGAGGCTGCTGGGAGAGATTTCCCTTTCTCTTCTTTGTTCTCACAGCTCCCAGGGCTAAGCTTTGGATTTGGCCCTGCCACTGCGTGTAGATCGCTGGAGGGCGTCTGTTTTTTGCTCAGACAGGATGGGGTTAAAAGAGCCGCTGATTGGGGGCTCTGGCGCACTCAGGCCGGCGGGGACGGAGGGGCACAGAGTGCGGGGCGGGCCTGCGGTGGCAAAGGCCGGCGTGACTTTGCACCAGCCTGAGGCGCGCTGTGCACTCTCCCGGGGAAGTTGTCCCTGGATCCCGGGAACCCGGCAGTGGCGGGCTGCACAGGCTCCGCGGAAGAGGGGTGTGGAGAGTGACCTGTGCTCACACACAGGCCCCTCGGTGGCGGCAGCAGCAGCCTTAACGTCTCCCGCCCGCCTCTGGGGTCCGCGCTTTTAGCCGCGGCTTGCGCCCGTCTCTGAATTCCGCGCTTTCAGCCGCGGCTCGCGCCCGTCTCTGGGGTCCGCGCTTTCAGCCGCGGCTCGCGCCCGTCTCTGGGGTTCGCGCTTTTAGCCGCGGCTCGCGCCCGTCTCTGGAGTTCCTTTAAGCAGCGTTCTTAAACCCCTCTCCTCACGCCCCAGGAAACAAAGAGGGAAGGAAAAGTCTCCTGCCTCTTCTGCAGGTGCAGGCTTTTCCCCGGACTCCCTCCCGGCTAGCTGTGGTGCACTAACCCCTTCAGGCTATGTTCAAGCCGCCAACCCCAGTCCTCTCCCTGCCCTCCGGCCTCAGCTTGCAGCCCCGCCCGCCCCGGCGGGTGAGCAGACAAGCCTCTCGGGCTGGTGAGTGCCGGTCGGCACCGATCCTCTGTGCGGGAATCTCCTCGCTTTGCCCTCCGCACCCGTTGCTGTGCACTACTCCGCAGCTTCGAAGCTCCCCCCTCCGCCTCCCGCAGTCTCCGCCCGCGAAGGGGCTTCCTAGAGTGTGGAAACTTTTCCTCCTTCACCGCTCCCTCCCACTGGTGCAGGTGCCGTCCCTATTCTTTTGTCTCTGTTTTTTCTTTTGCCCTACCCAGGTACGTGGGGAGTTTCTTGCCTTTTGGGAGGTCTGAGGTCTTCTGCCAGCCTTCAGTAGGTGTTCTGTAGGAGTTGTTCCACGTGTAGATGTATTTCTTGTGTATCTGTGGGGAGGAAGGTGATCTCCGCGTCTTACTCTTCCGCCATCTTCCGCCTTCTCCCTCCTTCACCATCTTGAAGGTCTACCTTCCTTACTGATCTTAATCATTTCTAGTTTTTGACTTAAAGTGAGAGACATGCTTCTCTTCCTTTTACTTGAACAGTAGAAGCCATTGTAGTGTTGTTAATTGGCCTATTTTCAATACTGTGGTGTCTCAGGGAATAGGGAGGCCCCAAGGAGAGGGAGAGAGAAGGGGAATGGCTGTTGGTGGAGTAGTGAGAACACAGACAACATTTATTGATTGAGTTCCCTGTCTTGTATGCACATGGTTAATGTCATCCCCAAACAATTATAATAGAAGCATCAAAGATCACTGATCACCATAACAAATATAATAATAAGGAAAGGTTTGAAACATTGTGAGAATTAGTAAAATTTGGCACAGAGACATGAAATGAGCAAATCCTTTTGGAAAATGGCACAGATAGAATTGTTAGACACAGGTTTGCCACAAACCTTCAATTTGTATAAAACTAAATATCTGCAGAGAGCAATGAAACACATTAAAACAAGGTATGCCTGGACCTATTAATTTATCCCCCTTTTCTTCTATTTCCCTTCCTTATTATATGCAAGCATTCTAATGTGACTAATGTTATATTTGAATATGTCTTTTTTTAAAACATCTTTTTCGGAGTATAATTGCTTTAAAATGGTGTGTTATTTTCTGCTTTATAACAAAGTGAATGAGTTATACACACACATATGTTCCCATATCTTTTACCTCTTGCATCTCCCTCCTTCCCACCCTCCCTATGCTACCCCTCTAGGTGGTCACAAAGCACCGAGCTGATCTCCCTGTGCTATCCGGCTGCTTCCCAGTAGCTATCTATTTTGCGTTTGGTAGTGTATATATGTCCATGCCACTCTCTCACATTGTCCCAGCTTACCATTCCCCCTCCCTGTATCCTCAGGTCCATTCTCTAGTAGGTCTGTGTCTTTATTCCCGTCTTGCCCCTAGGTTCTTCATGACCTTATTTTTTCTTAATTCCATATATGTGTGTTAGCATACGGTATTTATTTTTCTCTTTCTGACTTACTTCCCTCTATATGACAGACTCTAGTTCCATCCACCTCACTACAAATAATTCAATTTCATTTCTTTTTACAGTTGAGTAATATTCCATTGTATATATGTGCCATATTTTCTTCATCCATTTATCTGTTGATGGACAATTAGATTGCTTCCATGTCCTGGCTATTGTAAATAGAGCTTCAATGAACATTTTGGTACATGACTCTTTTTGAATTATGGTTTTCTCAGGGTATATGCCAAGTAGTGGGATTGCTCGGTCATATAGTAGTTCTATTTTTAGTTTTTAAGGAACCTCCATACTGTTCTCCATAGTGGCTGTATCAATTTACATTCCCACCAACAGTGCAGGAGGGTGCCCTTTTCTCCCCACCCTCTCCAATGTTTATTGTTTGTAGATTTTTTGATGATGGCCATTCTGACTGGTGTGAGATGATATCTCATTGTAGTTTTGATTTGCATTTCTCTAATGATTAATGATGTTGATCATTCTTTCATGTGTTTGTTGGCAGTCTGTATATCTTCTTTGGAGAAATGTCTATTTAGGTCTTCTGCCCATTTTTGGATTGGATTGTTTGTTTTTTTGTTATTGAGCTTCATGAGCTGCTTGTAAATTTTGGAGATTAATCCTTTGTCAGTTGCTTCATTTGCAAATATTATCTCCCATTCTGAGGGTTGTCTTTTGGTGTTGTTTATGGTTTCCTTTGCTGTGCAAAAGCTTTTAAGATTCATTAGGTCCCATTTGTTTATTTTTGTTTTTATTTCCATTTCTCTAGGAGGTGGGTGTAAAAGGATCTTACTGTGATTTATGTCATAGAGTGTTCTGCCTATGTTTTCCTCTAAGACTTTGATACTGTCTGGCCTTACATTTAGGCCTTTAATCCATTTTGAGTTTATTTTTGTGTATGTTGTTAAGGAGTGTTCTAATTTCATTCTTTTACATGTAGCTGTCCTGTTTTCCCAGCACCACTTATTTAAGAGGCTGTCTTTTCTCCAGTGTATATTCTTGCCTCCTTTATCAAAGATAAGGTGACCATAAATGCGTGGGTTTATTGCTGGGTATTCTATCCTGTTCCATTGATCTATATTATTATTTTTGTGCCAGAACCATACTGGCTTGATTGCTGTAGCTTTGTAGTATAGTCTTAAGTCAGGGAGTCTGATTCCTCCAGCTCCATGTTTCTTTCTCAAGATTGATTTGGCTATTCAGGTTATTTTGTTTTTCCATACAAATTGTGAACATTTTTGTTCTAGTTCTGTGAAAAATGCCAGTGTTAGTTTGATAGAAAGCTACAGGCCAATATCACTGATGAACATAGATGCAGAAATCCTCAACAAGATACTAGCAAACAGAATCCAACAGCACATTAAAAGGATCATACAACATGATCAAGTGGGATTTATCCCAGGAATGCAAGCATTCTTCAATATACGCAAATCAATCAATGTGATACACCATATTAACAAATTGAAGGAGAAAAACCACATGATCATCTCAATAGTTGCAGAGAAATCTTTCAACAAAATTCAACAAACATTTATGTTAAAATACCCTCCAGAAAGTAGGCATAGAGGGAACTTTCCTCAACATAATAAAGGCCATATATGACAAACCCACAGCCAACATCATCCTCAATGGTGAAAAACTGAAACCATTTCCACTAAGATCAGGAAAAAGAAATGGTTGCCCACTGTCACTACTCTTATTCAACATAGTTTTGGAAGTTTTTGGCACAGCAATGAGAGAAGAAAAAGAAATAAAAGCAATCCAAATTGGGAAAGGAGTAAAACTATCACTGTTTGAAGATGACATTATACTATATATACAGAATCCTAAAGTTGCTACCAGAAATCTACTAGAGCTAATTAATGAATTTGGTATAATAGCAGGATACAAAATTAAGGCATAGAAATTTCTTGCATTCCTATACACTAATGATGAAAAATCTGAAAGTGAAATTAAGAAAACACTCCCATTTACCATTGCAACTAAAAGAATAACGTATCTAGGAATAAACCTACCTAAGGAGACAAAAGATCTGTGTGCAGAAAATTATGAGACACTGATGAAAGAAATTAAAGATGGTACAAATAGATGGAGAGATACACCATGTTCTTGGATTGGCAGAATCAACATTGTAAAAATGACTATACTACACAAAGCAATCTACAGATTCAATGAATATGTCCTTTAAAACATGATGGCTGTTTCATATGCATGAATTTTTAATTTATGTAACTAGTGATATCTGCAGTATATCATTCTGTTTCTTACTTTTTCACTAAATTATGCATTTCTTGGATCTATTCATGTTGCTATGTGTACCTCCAATGCATTGGTTCTAATACTTGCTTAATGCTCCACCACATCTGACCTATCTATTCTGCCAGTGATGGAAATGTTCATTCTTGTATATATCCTCTTTAGAACCTGTATGAAAATTTCTTTGGGCTCATTTTCAAGAATAGAATTCCTCTGTCATAGAGTGTACTTTTTTATGTGTATTTTGCTTATGTAGTACCAGATTGCCCTCCTAAATAGTCTCAATCTCTCTATACCCCCTCGCCCCCTGCCAGTTGTAGTAGATGAGGGTTCTTTTATCCCCATACCCCTATCAACACTTGGCATTTTCTAGCCTTCCAGTTTTTGCCAGTCTTACAGCCTTAAAGCAATATCTTTTGGTTTTAATTTTCGTTTATATGATTCCAATGTTTTGAGTGTCTCTTCATGGTTGTATGCTTATTGGATTTCCTATTCTGTAACTTGCCTTTTTATGTTTTGCCTCTTTTTCTATTACAGCCTCTGTCTTTTTCTCTTTGAATTACAGTAGTCCTTTATATTGTCTAGATAATAATCTCTTGTTTGGTTTTTCATTTTATTTTATTTTTTTATACACCAGGTCCTTATTAGTCATCAATATTATACACATCAGTGTATACGTGTCAGTCCAAATAGACCAATTCATCACAACACCACTCCCACCCCTCTGCTGCTTTCCCCCCTTGGTGTCCATACATTTGTTCTCTACATCTGTGTCTCAATTTCTGCCCTGCAAACCGGTTCATCTGTACCTGTTTTATAGGTTCCACATATATGCGTTAATATATGATATTTGTTTTTCCCTTTCTGACTTACTTCACTCTGAATGACAGTCACTAGATCCATCCATGTCTCAACAAATGACCGTATTTCATTCCTTTATATGGCTGAGTAATATTCCATTGTATATACATACCACATCTTCTTTATCCATTCCTCTGTCGATAGGCATTTAGGTTGCTTCCATGATCTGGCTACTGTAAATAGTGCTGCAATGAACATTGGGGTGCATGTGTCTTTTTGAATTATAGTTTTATCTGGGTATATGCCCAGTAGTGGGATTGCTGGGTCATATGGTAATTCTATTTTTAGTTTTTTAAGGAACCTCCATACTGTTCTGCATAGTGGCTGTATCAATTTACATTCCCCCCAACAGTGCAAGAGGGTTCCCTTTTCTCCACACTCTCTCCAGCATTTATTGTTTGTAGATTTTCTGATTATGCCCATTCTAACTGTTGTGAGGTGATACCTCATTGTAGTTTCGATTTGCATTTCTATAATAATTAGTGATGTTGAGCAGCTTTCCATGTGCTTCTTGGCCACCTGTATGTCTTCTTTGGTGAAATGTCTATTTAGGTCTTCTGCCCATTTTTGGACTGGGTTGTTTGTTTTCTAAATATCGAGCTGCATGAGCTGTTTATATATTTTGGAGACTAATCCTTTGTTGATTCATTTGCAAATATTTTCTCCCATTCTGAGGGTTGTATTTTAATCTTGTTTATGGTTTCCTTTGCTGTGCAAAAACTTTGAAGTTTCATTAGGTCCCATTTGTTTATTTTTGTTTTTATTTCCATTACTCTAGGAGGTGGATCAAAAAAGATACTGCAGTGATTTTTGCCAGAGTGTTCTGCCTATGTTTTCCTGTAAGAGTTTTATATTGTCCGGTCTTACATTTAGGTCTCAAATGCATTTTGAGTTTATTTTTGTGTATGGTGTTAGGGAGTGTTCTAATTTCATTCTTTTACATGTAGCTGTCCAGTTTTCCCAGCAACACTTATTGAAGAGACTGTCTTTTCACCATTGTATATCTTTGCCTCCTTTGTCATAGATTAGTTGACCATAGGTACATGGGTTTATCTCTGGGTTTCTGTCTTGTTCCATTGATCTATGTTTCTGGTTTTATGCCAGTACCATATTGTCTTGATTACTGTAGCTTTGTGGTATAGTCTGAAGTCACTGAGTCTGATTCCTCCAGCTCCGTTTTTTTCCCTCAAGACAGCTTTGGCTATTCGGGGTCTTTTTTGTCTCCATCCAAATTTTAAGATTTTTTTGTTCTAGTTCCTTAAAATATGCCACTGGTAATTTGATAGGGATTGAATTAATTCTGTAGATTGCTTTGGGTAGTATAGTCATTTTCACAGTATTGATTCTTCCAATCCAAGAACATGGTATATCTCTCCATCTGTTGGTTTCATCTTTAATTTCTTTCATAAGTGTCATAGTTTTCTGCGTACTGGTCTTTGTCTCCCTAGGTAGGTTTATTCCTAGGTATTTTATTCTTTTTGTTGCAGTGGTAAATGGGAGTGTTTCCTTAATTTCTCTTTCAGATTTGTCATCATTAGTGTATAGCAATGCCAGAGATTTCTGTGCATTAATTTTGTATCCTGCAACTTTACCAAATTCATTGATTAACAATAGTAGTTTTCTGGTGGCAACTTTAGGATTCTCTCTGTATAATATCATGTCATCTGCAAACAGTGACAGTTTTACTACTTCTTTTCCAATTTGTATTCCTTTTATTTCTTTTTCTTCTCTGATTGCTTGGCTAGGACTTCCAAAATCATGTTCAATATTAGTGCTGAGAGTGGACATCCTTGTCTTCCTGATCTTAGAGGAAATGCTTTCAGTTTTTCACCATTGAGAATGATGTTTGCTGTGGGTTTGTCATATATGGCCTTTATTATATTGAGGTAAGTTCCCTCTATGCACACTTTCTGGAGTGTTTTTATCATAAATGGGTGTTGAATTTTGTCAAAAGCTTTTTGCTTGTATTGAGATGATCATATGGGTTTTATTCTTCAATTTGTTAATATGGTTTATCACATTGATTGATTTACGTATATTGAAGAATCCTTGTATCCCTGGGATAAATCCTATGTGATCATGGTATATAATCCTTTTAATGTATTGTGGGATTCTGTTTGGTAGTATTTTGTTGAGGATATTTGTGTCTATATTCATCAATGATATTGTTATGTAATTTTCTTTTTATGTAGTATCTTTGTCTGGTATTGGTATCAGAATGATGGTGGCCTCGTAGAATGAGTTTGGGAGTGTTCCTGCCTCTGCTATTTTTTGGAAGAGTTTGAGAAGGATGGGTGTTAGCTCTTCTCTAAATGTTTGATATAATTCACCTGTGTAGCCATCTGTTGCTGGACTTTTGTTTGTTGGAAGGTTTTCAATCACAGTTTCAATTTCATTCTTTTTGATTGTTCTGTTCATATTTTCTATTTCTTCCTAGTTCAGTCTTGGAAGATTATATCTTTCTAAGAGTTTGTCAATTTCTTCCAGGTGTTCTATTTTATTGGCATAGAGTTTCTTGTAGTAGTCACTTAGGATGCTTTGTATTTCTGAGGTGTCTGTTGTAACTTCTCCTTTTTCATTTCTAATTTTATTGATTTGAGCTCTCTCCCTCTTTTTCTTGATGAGTCTGCCTAATGGTTTATCAATTTTCTTTATCTTCTCAAAGAACCAGCTTTTAGTTTTATTGATCATTGCTATTGTTTTCTTTGTTTCCATTTCATTTATTTCTGCTCTCATCTTTATGATTTCTTTCCTTCGGCTAACTTTGGGTTTTGTTCTTCTTTTTCTGGTTCCTTTAGGTGTAAGGGTAGATTTTTCTTTTTTCATGAGGTAGACTTGTATAGGTATAAACCTCCATCATAGAACTGCTTTTGCTGCATCCCATAGGTTTTGGATCATCATGTTTTCATTGTCATTTTTCTCTAGGTATTTTTGATTTCCTCTTTGATTTCTTCAGTGATCTCTTTGTTATTTAGTAACTTATTGTTTAGCCTCCATGTGTTTGTATTTTTTACATTTTTTTCTCTGTAATTCATTTCTAATCTCATAGTGTTGTGGTCAGAAAAGATGCTTGAGAGAGCTGGAACTACCGCAGCTCGGGGTCTCTTCCCTCTGCCATCACAGAACTGCCCCAGAGGCCGAGAGGAGGGCAGCCTCACTGAGGCTGCCGGCTCTGCAGGGTCCCCAGTGCCCGAAGCCATGACAGTCATGCGGACGACGGGCCGGATACACCAGAAATACCTCTACACGTGGAACAACACCTACAGAACACCTACTGAATGCTGGCAGAAGACCTCAGACCTCACAAAAGGCAAGAAACTCCCCACATAACTGGGTAGGGCAAAAGAAAAAATGAAAAAACAGAGACAAAAGAATAGGGACGGGACCTGCACCAGTGGGAGGGAGCTGTGAAGGAGGAAATGTTTCCACACACTAGGAAGCCCCTTTGCACGTGGAGACTGCGGTTGGTGCAGTGGGGGAGCTTCAGAGCCATGGAGCAGAGCGCAACAACAGGGGTACGGAAGGCAAAGTGGGGAGATTCCCACACAGAGGATCAGTGCCGACTGGCACTCACCAGCCTCAGAGGCTTGTCTGCTCACCCGCCGGGGCAGGCGAGGCTGCGAGCTGAGGCTTGGGGTTTGGTCAGAGTGCAGGGAGAGGACTGGTGTTAGCGGCGTGAACACAGCCTGAAGGGGTTAGTGCACCACGGCTAGCTGGGAGGGAGTCTGGGAAAAGGTCTGAAGCTGTTGAAGACGCAAGAGACTTTTTCTTCCCTATTTGTTTCCTGGTGCATGAGGAGAGGGGATTAAGAGCGCTACTTAAAGGAGCTCCAGAGATGGGCGCTTGCCAAGGCTAAAAGCACGGACCCCAGAGATGGGCATGAGACGCTAAGGCTGCTGCTGCCGCCACCAAGAAGCCTGCGTGTGAGCACAGGTCACTATTCACACCCCTCTTCTGGGGAGCCTGTGCAGCCCACCACTGCCAGGATCCGGGTATCCAGGGACAACTTCCCTGGGAGAATGCATGGCGAGCCTCAGGCTGGTGCAATGTCACACTGGCCTCTGCCACCGCAGGCCTTCTACGCACTCCATGCCTGTCCCTTCCCCAGGTCTGAGTGAGCCAGAGTCCCCGAATCAGCGGCTCCTTTAACCCCGTCCTGTTTGAGCGAAAAACAGACGCCCTCTGGCGACCTACACGAAGAGGCAGGACCAAATCCAAACACCTGGAAGCTGTGAGAACAAAGAAGAGAAAGAGAAATCTCTCCCAGCAGCCTCAGAAGCAGAATAAAGCTCCACAATCAACTTGATATACCCTGCATCTGTGGAATACATGAGCAAGATTTATGATTCTTTCCCCTTTTCCTCTTTTTGTAAGAGTGTATGTGTATTCTTCTGTATCAGATTTTCTCTGTATAGCTTTGCTTCCACCATTTGTCCTAAGGTTCTATTTGTCCGTTTTTTTAAAATTTATTTTCTTAATAATTATTTTTAATTTAATAACTTTATTATATTTTACTTTATGTTCTTTCTTTCTTTCTTTTTTCCTTCCCTCCCTCCTTCCTTCCATCCTTCCTTCCTCCCAGCTTCCCTCCCTCCATCCCTGCCTTCTTTCATTCTTTCCTTCTTTTCTTCTTCCTTCCTTCCTTCCTTCCTTTCCTCCTTTCTTTCTTTCGTTCTTTCTTCCTACTTCTAGTAATTCTTTCTCTCTACTTTTTCTCACTTCTAGTCTGAGCCATGTGGATGAAAGGCTCTTGGTGCTGCAGCCAAGAGTCAGTGCTGTGCCTCTGAGGTGGGAGAGCCAACTTCAGGACTCTGGTCAACAAGAGACCTCCCAGCTCCACATAATATCAAATGGCAAAAATATCCTAGAGATCTCGATTTCAACGCCAGCACCCATCTTCAATCAACGGCCAGCAACGTACAGTGCTGGACACCCTATGCCAAACAACTAGCAAAACAGGAACACAACCCCATCCATTAGCAGAGAGGCTGCCTAAAATAGTAATAAGTCCACAGACACCCGAAAACACACCACCAGACCTGGACCTGCCCACCAGAGAGACAAGATCCACCCTCATCCAGCATAACACAGGCACTAGTCCCCACCACCAGAAAGCTGACACAATCCACTGAACCAACCTTAGCCACTGGGGACAGACACCAAAATCAACGAGAACTAAGAACCTGCAGCCTGCAAAAAGGAGACACCAAACACAGTAAGATAAACAAACTGAGAAGACAGAAAAACACACCGCAGATGAAGGAGCAAGATAAAAACCAACCAGACCTAACAAATGAAGAGGTAATAGTCAGTCTACCTGAAAAAGAATTCAGAATAAGGATAGTAAAAGTGATCCAAAATCTTGGAAATAGAATAGAGAAAATGCAAGAAACATTTAACAAGGACCTAGAAGAACTAAAGATGAAACAAACAACGATGAACAACACAATAAATGAAATGAAAAATACTCTAGATGGGATCAATAGCAGAATAACTGAGGGAAAAGAACGGATAAGTGTCCTGGAAGATACAATAGTGGAAATAACTACTGCAGAGCAGAATAAAGAGAAAGGAATGAAGAGAACTGAGGACAGTCTCAGAGACCTCTGGGGCAACATTAAACGCAACAACATTCAAAGTATAGGGGTTCCAGAAGAAGAAGAGAAAAAGAAAGTGACTGAGAAAATATTTGAAGATATTATAGTTGAAAACTTCCCTAATATAGGAAAGAAAATAGTAAATGAAGTCCAGGATGCACAGAGAATCCCATACAGGATAAATCCAAGGAGAAATACACCAAGATACATATAAATCAACCTGTCAAAAATTAAATACAAATAAAGCATATTAAAAGCAGCAAGGGAAAAACAACAAATAACACACAAAGGAATCCACATAAGGTTAACAGCTGATCTTTCAGTAGAAACTCTGCAAGCCGGAAGGGAGTGGCAGAACATATTTAAAGTGATGAAGGAGAAAAACCTGCAACCAAGATTACTCTACCTGCAGGGATCTCATTCAGATTTGATGGAGAAATTAAAACCTTTACAGACAAGCAAAAGCAGAGAGAGTTCAGTATCACCAAACCAGCTTTACAACAAATGCTAAAGGAACTTCTCTAGGCAAGAAACACAAGAGAAGGAAAAGACCTACAATAACGAACCCAAAACAATGTACAAAATGGGAATAGGGACATACGTATCGATAATTACCTTAAATGTAAATAGATTAAATACTCCCTGCAAAAGACACAGATTGGCTGAATGGATACAAAAACAAGACCCGTGTATATGTTGTCTACAAGAGACCCACTTCAGACCTAGAGACACATACAGACTGAAAGTAAGGGGATGGAAAAAGATAGTCCATGCAAATGGAAACCAAAAGAAAGCTGTAGTAGCAATACTCATATCAGACAAAGTAGATTTTAAAATAAAGCCTATTAGAAGAGACAAAGAAGGACACTACATAATGATCAAGGGATCGATCCAAGAAGAAGATATAACAATTGTAAATATTTATGCACCCAACATAGGAGCACCTCAATACATAAGGCAAATACTAACAGCCATAAAAGGGGAAATCGACAGTAACACGTTCATAGTAGGGGACTTTAACACCTCACTTTCACCAATGGACAGATCATCCAAAATGAAAATAAATAAGGAAACAAAAACTTTAAATGATACATTAAACAAGATGGACTTAATTGATATTTATAGGACACTCCATCCAAAAACAACAGAATACACGTTTTTCTCAAGTGCTCATGGAACTTTCTCCAGGATAGATCATATCTTGTGTCACAAATCAATGCTTGGTATATTTAAGAAAATTGAAATTGTATCAAGTATCTTTTCTGACCACAGCGCTATGAGACTAGATATCAATTACAGGAAAAGATCTGTACAAAATACAAACACATGGAGCCTAAACAATACACTACTTAATAACGAAGTGATCATGGAACAAATCAAAGAGGAAATCAAAAAATACCTAGAAACAAATGACAATGGAGACACGATGACCCAAAACCTATGGGATGCAGCAAATACAGTTCTAAGAGGGTAGTTTATAGCAATACAAGACCACCTGAAGAAACAGGAAACATCTTGAATAAACAACCTAACCTTGCAGCCAAGCAGTTAGAGAGAGAAGAACAAAAATATCCCAAAGTTAGCAGATGGAAAAAAATCATAAAAATCGTATCAATAAAAAATGAAAAAGAAATGAAGGAAATGATAGCAAAGATCAATAAAACTAAAACGTGGTTCTTTGAGAAGATAAACAAAATAGATAAACCATTAGCCAGACTCATCAGGAAAAAAAGGGAGAAGTCTCAAATCAATAGAATTAGGAATGAAAAAGGAGAAGTAACAATTGACAATGCAGATATACAGAAGATCATGAGAGATTACTACAAGCAACTCTATGCCAATAAAATGGACAACCTGGAAGAAATGGACAACTTCTTACAAATGCACAACCTGCTAATACTGAATCAGGAAGAAATAGAAATATGAACAGACCAATCACAAGCACTGAAATTGAAACTGTGATTAAAAATCCTCCAACACACAAAAGCCCAGGACCAGATGGCTTCACAGGAGAATTCTGTCAAATATTTAGAGGAGAGCTAACACCTATCCTTTCAAACTCTTCCAAAATATAGCAGACGGAGGAACACTCCCAAATTAATTCTACGAGGCCTCCATCACCTTGATACATAAACCAGACAAGGATGTCACAAAGAAAGAAAACTACAGGACAATATCACTGGTGAACATAGATACAAAAATCCTCAACATAATACTAGCAAACAGAAACCAACAGCACATTAAAAGGATCATACACCATGATCAAGTGGGGTTTATTCCAGGAATAAAAGGTTTCTTCAATATACACAAATCAGTCCATGTGATAAACCATATTAACAAATTGAAGGAGAAAAACCATATGATCATCTCAATAGATGCAGAGAAAGCTTTTGACAAAATTCAACACCTCTTTGTGATAAAAACCCTGCAGAAAGTAGGCATAGAGGGAACTTGCCTCAACATAATAAAGGCCATATATGACAAACCCAAAGCCAACATCATCCTCAATGGTGAAAAACTGAAAGCATTTCCACTAAGATCAGGAACAAGACACGGTTGCCCATTCTCTCCACTCTTATTCACTATAGCTTTGGAAGTTTTAGCCACAGCAATCAGAGAAGAAAAGGAAATAAAAGGAATCCAAATCGGAAAATAAGAAATAAAGTTGTCACTGTTTGCAGAGGACATGATGGTATACATAGAGAATCCTAAAGATGCTACCAGAAAAGTACTAGAGCTAATCAATGAATCTGGTAATGTTGCAGGATACAAAACTAATGCACAGAAATCTCTGGCTTTCCTATACACTAATGATGAAAAATCTGAAAGTGAAATCAAGAAAACACTCCCATTTACCACTGCAACAAAAGGAATAAAATATCTAGGTATAAACGTACCTATGGACACAAAAGAGCTATATGCAGAACATTATAACACTGATGAAAGAAATTAAAGATCATCCAAATAGATGGAGAGATATACCATGTTCTTGGATTGGAAGAATCAACATTGTGAAAATGATTCTACTACCCAAAGCAATCTACAGATTCAATGCAATCCCTATCAAACTACCACTGGCATTTTTTACAGAACTAGAAGAAAAAGTTTTACAACTTGTATGGAAACACAAAAGACCCCGAATAGCCAAAGCAATCTTGAGAACGAAAAATGGAGCTGGAGGAATCAGGCTCCCTGACTTCAGACTATACTACAAAGCTACAGTAATCAAGACAGTATGGTACTGGCACAAAAACAGAAAGATAGATCAATGGAACAGGATAGAAAGCCCAGAGATAAACCGAGGCATATATGGTCCCCTTATCTTTGATAAAGGTGGCAGGAATGTACAGTGGAGAAAGGACAGCCTCTTCAATAAGTGGTGCTGGGAAAACTCGACAGCTACATGTAAAAGGATGAGATTAGATCACTCCCTAACACCATAAACAAAAATAAACTCAAAATGGATTAAAGACCTAAATGTAAGGCCAGGAACTATCAAACTCTTAGAGGAAAACATAGGCAGAACACTCTATGACATAAATCACAGCAAGATCCTTTTTGACCTGTCTCCTAGTGAAATGGAAATAAAAACAAGAATAAACAGATGGGACCTAGTGAATCTTAAAAGCTTTTGCACAGCAAAGGAAACCATAAACAAGAGCAAAAGACAGCCCTCAGTTATGGGAGAAAATATTTGCCAATGAAGCAACTGGCAAAGGATTAATCTCCAAAATTTACAAGCAGCTCATGCAGCTCAATATCAAAAAAAACAAACAACCCAATCCAAAAATGGGCAGAAGACCTAAATAGACATTTCTCCAAAGACGATATACAGACTGCCAACAAACACATGAAAGAATGCTCAACATCATTAATCATTAGAGAAATGCAAATCAAAACTACAATGAGATATCATCTCACACCAGTCAGAATGGCCATCATCAAAAAGTCTAGAAACAATAAATGCTGGACAGGTTGTGGAGAAAAGGGAACACTCTTGCACTGTTGGTGGGAATGTGAATTGTTACAGCCACTATGGAGAACAGTATGGAGGTTCCTTAAAAAACTACAAATAGAACTACCATATGACCCAGCAATCCCACTACTGGTCATATACCCTGAGAAAACCGTAATTCAGAAAGAGCCATGTACCACAATGTTCACTGCAGCTCCATTTACAATAGCCAGGACATGGAAGCAACCTATATGTCCATCAACATATGAATGGATAAAGAAGATGTGGCACATATATACAATAGAATAATGCTCAGCTATAAAAAGAAACGAAATTGAGCTATTTGTAATGAGGTGGATAGACCTAGAGTCTGTCATACAGAGTGAAGTAAGTCAGAAAGAGAAAGACAAATACCGTATGCTAACACATATATATGGAATTTAAGAAAAACAAATGTCATGAAGAACCTAGGGGTAAGACAAGAATAAAGACACAGACCTACTAGAGAACGGACTTGAGGAAATGGGGAGGGGGAAGGGTGAGCTGTGACAATGCACGAGAGAGGCATGGACTTATATACACTACCAAACGTAAGGTAGATAGCTTAAGGTATCTTAAGGTGGGAAGGTATCGTAAGGTGGGAAGCAGCCGCATAGCACAGGGAGATCAGCTTGGTGCCTTGTGACCACCTGGATTAGTGGGATAGGGAGGGTGGGAGGTAGGGACGCAAGAGGGAAGAGATATGGGAACATATGTATGTGTATAACTGATTCACTTTGTTATAAAGCAGAAACTAACACACCATTGTAAAGCAATTATACCCCAATAAAAATGTTAAAAAAAAAAGTGTTCTCTTAAACTGAAAAAAAAAAAAGAAAAGATACTTGATATGATTTCAATACTCTGAAATTTACTGTGGCTTGATTTATTTCCCATGATATGATCTATCCTGGAGAAAGTTCTTTGTACATTTGAGAAGAAAGTGTAATCTGCTGTTTTTGCATGTAATGTCCTATAAATATCAATTAAATGTATCTGGTCTATTGTGTCATTTAAAGCTTCTTTTCCGTTCTTTATTTTAATTTTCGATGATCTGTCTACTGGTGTAAGTGAGGTTTTATAGTCTCCCACTATTTATGTGTTATTGTCGATTTCCTCTTTTATAGCTTTTAGGAATTGCCTTATGTATTGATGTGCCCCTATGTTGTGTGCATATATATTTATAATTGTTATATGTTCTTCTTGGATTGATCCCTTGATCATTATGTAGTGTCCTTCCTTGTCTCTTGTAACATTCTTTATTTTAAAGTATATTTTATCTGATATGAGTATTGCTACTCCAGCTTTCTTTTGGTTTCAGTTTTCATGGAATATCTTTTTCCACTCCCTCACTTACAGTCTGTATGTGTCCCTAGATATGAAGTGGGTCTATTTTAGACAGCATATTGATGGGTCTTGTTTTTGTATCCATTCAGCAAGCCTGTGTCTTTTGGTTGGAGCATTTAATCCATTCATATTTAAGGTAATTATCAATATGTATGTTCCTATGACCATTTTCTTAATTGCTTTGTGTTTGTTTTTGTAGGTCCTTTTCTTCTCTTGTGTTTCCTACTTAGAGACGTTCCTGTAAGCATTTGTTGCAGAGCTGGTTTGCTGCTGCTGAATTCTCTTAACTTTTGTCTGTCTGTAATAAAGCTTTTGATTTCTCCATCAAATCAGAATGAGATCCTTGCTGGGTTGAGTAATATTGCTTGTAGGTTCTTCCCTTTCATCACTTTAAGTACATCATGCAACTCCCTTCTGACTTGTAGAGTTTCTGCTGAGACATCAGCTGTTAACCTTATGGGAGTTCCCTTATATGTTATTTGTTGTTTTTCCTTTGCTGCTTTCAATAATTATTCTTTGTCTTTAATTTTTGCCAATTTGATTAGTATGTGTCTCCTTGTGTTTCTCCTTGTGTTTGTCCTGTATGGGACTCTCTGCACTTCCTGGACTTGGGTGGCTATTTCCTTTCCCAAGTTAGGGAACTTTTTGACTATAATCTCTTCCAAATATTTTCTCCGGTCCTTTCTCTCTCTCTTCTCCTTCTGGCACCCCTATAATGTGAATGTTGTTGCATTTAATGTTTTCCCAGAGGTCTCTTAGGCTGTCTTCATTTCTTTACATTCTTTTTTCTTTATTCTGTTCCACAGCAGTGAATTCCACCATTCTGTCTTCCAGGTCACTTATCCGTTTTTCTGCCTCGGTTTTTCTGCTATTGATTCCTTCTAGTGTAGCTTTCATTTTAGTTATTGTATTGTTCATCTCTGTTTGTTTGTTCTTTAATTCTTCTAGGTCTTTGTTAAACATTTCTTTCATCTGATCATCTTCACCATCATTATTCTGAATTCTTTTTCTGGAAGGTTTCCTATCTTCACTTCATTTAGTTGTTTTTCTGGGGTTTTATCTTGTTCCTTCATCTGGTACGTAGCTATCTGTCTTTTCATGTTTTCTATCTTTCTGTGAGTGTGGTTTTTGTTCCACAGGCTGCAGGACTGTAGTTCTTCTTTCATCTGCTGTCTTCCCTCTGGTGGATGAGGCTATCTAAGAAGCTTGTGCAAGTTTCTAGATGGGAGGGACTGGTGGTGTGTAGAGCTGACTGTTGCTCTGGTGGGCAGAGCTCAGTAAAACTTTAATCCGGTTGACTGCTAATGTGTGAGACTGGGTTCCTTCCCTCTTGGTCCTTTGGCCTGAGGCAATCCAACACTGGAGCCTACCCTGGCTCTTTGGTGGGGCTAATGGCGGACTCTGGGAAGGCTCACACCAAGGAGTACTTCCCAGAACTTCTGCTGCCAGTGTCCTTGTTCCCATGGTGATACACAGCCATGCCCTGCCTCTGCAGGAGACCCTCCAACACTAGCACGTAGGTCTGTTTCAGTCTCCCCTGGGGTCACTGCTCCTTCCCCTGGGTCCCGATGTACATACTACTTTTTGTGTGTCCTCCAAGGGTGGAGTCTCTGTTTCTCCCAGTTCTGTCCAAGTCCTGAACTCAAATCCCACTGGACTTCAAAGTCTGATTCTCTAGGAATTCCTCCTCTGTTGCCGGACCTCCAGGTTGGGAAGCCTGACGTGGGGCTCAGAACCTTCACTCCAGTGGGTGGAATTCTGTGGTATAAGTGTTCTCCAGTCTGTGAGTCACCCACCCACCAGTTATGGGATTTGACTTTACTGTGATTGTGCTCCTCCTACAGTCTCATTGTGGCTTCTCCTTTGTCTTTGGGTGTGGGCTATCTTTTTTGGTGAGTTCCAGTGTCTTCTTGTTGATGATTGTCCAGTAGCTAGTTGTGATTCTGATGTTCTCACAAGAGGGAGTACGAGCACGTCCTACTACTCCACCATCTTGGTTCCTCCCTAATAATCTCTTGTTAATTTCAGACATTTTATATATTTTCTTCTATTCCATTATTAAGGTTTTTTTTTTTTTTTTGCGGTATGCGGGCCTCTCACTGTTGTGGCCTCTCCTGTTGTGGAGCACAGGCTCCGGACGTGCAGGCTTAGCAGCCATGGCTCACAGGCCTAGCCACTCCATGGCATGTGGGATCTTCCTGGACCGGGGCATGAACCCATGTCCCCTGCATTGGCAGGTGGACTCTCAACCACTGCACCACCAGAGAAGCCCTGTTATTAAGTTTTGAAGTAGTTTCCTGTCTCTAGACCTAGGGTGTTTTGCATTTTTTCTAGTAATTTTATAGTTTTACTTCTTACATATAGATATATCTAGATTCCACTATATAGTGTTTCAGGGATGTAGTTTTATTTTCCTCCATGTATTCATACAGTTTCCCCAACACATTTAATAAGTACTCTTACCCTTTTTTCATAATTTGTAGTACCACATTTATCCTGTATAAAGTACCCATTCATACACGAGTCTGCCTTTGAGCTATGGTCCTTTATCAGTGGTCTATTTGTCTGTTGTTGCACTAGGACTTCAAGCTTTTTTTTTTTTTTTTACCCCATGGCTTTGGGTATATCTTAATATCTAGCAGAGCAAGTCTTCCCTTCTTCACTGTTCTCTTTTAAGATTTATTTAGGTACTTATGGATATAGTCTTCTACTTAAATTTAGAATTTATTTGTGGAAAATCCTCTTTGAAATTTAATTGTAGTTGCATTAAATTTATAGATTAATTTGTGGGATAATTGCCAACATTACAAAATTAAGTTGTCCCATCCAAGAGCATGAATGTCTCTTCATTTCTTTAAGTTGTCTTTAGTTTTCTTATTAGAGTTTTAAAGTTTTCTCTGTAAAAGTCTCATATATGCTTGGTTAAGCTAATTCCTGGATTCATCATGGTTTTTGTTGCCACTGTGAATGGTATTTTCTTAATGGTTTTTGCTGGTTTAGAGAAACACTTGATTTTTGTAGGTTGATATTTTATCTTGCAACCTTGCTGAATTCCTCTGATTTAAGTTCTAATAGTTTGTTGCTTCTTTTGTTTTTTTCTTGGTAGAAGATCTTCTGTTATCTTTTTATTGGGAAAATTATCTTCCCAGTAAGTTGTGCCAGATATAGCACTTCAGTTCCAATCCTTTCATGTCTTAATTTCCCCCCTCTTTTTTCTTATTGTATTGGTTAGGATATCTAAAAGAGTAGCAGTGATAAATGGGTCCAGTTTGTCATTTTTGTGATTTTTAAATTAATGCATTTAGTTTCTCCATTACACATGACATTCTTTGTAGGCTCTTGATGTATAATCTTTACCAAGTTAAGGATGTTTACTTCAGTTCCTAATTCACTAAGAAGTGAATAGAAGTGAACTCAAAAGTATTTTTCTCTATTAATTGAGATAAAACATTTGATTTTTCTCTTTTAATCTGTTAATGTGATGTTTTCCATTGAAGTTTTCCAATGTTGAACTATCTTTGCTTGCTTGAGTTAAATTTACTTGATCAAATGTATTTTTAAAAATATACTGTTGATTCACTAAATAATTTTTATTTGGATTTTTTTGCATCTACATTTCTTAAGTGAAATGGGTATAAATTTTCATTTCTTATAGCTGTCTGTTTGGTTTTAGAATCAAGATTATGCTAGCCTCATACATAAAATAGACTGTCATTCTTTTTCTAATAACTGGAATCAATTGGATAAGGTAGTTTGTTTCTTGGAAATTTGGTAGAATTCACTAATAAGTCATACTGAGGTATTTTCCTTGGAATTTTTTCACTTCACGTAGGTTTTTCAATTTATTAGCATATTGTTCATAATACTCTCATTTAAAGAAATTTGTTACATTGTCTTCCCTTTTTCATTCTGTAGCTTGTGTATTTGCCTCTTTTCCCTTTTTTTCCTGATCAGTCTTGTCAAAGATGTATTAACCTTTAGGAATGAAATTGGGTCATTTGTAGAGACGTGGATGGACCTAGAGAGTGCAATACAGAGTGAGTTAAGTCAGAAAGAGAAAAGCAAATATCATATAATAATGCATATATGTGGAATCTAGAAAAATGGTATAGATGATCTTATTTTCAAAGCAGAAATAGAGACACAGACGTAGAGAACAAATGTATGGATCCCAATGGGGAAAGGTGTGCAGTAGGAGGAATTGGGAGACTGGGATTGACACATATACATTATTGATACTATGTATAAAATAGACAACTCTTGGGAACATAATCTATAGCACAGGGAACTCTACCTAAATGGGAGGGAAGTCCAAAAGGGAGAGGATATCTGTATGTATATGGCTGATTCATTTTGTTGTGCAGTGGAGGCTAACACAACATTGTAAAGCAACCATATTCCAATAAAAATTAATTTAAAAAGATCTATTAACCTATTTAAATAAGTAAATTCTAGTTTTGTTCATCTTTTCTGTTTTTTTTTTTTTGGTGTGTGTGTGTATGTGGGGGGGCAATTCTCTGCTTTTTAATTTCTGTCCATTGTATTCCTTGTTTCTCTGTTCTTTTGCTTTCTTCATTGCATTGAATGCTTTACTAGTTTATCAACGTTTCTTCTTTAATGATAAGTGTACTTAAAGGTATAAATTTCTTCTTAGTTCTGCTTTAGCTGTGCCCCACAAATTTTCATTTGTTGTGTTTTTATTATTATTCACTTCTAAATATTTATTAATTTTATTTATGATTTCCTTTTAACCCAAGGTTAATTTAATAATATGCTATTTTGTTTCAAAACATATGCTAACTTTGCCTATTTTTTGTTATTAATTTCTAATGTCATTGTGTCATGGTTGGAGAATGTAGACTGTATGATATTGAACCTTTAGAATTTATTGAGGCTTCCTTTACAGCCATTATCATGATGTCTTTTTAGAAATGTTCTATTAGTTGTCTTGAATGACTTTATGTTCTTCATTTGTTGGATATAGTGTTCTCTGTATATCTAATAGCTTGAACTTTGTAGTTGTACTGTGCAAGTATACTATATATTCATTTTTGTTTTTTATTTTTGTATGCTTGATCTATCAATTCCTAACTAAAGTGTTAAAGTATCCAAGTGTTTATTTTCTCTCTGCAGTTCTGCTACAAGCAAGTACATCAAGGCAGATGTATTTTGAAACTTCTTATAAGATGCGTATATATTTATGATAAATATATTTTCTTGTCCTGTTGTTTTTTGTCTCTTGATTCTATTTTGTCAGATATTAAATCTACTCAAGCTTTGTTCACATTTGTCTAGTATATCTTTTCTATCTTTTTATTTTCAACTTATTTACATCTCTATTTTAGGTATAATCTTCTAGACTGAATATTGTTGAGTATTTGTTTTAATTCAGTCTGTAAGTCTGTCTTTTAACTGGTAAGTTTAATTTGTGTACATTTTTTATTTCTCTTATATTGGGACTTATTTCTGGCATTTAATTTTATGCTTTCCATTTATGGTACTCTTTTTGGTTTTTTGTTTGTTTGTTTGCTTCTTTTTTTTTTCATTCCTACTTTCCACTGGATAGATCAAGTTTTCTCCTGCTTTTTAGAAAATTATATACTCTACTTTCTTGCCCTTTAACTTAAGATCTAATCTCACGTTATTTACACCTATTGATTTTTCCACATACAGTAACTGCCACTTCCCTCTAACAAGATTAGTACCTCAGCAGGCTCTTATGTCCTATTTATCTTC
Organism: Lagenorhynchus albirostris; assembly: GCF_949774975.1. Taxonomy (NCBI): domain Eukaryota; kingdom Metazoa; phylum Chordata; class Mammalia; order Artiodactyla; family Delphinidae; genus Lagenorhynchus; species Lagenorhynchus albirostris. Next base: position 78,754,739 of record NC_083116.1, read on the forward strand.
CACACACTTCTACCCCATCATAGTAACATCATCTAGAATTTTAATCCTTCTTAGAATCCACGTTTCCCTCTCACTTTTATAGTTTCTTCAGGGCTGATTTAGGAAAAGGAAACACAGATCATACCAGTTTGCCACCTTGACAGGACCTAGAAAGCCTCAAAGAAGTTTTATAGCAAATTAACAGCATTTATCTTGCTTTGAATTACACCACTTTAATCACAGGTAGTGAGTTGATAACTTAATCAGTGTTTTTCTCCCCCCTCATATAACAGGTAGAAAATGTGAAATTACTGGATCATTATGTAGGTAAGAAACCAGCTAATGGGAGTCTATATCTTATTGCAACCCACCTGATCTATGTGGAGACTTCTGGTGCAGCCCGAAAAGAGACATGGGTATGTTCATGAGAAGAAATATCAAAGGGTCTGGAAGAGTTGTGTATACATGCTTTCTAAAATGGTTAAATTTCAGTTAACAGTTAAATTGCTGTAAAACCTTTTCTTCAAAGAATCTATTCTGGGGGGAGGTCTTTTCAGAGATTGAATCATATGATTTCTCGTCCCTCAAGTTGTTGATTATAGTCATCTTAAGCTACATGGGACTTTTCCTCAATATTTTTAGGCAAAGTAGTCTCTGCTCATTTTCTGAGTTTACTTGGTAAGCATCCCGAAGTAATTTAAAGCCTTGCTACCCATAAAATGTGGTCCAAAAACCAAGAACATGTGTATCACCTGGGAGCTTGTTAAAAATGCAGAATCTCAGGCCTCAGATTTTAAATTTCTAAAGTGCTCTCAGGTGATGCTGGTGGCTCATGGACTACATTTTGGGTATCAATAATTTAGACCAACACTCTGACCTAAGACAGGGTGGTGTGTGTGTGTGTGTGTGTGTGTGTGTATGTTTTGTTATACCTTTAAACAATGTTGTCTAATTAGTTTAGCACCACTAATGTTACTTTATGCCTACCTCATCCTAAAGTAGGACTGTTTAATCTTAATCATTAGCCAGACTTATTCTTAGTCCTCTGTAACAAGTAAAACATGTTTCTGGTATATGGCATAGCATAGTGATTAAGATCATAGACTCTAGAGCCAGTCTGCTCCAGGTGAAATCCCAGCTTCAACATTTACTACCTTTGTAACCTTGGGCAAGTTATTTAACTTATCTGAGGCTCACTTCCCTCATCTATAAAATAGAGGAAATAATACCTGGCTATGGAATAAAAAAGTTAATGTTGTAAATGCTTAAAACAGTGTTTGGCACATGATAGATACGATTATATAAGTATAAAATGAATTAAACAGAATATACATTTGAAAGAAGCATTTTAAAACTTCCTTTTTAAAAACACCATGAGCTTTCCCCATATGACATTGTATCTTGTTCACTTTGGTATGATGAAAGGAATGAGAAAAGAGGAATCAGGAGAGTTCATTCTAGCTAGACTCAGTCGTGCACTAACTGGCTATATGACCTTGGGTAAGTTACTCTTGCTCTCTGGGCTTCAGTTTCCTCATATGTAAAACGAGGTTGTTAGATTATATAATTAGTAAGGACTCTTCCATTTCTAACAGTTTGGGAACCAGTTCTTTAGTACTGTACCATGAGACTTTCCCCTTTCTACCTGCATTTACAGACAGCACATGTCTCCAGATTTGTTTCTACTGGATATTATTTCAAACCTAATGGACTAGATCAGGAAGGAAGAACTTATGTTAATTATTTCTATATGTCAAGGGAGGCATATTTACCCAATTAATACTATTAATGAAGCTCCTTCCATCCTTAGTCTGCTTCACTTTCTGCCTCTTTCCAATTCACCAGTTTTTGCCTGGCATCTGATCTCGATGATCACTGTTTTACTACCCAAACACAGGTCTCCCATATTGATCAACAGGGCTTTGATTTTCTTGAAATTTGATACATTAATTCCTGTTACATTATCAGTAGTTTTTATGACCCTTCAAAACTGCCATAACAGGAATTGAGTTTGACAGAATAGTTAAGACAGAAATTAAGATGGAAAATTCCTTCTCAGAATATGTGAATAGTCCCTACATCTAACCCATTCTTAGATGATGGATATGATTGAAAGATTTCCAGGAAGAGATTTATTTTCCAAATAAATGGGGGCTGGGGCATAGACTGTGTAAGATGGAAGAAAAGAAAAGACAATGATGATCGGAAGGCCATTCCAGGCACAGGACAGGGAGTCCAGAGAATGAAAAGAGTACATTCAGGCTCTAGTTGTAGGAAACATCAGAGACACAGATAGGAGGAGAACATCAAAGACTAAAATGTAAAACCATGATCCCATGGCTTTTTGAAATTATAAAGAGAGACTTGTATTATTTGTATACAGTTTCTTGTACCAGTTCCCTTTCCATGCATTTCTTTTTTGCTGGCATCAGCATGAGCAGGAATGATGAGACTAAAAATTTAATAATCCTTCATTTTTTAAAAACATCTGAATTATTAACCTGTACTCCCATGGGAAACAACTTTATTAACTGCAGTACGGTGCTTATGTATAGTTCCTTTAGTCCTTAGTCTTACAGTCTCCACTCATTCCCTTAGTCACTTAGGTAAAAATTTCCCCCATTTCATTCTTTGCTTTACTGTCACTAGAGTCTAAAATGTGGAAGAGAAATTTTCCCTGTAATATTTCTAGTTAAATCCTAATTCCAGGACTAGAGTTTAGAATTTCTAGAGAAATAACCCTGAACAAAGTTAGACTGCCATGGTTCAAATCCTGTTTGTGCCACTTTTTGGCTGTGTGGCCTCTGATGAAGAGTTCACTTCTCAGAGCTTTGGTTTCTTCATTCCTGAAATGGGATGATTATACGTCAAAAGTGTTGTTACAGGGATTAAATAGTTAATGATTATGGACTACCTCATGAGCAGTAAAGCACAATACCAATTATTAATCATTTTAATTAGTAATTTGTTAGAACAAAAGGAAGTTCTATTTTCCTCTCTGACAATCATTCTACTATGATTTTCAAACTCCACCACAGCGTGCTAGAAGCCATTTGTTCTGAGCCAGTTCACCACAATTGCCCCGTAAATCTCTTAACCTTATATCCCTAAGGAGAGGTAAGTTTTATAATATCATAATTTGCTTTTCATTGCTTTACCACTATTTACTTCTGTTTAAAAGAAACCCAGTTTTACCTTACAAAGGATGGTTGTAGGCTGTAGATGTGATCACATCTCTGGCCATGCTGTTACCGTTACTGAGAGTCAGGCACACTGAGAGTGATAGATCTAGTGCATGTCTGTGAATTATTTTGGTTCTTTTCTGTTTTGTAGATTGCACTGCATCATATTGCCACTGTGGAGAAGTCGTCCATCACTAGCCTGGGTTGTCCCCTGATCCTCCGCTGTAAGAACTTCCGGGTGGCCCACTTTGTTTTAGAATCTGACGTTGTGTGCCATGAGGTTTACATTCCACTGTTAAAGCTTTCTCAGCCAGGTCGTTATGATAGTATTTTTTATCTAAAACCATTGTAATTTTTCTCCCAGAATGGCATAATGGAAAGATCATTGGTTATGGAGTTAAATAGAGCAGAGTTTGAATCTGGGTTTTGCCTATTACAGTTCCATGGTATTTGGACAATATACATAACCTTTGAACTCAGCTTCCTCACCTGTAAAAATAATGATAGTATAAGGTCCCTGTGGTGGTTGTTTTGAGGTTTAAATGTATGTGTGCATTTTTACTCTGTACTTGGTATATAGTAGATGTTTAACAGCTGTTATTTCCTTCACTTTCCCTCTTTCCTCTTAAGTATCAACTTGTAAATTTTTCAACACTTCAGGAAGTAAGACTGCTTTGGAGCAAAATTTGTTTACTGTTGTCTTGCAAGCTTTATGTTTGGCCTATTTTTCCTACCCCTACTTTTAGTTCCAACTAGCAAACTAGGGAAGTTTATCAGAGTCCTTAATGCAGTTATCCCTGCTTCCTCCAGCCTCACCCTCTCGTCTTCCAGCCCCAACTCCAGATTGCTAACCCATCAGCTTCCTCTGATTTTAGTCTGTGGACTAATGTCCTAGTCTGTGGATTAAAATTACATTTCCCTCCCCATTTTCTTCTACCCTTTTCCTAGAACAATTTCTCAGAATTTGCTGGTGCTCTATTGACAGAGGCTATCTGTTAGCTGGCCCAAAACTTTGTAAAAGGCTCTGGAAGACTCCATCCATCTCTGGAAAAGTTACTGCCACATAAGTTGGTCAAATGAGTTATTGATTACATGTTGAACTTTGTGAAGGGAGGAAGTGGGGTTGACAGGAAGAAGAGAAGAAATGGCCATTTATCAGCCAGAATCAGGTATTGACCTGAAGAGTAGAATGCAAGAACACTGTTAATGTTTTGCAGTATGTTACAACAAACAGTGCAATTGGAACATTGAAGTTCTGTTAAAAACTTATGGTAAGGACCACTTTCTTAGCATGTGAAACCTGGAAGCTTGAGTTCAGTCCATTATCCAACAATTCACAGGAAACCAGGGAGAATGTTCCTGCTTTGTATTGGTATCATATAAATTTAAATATTTTTAAAAGAAGACTCTGAAGCAATATTTCAATTCTTATGCCTTGTATACAAATAAAAGCAACCTTATACACAAACTATTGTCCTTTTCAGGGGCTGTTGACAAACATTCCCTTAGAGAGAAGAAAATCTAGGCTTTTTTGTACTATTTGGTATTAAGTTTCACTCATTATTACTTTGTTTTCATGCCTATCTTTCTTCTCTAGAATTACATGAAGATCTGTATGCTTTTTCTTACAATCCAAAATCCTCAAAAGAGATGAGGGAAAATGGATTGAAGCTGATTGACCCAATATCAGACTTTGGACGTTTGGGACTTCCCAACAGGTACTGGACCATAACAGACGCCAACAGAAACTATGAGGTAATTTTTTCATTGTTGCTTTCTTTTAGTTCATTTAATTAAAACAGAAGAATACCAGCAAACAATTTTTTTAAAAAAGGGAAAAAACAACTCATGATCTCTACTTTTCATTCAACATTCAGCAATTCAACAAGCTTTTATTAAATAACTAGTGCACTCAAAACACCGAGTCAGAGTTCTCATAGTCTAAAGCATAGGGAGCATAGATGAAGAATATGGAATTCAGACTGGGAAGCCAGAAACAGCCTTATTCATTGGGTAATAGCCTGGAGAAGGAATTCTATCCTAACTTACGCAGGGAGAGAAGGAAAGAGGTCAGTAAGTGAACTCAGATCATGAAAGGCTTCATGGCTAGACTGAAGAATTTGAACATTATCCTGAAGAAAGCAACCACAAGAGTATTTATTTTAAGCTGGAAAGGGCTGTAAGTATATTTTTATTTTAGAAAGATGACATTGGTTTTGGTATGGAGAATTGGTTTGCTGGAGCTAAGCATGCAGGAGAATGATATGAGAAGTGATGAGAACCTGAACTAAGGCAATGACTGTGGATGGAGAGGAGGAGATGATTTTAAGAGATATTTAGGTGGTAGAATTAAAAGAACCTGGTGACACATTAATGTGGTTGGGAGAAAGAGGGAGAAGTTTAGTATGCATCCCAGGTTTCCTGGATTCTGGCTTAGGTGACCCAAGTGGTTATGGATATGTTAGCAAGATAAGGAGCACAAGAAGAAGGACAGACAGTGTCTTCAGTTTTAGATTGAATACAAGGTGATTAAAGACATATCAGGTATTTGATATCAAGCATTTGTGTCTAGGTCTCAAGAAAGAGCTCTGAGCCAAATATAGAAGTTTGGGAATGTGTTAGGGGGTCCCCAAGACCATCCGTCAAGCGCATTGATTCAGTAGGAGGACTCTCAGGACCTGGCATATAGTCATACCTGTGAGTGTGATTTATTACAGTGAAAGGATAGAAAGCAAAATCAGCAAAGGGAAAAGGGGTGAAGTCTGGAGAAAACCAGGCACAAGCTTCAGAGTCCTCTCCCAGTGGAGTCACATAGGACATGCTATAACTCCTCTAGAAACAACTTGTGACAACATGTGAAAAGTGTTGTTTATTAGAGAAGCTCATTGGAGAATCAGTGCCAGGATTTTTATTGGGGGCTGGTCACATAAGCACTCTGCTTGGTGTATACCAAAGTTCTAGATGCTCACAAGGAAAGCAAGTATTTAGCATAAGCCACATTGTTTGTACAGTTTAGGCACAGTGAGTCACTTTTATCAGTTATGGAATGGAGGGAACCTTTCCAAAATTCAAGCTCACAGGCATCAGCCAAGGGGCAACCTTGCAAGTTGGCCTTTCCAAGGACAGCAGTCAGGCCTGCTATGATAACTTTTCTGCATAGGGAGTTTAAGTGGTATTTCTGAATTGTTGAATCTTCATTTCCAGCTTTTTACTATCATAAAAAGACAGTAAATTTAATGACTTTCTGACATTTCAGTTTTGTTTTCTTTTAATATCTTTATTGGAGTATAATTGCTTTACAATGGTGTGTTAGTTTCTGCTTTATAACAAAGTGAATCAGCTATACTTATACATATATCCCCATATCTCCTCCCTCTTGCATCTCCCTTCCATTCTCCCTATACCACCCCTCTAGGTGGTCACAAAGCACAAGCTGATCTCCCTGTGCTATGCGGCTGCTTCCCACATAGCACATGTATGCTATGTGTAATCAGTGTAATCAAATGTAATCAGTTTTACATTTGGGAGTATATGTAAGTCAATGCCACTCTCTCATTTCAACCCAGCTTAACCTTCACCCTCCTGGTGGCCTCAAGTCCATTCTCTACGTCTGTGTCTTTATTCCTCTCCTGCCTCTAGGTTCTTCAGAACCTTTTTTTTTTTTTAGATTCCATAAATATGTGTTAGCATATGGTATTTGTTTCTCTCTTTCTGGCTTACTTCACTCTGTATGACAGACTCTAGGTCCATCCACCTCACTATAAAAAACTGAATTTCATTTCTTTTTATGGCTGAGTAATATTCCATTGTATATATGTGCCACATCTTCTGTATCCATTCCTCTGTCGATGGACGCTTAGGTTGCTTCCGTGTCTGGGCTATTGTAAATAGAGCTGCGATGAACATTGTGGTATATGACTCTTTTTGAATTAAGGGTTTCTCAGGGTATATGCTCAGTAGTGCTGCATCGTATGGTAGTTCTATTTTTAGATTTTTAAGGAACCTCCATACTGTTCACCATAGTGGCTGTATCAATTTGGAGTCCCAACAACAGTGCAAGAGGGTTCCCTTTTCTCCACACCCCCTCCAGCATTTATTGTTTGTAGATTTTTTGATGATGGCCATTCTGACTGGTGTGAGGGGATACCTCATTACAGTTTTGAGTTGCATTACTCTAACAATTAGTGATGTTGAGCATCCTTTCAAGTGTTAGTTGGCAATCTGTATATATTCTTTAGAAAATGTCTATTTAGGTCTTCTGCCTATTTTTGGATTGGGTTGTTTGTTTGTTTGATATTGAGTTGCATGAGCTGCTTATATATTTTGGAGATTAATCCTTTGTCAGTTGCTCCGTTTGCAAATATTTTCTTCCATTCTGAGGGTTGTCTTTTCATCTTGTTTATGGTTTACTTTGCTGTGTAAAAGCTTTTACATTTCATTAGGTCCCATTTGTTTATTTTTGTTTTTAATTCAATTTCATTAGGAGGTGGATCAAAAAGGATGTTGCTGTGATTTATGTCATAGAGTATTCTGCCTGTTTTACTGTAAGAGTTTTATAGTGTCTGGACTTACACTTAGGTATTTAATGCATTTTGAGTTTATTCTTGTGTCTGGTGTCATGGAGTGATCTAATTTCATTCTTTTACATGTAGCTGTCCAGTTTTCCAAGCACAACATATTGAAGATCCTGTATTTTCTCCTTTGTATATTCATGCCTCCTTTATCAAAGATAAGGTGGCCAAATGTGTGTGGGTTTATCTCTGGGATTTCTATCCTGTTCCATTGATCTCTATTTCTGTTCCTCTGCTAGTACCATACTGTCTTGATTACTGTAGCTTTGTAGTATAGCCTGAAGCCAGGGAGCCTGATTCCTTCAGCTCCGTTTTTCCTTCCCAAGATTGCTTTGGCTGTTCAGGGTCTTTTGTGTTTCCATACAAATTGTGAAATTTTTTGTTCGACTTCTGTGAAAAATGCCATTGGTAGTTTGATGGGGATTGCATTGAATCTGTAGATAGCTTTGGGTAGTATAGTCATTTTTACAATGTTGATTCTTCCAATCCAAGAACATGATATATCTCTCCATCTGTATCATATTTTAGTTCTTTTATCAGTATCTTATAGTTTTCTGCATACAGGTCTTTTGTCTCCTTAGGTAGGTTTATTCCTAGGTATTTTATTCTTTTTGTTGCAATGGTAAAGGGGAGTGTTTCCTTAGTTTCTCTTCAGATTGTTCATCATTAGTGTATAGGAGTGCAAGAGATTTCTGTGCATTAATTTTTTATCCTGCTACTTTACCAAATCCATTGATTAGCTCTAGTAGTTTTCTGGTGGCATCTTTAGGATTCTCTATGTATAGTATCATGTCATCTGCAAACAGTGACAGTTTTAATTCTTTTCCAATTTGAATTCCTTTTACTTCTTTTCCTTCTCTAAATTGCTGTGGCTAAACCTTCCAAAACTATATTGAATAATAGTGGTGAGAGTGGGCAAACTTGTCTTGTTCCTGATCTTTGTGGAAATTGTTTCAGTTTCACCATTGAGAACAGTGTTGTCTGTGGGTTTGTCATATATGGCCTTTATTATGTTGAGGTAACTTCCCTTTATGTCTACTTTCTGGAGGCCTTTTATCATAAATCGGTGTTGAATTTTGTCAAAAGCTTTTTCTGCATCTTTTGAAATGGTCATATGGTTTTTAGGCTTCAGCTTGTTAATATGGTGTATCACATTGATTTATTTGCATATACTGAAGAATCTTTGCATTCCTTGTATAAACCCCACTTGATAATGGTGTATGGTCCTTTTAATGTGCTGTTGGATTCTGTTTGCTGGTATTTTGTTGAGGATTTTTGCATCTATGTTCATCAGTTATATTTGCCTGTAGTTTTCTTTCTTTGTGACATCTTTGTCTTGTTTTGGTATCAGGGTGATGGTGGCCTCGTAGAATGAGTTTGGGAATGTTCCCCCCTCTGCTATATTTTGGAAGAGTTTGAGAAGGATAGGTGTCATCTCTTCTCTAAATGCTTGATATAATTCGCCTGTGAAGCCATCCGGTTGTGGGCTTTTTTTTGCTGAAAGATTTTTAATCACAGTCTCAATTTCAGTGCTTCTGATTCATCTATTTATATTTTCTGTTTCTTCCTGGTTCAGTATCAGAAGTTTGTGTTTTCTAAGAATTTGTCCATTTCTTCCAGGTTGTGCATTTTATTGGCATATAGTTGCTTGTAGTAATTTCTCATGATCCTTTGTAATTCTGCAGTGTCAGTTGTTACTTTTTTTCATTTGTAATTCTGTTGATTTGAGCCTTCTCACTCTTTTTCTTGGTGAGTGTGGCTAATGGTTTATCAATTTTGTTTATCTTCTCAAAGAACCAGCTTTTAGTTTTATTGATCTTTGCTATCATATTCTTCTTTTCTTTTTCAGTTATTCTGACCTTATTTTTATGGTTTCTTTCTTTCTGCTAACTTTGGGTTTCTTTTGTTTTTCTTTCTCTAATTGCTTTAGGTGGAATGTTAGGTTGTTTATTTGAGATTTTTCTTGTTTCTTGAAGTAGGATTGTATAGGTATAAACTTCCCTCTTATAACAGCTTTTGCTGCATCCCATAGGTTTTGGATCATCGTGTTTTCATTGTCATTAGTATCTAGATATTTTTTGATCTCCTCTTTGATATCTTCAGTGATCTCTTGGTTATTTAGTAGCACATTGTTTATCCTCCATGTGTTTGTGTTTTTTACAGTTTTTTTTCCTGTAATTGATATCTAGCCTCATAGCTAGAGATATCATAGTTGTGGTCAGAAAAGATAGTTGATACGATTTCAGTTTTCTTAAATTTACCAAGGCTTGAATTGTGACTCAAGATAGGATTCATCCTGGAGAATGTTCGTTGAGCACTTGAGAAGAAAGTGTATTCTCTTGTTTTTGGATGGAATGTCCTATAAATATGAATTAAATGCATCTTGCTTAATGTGCCATTAAAAGTTTGTGTTTCCTTTTTTATTTTCATTTTGGATAATGTCTCCATTGGTGAGAGTGGGGTGTTAAAGTCCTCTATTATTATTGTGTAACTATCGATTTTCCCTTTTAAGGCTGTAAGCATTTGCCTTATACATTGACGTACTCCTATGTTGGCCTAATAAATATTTGCAATTGTTATATCTTTTTGTAGGATTGATTCTTTGATCATTATGTAGTATCCTTCTTTGTTGTAATAGTGTTTATTTTAAAATCTATTTTGTATGATATGAGAATTTCTATTCCAGCTTTCTTTTGATTTCCATTTGCATGGAATATTTTTTTCCATCCTCTCACTTTCAGTCTGTATGTGTCCCTAGGTCTGAAGTGGGTCTCTTGTTGACAGGATATATACACGTCCTGTTTTTGTATCCATTCAGCCAATCTGTGTCTTTTGGTTGGAGCATTTAATCCATTTTTGCTTAAAGTATTGATTGATATTTATGTTCCTCTTACCATTTCTTAATTGCTTTGAATTTGTTATTGTAGGTGTTTTCCTTCTCTTGTCTTTTCTGCGTAGAGAAGTTCCTTTAACGTTTGCTGTGAAGTTGGTTTGGTGGTGCTGAATTCTCTTAGCTTTTGCATGTGTGTAAAGATTTTAATTTCTCCATCGAATGTGAATGAGATCCTTGCTGGGTAGAGTAATCTTGTTTGTAGGTTTTTCCCTTTCATCCTTTTAAATATGTCCTGCCACTTCCTTCTGGCTTGCAGAGTTTCTGCTGAAAGATCAGCTGTTAACCTTATGGGAATTCCCTTGTATATAATTTGCTGCTTTTCCCTTACTGCTTTTAACACTTTTTGTTTGTATTTCATTCTTGATAGTTTGATTAATATGTGTCTTGGCATGTTTCTCCTTGGATTTATCCTGTATAGGACTCTGCATTTCCTACACTTGATTGACTATTTCCTTTCCCGTATTAGGGAAGTTTTCAACTAAAATCTCTTCAAATATTTTCTCAGTCTCTTTCTTTTTCTCTTTTTCTTCTGAAAACCCTATAATTTGAATGTTGGTGTGCTTAATGTTTTCCCAGAAGTCTCTGAGACTGCCATCAATTCTCTTCATTCCTTTTTCTGTATTCTGCTCTGTAGTAGTTATTTCCATGTTTTTATCTTCCAGGTCACTTATCCACTCTTCTGCCTCAGTTGTTCTCCTATTGATTCCTTCTAGAGAATTTTTTATTTCATTTATCATGTTGGTCATCATTGTTTGCTCTTGAGTTATTCTATGTTAAACGTTTCTTTTATTTTCTCCATTCTGTTTCCAAGGTTTTGGATCATCTTTACTATCATTACTCTGAATAGTTTTTCAGGTAGACTGCCTATTTCCTCTTCATTTGTTTGGTCTGGTGGATCTTTGCCTTGTTCCTTCATCTACTGCGTATTTCTCTGTCTTCTCATTTTGCTGAACTAACTGTTTTTGGCATCCTCTTTTTGCAGGCTGCTGGTTTGTAGTTTGTGTTGTTTTTGGTGTCTGCCCCCATTGGGTAATGTTGGTTCAGTGGTTTTTGTAGGCTGCCTGGTAGAGGGGCTGGTGCCTGTGTTCTGATGTATGAGGCTGGATCTTGTCTTTCTGGTGGGCAGGACAGCATCCAGTTGTGTGCTTTGGGGTGTCTGTGACCTTATTATGATTTTAGGCAGCCTCTCTGCTAATGGGTGGGGTTGTGTTCCTGTCTTGCTAGCTGTTTGGCATGGGGTGTCCAGCATTGGAGCTTGCTGGTCGTTGAGTGGGTTTGGGTCTTAGCATTGAGATGCAGGTCTCTGGGAGAGCTCTCGCCGATTGATATTATGTGGGGCCAGGATGACTCTGGTGGTCCAGTGTCCTGAACTCGGCTCTCCCACCTCAGACACTCAAGCCTGGCACCTGGCCGGAGCACCAAGATCCTGTCAGCCACATAACCAGGTGCATGGGGAGTTTCTTCCCTTTTGGGAAGTCTGAGGTCTTTTACCAGCCTTCAGTAGGTGTACTGTAGGAGTTTTTCCACATGTAGATGTATTTTTGATGTACTTGTGGGGAGGAAGGTGATCTCCATGTCATACTCCTTGTCATCTTGAAGGTCCTTCTCCAGTAATTACATTTTGAATATCCACTAGACACTGGATTGATGAGCTGTCACTCAGCAGGGTGAGGTGGCTCCTTAGAGTCATAATTAACAGGAATGAGAAGAGATGATGTGGATTCTTTCCAGTTCAAATATGTGTGTAAGTCCCCCAAATGAGGGCTGAAATAGCTCCTTTGGCACCTTTCACACGTGTAGCCTTCTGAGTTGAAAGGGAAACTGCATTTATTTCTCTTTTTATGACCAGCTTATCCAAAGCCTACATCTAGGTAAGGGGATGGGTAGAGAACTTTTTCTCTTTCAAATGTTCTGCATTCTGAGACACTGGCTTTAGGAATTTACATAGAGCCATTCCTGATCTATTCCACCTTGGACTTCTTTTGCATATTCATTTTTTAATTTGTTTGATCCATTCTTAGAGGAGTGATTAGAATTAATATGCTAATATCAGGTCTGTGCCATTATAATATTTTGTCACTGTCTCTTAGGAACGATATATTTTGGATACCACTAAAAGGTGATAAATTAGAGATAGTTTATCAGTCTTATAGAGTAAGTCCTACCTAAAATGTCGACACTTCTACCCTGACTAGGATTTTAAAGGTCCTCAAGATGTGCATATTACGAACCTAGTAGGCATTTTAAGAAAAGATTAATCATGTTTCCTCCTTCTTTACCTGTCTGGCTTGCATTTGAGTCTATTTGTTTTAATTTACTTGCTTATAATATACATTGTTTTCTCAGTTAGGCAAGTGTAGGAATTTCAGGGTAGATTATACATTCATTTCTACCTATAAAGTTATTGTAAAGGTACATTTTGTTCTTATATATCTCAACATCTTCCTTTCTAGAAAATAATAGCATACTTGGAAGAGCTTTTTACATCAAGGATATTTTTTTAACATCTTTATTGGAGTATAAATGCTTTACAACGTTGTGTTACTTTCTGCTGAGTAACAGAGTGAATCAGCTATATGTATACATATATCCCTATATCCCCTCTCTCTTGTGTCTCCCTCCCACCCTCCCTATCCCACCCTTCTAGGTGGCCACAAAGCACCGAGCTGATCTCCCTCTGCTATGCATGTGCTTCCCACTGGCTATATTTTGTAGAGTATATATGTCCATGCCACTCTCACTTCATCCCAGCTTACCCTTACCCCTCTCCATGTCCTCACGTCAATTCTGTATGTCTGTGTGTTTATTCCTGTCCTACCCTTAGGTTCTTCAGAACCTTTTTTTCTTTCAAATTCCATAAATATCTGTTAGCATATTTGCTTTTCTCTTTCTGACTTACTTCCCTCTGTATGACAGACTATAGGTCCATCCACCTCATTACAAATAACTCAATTTCGTTTCTTTTTATGGCTGAATATTATTCTATTGTATATATGTGCCACATCTTCTTTATCCGTTCATATGTTGATGGACATTTAGGTTGCTTCCATGTCCTGGCTATTGTAAATAGAGCTGCAGTGAACATTGTGGTACATGGCTCTTTCTGAATTATGGTTTTCTCAGGGTATATGACCAGTAGTGGGATTTCTTGGTCGTATGGTAGTTCTATTTTTAGATTTTTAAGGAACCTCCATATTGTTCTCCATAGTGGCTCTGTCAATTTACATTCTCACCAACAGTGCAAGAGGGTTGCCTTTACTCCACACCCTCTCCAGCATTTATTGTTTGTAGATTTTTTTGATGCTGGCCATTCTGATTGGTGTGGCCATTCTGATTGGTGTGAGGTGATACCTCATTGTAGTTTTGATTTGCATTTCTCTAATGATTAGTGATGTTGAGCATTCTTTCATGTGTTTGTTGGTAATCTGTACATCTTCCTTGGATAAATGTCTGTTTAGGTTTTCTGCCCATTTTTGGATTGAGTTCTTTGTTTTACTGATATTCAATTGCATGAGCTGCTTGTAAACTTTGGAGATTAATCCTTTGTCATTTTCTTCCTTTGCAAATATTTTCTCCCATTCTGAGGGTTGTCTTTTGGCCTCTTTATGGTTTCCTTTGCTGTGCAAAAGCTTTTATGTTTCATTAGGTCCCATTTGTTTATTTTTATTTCCATTTCTCTAGGAGGTGAGTCAAAAAGGATCTTGCTGTGATTTATGTCATAGAGTGTTCTGCCTATGTTTTCCTCTAAGAGTTTTATAGTGTCTGGTCTTACATTTAGGGCTTTAATCCATTTCGACTTTATTTTTGTGTATGATGTTAGGAAGTGTTCTAATTTCATTCTTTTACATGTAGCTGTCTAGTTTTCCCAGCACCACTTATTGAAGAGGCTGTCTTTTTTCCATTTTATATTCTTGCCTCCTTTATCAAAGATAAGGTGACCATATGTAGGTGGGTTTATCTCTGCGCTTTCTATCCTGGTCCTTTGACCTATATTTCTGTTTTTTGTTACAGTCCCATAGTGTCTTGATTACTCTAGCTTTGTAGTATAGTCTGAAGTCAGGGAGCCTGAATCCCCCAGCTCTGTGTTCCTTTCTCAAGATTGCTTTAGCTATTTGGGGTCTTTTGTGTTTCTATGCAAATTGTGCAGTTTTTTTGTTTTTGTTTTGTGAAAAATGCCACTGGTAGTTTGATAGCAATTGCATTGAATCTGTAGATTGCTTTGGGTAGTAGAGTCATTTTCACAATGTTGATTCTTCCAATCCAAGAACATGGTGTATCTCTCCATCTATTTGTATCATCTTTAGTTTCTTTTATCACTGTCTTATAGTTTTCTGCATATAAGTCTTTTGTCTCCTTAAGTAGCTTTATTCTCAGGTATTTTATTTGTTTTGTTGAAATGATAAATGGGAGTGTTTCCTTAATTTCTCTTTCAGATTTTTCATCATTAGTGTATAGGAATGCAAGAGATTTCTGTGCATTAATTTTGTATCCTGCTACTTCACCAAATTCATTGATTAGCTCTAGTAGTTTTTTGTAGCATATTTAGGATTCTCTATATATAGTGTCATGCCATCTGCTAACAGTGAAAGTTTTACTTCTTTTCTGATTTGGATTCCTTTTATTTCTTTTCTTCTCTTGTTTCTGTCACTAAAACTTCTGAAACTATGTTGAATAATAGTGTTGCGTGTGGGCAACCTTGTCTTCTTCCTCATCTTAGAGGAAATGGTTTCATTTTTTCACCATTGAGAACAATGTTGGCTGTGGGTTTTTCATATATGGCCTCTATTATATTGAGATACATTCCATGTATGCCTACTTTCTGGACGGTTTTTATCATGAATGGGTGTTGAATTTTGTCAAAAGCTTTTTCTGCATCTATTGAGATTATCATATGGTTCTTATCCTTCAGTTTGTTAATATGGTGTATCACATTGATTGATTTGCATATATTGAAGAATTCTTGCATCCCTTGGATAAACTCCACTTGATCACAGTGTATGATCCCTTTAATGTGCTGTTGGATTCTGTTTGCTAGTATTTTGTTGAGGATTTTTGCATCTATATTCATCAGTGATATTGACCTGTAGTTTTCTGTTTTTGTGCCATCTTTGTCTGGTTTTTTTATCAGGGTGATGGTGGCCTCGTGGAATGAGTTTGGGAGTATTCCTCCCTCTACTATATTTTGGAAGAGTTTGAGAAAGATACATGATAGCTCTTCTCTGAATGTTTGCTAGAATTCACCTGTGAAGCCATCTGGTCCTTGGCTTTTGTTTCTTGGAAGATTCTTAATCACAGTTTCAATTTCAGTGCTTGTGTCTGGCTTATTTATATTTTCTATTTCTTCCTGGTTCAGTCTCAGAAGGTTGTGCTTTTCTAAGAATCTGTCCATTTCTTCCAGGTTGTCCATTTTATTGACATAGAGTTTCTTATAGTAATCTCTCCTGATCCTTTGTATTTCTGCAGTGTCAGTTTTTACTTCTCCTTCTTCATTTGTAATTCTGTTGATTTGAGTCTTCTCTCTTTTTTTCTTGATGAGGTTGGCTAATGGCTATCAATTTTGTTTATCTTCTCAAAGAACCAGCTTTTAGTTTTATTGATCTTTGCTATTGTTTCCTTCATTTCTTTCATTTATTTCTGATCTGATTTTTATGTTTTCTTTCCTTCTGGTAACCTTGGGTTTTTTTGGTTCTTCTTTTTCTAATTGCTTTAGGTGTATGTTTAGGCTGTTCATTTGAGATATTTCTTGTTTCTTGAGGTAAGATTCTATTGCTATAATCTTCCCTCTTGGAACTGCTTTTGCTGCATCCCATAGGTTTTGGTTCGTTGTGTTTTCATTGTCATTTGTTTCTAGGTATTTTTTGATTTCCTCTGTGATTTCTTTAGTGATCTCTTTGTTAGTTAGTAGGGTACTGTTTATCCTCCATGTGTTTGTGTTTTTTATGTTTTTTTTCCTGTAATTGATATCTAGTTTCATAGCATTGTGGTCAGGAAAGATACTTGATACAATTTCAATTTTCTTAAATTTACCAAGGCTTGATTTGTGACCCATGATATCATCTATCCTGGACAATGTTCCATGAGCACTTGAGAAGAAAGTGTATTCTCTTGTTTTTGTATGGAATGTCCTATAAGTTTCAATTAAGTTCATCTTTTTTTAATGTGTCATTTCAAGCTTGTGTTTTCTTATTTATTTTCATTTTGGATGATCTGTCCATTGGTGAAACTAGGGTGTTAAAGTGCCCTGTTATTATTGTGTAACTATTGATTTCCCCTTTTATGCCTGTTAGCATTTACCCTATGTATTGATGTACTCCTACATTGGCTGCATAAATATTTACAATTGTTATATCTTCTTCTTGGATTGATTCCTTGATCATTATGTGGTGTCCTTCTTGTCTGTTGTAATAGTGTTTATTTTAAAGTCTATTTTGTTGGATATGAGAATTACTGCTCTAGCTTTCTTTTATTTCCATTTGCATGGAATATCTTTTTCCATCTCTTCACTTTCAATCTGTATGTTTCCCTAGGTCTGAGGTGGGTCTCTTCTGGACAGTATATATTCAGGTCCTGTTTTTGTATCCATTTAGCCAATCTGTGTATTTGGTTGGAGTATTGAATCCATTTACATTTAAAGTAATGATCGATGTGTATGTTCCTATTACCATTTTCTTAATTGCTTTGTATTTGTTATTGTAGGTCTTTTCCTTCCCTTGTGTCTCCTGTGTAGAGAAGTTCCTTTAGCATTTGTTGTGAAGCTGGTGGGTGGTGCTGAATTCTCTTTGCATTTGCTTGTGTGTAAAGATTCTAATTTCTCTGTTGAATCTGAATGAGATCGTTGCTCATTAAGAGTAATCTTGGTTGTAGATTTTTCCGTTTTATCACTTTAAATGTGTCCTGCCGCTCCCATCTTGCTTACAGAGTTTCTGCTAAATATCAGCAGTTAACCTTATGGGGATTCCCTTTTATGTTATTTGTTGCTTTTCCCTTGCTGCTTTTAATATTTTTTCTTTGTATTTAAATTTTGATAGTTTGATTAATATGTGTCCTGGCGTGTTTCTCCTTGGATTTATCCTGTATGGGACTCTGTGCTTCCTGGACTTGATTGACTATTTCCATTCCCATATTAGGGAATTTTCAACAATAATCACTTCAAATATTTTGTCAGTTTGTTTCTTTTTCTCTTCTTCTTCTGGAACCCCTATAATTCAAATGTTGGTGTGTTTAATGTTGTCCCAGAAGTCTCTGAGACTGTCATGAATTCTTTTCATTATTTTTTCTTTATTCTTCTCTGCAGTAGTTATTTCCACTATTTCATCTTCCAGGTCAGTTATCCGTTCTTCTGCTTCAGTTAATTTGCTGTTGATTCCTTGTATAGAATTTTTTATTTCATTTATTGTGTGGTTCCTCATTGTTTGCTCTTTAGTTCTTCTAGGTTAAATGTTTCTTTTATTTTCTCCATTCTATTTTGAAGATTTTGGATCATTTTTACTATCATTACTCTGAATACTTTTTCAGGTAGACTGCCTATTTCCTCTTCATTTGTTTAGTCTAGTAGGTTTTTACCTTGCTCGTTCATCTGCTGCATATTTCTCTGTCTTCTCATTTTGTTTAACTTACTGTGTTTAGGGTCTCCTTTTCGCCGGCTGCAGGTTTGTAGTTCCTGTTGTTTTTGGTGTCTTCCCCCAGTCAGTAAGGTTGCTTCAGTGCATTGTGTAGGCTTCCTGGTGGAGTGTACTGGTGCCTGTGTTCTGATGGATGAGGCTGTATCTTGTCTTTCTTGTGGGCAGGACCACATCTGGTGGTGTGTTTTGGGTGTCTGTGACCTTATTATGATTTTATGCAGCCTCTCTGCTAATGGATCGTGTTGTGTTCCTGTCTTGCTGTTGTTTGTCATGGGGTGTCCATCACTGGACCTTGCTGGTTGTTGAATGGAGCTGGGTCTTAGCATTGAGTTAGAAGTCTCTGGGAGAGCTCTCGCCTATTGATGCTCCGTTGGGCCGGGTGGTCTCTGGTGGTCCAACGTCCTGAACTCGGCTCTCCCACTTCAGAGACTCAGGCCTGACACCCGGCCGGAGCACCAAGACCCAGTCAACCACACGTCTCAGAAGAAAAGGGAGAAAAAAAAAGAAAAGATAAATAAAAAAAATAAAATAAAAAGTTATTAAAATAAAAAATATTAAAATTTAAAAAATTTTAAATGTAATTAAATAAGAAAAGAGTGCAACGAAACCAATAAACAAAGTCACCACTTATAACAAGTGCTGAAAGCTATACTAAGATAAACCTAAAATCAGAAATTAGTCAGTTACATACAGCAAAAACCCCAAGTCTACAGTTGCTCCCAAAGTCCAGTACCTCAATTTTGGGATGATTCATTGTCTATTCAGGTATTCCAGATATGCAGGGTACATCAAGTTGATTGTTGCTATTTAATCCACTGCTCCTGAAGCTGCCCAGAGAAATTTCCCTTTCTCTTCTTTGTTCGCAAATCTCCTGGGGTTCAGCTTTGGATTTGGTCCCATCTCTGCCTGTAGGTCCCCGTCTGGCATCTGGTCCTTGCCCAGACAGGAGGGCATTCAAAGAGTGGTTGATTAGGTTGCCTTGGGTCACTCAGTCTGTGGGGAGGGAGGGGTACGGAATGTGGGGTGAGCCTGCAGCGGCAGAGGCCAAGGTGACATTGCAACAGCCTGAGGCATGCCATGTGTTCTCCCGGGGAAGTTGTCCCTGGATCACGGGACCCTGGCAGTGGCATGCTGCCCAGGCTTCCGGGAGTTGAGGTGTGAATAGTGACCTGTGCTTGCACACAGGATTCTTGTTGGCTGCAGCAGCAGCCTTAGTGTTTCATGCCCGTCTCTGTTGTCCATGCTGATAGCCGTAGTCGTGCCCATCTCTGGAGCTCATTTATGCGATGCTCCAAATCCCCTCTCCTTGTGCACACTGAGTCAATGGTATCTTGCCTGTTAGGCAGGTCCATACTCTCTCCCAGACTCCCTGCCAGCTAGCTGTGTTGCACTAGCCCCCTTCAGGCTGTGTTCACGCAGCCAACCCCTGTCCTTTCCCTGGGATCTTAACTCCGAAGCCCAAGCCTCAGCTCCCAGTCCCCACCTGCCCCAATACATGAGCAGACAAGCCTCTCAGGCTAGTGAGTGCTGGTCGGCACTGATCCTCTGTGCGAGAATCTCTCTGCTTTGCTCTCTACACCCCTATTGCTGCATTCTCCTCTGTGGCTCCAAAGCTTCCCCCTGACCACCTTCGTCTCTGCCAGTGAAGGGGCTTCCCAGTGTGTGGAAACTTTCCTCCTTCACAGCTCCCTCCCAGAGGTGCAGGTCCCATCCCTTTTCTTTTGTCTCTGTTTTTTTCTTTTTTCTTTTGCCCTACCCTGGTAAGTGGGGAGTTTCTTGCCTTTTGGGAAGTCTGAGGTCTTCTGCTAGCATTCAGTAGATGTTATGTAGGAGTTGTTCCACATGTAGATGTATTTTTCATGTATTTTTAGGGAGGATGGTGATCACCATGTCTTACTCCTTCGCCGTCTTGAATGTCCTCCCATCAAGGATAAGTTTGTTCTTATTTCTGAGGAATGGATGATTCTAGATGATAAATAACAGACAGCTAATTCTTGAGTGATTGCTATTCTAACCTGTTGCTAGCAGGTAAAAATATGTAAAAAAAATTGAGTTTAAAAAATTGAGTTTATTTTGTTTTAGATATGCAGTACCTACCCTCCTGAAATAGTGGTTCCTAAATCTCTTACATTGGGAATGGTAGTTGGAAGTTCGAAGTTCAGAAGTAAAGAATGTGTGCCTATGCTTTCCTACCTCTACAAAGAGAACAATGTGAGTTGAGCAAAGTTCTCTCATGAGAACTTTACTTGGTGCTAGAAGACCTGAGTTTAAGTCACACCACTGCCACTTACTAGCTATGTGACCTCAAGCAAGTTACTACTCTGAACTTTGGTAGTTCTGAGAGTTTTTAAGTGTGTAATATGAGAGAAAAATATATGTGTACTTTGTAAATTTTAAAGTGTTGTGCAGATGTTAAGTGTCATTTGTAGTGCATTCATTTATTTCTTTTCTTCTCTATGGGCTCCTGCTTGATGGCAAGTTGTTGAATAAAAGGGAACAGCTGTATGAAAGGATATTTGGGCACTGTGGCTTCCCATTAGAACACACATGTCCTTGATTCTTTCTCACTATTTTCATACAATTTAAGCTAGTAGGGGAATATTTCGCTTGACTCCTCTATTTGAGTCCCCTTCCATAGGAAGGGATAATAGTTCTTGCCTCTTGTGGTCTCTCTGAGATCTGGAATTAGACAGTCAAGTTCTCAGGTAGGCAACTATCAAGTGCTAAAAAGTACAGTAATACAAGTGGGTGTCTTTGTGTCAAACTATCAAAGTAAGCAGACTCTATAAAAAACACACCAAAGTGTAATGCAGTTCACTAACTAATTATTACCAGATGTATCTGCTAAATAGCTATGTTGTTTTCCTATTGAAATGGCTTGAAACAAACCAGCCCTCTGATTTGGCATTAACTCCTGAAACGAGTGAACCCTGTTCTCTTAAGAGACACTAGGTCTTTGAATTCTGCTGTCACTGTGAGCCTCTGGTTTATATGGATGATATTACTGGGACTATAAAAAGCAAGAAAGGTTCCGGTAAATACTAGCCTAATACATATTGAAAATACATAGAATTCTATTAAGGAAACACTCAGGGTGTCATTTTCTTGAAGTCTGGATTTGCCGAGACTGGGTTGGGAATCATAGCCATGTAGAAGAAAAAAAGACTATCTGAGCAACAGTTTGTGGTAATACAGCCCACATGCTAGAGTGGGGATGGAGGCAGGAGGCTGAGCCTAATGTCAGTGGAATGCCTGGGCTTCAGAGCTACATTTCTTTTTACTTCACTATCCTGAGTTGTCTCATCCTCTTCTTCTACTCACTGAATATGGGATCAAGGAGGATTTTTGACCACCTGTACGTTGGACCACTCAACTGATATATTTTTTCCTTACAGCCTGCCATTTACCACTGTAGCCAGCCTCTGTCTGGATTTTATACTCATTGCATAGATGATGAGCTCCTGCTAGAGGTTATTAGCCAGACGAACCCAGAGAGCCAGTTTATGTATGTTGTAGACACAAGACCAAAAGTATCTATGTATCAATGACCTCTCTAATACCCCTACTTTACTCATGTTATAATTCCCTTCCCCACATGTTGAGTTTTGCAGTGTTAATGGGAAAGTTAGGTTTGTGTATATGGGCTTATTATGTCATAACTGTGTAAAATCATTTGAGTAAGCCATTTGGAACTCCTTTTATCATAGCTGTCACTGTCAAGCAAGACTATGAGAAGGTACTTTGAACAACTTAGTCTTGCCACTGCCTGTGAATGTCACAGAGAGGAGGGTCCTCAGATCAACCTAAACTCTCTGCATTAATTCCTTGACCCTCAACATTTTGTCTAGCTTTAATAAGGAATCGTAGAGGAATTAATTGTGCCCCACAAGGCAAGTAAAGGACAGATTTCCTTTTTTTAAAGGCTGTTCTTTTCACAAACAGCCCCAGAAAGAAATAATTTTGCTTATACTTTGATATGTTGACTGTGGATGATTAGGAGGTTTCATTGCTAACTAGGGATTGCTAAGTAAGTGATTTATATTCTAAGCCTAAGCCAGGTGGTTGTGACTTCAGAGTTAAGCAATTGGTTGTGCTTGAAACCAGATAGTGGTCTTAGACAGATGTCTGCCCATTTTGGGGATCTCTCACTGACTGTTCTGCAGGGCTACCTATAACTGACTGGGCTCAATAGAAAAAATAATTTCCCTTTCTGCTCAGGTACCATCCTTCAGTTTCTCAGAACTTTGCTGTCTTGCTTCAACTATAACTGCGTTTGACATTCTGGGATTAGAAAGAGTTTAATCAAATCTGTGTCTTCCATCGTATTAGTCTTAAAATGATAAAGAGAAGTACCAAGCTTTTGAAAAACTAAAGGATTGATGCCCTTTGGCCAAATGAAAGACCAAAAAGTCCTTTTTAATAGGTCCCGTTTTCCTCTCTCAGAGAGCCTAGAAATATCTAGCAACACTCCTCTTCTGGATGGCTAGATATATACTTTTAGTAGAAACTGTATTGTAGTGACAAAGTTACATTCTTAGGAGTCAGTCAAATCTGGGGTCAGATCCTGCCTTCAGCTTTTATCCATATGATCCTGGTTGAAATTGGTTTACCTCTCTGAACTTGTTTCCTTATGGGAATAATAATAGTACCTATCTTTAGGAGCTGTCATGAGGATTAAATGAGATAATATAAGTGAAGGATCTAGCACAGTGTCTGGCACATACATACTAGGGGCTCAGTAAATATTATATGTTCTTTCCTACTTGAACATTAGGCTACTAATATGTAGCAGTTTCTCAGATATGCCAGTCCTATTCCCAAAGAGTGTATACTGATATGATGTAGCTAGCTATCTGTAGTAGCTGGCCTTTCTACTGCTGCCCAGACCTGGGTAGGGACTGCCGTAATTATTGTTTCATTTGCTGAAGCATCCATCAGTCATAACAGACTTTTTTGTTACTAGGTTGCTGTTGCTTACACCTCCTCAGGTGTCCCATTGATTTGTCATTAATTTAATGAAAGCTCAGTGACATTCTTTGTGTGATAAGAGATCAAAATTACCATCATGTTTCTCCCTTTAACAAATATCCTGCATGCTAAATAGAATATGTTGACATGTAGATTTTTCTTCCCTGCATATGTTAATGTGAATAGTTTGTGCTTTTGAGGTTTTTAATGGCATTCTTTTTTTATTAATGCAAAAATGACACCCTATCCATATACATTCTCCTCCTACCTTCTGAAATGCACAATAATGGGAGATTAGAAAATAGGCCCAGACAACAGAAAATCATTTAATTATTAAGATGGTTATAATCATATAAGATATCTTGGCTGCTTTCTAGTTTTTTTATATATAAATTTATTTATTTTATTTATTTTTTGCTCTGTTGGATCTTCATCGCTGTGCACGGGCTTTCTCTAGTTGCAGCGAGTGGGAGCTACTCTTCATTGCGGTGCGCGGGCTTCTCATTGCAGTGGCTTCTCTTGTTGTGGAACACGGGCACTAGGCACGCAGGCTTCAGTAGTTGCAGCATGCCAGCTCAGTAGTTGTGGCGCACGGGCTTAGTTGCTCCGTGGCATGTGGGATCTTCCCAGACCAGGGATTGAACCCGTGTCCCCTGTATTGGCAGGTGGATTCTCAACCCACTGTGCCACCAGGGAAGCCCCTTTCTAGTTTTTGGATTAATATCTCCTCTCTGCAAGTCTCATTTACTCACTACCCCATCCAACATTCTTCATATGACCTAGAAGTATTCTGATTACCACAAGCTGAATATAGTGTTAAAACAACTCTTGGTATCTCCATTTCAATTTTATCAGTGAATGAAAGTCCTTTATCTTATGCAGTCATGTTCTAGACATTTTTCTAGAGTAGCTGTTTATAATTAATTGGCCCTGAAGTTCTTAGACTTCTTTCTAGAGCTTCTCAGTAATAAGGATTTTTGAATTTTCACATGTTTCTCAGTATAAAGCCCATTTGTTTGTGATAGGAAGCTCAAAATTATAATTTTAGTTCTTCGGATCAGATATCCTCATAGCTCCCATATCCTTCAATCAATCTCTTAAGCAGAGTTTTAATAATAAAATAAAAACACTAAATCTCCTTCTCTTTCCCTATACTACTGTTACTTAAGATACCTGATCTAAATGCCAGTGAGATTCTCTTCATCCCAGAATGTGCCCTATGTGATCTAACTTCTTTTTAAATGGGTAAGATTTAAAACTGTTTAGAATGAAGCATTGAGATTGATGAACCATGTTCTTTTATCATCTGCCCCATCTGTTCTGTTATGTCCTCTATATTGCAGTTAAATGCCATGGCCAACCGAGCAGCTGGGAAGGGTTATGAAAATGAAGGCAACTATGCCAACATTCGCTTCAGGTTCATAGGCATTGAGAACATCCATGTGATGCAGAGCAGCCTGCAGAAACTCTTGGAAGGTACAGGGATTTCACCTGGGCTAGACCAGAGGCTATATAGCTTGCATAATTACGTAAGCAAAAAGTATGCCTGATTTTGTGGTGAAACATAAAAGCAACCAGGTGAGCAGAATTAACAGGTGATAAGATTTTTGACTATAGTATAAATCCAGTTTGCATAGGTAGTACTGAATTATAGCAGTGTTGGTCTGACAGAGGAACTACAATGTTTAGTTTTCATAACTCTGTGGAGTTCATCTGGGTTTAGTGGCTATGGAAATAATTTCTCTCTATAGAATTACAGAGACTGCTGTATAGGGGTGGGTAGGTCAACATAAATATAAATGAACTGGGATTTATTTCATCTTCCTCATTTAATCTGCTGTAAGGGGTCAGTTCAATTTCATCACTGTGCTGATGAAGGGGGCGAATTTAGACTTCAAAGGAATAAAGCTGCTATCAGACAATTTGGGTCATCTGTCATCACAGCAATGTAATTGGGATCAGAATGCGGGCAAGGTGAGATCAGGGCTTTACAGGACTCTTGAGTCTAGAACATTTCTCCCAAAGCCACTACCCAGGATTCCATGATGTGGTATGTCATCTCAGGCACACATAGGGAAAACCTGCCCTCATTAAGTGAACTCCCCGTTCTTCCTCTCTTTTCTTCAATTGTTCACTTATGCTGTCTGCCAGGACCTCTCCCTTACACAACCCTTATCAGATCCTGTCTTCTCAGTCTGCAGCCCTTTTTGGATATTAATGTTCCTCTTCCTTGGGTCTCTTCCTCCTTTCTTTTTTGTCCCAGAATATTCTATAGTAGGAGTGTAAGAGGACATTTTGCAGATTTTTTGAGGCAAAAGATTGCCGTCTGCTGGATAACCAGTGCAAAATGCATGAAAATTAACTGATGGTTTTTTCAACCTGTTGAGACAGCACAGGGCTGCAAGGGAGTAAGTGGGGATGTGGAAGCAGAGACAGATGTTAAGGGTCTACAAAGTTAGGCTCAGTAGGAGGAGTTAAGATGGGAATCAAATGTGTTTTCTAATCAGAGGAGATGTGAGTATTTTCCTGTGGATGCTGACTCAGTCTTCTGGCTCTGTTCTTCAGAGATCTCTGTGGGCTTGGGGTGGGTTCTACAAGTCAAGAAAGCAGAGACCCGAGCTAGGAGATATGGTAGGCTCTAGCCCTAGTCCTGTCCCTGATTCACTTTGCGGTTTCCAACTAATCATTTAAACTTTCTGTGCCTCAGCTTCCTCATTTACAAAATGGTGAACCATTTTGTCCCCTTTCTTGGTGAATAAACTGAGGTAATTGTGAATTTCAATCTCTGCTTCCTTTTCTACCTTAGTTTGTGAATTGAAAACTCCAACAATGAGTGAATTTCTTAGCAGCCTGGAGAGCTCAGGGTGGTTGAGACACATTAAAGCTATTATGGATGCTGGAATTTTCATTGCAAAGGTAATAATCAGGACTTTTAAGAACTTGCACTGACTTTATTATGGGATCTCTTGAGGTAGCAGTGTATTCATGGTGGAAAGAATATTGAAAAACAACCTGGTTTCTAGATTCAGGTCAGCCACTAATTTACTGCGTGCCCTTGGAAAATCTCTTCCCTTCTGTGGGCCTCAGTTTCTCTGTCTGTAAAACAAGTTGGTTCTACTAGAATCTAATGGTATAAGTTTTGGGGGGCCCACTGAACTCTTTGAGAATATGATTGACTTTCTGCCCCTAGAAAAATGTACATATGGCTATACATACAGAAAATAGACCTTAATTTCAGGGGGTACACAGACCCCAGATCTCAAGTTAAAAACTCTTAGATAATCTCTCATGGTCCTTTCAGCTCAAATATTCTCATAGTCTTTCCAGCTCAAATACTCTGATGTATTTTTGTGTTGATTCTAAGGTATCAATTGGAAGTAAGACTGGTTGTAAAATAAATGCAGAGTTTGTGTTTCTATGGGTTTTCAGAGCTCTGAGTATAAAGCAGACTTTTCTGACTTCTTTGTCTAGGTATGCCTCTGAATGCAGTCTAAGTAGGCTTCATCACTCATTTATGCTGACTCACTTATTTTCTGACCTTCAGAACCCTGGCTTCTGTATCATTTGTTAGGTGATATTTAAAAAAAAAGAAGAAGAAATTTGGAGTGTACATTTTCTCATTTTGAAGTTTTGTTTATACATTCTTACATGAGAACTTGCTCTTTTCACCACACCCCTATTATTTGGTAGAAGTAAAGAAAAGGAGAGAATCACTCTTCACCTCTCTGCTGTCATTTTTTCAGTTGAAGATAATGAGATTTATAGCTTCTGGCTTAAAAGGTTTTTAGAGAGTGTGTGTAATTAACTGTCTTAAATATCCAGCCCTATTGTTTTACAATTTCCTAGTCCTGTTGCCTACATTTTTCACTGTAATTTATTATTAGTGCTTACTATGTGACCCCCTTGGTCATTTCAAGCCCACTGTTCTAGCCATTCTTTATACTGTTCCTTTTTCGCATGCCCTATACCCATAAATTTCTATTTCCTTTCTGAAACTGACTTTATTAGACCAAAGAGAGTGAGAATGGAGAAGAGGGATAGATTTGATAGACCATACAACCTCATAAATATTGGTTGAATTAAAATGAGTGGATGAAAAAGATAGACTTGTGATTGCACGATTATCCTGTGCTTCCCATCTCCATCAGTACCTATCCAGTATCCCAAGCTTGAAAACTCAAGTAAGCTTTGAATTCTTTCTCTTCCCCTCCATCTGGCAATTGCCTCATCCTGTCAGTTTTCCTCAAAAGTGTTTCTCAAATATCCGTTCTTCCCCACCTCTGCATTAAGTACTATAATAACTTCCTGACTGGTTTACTTGTCTTTAGTAGTTGCTCCCCCCAGTATGGCCACCAGATTGCTTCTAAAGCCATCTTTCTTGAGCACATATGATAATGTCACTTTAAACTCAAAATACTCCAATGGTTCCCCATTGCCCATAAGACCCTGGTAATTAGTGAGATTCTTGTTTCTCCCCAAAACACTATAGTATCCCTCCCTCTCTCGTTTTGTCTCTCATTATCTTTATTTAATTTATTTTTTTCTCATTACAAAAGTTATACATGTACGTTATCTAAGAAGTATACATTTCAGAAATATATAATGTAAAATGTAAATATTCCCTGTAGTTTGCCCCACAACACACACTATTAATAGTTTAATGTATGCTGCTAGATCAGCACTATTTGAACTTTCTGTGATGATGGAAAGGTTCTGGATCTGTACTAATACAATAGCCACTAGCCACATGTGGCAGTTGTGCATTTGAAATGTGGCTAGTGAGAGTGAGGAACTGAATTTTTAATTTTATTTAGTTTTGATCAATTTAAATTTAAATAGCCACTTGTGGCTAGTGACTACCATATTGGACAGTACAGGTCTAGAATTTTTCAACATATATATAACTACATATATTATTACTAATTTGTAAAAATGAGATTGTATTGTGCATATTTTTCTGCAACTAACTTTTTATACTTAATGTATGGTGAACATTTTCCAGGTCAGTTCAGTCAGTGTGACCTCATTCTTTTCAGTGACTGTATAATATTCCATTAAGTGAATTTATCATGGTCCCTGTTCATGGGCAATTCAGTTATTCACATTTTTCACAAATGCAGACATTGTTGCATCAAATATCCTTGAACATATATCTTTATATGTGTGGGCATTCTTAAAAGTGGATTTTCAGTTGAAGAGTATGAATATTTCAGACTTTACTAGATGTGGCCAAATTGCCCTTCAAATAGGATACACCAGTTTCCATTCCCACCAACAATGCCTCTTTCTCCACATAGCCAGCAATGGTTATCATCAATCTTTTTAATCTTTGCCAATTTGATAGGTTATGCATTTTATGTCATGTTTTAATTTGCATTTCTTTAATCATTAGTGAAATTGAGCATCTTTTCCTGTCCACCAGTGACTTTTGACCTTTCACTCCATTTGGAGTCCTAAGGAAAGAGTATAGTCGCTACTATTAGGCCTCTGATATTATCTGAGGTATCTGGTTAACTGAGGGGTTTAAAAGGTTGAGAAACTTTTTTCCAGATCTCTCTGACTCTTGTCTTACTCGCAACCTATATATCCTTCTAGGAATATCATTTCTCTTTTACCTTCTACTACAAAAGTTACTCATTTTCCCACACCCCATGAACTGCACGGTCCATGACAGGTTCAATACTCCCCTTGTTCCTTACAAAACTCCTTCCTCCTTTTAGGTCTATTGCATTTAGCTATACCACTCTGTACCTCTCCTAATGACTCTTCTTTCTCCATTAAGGACTTTGGAAACCACTTTAGGTAGGTGGTTTCCTCTCCATCCTGATTCTTCCTCTCAATCCCAGGAGATTTGAATGTCCATGTACAACCTATAAAACACTCTGCACTGATAGTTCTTTGAGCTTTTGTACTCCAGTTCTTACACTCTTACTCCAGCTAACCTGGTTCTTCTATCCCATGGAGACCTCTACACTTTTAACTCCACTTTTTCCACCTTTTCCTACCTTCTTTTGTATCAAGCCAAAACCTAGTGGTGTAGCACCTCATCTATTCCACCTTGCCTCTTTATCCTTCCACTCTACCCGCCCTGTTAATCCCATTCATTCTCTACTTTCTCTGCTCTTATGCCCTGACAACTAAACATTGCCACAAAGAAATAAATCCCATAGCCATGTTACTTGGTATAATTACAGGTTTATGATCTATAATATTGACTGTAGTCCTATAGCCTTAGGACCACTTAACAGTCATTTTATGTGTCCCTGGTTGGTTCCCAGCCCTGTTCCACCAAGCAGATATTCCTAATTTGTATTTTACTTTCAAGCTGTCTACACCACTGTTACTCCCCTCTCAGTAAACACATATTCAGACATGTCTCCTTCTTCATAGAAAAATAAAGGTAATCTCTCATCTTCCCACTACTATTCTTACCAACTTTTTTTTGCTCCTTTCTTGCTATCTCAGAGGAAACGGTGCCTCATCTTCTGTGTAAGACTAATCCCTTTACCTGTATTCTTAATCCCAACCCCTCCTTCAAGGAACCTCTTTCCCCTACATTTTCAAACTTTTCCTTTCACTGGCTTCATCCCTCAGAAATACGCTCAATAATTTCTTATTCCTAAGAAAAAGAACTTTTCTTATTCTCTTCTAGTTACTGTTCTCTTTCCTCTTGCTTAGAGCTTTCTTGAAAGTAATTGGCCTTCCCTATACGCACTTCCTCACCTCCCTTCACTCTTCAGGTCACTGTGATCCAGTTTACATACCATTACTACTGTTCTTGCTGAGGTCACTAATGACCCCTAACTTATCGATCTCAGGGTCACTCTTTAATCTTTATTCTATTTTGACCACTCTGCTGCATTTGACATTGTTATCCCCGTTCTCTTTGAACCATTTTTGTAGTTCTGGCCTTAATCCCACTGCTACTTCCTGGTTCTCTTTCTACCTTTCAGCCTTCTTTTTCACAAGCTGACTCCTGTAATAGCCCCCCCCCCTTCCTCTACTTTCCCTTTAAACGTTACTACTTTTTAAGGTCTTTCCTTTTCTCACTTTGGTCTCTGCCTGGACAGCACCAGCCATGCACAGTTTCCACTATCATCTGTATTCATATAGTGGTCAAATCTATACTCTGGCTCAGATTCCTCCTTCTCCTGAACTCCAGACCCACATATGCAGCTGTCCACTGGATGCTCCATTAGATGTCCCTCAACTACCTCAGAATCTCCATGGCCCCAAATGAAATCTTATCTACTCCCAACACCAACTAAAACTTGTTTCTTCTTCTATGTTCACTGTTTAGGATAATGGTACTGTAATCCACCTAGTTACTAAGTGACATATTTAAGGGTCATCTTTGACTTTTCTTTCTCCTTCATTCCACATCCATTCTCTTACTATGTCCTGTTGAATCTTCATTCTTAACATCCCTCTTCTCCTTTTCAGCCCCACTGCTACTGCATTAATTCAGGTCCTTGTTGCATTTCACAATTTTAGTAACTCTTTGACTAGTCTTCATAAATCCAAATTTATGTCCTCTATTCTCCTACTGTCACCACAGTGAGTACATCTGATCATGGCACTCCTCTGCTTTTAACACTCCAGTGACTCTCTGCTGCCACCAGATAAAATGCACACTTGTCAGTCTGACCCTTGCCCTCCTGGCCAGACCTGTCTCTCCTCACTCCCTCACTCCCAGCCTAGCCTCAACCACCAAGCTAGTTAAGAATTCCTCACCTATGCCTCACATCCTTGCCTTTGTACATGTTGTTATATTATGCCCCTTGCCTGGAATGTCCTTTCCTCCTGGTCCATCTGACAAATGCCTACTCATCTGACAAGACCCACTTTAGTTGTCTCCTCTTCTTTACCTATTGTGTGCCTTTGTTGTACCTGGTATAAACTTTTATTGTTTTGGTTATCATTGGTTTGTAGTCATTCATTTAAATGTTTGTCTTTTTTGTGTACCTAGTGCACACAACAGTGCATCTTGTATAGTCACTCAGTAATTATTGGCTAGGTGAGTAGATGAATGAATGAGTGAATAAATTTCCTTCTCCTTCCTCACCTGAGAAAATCCTACATTTTCTTCAAGGCTCAAGCTTCCCTGGCTCCTGCAAAAGGATATAGTTACTACACATTACCCTATAACAGCAGTTTTTGCACTGCAGTGTATTTATTTATTTACCTTTGGTCACCCTGACTAGTTTGCTCTTTGAAGTCAGAAACTGAGTCTCATCTTTGTATCTCTAATACTTAGCACATACCTGGCACAGAGGTATACATAATGAAGTGTTAGAATGAATAAGTGAATGCTCAATATCTACCATTGCCAAAATTGCACAGGTTGAGTAAATGCCCATATTTTTACATAGTTCTGATTGTACAGAAACTGACCTAAGACAGGAAAACCTCTCCATCTTAAGTTGGAAGGATTTATATTAGTAAGGCTAAATGGATAAAGCTTCCAGAGGAAATTATTGTCAGGTCTGGGACTGGAATGCAGAACAGTCCTGTCTGTTTTTGAGCATGAATTCTTCCTCTTGCCCACTTCTCTCTCTGAGAATTGATCCATGTCTTTTTCAGAAGTTTTATGAATGTAGACCTCCTTCAGTTTTTCTTTTTACCCTGTATCATGTGTTGACTTTGATTTTCTTTTCCTTATTAGGTAAGCTCACCTTCTGTTACACTCCTTTATTTTCTTTTTTTTTAAATATTTTATTTATTTGGCCATGTCGGGTCTTAGTTTTGGCACGCAGGATCTTTGGTGCTGCATGCAGGATCTTTCATTGCTGCATGTGGTCTCTTGTTGAGGCACACGGGCTTCTGTAGTTGCAGCGTGTGGGCTACTCTCTAGTTGTGGTGCACGGGCTCCAGAGTGGGCGGGATCAGTAGCTGTGGTACACAGGCTTAGGTGCCGCATGCCATGTGGTATCTTCGTTCCCCGACGATGGATCAAACCCACGTCCCCTGCATTAGAAGGCAGATTCTTATTATTCTTCTTCTTATATCTTTATTGGAGTATAATTGCTTTACAATGGTGTGTTAGTTTCTGCTTTATAACAAAGTGAATCAGTTATACACATATATATGTTCCCATATCTCTTAACTCTAGCGTCTCTCTCCCTCCCTCCCACCCTCCCTATCCCACCCCTCCAAGCTGTCACAAAGCACCGAGCTGATCTCCCTCTGCTATGCGGCTGCTTCCCACTAGCTATCTACCCTACATTTGGTAGTGTATATGTGTCCATGCCTCTCTCTCGCTTTGTCACAGCTTACACTTCCCCCTCCCCATATCCTCAAGTTTATTCTCTAGTAGGTCTGTGTCTTTATTCCTGTCTTACCCCTAGGTTCTTCATGATATTTTTTTCTTAAATTCTATATATATGTGTTAGCATACGGTATTTGTCTTTCTCTCTCTGACTTACTTCACTCTGTATGACAGACTCTAGGTCTATCCACCTCAATACAAATAGCTCAATTTTGCTTCTTTTTTTTTATTATTTTTTTTTATTTTTTTAAATTTATTTTTATTTTTTAAACATCTTTATTGGAGTATAATTGCTTTACAATGGTATGTTAGTTTCAGCTTCACAACAAAATGAATCAGTTATCTATACACATATGTTCCCATATCTCTTCCCGCTTGCGTCTCCCTCCCTCCCACCCTCCCTATCCCACCCCTCCAGGCGGTCACAAAGCACCAAGCTGATATCCCTGTGCTATGCGGCTGCTTCCCAGTAGCTATCTACCTTAAGTTTGGTAGTGTATATATGTCCATGCCTCTTTATCGCTTTGTCACCCTTTACCCTTCCCCCTCTCCATAGCCTCAAGTCCATTCTCTAGTAAGTCTGTGTCTTTATTCCTGTTTCACCCCTAGGTTTTTCATGACTTTTTTTTCTTAAATTCCATATATATGTGTTAGCATACGGTATTTGTCTCTCTCTTTCTGACTTACTTCACTCTGTATGACAGACTCTAAGTCTATCCACCTCATTACAAATAGCTCAATTTCGTCTCTTTTTATGGCTGAGTAATATTCCATTGTATATATGTGCCACATCTTCTTTATCCATTCATCCGATGATGGACACTTAGGTTGTTTCCATGTCTGGGCTATTGTAAATAGAGCTGCAATGAACATTTTGGTACATGACTCTTTTTGAATTTTGGTTTTCTCAGGGTATATGCCCAGTAGTGGGATTGCTGGGTCATATGGTAGTTCTATTTGTAGTTTTTTAAGGAACCTCCATACTGCTCTCCATAGTGGCTGAACCAATTCACATTCCCACCAGCAGTGCAAGAGTGTTCCCTTTTCTCCACACCCTCTCCAGCATTTATTGTTTCTAGATTTTTTGATGATGGCCATTCTGACTGGTGTGAGATGATATCTCATTGTAGTTTTGATTTGCA
The DNA here is from genome assembly GCF_949774975.1 of Lagenorhynchus albirostris. Classification (NCBI taxonomy): domain Eukaryota; kingdom Metazoa; phylum Chordata; class Mammalia; order Artiodactyla; family Delphinidae; genus Lagenorhynchus; species Lagenorhynchus albirostris. Next base: position 78,788,364 of record NC_083116.1, read on the forward strand.
TTTCTCTAATGATTAATGATGTTGAGCATTCTTTCATGTGTTTGTTGGCAGTCTGTATATCTTCTTTGGAGAAATGTCTATTTAGGTCTTCTGCCCATTTTTGGATTGGGTTGTTTGTTTTTTTGTTATTGAGCTGCATGAGCTGCTTGTAAATTTTGGATATTAATCCTTTGTCAGTTGCTTCATTGGCAAATATTTTCTCCCATTCTAAGCGCTGTCTTCTGGTCTTGTTTATGGTCCCCTTTGCTGTGCAAAAGCTTTGAAGTTTCATTAGGTCCCATTTGTTTATTTTTGTTTTTATTTCCATTACTCTAGGAGGTGGGTCAGAAAGGATCTTGCTGTGATTTATGTCATAGAGTGTTCTGCCTATGTTTTCCTCTAAGAGTTTGACAGTTTCTAGTCTTACATTTAGGTCTTTAATCCATTTTGAGCTAATTTTTGTGTATGATGTGAGGGAGTGATCTAATCTCATACTTTTACATGTATCTGTCCATTTTTCCCAGCACCACTTATTGAAGAGGCTTTCCTTTCTCCACTGTACATTCCTGCCTCCTTTATCAAAGATAAGGTGTCCATATGTGCGTGGGTTTATCTCTGGGCTTTCTATCCCGTTCCATTGATCTATCTTCTGTTTTTGTGCCAGTACCATACTATCTTGATTACTATAGCTTTGTAGTATAGACTGAAGTCAGGGAGCCTGATTCCTCCAGCTCCGTTTTTCGTTCTCAAGATTGCTTTGTCTATTTGGGGTCTTTTGTGTTTCCATACAAATTGCGAAATTTTTTGTTCTAGTTCTGTGAAAAATGCCAGTGGTAGTTTGATAGCGATTGCATTGAATCTATAGATTGCTTTGGGTAGTAGAGTCATTTTCACAATGTTGATTCATCCAATCCAAAAACATGGTATATCTCTCCATCTATTTGGATCATCTTTAATTTCTTTCATCAGTGTCTTATAATTTTCTGCATACCAGTGTTTTGTCTCCTTAGGTAGTTTTATTCCTAGATATATTATTATTTTTGTTGCAATGGTAAATGGGAGTGTTTTCTTGATTTCACTTTCAGATTTTTCATCCTTACTGTATAGGAATGCCAGAGATTTCTGTGCATTAATTTTGTATCCTGCTACTTTACCAAAATCATTGATTAGCTCTAGTAGTTTTCTGGTAGCATCTTTAGGATTCTCTATGTATAGTATCATGTCATCTGAAAACAGTGACAGCTTTACTTCTTCTTTTCCGACTTGGATTACTTTTATTTCCTTTTCGTCTCTGGTTGCTGTGGCTAAAACTTCCAAAACTATGTTGAATTACAGAGGTGAGAGTGGGCAACCTTGTCTTATTTCTGTTCTTAGTGGAAATGCTTTCAGTTTTTCACCATTGAGGATGATGTTGGCTGTGGGCTTGTCATATATGGCCGTTATTATGTTAAGGAAAGTTCCCTCTATGCCTACTTTCTGCATGGTTTTTATCATAAATTTGGTGTTGAATTTTGTCAAAAGCTTTCTCTGCATCTATTGAGATGATCATATGGTTTTTCTCCTTCAGTTTGTTAATATGGTTTACCATATTGATAGATTTGCGTATATTGAAGAATCCTTGCATTCCTGGAATAAACCCCACTTGATCATGTTATATGATACTTTTAATGTGCTGTTGGATTCTGTTTGCTTGTATTTTGTTGAGGATTTTTGCATCTATGTTCATCAGTAATATTGGCCTGTAGTTTTCTTTCTTTGTGACATCCTTGTCTGGTTTTGGTATCAAGGTGATGGTGGCCTTGTAGAAGGAATTTGGGAGTGTTCCTCCCTCTGCTATATTTTGGAAGAGTTTGAGAAGGATAGGTGTTACCTCTTCTCTAAATGTTTGATAGAATTCGCCTGTGAAGCCATCTGGTCCTGGGCTTTTGTTTGTTGGAAGATTTTTAATCACAGTTTCAATTTCAGTGCTTGTGAGTGGCCTACTCATATTTTCTATTTCTTCCTGATTCAGTCTTGGCAGATTGTGCATTTCTAAGAATTTGTCCATTTCTTCCAGATTGTCCATTTTATTGGCATAGAGTTGCTTGTAGTAATCTCTCATGATCTTTTGTATTTCTGCAGTGTCAGTTGTTACTTCTCCTTTTTCATTTCTAATTCTATTGATTTGAGTCTTCTCCCTTTTTTTCTTGATGAGTCTGGCTAGTGGTTTATCTATTTTGTTTATCTTCTCAAAGAACCAGCTTTTAGTTTTATTGACCTTTGCTATTGTTTCCTTCATTTGTTTTTCATTTATTTCTGATCTGACTTTTATGATTTCTTTCCTTCTGCTACCTTTGGGTTTTTTTGTTCTTCTTTCTCTAATTGCTTGAGGTGCAAGTTTAGGTTGTTTTTTCGAGATGTTTCCTGCTTCTTAAGGTGGGCTTGTATTGCTATAAACTTCCCCCTTAGAACTGCTTTGCTGCATCCCATAGGTTTTGGGTCATTGTGTCTCCATTGTCATGTGTTTCTAGGTATTTTTTTATTTCCTCTTTGATTTCTTCAGTGATCACTTCATTATTAAGTAGTGTATTGTTTAGCCTACAAGTGTTTATGTTTTTTACAGATCTTTTCCTGTAATTGATATCTAGTCTCATGGCGTTGTGGTCTGAAAAGATACTTGATACAATTTCAATTTTCTTCAATTTACCGAGGCTTGATTTGTGACCCAAATATGATCTATCCTGGAGAATGTTCCATGAGCACTTGAGAAAAATGTGTATTCTGTTGTTTTTGGATGGAATGTCCTATAAATATCAATTAAGTCCATCTTGTTTAATGTATCATTTAAAGCTTGTGTTTCCTTTTTTATTTTCATTTTGGTTGCTCTGTCCATGGGTGAAAGTGGGGTGTTAAAGTCCTCCACTCTGAGTGTGTTACTGTCGATTTCCCCTTTTATGGCTGTTAGTATTTGCCGTATGTATTAAGGTGCTCCTATGTTGGGTGCATAAATATTTACAATTGTTATATCTTCTTCTTGGATCGATCCCTTGATCATTATGTAGTGTCCTTCTTTGTCTCTTCTAATAGTCCTTATTTTAAAGTCTATTTTGTCTGATATGAGAATTGCTACTCCAGCTTTCTTTTGGTTTCCGTTTGCATGGAATATCTTTTTCCATCCCCTTACCTTCAGTCTGTATGTGTCTCTAGGTCTGAAGTGGGTCTCTTGTAGACAGCATATATAAGGGTCTTGTTTTTGTATCCATTCAGCCAATCTGTGTCTTTTGTTGGGAGCATTTAGTCCATTTACATTTAAGATAATTATCGATATGTATGTTCCTATTCCCATTTTCTAAATTGTTTTGTGTTCATTATTATAGGTCTTTCCCTTCTCTTGTGTTTCTTGTCTAGAGAAGTTCCTTTAGCATTTGTTGTAAAGCTGGTTTGGTGGTGCTGAACTCTTTCAGCTTTTGCTTTTCTGTAAAGGTTTTAATTTCTCCATCAAATCTGAATAAGATCCTTGCTGGGTAGAGTAGTCTTGGTTGCAGGTTTTTCTCCTTCATCACTTTCAGTATGTCCTGCCACTCCCTTCTGGCTTGTAGGGTTTCTGCTGAGAGATCAGCTGTTAACCTTATGGGATTCCCTTGTGTGTTAATTGTTGCTTTTCCCTTGCTGCTTTTAATATGCTTTCTTTGTATTTAATTTTTGACAGTTTGATTAATATGTGTCTTGGCGTATTTCTCCTTGGATTTATCCTGTATGGGACTCTCTGTGCTTCCTGGACTTGATTAACTATTTCCTTTCCCATATTAGGGAAGTTTTCAACTATAATCTCTTCAAATATTTTCTCAGTCCCTTTCTTTTTCTCTTCTTCTTCTGGAACCCCTATAATTCGAATGTTGGTGCGTTTAATGTTGTCCCTGAGGTCTCTGAGACTGTCCTCAGTTCTTTTCATTCTTTTTTCTTTATTCTGCTCTGCAGCAGTTATTTCCACTATTTTATCTTCCAGGTCACTTATCCGTTCTTCTGCCTCAGTTATTCTGCTATTGATCCCATCTAGAGTACTTTTAATTTAATTTATTGTGTTGTTCATCGTTGCTTGTTTCATCTTTATTTCTTGTAGGTCCTTGTTAACTGTTTCTTGCATTTTGTCCATTCTATTTCCAAGATTTTGGATCATCCTTACTATCATTATTCTGAATTCTTTTGCAGGTAGACTGCCTATTTCCTCTTCATTTGTTAGGTCTGGTGCATTTTTATCTGCTCCTTTATCTGCTGTGTGTTTTTGTGTCTTCTCAATTTGCTTATCTTATTGTGTTTGGGGTCTCCTTTTTGCAGCCTGCAGGTTCGTAGTTCCCGCTATTTTTGATGTCTGTCTCCAGTGGCTACGGTTGGTTCAGTGGGTTGTGTAGGCTTCCTGGTGGAGGGGACTAGTGCCTGTGTTGTGGTGGATGAGGCTGGATCTTGTGTCTCTAGTGGGCAGGTTCACGTCTGGCTGTGTGTTTTGGGGTGTTTGTGGCCTTAATATGATTTTCGGCAGCCTCTCTGCTAATGGGTGGGGTTGTGTTCCTGTTTTGCTGGTTGTTTGGCATAGGTTGTCCAGCACTGTAGCTTGCTGGTCGTTGAGTGAAGCTGGGTGCTGGTGTTATGATGGAGGTCTCTGGGAGATTTTCGCCATTTGATATTATGTGTAGCTGGGAGGTCTCTTGTTGGCCAGTGTCCTGAAGTTGGCTCTCCTACCTCAGAGGCAGAGCCCTGACTCCTGGCTGCAGCACCAAGAACCTTTTATCCTCACGGCTCCTCAATTTGGGATGACTCGTTGTCTATTCATGTATTCCACATATGCAGGGTACATCAAGTTGATTGTGGAGCTTTAATCCGCTGTTTCTGAGGCTGCTGGGAGAGATTTCCCTTTCTCTTCTTTGTTCTCACAGCTCACAGGGGCTCAGCTTTGGATTTGGCCCTGCCTCTGCGTGTAGGTCGCTGGAGGGCATCTGTTTTTTGCTCAGACAGGACGGGGTTAAAGGAGCCGCTGATTCGGGGACTCTGGCGCAGTCAGGTGGCGGGGGCGGGGGGGGAGAGAGGGGCACTGCGTGCGGGGCGGGCCTGCGGTAGCAGAGGCCAGCGTGACGTTGCACCAGCCTGAGGCCCGCCGTGTGTTCTCCCGGGGAATTTGTCTCTGGATCCTGGGAACCTTGCAGTGGCGGGCTGCACAGGCTCCATGGAAGAGGGGTGTGGATAGTGACCTGTGCTCGCACATAGGCCCCTTCTTGGCGGCAGCAGCAGCCTTAGCGTCTCCCGCCCGTCCCTGGGGTCCGTGCTTTTAGCCGCGGCTCGCTCTGCAGGGTTTTTATCACAAATGGGTGTTGAATTTTGTTGAAAGCTTTCTCTGCATCTATTAAGATGATCATAAGTTTTTCTTCCTTCAATTTTTTAATATGGTGTATCACGTTGAGTGATTTGCTTCTATTGAAGAATCCTTGCATTCCTGAAATAAACCCCACTTGATCATGGTGTATGATCCAGTTGATGTGCTGTTGGATTCTGTTTGATAGTATTTTGTTGAGGATTATTTTAACATCTTTATTGGGGTATAATTGCTTTACAATGGTGTGTTAGTTTCTGCTTTATGACAAAGTGAATCAGTTATACATATACATATGTTCCCATATCAATTCCCTCTTGCGTGTATTGTAGTTTTTCTTATGACAGGGTTTCCGAAAGCAGGCTCATCACACGAGATGAATTATGCCGAAACACAGCAGTAGATGGCTGCTGCTCGCTCAGACAATACAGCACAGTCTGTCCTGCTGTGGTAGCTTTTATTTAAGCATTATCTATGTTTACATTTTAAGACTTGTTTTCTTAACATTCCAGAAATGCCAAAGCAGCAACATATGCTTTTATTGATTATACAAGCAACAATGGGCTTTCTTGAAAACATGCCGTGCTTCGTCCTTGAGCCCAAAAGCAGCACAAGGACATTGCCTTGTGTTTCCATTATTCTGATTATACTGAAGTAGCACAAGGACATTTCCTTGTGTTCCCACCATTCTGATTATACTGAGGACATCTCATGGATCAGTGCCCAAAACACTCAATGCTTATTCGCAGGCCCCCGGTTTGCCGGGGGTGGGGGGGAGGCTCAAAGCATCCAGGACTGTTTGCAGTTCTGGCTTATTTGAATGCCCCCAGTTTGCCGAGGGGGCTCAAAGCAATCAGGACTGTTTCCAGTTCTGGCTTATTCGCCAGCCCCCAGTTTGCTGGGTGGGTGGGGCTCATGGGTCACGTCTCCTTTCCATGTCCTCAGTTATTCCACTACATTTCTCCCTTTTTGTTTTCCAGCTTGTGCAGCATCAAGGAGAACACAGCAGCTTGTTGCGGGGTTGCATGGCGGGTAGCTTTCACTCGTCGTCGGACTACAATTAAACATATGATTATTATTATAATGAGCATTAGCAATCCTGCAGTAGAACCAAATAAAGCATGTAATTTAGACATGGGATTTAAATTATTAAATCCTTGAATAATTCCAGACCATATTTCTTGTGAATTAAGTCGTAATTTCTTCTGAAAAGTTTGTTGAATTTTCCCTTGTAAATTCACAATTTCTTCTGTCAAATTTTTGTGATGTAATAAATGCTTTTTTATTTTTGCCCAGGGGAATGCAGACTGATTATATAGAACCGAAGTGACACAAAAGGCACTTTGATTCCAGTCACAACGTAGCTTCATTTGTCTTTGTAAATTTACAAGTTGGTCCCCCAACATAACCACAGCTTGTTGTAAGTCTGCTATTTCCGAATGTATTTCCGAATCAATTTGTTGTTGAGAGGACCAAAGCATTTCAGAATTTTTATGCCAATCAGTTATATAATCAACGGTCTGAATAGATTGTTCTAAAGCAACTCCAGCTACTGCAGCAGTAGCTGTTATGGCTATAATACCCATGACAGCTGTAATCAACATTCCTACAAATCTTTTACTTGTTTTTAATGCATCAGTTAAATATTGCAAAACAGCCATAGGAAGAGATTCTTGCCATTCCCTTCCAAGATTGACAGGAAGCCAAAAACCTGTCCGAACTTGTAAGATATACAAACTTTTAGTAGATATGTTAAAAGATATACTAGAGTTAATACAGGTATACAGAGAGCAATTTTTACATATTATAATACCTAGAGTCTTATTCCATTCAGCTGGTCCCTTTAACAATATATAAGGTAATTTTACACAACTACGAGTATACCGAGTAACATTTTTATGAAAAGTCAAACTATGATTTCCAGATTTGTTAACCGTATGTCCTACCCAAGCATTAATCTTTTCCAAAGCTGCCATAAGCTTCCACAAGTCCTTTTTGATGGGATATCCATTTAAATGAGGACCAGGAGGAGAAAACCCTCCTGCATGCCATACTATGGTATCATTAATAGTATTGCTATAAATAGTGTTGTCCTCTCTATGCCAGTGTAAATTCTTCAGACCCCTTTTTCCTCAGGTGGAGCCAAAAGGGCTCCAATCAGTGACACTTCCCCAAGAAGTATTAACAAGAACCCGAGCCATTTCCCCTCGGCATCGAGTCCAATGGACCCAATCCGATAATTGATCCAGAAGAGGCACCTGGCATGGAGGCAAGTAAGGTGCGGAAACATTCTCATTAAGAGTGGAATTAGAACTTTTAAAACTATAAGCACTCAAAAGATATAACCCATGATATCTGCTTTCATTTTTGACAACACTTAACCATGCCTGATAATTCATTTTAAGGCAATGATCTCCCTTTCCCGTACAAATAGGAGGTCCACTAACACCCACCGTGTAATTCTCTATTATCCTTCCTTCTTCTTCCGGCTTCAAAGGGCCTCTATCATCAAAAGGACCAGGCAACCATCCAGACTCATTTACCTATACAAGAATTGGGGCATCCCACCAGGTAACCCCCATATTAAGAGGAGGGTTAGGAATATATGTCCAATAAGTATGGTTAGTACAATTTTTCTCATTGGCTGATATGCTTATTACCTGTGCAGACAACACTGCCAGCATGGCCTCAAAAAGACTGGTGCTATTGAGGGGTTTACCCTGTGAAATGATAAGATTTTTGGTAGTGTCTGTAAACTTTTTCACTTGCCACCAGGTCAATGGAGGCGCCTTCTTCTTCCCATCAAGTCTTAAACTGCATATATTGTCCAGGTTCAAGAACAGTCTTGGCAAGTGCCTCCCAATCCTGAGGAATTAATATGTTTTCAGAAGCATACCTAGACAAAAGACCTTGAACATAATTAGAATGCATCCCATATGCATTAATGGCTTCTTTTAGCATTTTTAAAATTTTTATATCATGATGGTTATACACAACATTTACATATCCATTCGGAAATTGATCATTAGCAGGCATAGCTTGTCTAACAATAGGGAAAGCAAAAAATGATTCAGATTATTGCTTTTCTTCCTTATTCATCTCTTCTTCCAACAATAGTCTATTAGATTCAGGTTTTAGAGGAAAGTGAAACTGACGAGAGGCTCCAACAGGATAAGCTGCTAATTCTAAAGGAGGAGCCGAAGGAATAGTAGGACATGGCTCTTGATATAAAGGAGTGGTAACATTGTTTTTATTTTCTTCCAATTTAACCATCAAATTTTTTAACTTTGAAAGTATATCAGAAATCTCATTCTGTTGAGAAAGTGGCATCTCATTTTGTTTTCTAGCCTGCTCCCGATCTTTATCATCATCAGAAAAAGCCCCTTCATCACTGAAACCTGAAAAATCCTCTCATGTCTCAGACACAAGGGGAAGAGGAGGCGGAGGAAGGTCCTCTATAGGAGATTCACGAAACAGAGTACAAAAAGCAGCAGAATGATCGGGAGAAGAATTCGGACGCTGAGGGCGCACCCCATTTTCACTTTCAGTTTCAGATTGTAATGGTTCCAGGGCAAGGGAAATTAAATTACAAAGAGACCAAACACGGACAGATATAGGGTCTCCACGCTGATGAGCTCTTCTTAAGGTTCGCATAACCTGTTTCCAAACTTTTAAATTCAACTGGTTATGACCAGTAGGTTGAAACCAGTAACAATGTTTACGAACCAGTGCAAACAATTCATCAAAAGATTCTGGTTTCACTTTCACTCCTGAAATCCGTAATAACTGTTTCAGGAGTCTAATGTATTGAAATTCTACTGAATGGGAATTCCCCATTACAGTTACTCTACTGCTCCCGAAGGTTTCACTTACTCTTGAGCGTACCAAATTCCCCTTCGGTCCCGCGATCACGCGATTACTTACTTTCAGGTCCCTGTTCGGGCGCCAAATGTTGCAGTTTTTCTTATGACAGGGTTTCCGAAAGCAAGCTCATCACACGAGATGAACTGTGCCGAAACACAGCAGTAGAGGGCTGCCTCTCGCTCAGGCAAAACAGCGCTGTCTGTCCTGCTGTGGTAGCTTTTATTTAAGCATTATCTATGTTTACATTTTAAGACTTGTTTTCTTAACATTCCAGAAATGCCAAAGCAGCAACATATGCTTTTATTGATTATACAAGCAACAATGGGCTTTCTTGAAAACATGCCGTGCTTCGTCCTTGAGCGCAAAAGCAGCACAAGGATATTGCCTTGTGTTTCCATTATTCTGATTATACTGAAGTAGCACAAGGACATTTCCTTGTGTTCCCACCATTCTGATTATACTGAGGACATCTCATGGATCAGTGCCCAAAGCACTCAATGCTTATTCGCAAGCCCACGGTTTGCCGGGGAGGGGGGGGCGACTCAAAGCATCCAGGACTGTTTGCAGTTCTGGCTTATTTGCATGCCCCCGTTTTGCCGGGGGGGCGGGGGCTCAAAGCAATCAGGACTGTTTCCAGTTCTGGCTTATTCGCCAGCCCCCAGTTTGCTGGGGGGGGGGTGCTCATGGGCCACGTCTCCTTTCCATGTCCTCAGTTATTCCACTACACGTCTCCCTCCCTCCCACCCTCCATATCCCACCCCTCCAGGTGGTCACAAAGCACCGAGCTGATATCCCTGTGCTATGCGGCTGCTTCCCACTAGCTATCTACCTTAGGTTTGGTAGTGTATATATGTCCATGCCTCTCTCTCGTTTTGTCACAGCTCACCCTTCCCCCTCCCCATATCCTCAAGTCCGTTCTCCAATAGGTCTGTGTCTTTACTCCTGTCTTACCCCTAGGTTCTTCATGACATTTTTTTCTTAAATTCCATATATATATGTTAGCATACGGTATTTGTCTTTCTCTTTCTGACTTACTTCACTCTGTATGACAGACTCTAGGTCTATCCACCTCATTACAAATAGCTCAATTTCGTTTCTTTTTGTGGCGGAGTAATATTCCACTGTATATATGTGCCACATCTTCCTTATCCATTCATCCGATGATGGGCTCTTAGGTTGTTTCCATGTCTGGGCTATTGTAAATAGAGCTGCAATGAACATTTTGGTACATGACTCTTTTTGAATTTTGGTTTTCTCAGGGTATATGCCAAGTAGTGGGATTGCTGGGTCATATGGTAGTTCTATTTGTAGTTTTTTAAGGAACCTCCATACTGCTCTCCATAGTGGCTGAACCAATTCACATTCCCACCAGCAGTGCAAGAGTGTTCCCTTTTCTCCACACCCTCTCCAGCATTTATTGTTTCTAGATTTTTTGATGATGGCCATTCTGACTGGTGTGAGATGATATCTCATTGTAGTTTTGATTTGCATTTCTCTAATGATTAACGATGTTGAGCATTCTTTCATGTGTTTGTTGGCAGTCTGTATATCTTCTTTGGAGAAATGTCTATTTAGGTCTTCTGCCCATTTTTGGATTGGGTTGTTTGTTTTTTTGTTATTGAGCTGCATGAGCTGCTTGTAAATTTTGGATATTAATCCTTTGTCAGTTGCTTCATTGGCAAATATTTTCTCCCATTCTGAGGGTTGTCTTTTGGTCTTGTTTATGGTCCCCTTTGCTGTGCAAAAGCTTTGAAGTTTCATTAGGTCCCATTTGTTTATTTTTGTTTTTATTTCCATTAATCTAGGAGGTGGGTCAGAAAGGATCTTGTTGTGATTTATGTCATAGAGTGTTCTGCCTGTGTTTTCCTCTAAGAGTTTGATAGTTTCTGGCCTTACATTTAGGTCTTTAATCCACTTTGAGCTTATTTTTGTGTATGGTGTTAGGGAGTGATCTCATCCCATACTTTTACATATAGCTGTCCATTTTTCCCAGCACCACTTACTAAAGAGGCTTTCCTTTCTCCACTGTACATTCCTGCCTCCTTTATCAAAGATAAGGTGACCATATGTGTGTGGCTTTGTCTCTTGTCTTTCTATCCCGTTCCATTGACCTATCTTTCTGTTTTTGTGCCAGTACAATACTGTTTTGATTACTGTAGCTTGGTAGTATAGTCTGAAGTCACAGAGTCTGATTCCTCCAGCTCTGTTTTTCGTTCTCAAGATTGCTTTGGCTATTCAGGATCTTTTGTGTTTCCATACAAATTGTGAAATTTTTTGTTCTAGTGCTGTGAAAAATGCCAGTGGTAGTTTGATAGCGATTGCATTGAATCTATAGATTGCTATGGGTAGTAGAGTCATTTTCACAATGTTGATTCTTCCAACCCAAAAACATGGTATATCTCTCCATCTATTTGTATCATCTTTAATTTCTTTCATCAGTGTCTTATAATTTTCTGCATACAGGTCTTTTGTCTCCTTAGGTAGGTTTATTCCTAGATATTTTATTCTTTTTGTTGCAATGGTAAATGGGAGTGTTTTCTTGATTTCACTTTCAGATTTTTCATCATGAGTGTATAGGAATGCCAGAGATTTCTGTGTATTAATTTTGTATCCTGCAACATTACCAGATTCATTGATTAGCTCTAGTATTTTTCTGGTAGCATCTTTAGGATTCTCTATGTATAGTATCATGTCACCTGCAAACAGTGACAGCTTTACTTCTTCTTTTCCAATTTGGATTCATTTTATTTCCTTTTCTTCTCTGATTGCTGTGGCTAAAATTTCCAAAACTATGTTGAATAAGAGTGGTGAGAATGGGCAACCTTGTCTTGTTCATGATCTTAGTGGAAATGCTTTCAGTTTTTCACCATTGAGGATGTTGTTGGCTGTGGGGTTGTCATATATGGTCTTTATTATGTTGAGGAAAGTTCCCTCTATGCCTACTTTCTGCAGGGTTTTTATCATAAATGGGTGTTGAATTTTGTCAAAAGCTTTCTCTGCATCTATTGAGATGATCATATGGTTTTTCTCCTTCAATTTGTTAATATGGTTTATCACATTGATAGATTTGCGTATATTGAAGAATCCTTGTATTCCTGGAATCAACCCGACCTGATCATGGTGTATGATCCTTTTAATGTGCTGTTGGATCCTGTTTGCTAGTATTTTGTTGAGGATTTTTGCATGTATGTTCATCAGTGTTACTGGCCTGTAGTTTTCTTTCTTTGTGACATCCTTGTCTGGTTTTGGTATCAGGGTTATGGTGGCCTCATAGAATGAGTTTGGGAGTGCTCCTCCTTCTGCTATATTTTGGAAAGTTAGAGAAGGATTAGGTGTTAGCTCTTCTCTAAATATTTGATAGAATTTTCCTGTGAAGCCGTCAGGTTGTGGGCTTTTGTTTGTTGGAAGATTTTTAATCACAATTTCAATTTCAGTGCTTGTGACTGCTCTGTTCGTATTTTCTATTTCTTCCTGATTCAGTCTTGGCAGGTTGTGCATTTCTAAGAAATTGTCCATTTCTTCCAGGTTGTCCATTTTATTGGCATAGAGTTGCTTGTAGTAATCTCTCATGATCTTTTGTATTTCTGCAATGTCAGTTGTTACGTCTCCTTTTTCATTTCTAATTTTAATGATTTGAGTCTTCTCCCTTTTTTTCTTGATGAGTCTGGCTAATGATTTATCTATTTTGTTTATCTTCTCAAAGAACCAGCTTTTAGTTTTATTGATCTTTGCTATCGTTTCCTTCATTTCTTTTTCATTTATTTCTGATCTTATTTATGATTTCTTTCCTTCTGCTATCTTATGGGTTTTTTTGTTCCTCTTTCTCTAATTGCTTTAGCTGCAAGATTCGGTTGTTTCCTCTTTCTTAAGGTAGGATTGTATTACCATAAACTTCCCTCTTAGAACTGCTTTTCCTGCATCCCATAGGTTTTGGGTCATCGTGTCTCCATTGTCATGTGTTTCTAAGTTTTTTTTTTTATTTCCTCTTTGATTTCTTCAGTGATCACTTCATTATTAAGTAGTGTATTGTTTAGCCTCCATGTGTTTGTATTTTTTACAGATCTTTTCCTGTTATTGATATCTACTCTCATAGCATTGTGGTCGGAAAAGATACTTGATACAATTTCAGTTTTCTTAAATTTACCAAGGCTTGATTTGTGACCCAAGGTATGATCTATCCTGGAGAATGTTCCATGAGCACTTGAGAAAAATGTGTTTTCTGTTGTTTTTGGATGGAGTGTCCTACAAATATCAATTAAGTCCATCTTGTTTAGTCTATCATTTAAAGCTTGTGTTTCCTTACTTATTTTCATTTTGGATGATCTGTCCATTGGTGAAAGTGGGGTGTTAAAGTCCTCCACTCTGAGTGTGTTACTGTCGAATTCCCTGCTTATGGCTGTTAGTATTTGCCTTATGTATCGAGGTGCTCCTATGTTGGGTGCATAAATATTTACAATTGTTATATCTTTTGCTTTGATCGATCCCTTGATCATTATGTAGTGTCCTTCTTTGTCTCTTCTAATAGTCTTTATTTTAAAGTCTATTTTGTCTGATATGAGAATTGCTACTCCAGCTTTCTTTTGGCTTCCATTTGCATGGAATGTCTTTTTCCATCCCCTTACTTTCAGTCTGTATGTGTTTCTAGGTCTGAAGTGGACAGCAAATATATGGGCCTTCTTTTTGTATCCATTCAGACAATCTGTGTCTTTTGGTGAGAGCATTTAGTCCATTTACATTTAAGGTAATTATCGATATGTATGTTCCTATTCCCATTTTTTAAATTGTTTTGGGTTCGTTATTTTAGGTCTTTTCCATCTCTTGTGTTTCTTGCCTAGAAAAGTTCCTTTACCAGTTGTTATAAAGCTGGTTTGGTGTCTCCTTTTTGCAGGCTGCATGTTTGTAGTGTCCGTTGTTGTTGGTGTCTGTCCCCAGTGGCTAAGTTTGGTTCAGTGGGTTGTTTAGGCTTCCTGGTGGAAGGGACTAGTGCCTATGTTCTGGTGGATGAGTTTGGATCTTGTCTTTCTGGTGGGCCGGTCGACATCTGGTGGTGTGTTTTCGGGTGACTGTGGACTTATTATGATTTTCGGCAGCCTCTCTGCTAATGGGTGGGTTTGTGTTCCTGTCTTCCTAGTTGTTTGGCATAGGATGTCCAGCACTGTAGCTTGCTGGTTGTTGAGTGAAGCTGGGTGCTGGTGTTTTTGCCATTTGATATTATGTGGAGCTGGGATGTCTCTTGTGGACCAGGGTCCTGAAGTTGGCTCTCCCACCTCAGAGGCACAGCACTGACTCCTGGCTGCAGCACCAAGAGCCTTTCATCCACACAGCTCAGAATAAAAGGGAGAAAATGTAGAAAGAAAGAATTAGTAGAAGTAGAAAGAAAGAAAGAAAGAAGGGAGGGAGTAAGGAAGGAAGGAAGGAAAAATGAAAGAAAGAAGATAAAGTAAAATAAATAAAGATAAAATATAATAAAGTTATTAAAATAAAAAATATAATTATTAAGAGAAATAAAAAGAAAAGAAAATGAAATTAAAAAAAAAACAACGGATGGATAGAACCCTAGAACAAATGGTGGAAGCAAAGCTATACAGACAACATCTCACACAGAAGCATACACATACACACTCACAAAAAGAGGATAAGGGGGAAAAATCATAAATCTTGCTCTCAAAGTCTACCTCCTTAATTTGGGATGATTCATTGTCTATTCATATGTTCCAGTGATGCAGGGTACATCAAGTTGACTGTGGAGCTTTAATCCACTGCTTCTGAGGCTGCTGGGAGAGATTTCCCTTTCTCTTCTTTATTCTCACAGCTCCCAGGGGCTCAGCTTTGGATTTGGCCCCGCGTGTACGTCGCCAGAAGGCGTCTGTTCTTCGCTCAGACAGGACGAGGTTAAAGGAGCCGCTGATTCAGGGGCTCTGGCTCACTCAGGCCGGGAGGAGGGAGGGGCACAGAGTGTGGGGTGGGCCTGCGGTGGCAGAGGCTGGCATGACGTTTCACCAGCTTGTGGCACGCCGTGCATTCTCCCGGTGTAGTTGTCCCTGGATCCGGAGACCCTGACAGTGGTGGGCTGCACAGGGTCCCCGGAAGGGTGGTGTGGATAGTGACCTGTGCTTGCACACAGGCTTCTTGGTGGCAGCAGCAGCTGCCTTAGCGTCTCATGCCCGTCTCTGTTGTCCTCGCTTTTAGCCGCGGCTCGTGCCCATCTCTGGAGGTCCTTTAAGCAATCGTCTTAATCCCCTCTCCTCGTGCACCAGGAAACAAAGAGTGAAGAAAAAGTCTCTTGCCTCTTTGGCAGGTCCAGACTTTTTCCCGGACTCCCTCCCAGCTTGCTGTGGCGCACTAACCCCCTGCAGGCTGTGTTCAAGGCCACCAACCCCAGTCCTCTCCAGGAGCTCTGACTGAAACCGGAGCTCAACTCCCAGCCCCGCCCACCCCGGTGGGTGAGCAGACTAGCCTCTCGGACTGGTGAGTGCCAGTCGGCCCTGATCCTCTGTGCGGGAATCTCACCACTTTGCCCTCCGCACCCCTGTGGCTGCGCTCTCCTTCACGGCTCCCCTTTATTTTCTTTGTCATTCCCATACAGGGTGTTAATATTTTGAGAAGAAATTCATGTAGCCCAGTAAGACCAAGTTCTCTGCTGTAGGGGTGGTAACCCTATTTATTAACCCGGCATGCTATGAAAAATTGTCTATGCTACTTTTTGCCTCTTGTCTTCACAGGCAGTGAAGGTAGAAAAGACCAATGTCTTAGTCCATTGTTTTGATGGGTGGGACCACACAGCACAGGTCTGCTCTGTGGCCAGCATCTTCCTAGATCTATTTTGTAGGACATTCAAGGGACTCATGGTAAGAGAACAAGTGATTGGATTTTACTTTGCACAAGTGGGAGATAGTGAATATATCAAAAATAACTCTAAGCCAACTGGTTTTCTACAAGAAAGAGGACTACGAAAACAGCTCTGTTTTTCAATTTTACTTCTTTCTACTAAACCAGGCATTTACAGTCTATATACTTTACATTTCACACTCAACATAGTTTCTTATCCATCAGAAGATAAGTTGGATGTAATAGGCTGATGTAAGGGGTAGGAAAGACTCCAAAAGTTTGCAAAATTTAATGGATGACTGTTAAATAAGCAGACTGATGGGCTCATCATCTTCAGCATCAGCTGTCTGGATGTCAGACTCATGATTTTTTTCTGGTGCTGAATCCAGTGTTTCTTAGTTTGTCTTTCTATGAAACAGAACTCACAGTAGGGGTTTATCCTCATTTTTCTTTTGGAAATACTTTATTTTTTTTAATGCTTGAAAATGTGTTTATATCAAGATTTGTTCTTGGTATAAACTCAAGTACTGCCTTTGGATCCCTGTTTTTTCATAGGTTGAATGTAATATGTTTATCAAGATTGCACTTAGTGATGGCTCAAATGGCTTGTCACACATTATGTAAAAGCCAAAAGAAATGTGACAATGGATACAAATCCAGAATAATTTCTCCTGAGAGCTTTGAAATTTGAAGGCAGCCTGTATAGGCTTTTAAATGAAATCCAAGTAACTTATTTATCATTTGGGAAATTTACTTTATGATCAGTTCAATGCAAATTTGTACAAAGTCTACTTCAGCAAAGTGTTTTGATATTTTATAGGTATGGTTAATTAATTTTATGATTTTTCTAATGCAAAATTTTCTTTTTGTATAAAAATGAAGATCCTGATAGAGAAGGAATGGATATCCATGGGCCACAAGTTCTCCCAAAGGTAAAAATATTACTTTAAAGGTAGAGGCTAAGGAGAATTTATTAGAGTGAGATTTATCAAAAACCCCAATATGTTCTTGTGAAAGAAGGAAGAGTAGGTTGAACATGGCATAAATCTCTTTTCATCAAGAAACACATATTCCAGACACTATGCTAAGGGACTAGGGCTACAAGGGTGACTAGAATATCATATCTGCCTTCAAAGTGAGCAAATGATTATATCAAATTGTTAAATATTTCAGGGAAGAACAGACATCATGGGCCACAGAGGAAAAAGTGCTTAACTGTTTCTGAAGAAGACAGGATAGCCTTCCAGGAATAAGCAGTATTTAAAAGTGAATTTTAGGGAATGAATAGGTGTTTGCTAGAGAGAACAGTGGGCATTCAGGCAGAGGGAATAATATCTAAGGCAATGTACCTTTTTTTTTTTTTTTGTAGTACGCGGGCCTCTCACTGTTGTGGCCTCTCCCGTTGCGGAACACAGGGTCCAGATGTGCAGGCTCAGTGGCCATGGCTCACAGGCCTAGCCACTCTGCGGCATGTGGGATCTTCCCGGACCAGGGCACAAACCCATGTCCCCTGCATCAGCAGGCGGACTCTCAACCACTGCGCCACCAGGGAAGCCCACAATGTACCTTTTAACCTTGTATAAGAAGAAAAGGCATGTGCGCATTTCTGTTCTTTGGTAAGAGGTGGATGCAAGGACTTACATTTCTTTAGTGACCTAATGCTGCTATAAGCCAAACAGCCTCACTGAGACTTTATGTGTGTTATGAGAACAATAACAAATGTTTACTGAACACCTAACAATATGCTGTATACTATATCAGACACTGAGCTGGTGCCAAAGGCATATGCAATGTGAGTTTTACCCTCAAGGAGGTTATTATTCAGGTCTTATTCTCCTGCATTGGTGTATATCCATTTAATTTCATTTGATTGTCACTCTCTAGCTATTTGGATCCATCCATTCATTCTTCCTTTGTCAACAAACATTGGGCCAGGCAATATGCCAGGTTTTAAGGAGACTGTATTAGATCAGATATGGTCTCTGTCCCTTCTTTTATAGAAAATAAAATCAATGATGATAGTATAGTATGATAAGTGCTAAGTCAAAGGTAAACATATACAAGGGAACCTTACCTATTCTGGGCAAAGAAAGCTTTCTAGAACTGATGGCATTTTAGAACATTAAGAAGATGAGGCTGATTCTATTTTTAGTTTTTGAGAAATCTCCATAATGTTTTCCACAGTGGCTGCACCAATTTACATACCCACCAGCAGTGTAGGATGGTTCCCTTTTCTCTACATGGAAACTCCATGGAAGGACAGGAGGAGAAGGAACTAAGTTTTTGAGTGTCCAAGGCAGAAGTTAGATATTTTTACTTGATAGCCTTGATCTTTTTCATTAACACTGTATACATCAATGTGAAATGGGTTAGGGTTTAAGAAGATAGGTTAAAATTTGCAAGAGCTGTAAGGTTTAATGGGAAAACTGTGTTAAGGATATACATAAAGGTTATTTGGGAGCAATTAAGTTCCAGCTGAGTATGGAGACTTATGGTATCAATTTGCATGGTTTTATAATTTTCTCAAGCAGCATTTATCAGTCAAGATTTGGGAGTAGAGAACATAGCTTCTTCGGCTCATCAATGGTTGGATATTGAAGGAGAATAATGACAAAAAAATGACCAGAAAATTGAAGAAAATGGGGACAGAATAGTTGATGGGGCAGAATATAGTCTGGGTAAGGAAGAGAGGGAAGCTAGTAGGAATCTGGAAAGGTGATAGGTCCAGAGATTGGGCTGGAGGAGATAAGATGAGCAGCCTTTGGAAATATAATATACGGTGATCAGAGTAGGATATTGAGATTAAGGTTTCAAAGTGGAGGAAGGACCTTTAGCTAACATCAAGAAACAGCCATGGATACGAGAGGCTGATGTGAATTAGAGGTAAAGATCGGTGAAGATAATTAGATTCGAGTTAGTTAAGGAACCTGCTAAGCCAAGTGTATGTCATCTGCATCGACTCCAAAGATAAGTACTTATGACTGGAGTCAGATTCTTCAGAAAATGTGGAGAAGTGACCCGAAGATTGTGGAACACAACATCGAGGAAAGTGAACAACAGCATGACCCATAGTGGAAGTGTTTTTAAGAGAGTGAAAGGAGTAGTAGAAAGGAGAAAGCCGATCCCACTTCTGCTGTGCTTTAGGATTATTATACATGGAGAGTGGAATGATGAGCATTCTCCATTTGATTTGGGCCCCAAGAAGAAGTAGTGTCCTTGGTGAGATGGATTTCAATTAAATCAAAAGGTAGAACATTCAATGTAAAAGCTAAGGATGCCATGTTTATTTCTAGTGGAATAGTGTTTCTAATGGATGGTAGAGTTGGGAAAGAGGACATCATGAGAGAGGAAACATTAAACAATTCTGGGATGAGGTTTTTTCATTCATTTAATAAACTTATTAAATACCCTTTTCATACCAGGCACTGTCCAGTAAACAAGATAGATATGGTCCTTGCTCACATGAAGCTAAAGGTAGCTGTTTAAATTAATTAAAATTAAATACAATTGAAAATTCAGTTCCTTAGTCACACTAGCTGCATTTCAAGGGCTTAATAGTGACTACCATATTGGACAGCACAAATATGGAACATTTTGATCATTGCAGAAAGTTCTATTGTAGAGGATGTAAAAGGAAATAGAATAGATTACCAAGGGCTTACAATCTTGATAATAATGAAGGATGCTGGTGGCTAAGAGGTCCATTGGGATTAATGAACTTTGAGATTCTGGGTGACATTTTGGCATTAAGCATTTCCTTACCAATGCCAACAGAGACAAAAGGTGAACTTGCTATAGCCTATTCCAAACAGTGTAATCCCTGATGTTAATCATTGTCTTTCTTTACCTTTATTTGCATCTCTCAGGTGTGGCCACCTGGATGGGGACGCTAAAGAAGTATCCCCTATCTTCACACAGTTCCTAGACTGTATCTGGCAGTTAATGGAACAATTTCCTTGTGCCTTTGAGTTTAATGAAAATTTCTTGCTGGAAATTCATGACCATGTTTTCTCCTGCCAGTTTCGGAACTTCCTTGGAAACTGCCAGAAGGATCGAGAAGATCTGAGGTGAATTCAGTTTGTGAAAAAACACTGAATAGGGAGAGGGGATCAGTGTAAAAGAAATTTACCCATCACCTTGAATTTGGGACAGCAGTTCACGAAAGGGGAGGAGATGACAACTCTAAAAATAACTTTTGAAGCATAAATCACTCAGTGTTTGCATGGAGATTCCTCAAAACCTCAGATTCTTTATCTGTGAAATAGGGATAATACCTACTTTTCAGAGCAATCCTGAGGAACCAGTAAAACAATGGATGTGCAAGGACTTTGTAAGGAATGAACTACTGTGCAGGTATGAGTAGTCAATAGCTACAGTCCTTTATCATTTGTGTCAGAGATCACTAAATGGCAGTTCATAGGCCAAATCTAGCTTAACAGGTATATTTTGTTTAGTCTGTGGAGTATTCTTTAAACTGTGAATAAGTTGTCAACATTTAAATATCACGATATTTCACATAAAAATCCAGTTATTTTAGGATTTTTTCCTAAATCAAAAAGCTGTTGTGCCAAGATATTCTGCAAAATCAGGAGCTCTGGCAGTACTGGACCTGCATTTTCTAATGGCAGTAATCAGCTAAAGCTGAATAACAGCTGCTCCACTTGAATGAAGCACACACTCTCGTTTGTCACAGTTCTCACCACTCTCTATAGTTTATTCTCAGCGCACTTCTAATGTTATCTTCCCAGCTCCTATAGGCAGTTAGATTTGCACCAGACTTAAAACTCTAACATCCTCACAATATATAAAACGTAAATAATTTTTGAAGTTGACAAGATAGAGTTTCTGTGAATAGTATTCTCCTTGTTTTAGAGTCAGAGAAAATGAAATAGAGAGGGAAGTAGCTGTCGCACAGCCCACTCTTGTTTCATAGCTGTTGGTTGAGTGGCAGTTAGCTCAAGTTCTCAGACCCCTCTATGATGTATCCTGGATGAATTGGATGACATCTCTAATTCTGTTTTCTTGTCAACACAGAGATGGATCTTGCTGCTTTAACATTTGTGCTTACTTGGTAGCTTCTACGCACATTTCTATTTCATTTTGCAACTAGACCTTTCTTACCCTCTTCGCAGATGCTTTCAGACACATTCATTCTGTCTCTGACCTGCTTTTCTAGCATTAAAATCTAAGATCTTTTCCATATTCTTTTTTCCACCCTCTTAAAGTGAGGCTAATATATCCTAGACCCATTCCCCACACAAATCTGAATCTCCATGTAAAAGTACAAAAGTTGAAAATTTTAACATGTTAAAATAGTGATTGCATAAAATAAACAGAAATATCATTCATCCATAAAAGAAAAGGCATGGACTCTAGAATCAGAGAGACTGGGGTTCAGATTTTGGCTCTGTCACCTACTAGCTATGTAACTTTTTTCAAATTATTTTTTGTCTCATTTTCTCATTATTATTTTAGGGATAAAATATTTCACAGGGTTTTATTATGAAAATTTAATGAAGTATTATAGGTAGAGTCTGGAACAGTGTTTCACACATAGTACATACTCAACAAATACTAGTTACCTTACCTCTGCAAGATTTTTTTTCAACCAAAAACAAATGAGAAAGATGGATATACAAGTCCTTTGACCTCATTGAAATGGTCTGAGGATTCTAAAAGTTACAAGACTACAATGTTTAGGTCCTACAACCCATACCGCTTCTCTTTGTTGTCCTCCTTGAACTTTCTTTGACACTGTGTGAGTAAATGAACTATCCATGCATGGTTACACAGCAGCTCTCATTGGGACAATGGATCCCATGTTTTTTGCAGTGTTAACTAAGTGGCTCCTGAAGGACTCAACTAAGGTATAAGAAGAATCAGTCTTGCAATATAAATATCACAGTCTGTGCTGCTCACCTAGATAACTCACATATATTTGCTAATATAAATTGCTAATTGTCTTTCACTGTCTTACACCTTCTGAGAGGAGGAGAAGCTAGCTTGAAAAAAAATAAAATATAGAAAAGCCAGAAATTCACCCTCTGGTCTTTCTGTTAACTTACCAGATTTTTTAAAGCAATTCTAGATTTTTTATAACTGGGAAGGTCATTAGTTCATAGAATCTGAGATTTGGAAGAGACCTTAAAGGTCATATTTTACAAATGAGGAAATAGTCCCAGAAAGAGCTAGAGACATTCCTCAGATTACATAGCTACTCCATGGCAGAGACTATACTCAGCATCTGTTGCTCTTCAATGTGGAACTCTTTCTAACCTCTAATTCATTTAAAAATGGGTAAGTTGAAGCCCAGATAATTTGTTACTCTATCAGTGTTCATTACCACTTATTTTCACTTTCCTTCTATCATATCCTATCCCTCTGTCTTGAATTAGGTTAATTGTTAATAAAATTTGGATGATTATCAAGTTCAACAGGACTGTTGATTTTACTTGCTTGCTGCTTTTAATTTTTTGGCTTGCTTTTTATTTCTGACAGAATCTATGAGAAAACCCATTCCGTGTGGCCTTTCTTGGTTCAGAGGAAACCAGACTTCAGGAACCCTCTCTATATAGTCTTCACTGTGTATGGGGTACTCAATCCTAGTACTGTGCCCTACAACATTCAGTAAGTTCCTAAGCTGTCCCATCCTTTCTTACAGCAAGCCCAGGGCCTCAGCTGCTTTGCCTCTCCTTTTATAGCTGACATCATCTCCATAAGCCTGGCTATGGAGTAGGACACTCTCTCCCCAGATCACCCATTTCTTGCTGCCTCTGAAAACAAGACCACACTCCCTTTGGTTGTTGTTACTTGCTGAGGGAAATAAACAAGAAACAATAGTTGATTTGTAGTAATACAACCAGTAAAGATGTAGGTTGTTTCATTCCTTTGAGTCTTTCCTTGTATATTCCTCTTCTTTCCCATCCTTTTCCCTAACAAAGAGAAGGAAAAACAGAGAAAGAGAATGTGCTGGTATTGTTTGCTCTACTTTCCCCAAAAAGTGTAAAGTATAGGGTGCCGTGTTCACTGACCACAACTCAATGAGTACAAGACAGAACTGAATGCATTTATTAAGTCTAGCGGTTTATTTTGTATATTCATTAGGATTTTATATATGTAAGATCATGTCATTTCTGAATAGAGATTGTTTTACTTATTCCTTTCCAATTTGGATGCCTTTTATGTTCTTGCCTAATGCCCTGTTTAGAACTTACAGTGTTGAATAGAAGTAGTGAAAGCAGACATCCTTGTACTGTTCCTGATCTTAGGGGGAAACCTTTTGGTCTTTCTCCATTGAGTATGTTATATTTTTGTTTTGTTTTGTTTTACAAATGACCTTTATCACGTTTAGGACATTCCTTCTGTTCCTAGTTTGTTGAGTGCTTTTGTGATGAAAGGATGTTAGATTATATCAGATGTTTTCCTGAATCATGTTGAGATGCAGATGAGATGACTATGTGTTATTTTCTCCTTAATTTTATTTACTTTTTTGTTTCTTTTTTGTTTGGCCATGCTGCACAGCTTACAGGATCTCAGTTCCCTGACCAGGGATTGAATCCAGGCCACAGTAGTGAAAGCCCAGAATCTTAACCACTAGGCCACCAGGGAGCTCCCTCTCCTTAATTTTATTAATATGGTGTATAAATTTGATTGATTTTCAGATGTTGAACCACCCGTGCTTTCCTAGGGTAAATCCCACTTGGCCATGGTGTATAATCCTCTTAATATGCTGCTGCATTCAGTTGGCTACTATATTGTTGAGGATTTTTGCATCTATATTCATAAAGCATATTAATCTACATTTTTTGTGATGTCCTGGTCTGGCTTTGGTATCAGGGTAATGGTGACCACATAGAATGAGCTGGGAGTGTTCCATTCTCTTCAATATTTGGAATACTTTGAGAAGGATTGTTGTTAATTCTTTAAATGTTTAGTAGAATTCACCAGTGAAGCCATCTGGTCCTGGATTTTTCTTTGTTGGGAAGTTTTTGATTACTGAATCAGTGTCTTTACTTGTTATAGGCCTGTTCAAATGTTTTATTCCTTCTTGAGTCATTTTTGGTAGTTTTTATGTTTCTAGAAATTCGTCCATTTCATCTGTCTAATTTGTTGGCATGCAATTGTTCAGGATATTCTCTCATATTTTTCTTTATTTCTGTAAGTTCAGTAGTAGCATCCCTAATTTAATTTATGATTTTAGTAATTTGAGACTTTTCTCTTTTTTCTTTTATTTTTTGAGGCCGAAATACTTTAATATCCAAAGCATCCTGTACGTAAACTGGATAATACATATTAAATTATACATTTCTATGACATTTAGGGATTTGGGGGGCATTTTTCCCACTTTATTGAGATATAATTGACATATAACATGGTGTAAGTTTAAGGTGTACAATGTGGTGATCGATACTTGTAAATATTGTGAAATGCTTACCACAATAAGATAAGTTAGCACATCCTCTACCTCATACAATTACCATTTTGCTGTTGCTGTTGTTATGGTGAGAATATTAAAGCTCTGCACTCATAGCAAAAATATGGAATAATTCACAAATTTGCATGTTAGTCTTTCACACGTGCCATGCTAATCCCTGTATCATTCCAATTATATGTGCTGCTAAAGTGAGCACTCTCATTGTTTTTAACCAGTTTAGCTTAAAGTTTTGTTGAATTTATTGATCGTTTCAAAGAACCAATTTTAGTTTTGTTGATTTTCTCTATTTTTTTATAATCTTTATTTCTTTTGTCTCTGTTCTAATCCTTATTATTTCTTTCCTTATGCTGACTTTGGTTTTAATTTGCTCTTCTTTTTTTGTTTCATAAGGTATAAAGTGATTTACTTGAGATCTTTCTTCTTTTTTAGTGAATGCATTTACAGCCATAAATTTCCTTCTTAGCAGTTCTTTCTCTGTATCCCATAAGTTTTGGTATATTGTGTTTTTGTTTATACCCATCCCAAAGTATTTTTAAATTTGAATTTCAGATAAACAAAAAATAATTTGCTTAAAAAGCTTGGATGATATGTCCCTTTAATGCATTTAAAGACAGTTCTAAAATGTATAAAGAAATGGAATTGAAAGTTACAGTTAAAAATTAAGGTGAGGTGGATGGACCTAGAGTCTGTCATACAGAGCGAAGTAAGCCAGAAAGAGAAAAACAAACACCATATGCTAACACATATATATGGAAGCTGAGGAGAAAAAAAAAAAAGGTCATGAAGAACCTAGGGGTAAGACGGGAATAAAGACACAGATCTACTAGAGCATGGACTTGAGGATATGGCGAGGAGGAGGGGTAGGCTGTGACGAGGTGACAGAGTGGCATGGACATATATACACTACCAAGCGTAAAGTGGATAGCTAGTGGGAAGAAGCCACATAGCACAGGGAGATCAGCTAGGTAGTTTGTGACCGCCTAGAGGGGTGGAATAGGGAGGGTGGGAGGGAGGGAGACCCAGGAGGGAAGAGATATGGGAACATATGTATATGTATAACTGATTCACTGTTATAAAGCAGAAACTAACACACCATTGTAAAGCAATTATACTCCAATAAAGATGTTAAAAAAAAAGAGTAAGAAATGGTGAATTGGGGCGTTCAAGGCACAACTTTTCTCATCTCCCTTGGTGTCATCTTCACCCAGGTGAGACCCCCTGGACATCCCTTTTCCCATGGAAGTTCCAGGAAGCAGTCAGTTAAATCACTTTATTCCTTAAAGGTCTATGGAATACATTCGAAGGAAGGGAATATGTGGATTGAAGGGAATGTGTGTGTTTAATTTGTTAGTAGGTGATGCCAGATTAGCCTTAGTTGTTTCTTCTTGAGCCTGACCCTCTTGTTGGGGTCATCTGCTCCTCTCTCTCTCAGCAGGCAGAGCTTGACTTCCCAGACCAGCCCCTCTACCTACTTCTTTCAGGAGACAGCCCCTGCCCTTTTCCCCTGACCTGTTTCATCAACAATTTAGGGTTCTGACCAGTGCTGTGATGAGCTATATTGAAGCCTATTGCAATGGGCCTGTATCCGTGCCTCCCCTCTCCCACTACCCTGTTCTCTGTATCTATGTGTTTGTCTTGTTTCGTTTTGTTTGTTCATTTTTCTTTTTATTCCACATATAAGTGAAATCATACAGTATTTGTCTTTCTCCATCTGACTTATTTCACTTAACGTAAAACCCTTATTATTCATCCATGTTATCACTAATGGCAAGATTTTGGCTTTTTTATGGCTGAGTAGTATTCCATTGTGTATTTTGTGTGTGTGTGTGTGTATACACATATGTGACATCTTCTTTATCAATTCATCCATCAGTGAGCACTTGGGTTGTTTCCATACATACCTAGGCTATTGTAAATAAAGCTGCAACAAATATAGTGGTTGTGTGCCATTGTAAATAAAACTGCAACAAATATAGGTGTTGTATGTGTCTTTTCAAATTATTATTTTTGCATTCTTCAGATGAATACCCAGAAGTGGATTAGCTGGATAGTATGATATTTCTGTTCTTAACTTTTTGAGGCATCTCCATACTTCTTTCCATAGTGGCTGCATCAAGTTACATTCCAATTAGCAGTTCACAAGGACTCCCTTTTCTCCACATCCTTTCCAACACCTGTTGTTTCTTGCCTTTTTGATACTAGCCATTCTGATGGGCATGAGGTGATATGTTGTGGTTTTGATTTGCATTTCCCTAATAATTAGTGATGTTGAACATCTTTTCATGTGCCTGTTGGCCATCTGTATGTCTTCTTTGGAAAAATGTCTCTTCAGATCCTCTGCCCATTTTTTAATCATATTGTTTATTTTGTTGTTGAGTTGTATGAGTTCTTTATATATTTTGGATATTAACCCCATATCAGATATATGATTTGCAAATAACTTTTCCCATTTGGTAGGTTGTCCTTTCATTTTGCTGATGGTTTCCTTTACTGTACAGAAGTTTTTAGTTTGATGTAGTCCCATTTGTTTGTTTTTTGCTTTTGTCTTTCTTGCCTGAGGAAAATATCCATAAAGATGTTGCTAAGACCAGTGTCAAAGAGTGTACTGCTTATGTTTTCTTCTAGGGGGTTTATGGTTTCAGGTCTGTATTCAAGGATTTAATCCATTTTGATTTGATTTTTGTGTCTGGTATGAGATAGTGGTCTAGTTTCATTTTTCTTTGTATGTGGATTGTCCAGTTTTCCTAACACCATTTATTGAAAAGATACCTTTCTCCATTGTACATTCTTTGTTCTTTTGTCATAAATTAATTGTCCATATATGCATGAGTTTATTTCTTTGCTATCATTTCTGTTTCATTGGTCTATGTGTCTTTTTTCTGCCAATGCTATGCTGTTTTGATACTGCAGCTTAGTGGTATACTTTGAAATCAGGGAGGATGATACCTCCACTTTGTTCTTTTTCCTCAGGATTTATTTTGCTATTCAGGGTTTTTTAAGGATCCACATAAATTTTCAGATGATTTGTTCTATTTCTGTGAAAAATGTCATCAGGGTTTTGATAGGGATTGTATTGAATCAGTAGATTGCTTTAGGTAATATGGACATTTTAACAATGTTAATTCTTCTAAGCCACAACCACGGAATATCTTTCCATTTCTTTGTGTCTTGTTCAGTTTATTTCAACAGTATCTTACAGATTTTAGTGTACTGGTCATTCACCTCCTTGGTTAAATTTATTCCTAGGTATTCTTTTTGTTGTGACTGTAAGTGGGATTATATTCTTTTTAATTTCTCTTTCTGCTAGCTTGTTTTTAGTGTGTAGAAACTCAACAGATTTTGCATATGGATTTTGTATGCTGCAACTTTATTCATTTACTATTTCTAATAGATTTTTGGTGGAGTTGTTAGGGTTTTTCTATATATAAAATTATGTCATCCACAAATAGTTACAGTTTTACTTCTTCTTTTCCAATTTTGATGCCTTTTATTTATTTTTCTTTTGTAATTGCTCTGGCTAGGACTTCTTATTTTGAATAAGACTGCCAAGAGTGGGTATCCTTGTCTTTTTCCTGATCTTAGAGGTATAGCTTTCAGTTTTTCATTGTTGAGTATGTTGTTAGCTATGGGCTTGTTATGTATGGCTTTTATTATGTTGAGGTACTTTATTTTATACCCATTTTATTGAGTTTTTATCATAAACAAGTGTTGATTCTTGTCAAATTATTTTTCTGCATCTATTGAGATGATCATATGATTTTTACCCTTCATTTTGTTGATGTGGTATATCACATTGACTGATTTGTGAATGTTGAACCATCCTTGCATGCCTGGAATAAATCCCACTTGATCATTTTGTATCCTTTTAATGTATTGTTGTATATGCATTGTTAATATTTTGTTGACAATTTTTGCATCTATGTTCATTAGAAATACTGATGTATACAATTCTTTTTTTGCATTGCCCTTGTCTGGTTTTGGTATCAGGTAGTATTGAGCTCATAAAATGAGTTAGCAAGCATTCCCTCCTCTTCAATATTTTGGAAGAGTTTGAGAAGGGTAGGCATTAAATCAATTTTAAATGTTTGGTAGAATTTACCTGTGAAGGCATCTGGTTCTTGATTTTTTTTCTTGGGGGGAGTTTTTGATTACTGCTTCAGTCTCTTTACTAGTGATCGGTCTATTCAGATTTTCCATTTCTTCATGATTCAGTCTTGGAAGGTCCATATTTTAGGTTGTCTAATTTATTGCCATATAGCTGTTCATAGTATTCTCTTATAATCATTTGTATTTCTGTGGTATCCATTGTAATTTCTTTTCTTTTATTTCTGATTTTAGTTAGCTGAGCCTTCTCTTCTTCTTTATAAGTTAAGGTAAATGTTGATCAATTTTGTTTATCTTTTCAAAGAACCATCTCCTAGTTTCATTTACCTTTTCTATTGTCTGTTTAATCTCTATTTATCTTATTTCCACTCTGATCTTTATTATTTCTTTCCTTCTGCTGGTATGTCATATTTTCATTGTCTTCAGGTATATTTTGACTTTTCCTTTAATTTCTTCATCGACCAAAGAGTTGTTTAGTAGCATGTTTTTCAGTTTCTAAGTATTTGTGATTTTTTTCCAGCTTATTTTTTTGTAGTTGATTTCTAATTATATATGCCACTGTGATCAGAAAAGAGGATTGATATGATTTCAGGCTTCTGAAATTTATTGAGACTTTTTTTGTGTCCTAGTATATGATCTATCATTGAGAATGTTCCATGTGCACTTGAGAAGAATGTGTATTATGCTGTATTTTTCAGGAATGTTCAATACAAATCTATCAGATCTACCTGGTCTAATGTTTCCTTCAAGGCTGCTGTTTCCTTGAAGACTTTCTGCCTGGATGATCTGTCCATTGATGTAAGTGTGGTGTTAATGTCTGCTATAATTATTATGTTGCTTTCAATGTACCCCTTTAATTCTGTTAATAATTCCTTTATATATTTTGGTGCTCCTTAATATGATACATATATATTAATAATTTTTATAGCTTTATGATGAATTGTACCTTTTTCATTTTATAATGTCCATCTTTGTCTCTTGTTACATTTTTTTTGGCATAGTATGTTTGTCTGATATGGTATGGCTACACCCGCTTTATTTTTTGGCTGTCATTTCATTCATTTTGAGCCTATGTTTGTCTTTAGAGCTGAGGTGAGTCTCCTGGAAGCAGCATGTAGTAGGGTCTTGTTTTTTAATTTGTCCAGCCACTCTGTGTCTTTTGATTGCTAAATTCAACCGATTTTCATTTAGGGTGATTATTGCTATCAAGGACTTAGTAATGCCATATACACTTTTGTTTATGGTTGATATATATCTCTATTGTTTCTTTTCCTTTGTGCTTCTGTCTGCTATTTTAGTTTGGTGGTTTCCTATGACGTTTTTCTCAGTTACTTCTTTCATGTTTTGTGCTCTGCTTTAGATTTGTGTTTTGTGGTTACTATAAGGTTTACACAAAGTGTCTCTTAAATAAAGTAGTTTTTTTCTTCTGATAACATCTTATCTTCATTTTTCTATACAGATTCCATCCTTTTCCTCTTCCCTTTTTATATTTCTGTTGTCTCAAATTATCCCTTTTTAAGTTGTGAGTTTGTTACTAAGTTGAAGTAGCTATAGTCAGTTTTGCTTCTTTTTCAATTTAACTTTTATGTTATAATTAAGTTTTAAACAATCTATTCTAATATACAGTTGTAATTTTCTGATTCTGTCTATTTACCACCTTATTCAACATTTTCTGTACTTTTGCCTTTTTCTTTCTGGTAGAAGAGCTCCTTTTAACATTTCTTGTAAGGCAAGTCTAGTGCTGATGAACTTCCACAGCTTTTGTTCTCTGGGGAAAACCTTCATTTCTCTTTCATAAGTGAATGATAACTTTACTGGAGAGAGTATTCTTGGGTTACAGTTTTTAATATTTCAGTATTTTTAGAATCACATCCCATTCCCTCCTGGCCTGTAGAGTTTCTGCTTAGAAATATGCTGATAGCCTAATGTAGGTTCCTTTGTAGGTTACTGTCTATTTTTCCTTGGGTGCCTTAGAATTTTTTTCTTTGTCATTAACTTTTGACAGTTTTAATATAATATTTCTTGGAGAAGGTCTTTTTTCACCAAGATAATTAGGTGTTCTCTTGGCTTCATGGACATATATATCTAGTTCCTTACCCAGGTTGGGAAAGTCCTCAGCTATTACTTCTTCAAATGAACTCTATACTCCCTTTCCTTCTCTTATCCTTCTGGGATACACATTACCCTAATGATGACCTGCCTAAAAGAGGTGGATAGCTCTCATGCAATTTCTTCATTGTTTAATATCTCATTTGTCTTTCCTCTTCTACTTGTGTCATTTCTAGATTCCTATCTTCAAGCTCAATAATTTTCTCTTCCATATGGTCAACTCTGTTTTCCAATGGTTTCTGTTGCATTCTTCATCTCGTTTATTGTGGTCTTTAGTTCTAGAATTACTGTTTGGTTCTTTATTGGAGTTTTAATCTGTTTGGTAAATTATTCCTTCTGTTACTTAATTTTATTCCTGAGCTCATTGAACTGCCTTTCTTAGTTTTCTTATAGCGTATTGAGTTTCTTCATGAGAGATATTTTGAATTTTCAATCAGATCACCATAATCCATGACATTTTTT
Source organism: Lagenorhynchus albirostris (assembly GCF_949774975.1). Taxonomy (NCBI): domain Eukaryota; kingdom Metazoa; phylum Chordata; class Mammalia; order Artiodactyla; family Delphinidae; genus Lagenorhynchus; species Lagenorhynchus albirostris. The sequence goes on from NC_083116.1 coordinate 78,819,485, forward strand.
TCACTGAGGTATAGTTAATGCACAATATTATATGTTTCAGGTATACAACATGGTGATACAATTGTTTAAGGTTATATTCCATTTATAGTTATTTTAAAATAATGGCCATATGCTGTATGATATATTCTTGTAGCTTACACATTTTATACATAGTAGTTGATATCTCTTTATTCCCTACCCCTGATTTGCCACACCCATCTTCCCTCTCAACACCTGTAACCACTAGTTTCTTCTCTATAATTGTGAGTCAGTTTCTTTTGGTTATGTTCACTAGTGTGTTTTATTTTTTAGATTCCTCATGTAAGTGATAGCATAAAGTATTTGTCTTTCTCTGTATAACTTATTTCACATAGCCTAATATCCTCCAAGTCCATCCATGAAATTGCAGATGGCAACATTTCATTCTTATTTTTTTCACACACACACACTGTATTTTATTTTTACAAGAGATAAACAAACTGACACCAAGCATTGTAAATGGATGACCACAACAAAAGCAACAATGATTGCAATTACCAAACACGTAACACACTCATACTATGTCATAATATTGACACTCAATCCAGTAATCTTCCACTGTAACAGCTCCTTTACTTTGCAGTGAAAATTGATTTGTATATTTTTTGCCTCTGAGTCCTTGTGGGATATTTTTAATTCAAACAGAAACTCACAAAAATTATAAGCATCCTCATCATTTCACTCAGTCACATGTAATTAATATTTTTTAATCTTGATCTTTTGTTAGCACTTTTATAAATTTATCCATTTTCCATTAGAATTCTGAAAATGCTTATTCATTCAGTTTAGCAGTATAGTCAGTTACCAGAAACCTGTAATTGTCAGAGTCTTTTCCATGAATTCATTGAAAATGAAACCCTTTTATAGGAGCATTTTTGCAAAAGCATCAGAGTACACCCAGAACTGTCTGTAAATGACAAAAGACTTAAAAATGACCATGGTTAAAGATTTGATGAAAGTTCATGATAATGCAATTGACAAGGAAGTTTAGTTATTTCTGACATATACATTTTAAAGTAATAACTAGAAGTATGACATAACATTATACAAGAACATATAAGATGTTTAGAAATTTCATGTGATGTCTGAAATATTTATATTAACATATTTCCATAAAAATAACCCAAAAAAATTTAGTATTAGTTGTTTTTTTGTTTGTTTGTTCTTTTATACTGCATCTTCTTATTAGTCATCAATTTTATACACATCAGTGTATACACGTCAATCTCAATCGTCCAATTCAGCACACCACCATCCCCACCCCACCGTGGTTTTCCCCCCTTGATGTCCATACATTTGTTCTCTACATCTGTGTCTCAACTTCTGCCCTGCAAACCGGTTCATCTGTACCATTTTTCTAGATTCCACATACATGCGTTAATATACGATATTTGTTTTTTTCTTTCTGACTTACTTCACTCTGTATGACAGTCTCTAGGTCCATCCACATCACAACAAATGACTCAATTTCATTCCTTTTTATGGCTGAGTAATATTCCACTGTATATATGTACCAGAACTTCTTTATCCATTTGTCTGTCGATGGTCATTTAGGTTGTTTCCATGACCTGACTATTGTAAATAGTGCTGCAAGGAACATTGGGGTGCATGTGTCTTTTTGAATTATGCTTTTCTGTGGGTATATGCCCAGTAGTGGGATTGCTGGATCATATGGTAGTTCCATTTTTAGTTTTTTAAGGAACCTCCATACTGTTCTCCATATTGGCTCTATCAATTTACATTCCCACCAACAGTGCAAGAGGGTTCCATTTCTCCACACCCTCTCCAGCATTTCTTCTTTGTAGATTTTCTTATGATGCCCATTCTAACTGATGTGAGGTGATATCTCAATGTTTTGATTTGCATTTCTGTAATAATTAGTGATGTTGAGCAGCTTTTCATGTGTTTCTTGCTCATCTGTATGTCTTCTTTGGAGAAATGTTTATTTAGGTCTTCTGCCCATTTTTGGATTGGGTTGTTTGTTTCTTTAATATTGAGCTGCATGAGCTGTTTATATATTGTGGAGATTAATCCTTTGTCCGTTGCTTCGTTTGCAAATATTTTCTCCCATTCTGAGTGTTGTCTTTTCATCTTGTTTATGGTTTCCTTTGCTGTGCAAAAGCTTTGAAGTTTCATTAGGTCCCATTTGTTTATTTTTGTTTTTATTTCCATCACTCTAGGAGGTGGATCAAAAAAGATCTTGCTGTGATTTATGTCAAAGAATGTTCTTCCTATATTTTCCTCTAAGTGCTTTATAGTGTCCGGTCTTACATTTAGATCTCGAATCCATTTTGAGTTTAGTTTTGTGTATGGCATTAAGGAGTGTTCTAATTTCATTCTTTTTCATGTAGCTGTCCAGTTTTCCCAGCAACACTTATTGAAGAGACTGTATTTTCTCCATTCTATATCTTTGCCTCCTTTGTCATAGATTAGTTTACCATAGGTGTGTGGGTTTATCTCTGGGTTATGATCTATGTTTCTGTTTTTGTGCCAGTACCATATTGTCTTGATTACTGTAGCTTTATAGTATAGTCTGAAGTCAGGGAGTCTGATTCCTCCAGCTCTGTTTTTTTCCCTCAAGGCTGCTTTGGCTAGTCGGGGTCTTTTGTGTCTCCATACAAATTTTAAGATGATTTGTTCTAGTTCCATAAAAAATGCCATTTATAATTTGATAGGGATTGCATTGAATCTGTAGATTGCTTTGTGTAGTAGAGTCATTTTCACAATATTTATTCTTCCAATCCAAGAACATGGTATATCTCTCCATCTGTTGGTATCATCTTTAATTTCTTTCCTCAGTGTATTATAGCTTTCTGCATACAGGTCTTTTGTCTCCCTAGGTAGGTTTATTCCTAGGTATTTTATTCTTTTTGTTGCAATGATAAATGGGAGTGTTTCCATAATTTCTCTTTCAGATTTTTCATCATTAGTGTATAGGAATGCAAGAGATTTCTCTGCATTAGTTTTGTATCCTGCAACTTTATCAAATTCATTGCTTAGCTCTACTAGTTTTCTTGTGGCATCTTTAGGATTCTCTATGTATAGTATCATGTTATCTGCAAAGATTGACAGTTTTACTTCTTTTTTTCCAATTTGTATTCCTTTTATTTCTTTTCCTTATCTGATTGCTGTGGCTAGGACTTCCAAAACTATGTTAAACAATAGTGGTGAGAGTGGATATACTTGTATTGTTCCTGATCTTAGAAGAAATGCTTTGTTTTTCACCATTGAGAATGATGTTTGCTGTGGGTTTGTCATATATGGCCTTTATTATGTTGAGGTAGGTTCCCTCTATGCCCACATTCTGCAGACTTTTTATCATAAATCGGTATTGAATTTTGTCAAAAGCCTTTTCTGAATCTATTGAGAAGATCATATTGTTTTTATTCTTCAATTTGTTAATATGGTATATCACATTGACTGAATTGTTTATATTGAGGAATCCTTGCATCCCTGGGATAAACCCCACTTGATCAAGGTGTATTATCCTTTCAATGTGTTGTTGGATTCTGTTTGGTAGTATGTTGCTGAGGATTTTTGCATCTATATTCATCAGAGATATTGGTCTGTAATTTTCTTTTTTTGTAGTATCTTTGTCTGATTTTGGCATCAGGGTGAAGGTGGCCTCATAGAATGAGTCTGGGAGTGTTCCTTTCTCTGCAGTTTTTTGGAAGAGTTTGAGAAGGGGTGTTAGCTCTTCCCTAAATGTTTGATAGAATTCGCCTGTGAAGCCATGTGGTCCTGGGCTATTTTTTGTTGGAAGATATTTAATCAGAGTTTCGATTTCAGTGCTTGTGATTGTCCTGCTCATATTTTCTCTTTCTTCCTGGTTTAGTCTCGGAAGCTTGTGTATTTCTAAGAATTTGTCCATTTCTTCCAGGTTGTCCATTTTATTGATATATGGTTGTTTGTAGTAAGCTCTCATGATCCTTTGTATTTCTGCAGTGTCAGTTGTTATTCTCCTTTTTCCTTTCTAATTCTATTGATTTGAGCCTTCTCCCTTTTTTTCTTGATAAGTCTGGCTAATGTTTTATCATTTTTTTTATCTTCTCAAAGAACCAGCTTTTAGTTTTATTGATCTTTGCTATTGTTTTCTTTGTTTCTATTTCATTTATTTCTGCTCTGATCTTTATGACGTCTTTCCTTCTGCTAACTTTGGGTTTTGTTTGTTCTTCTTTCTCTAGTTCCTTTACTTGTAAAGTTACATTGTTTACTTGAGATTTTTCTTGTTTCCTGAGGTAGGCTTGTATAGCTATAAACTTCCCTCTTAGAACTGCTTTTGCTACATCCTGTAGGTTTTGCCTCATCGTGTTTTCATTGTCATTTCTCTCTAGGCATTTTTTGATTACCTCTTTGATTTCTTCATTGATCTATTGATTATTTAGTAACCTATTGTTTAGCCTCCATGCATTTGTGTTTTTTACGTTTTTCTCCTGTAATTCATTTCTAATCTCATAGTGTTGTGGTCAGAAAAATTGCTTGATATGACTTCAATTTTCTTAAATTTGCTGAGGCTTGATTTGTGACCCAAGCTGTGATCTATCCCGGAGAATGTTCCAAGCGCACTTGAGAAGAAAGTGTAATCTGCTGTCTTTGAATGGAATGTCCTATAAATATCAATTAAATCTATCTGGTCTATTGTGTCATTTAAAGCTTCTGTTTCCTTATTTATTTTCATTTTGGATGATTTGTACATTGGTGTAAGTGAGGTGCTAAAGTCCCCCACTATTATTGTGTTACTGTCGATTTCCTCTTTTATAGCTGTTAGCAGTTGCCTTATGTATTGAGGTGCTTCTATGTTGGGTGGATATATATTTATAATTGTTATGTCTTCTTGGATTGATCCTTTGATCATTATGTAGTGTCTTTCCTTGTCTCTTGTAACATTCTTTATTTTAAAGTCTATTTTATATGATATGAGTATAGCTACTCCAGCTTTCTTTTGATTTCATTTGCATGGAATATCTTTTTCCATCCCCTCACTTTCAGTCTGTTTGTGTCCCTAAGTCTGAAGTGGGTCTCTTTCAGATAGCACATATAGGAGTCTTGTTTTTGTATCCATTCAGCAAGCCTGTATCTTTTGGTTGGAGTGTTTAATCCATTCACGTTTAAGGTAATTATCAATATGTATGTTCCTATGACCATTTTCTTAATTGTTTTAGGTTTTTTTTTTTTTAAAGAAGATGTTGGGGGTAGGAGTTTATTAATTAATTAATTTATTTTTGCTGTGTTGGGTCTTCATTTCTGTGCGTGGGCTTTCTCTAATTGTGGCAGGTGGGGGACACTCTTCATAGTGGTGCATGGGTCTCTCACTATCACGGCCTCTCTTGTTGCGGAGCACAAGCTCCAGACGCGCCGGCTCAGTAGTTGTGGCTCACGGGCCTAGTTGCTCTGCGGCATGTGGGATCTTCCCAGACCAGGGCTCGAACCCGTGTCCCCTGCATTGGCAGGCTGATTCTCAACCACTGTGCCACCAGGGGAGCCCTTTAGGTTTGTTTTTGTAGATCCTTTTCTTCTCTTGTGTTTCCCACTTAGAGAAGTTCCTTTAGCATTTGTTGTAGAGTTGGTTTGGTGGTGCTGAATTCTCTTAGCTTTTGCTTGTCTGTAAAGCTTTTGATTTCTCCATCAAATCTGAATGAGATCCTTGCCAAATCTGAATGAGATCCTTGCCGGGTAGAGTAACCTTTGTTGTAGGTTCTTCCCTTTCATCACGTTTAAGTATATCATGCCACTCCCTTCTGGCTTGTATAGCTTCCACTGAGAAGTCAGCTGTTAACCTTATGGGAGTTCCCTTGTATGTTATTTCTAATTTTTCCCCTGCTGCTTTCAATAATTTTTCTTTGTCTTTAATTTTTGCCAATTTGATTACTATGTGTCTTGGCATGTTTCTTCTTGGGTTTTTCCTGTATGGGACTCACTGTGCTTCCTAGACTTGGGTGGCTATTTCCTTTCCCAAGTTAGGGAACTTTTTGACTATAATCTCTTCCAAATATTTTCTTGGGTCCTTTCTCTCTCTCTTCTTCTGGCACCCGTATAATGTGAATGTTGTTGCATTTAATGTTGTCCCAGAGGTCTCTTAGATTGTCTTCATTTCTTTTCATTCTTTTTTCTTTATTCTGTTCCACAGCAGTGAATTCCACCATTCTGTCTTCCAGGTCACTTATCCGTTCTTCTCCCTCAGTTATTCTGCTATTGATTCCTTCTAGTGTAGTTTTCATTTCAGTTATTGTATTGTTCATTTCTGTTTGTTTGTTCTTTAATTCTTCTAGTTCTTTTTTAAGCATTTCTTGCATCTTCTCGATCTTTGCCTCCATCCTTTTTCCGAGGTCCTGGATCATCTTCACTATCATTATTCTGAATTGTTTTTCTGTAAGGTCGCCTATCTCCACATCATTTCATTGTTTTTCTGGGATTTTATATTGTTGCTTCATCTGGTACATAGCTCTCTATCTTTTCTTGTCTATCTTTCTGTGAATGTGGTTTTTGTTCCACAGGCTGCGGATTGTAGTTCTTCTTCCTTCTGCTGTCTTCCCTCTGGTGGATGAGGCTATCTAAGAGGCTTGTGTATGTTTCTTGATGGGAGGGCCTGGTATTGGGTAGAGCTGACTGTTGCTCTGGTGGGCAGAGCTGAGTTAAACTTTAATCTGCTTGACTGTTAATGTGTAGGGCTGGATTCCCTCCCTATTGGTTGTTCGTTAGTGTGTTGATGGACACTTAGGTTGCTTCCGTATCTTGGCAATTGTAAGTAATGCTGCTGTGAACATTGGAGCACAATCAGCATTTCGAATTAGTGTTTTCATTTTCTTCAGATATACACCCAGCAGGGGAAATGCTGGGTTATATGGTATAATAGTTCTATTTTTAGATTTATTTATTTATTTATTTATTTATTTATTTAGCTTTATTGGAGTATAATTGCTTTACAATGATGGGTTAGTTTCTACTTTATAACAAAGAGAATCAGTTATACATATACATATGTTCCCATATCTCTTCCCTCTTGCATTTCCCTCCTTCCCACCCTCCCTACCCCACCCCTCCAAGCTGTCTCAAAGCACCGAGCTGATATCCCTGTGCTATGTGGCTCTTTCCCACTAGCTATCTACCTTAGGTTTGGTAGTGTATATATGTCCATGCTTCTCTCTTGCTTTGTCAAAGCTTACCCTTCCCCCTCCCCATATCCTCAAGTCCATTCTCTAGTAGGTCTATGTCTTTATTCCTGTCTTACCCCTAGGTTCTTCATGACATTTTTTTTCTTAAATTCCATATATATATGTTAGCGTATGTTATTTGTCTTTCTCACTTACTTCACTCTGTATGACAGACTCTAAGTGTATCCACCTCATTACAAATAGCTCAGTTTCCTTTCTTCTGTGGCTGAGTAATATTCCATTGTATATATGTGCCACATCTTCTTTATCCATTCATCTGATGATGGACACTTAGGTTGTTTCCATCTCCAGGCTACTGTAAATAGAGCTGCAATGAACATTTTGGTACATGACTCTTTTTGAATTATGGTTTGCTCAGAGTATATGCCCAGTAGTGGGATTGCTGGGTCATATGGTAGATCTATTTGCAGTTTTTTAAGGAACTTCAATACTGTTCTCCATAGTGGCTGTACCAATTCACATTCCCACCAGCAGTGCAAGAGTGTTCCCTTTTCTTCACACCCTCTCCAGCATTTACTTTTCTAGATTTTTTGAAGATGGACATTCACACTTGTGTGAGATGATATCTCATTTTACTTTTGATTTGCATTTCTCTAATGATTAATGATGTTGAGCATTCTTTCATGTGTTTGTTGACAGTCTGTATATCTTCTTTGGAGAAATGTCTATTTAGGTCTTCTGCCCATTGTTGGATTGGGTTTTTTGGGTTTTTTGTTATTGAGCTGCATGGGCTGCTTATAAATTTTGGAGGTTAATCCTTAGTCAGTTGCTTCATTTGCAAATCTTTTCTCCCATTCTGAGGGTTGTTGTTTGGTATTGTTTATGGTTTCCTTTGCTGTGCAAAAGCTTTGAAGTTTCATTATGTCCCATTTGTTTATTTTTGTTTCTGTTTCCATTTCTCTAGGAGGTGGGTCAAAAAGGATCTTGCTGTGACTTATGTCATAGAGTGTTCTGCCTATGTTTTCCTCAAGAATTTGATAGTTTCTGGCCTTACATTTAGGTCTTTAATCAATTTTGAGCTTATTTTTGTGTATGATGTTAGGGAGTGCTTTAATATCATACTTTTACATGTATCTGCCCAATTGTACCAGCACCACTTATTGAAGAGGCTGTCTTTTCTCCACTGTATATTCTTGCCTCTTTTATCAAAGATAAGGTGACCATATGTGTGTGGGTTTATTTCTGGGCTTTCTACCCTGTTCCATTGATCTGTATTTCTGTTTTTCTTCCAGTATCATATTGTCTTGATTACTGTAGCTTTGTATTATAGTCTGCAGTCAGGGAGCCTGATTCCTCCAGCTCCATTTTTTGTTCTCAAGATTGCTTTGGCTATTTTGGGTCTCTTGTGTTTCCATACAAATTGTGAAATTTTTTGGTCTAGTGCTCTGAAAAATGCCAGTGGTAGTTTGATAGGGATTGCATTGAATCTGTAGATTGCTTTGAGTAATAAAGTCATTTTCACAATGTTGATTCTTCCAATCCAAGGACATGGTATATCTCTCCATCTATTTGTATCATCCTTAATTTCTTTCACCAGTGTCTTATAATTTTCTGCATACAGATCTTTTTTCTCATTAGGTAGGTTTATTCCTAGATATTTTATTCTATATGTTGGAATGCTAAATAGAAGTGTTTTCTTGATTTCACTATCAGATTTTTCATCATGAGTGTATAGGAATGCCGGAGATTTCTGTGCATTAATTTTGTATCCTGCTACTTAACCAAGTTCATTGATTAGCTCTAGTAGTTTTCTGGTAGCATCTTTAGGGTTCTGTATGTATAGTATCATGTCATCTGCAAACAGTGACAGCTTTACTTCTTCTTTTCCGATTTGGATTTCTTTTACTTACTTTTCTTCTCTGATTGCTATGGCTAAAACTTCCAAAACTATGTTTAATAAGAGTGGTGAGAGTGAGCAACCTTGTCTTGTTTCTGATCTTAGTGGAAATGGTTTCAGTTTTTCACCATTGAGGATGATGTTGGCTGTGGGTTTGTCATATATGGCCTTTATTATATTCAGGAAATTTCTGTCTATGCCTACTTTCTGCAGTGTTTTTATCATAAATGTGTGTTGAATTTTGTCAAAAGCTTTATCTCTATCTATTGAGATGATCATATATTTTTTCTCCTTCAATTTGTTAATATGGTTTATCACATTTATTGATTTGCATATATTGAAGAATCCTTGCATTCCTGCAATAAACTTCCCTTGATCATGTTGTATGATCCTTTTAATGTGCTGTTGGATTCTGTTTGTTAGGATTTGGTTGAGGATTTTTGCATCTATGTTCATCAGTGATATTGGCCTGTAGTTTTCTTTCTTTGTGACATCCTTGTCTGGTTTTGGTATGAAGGTGATGGTGGTCTCGTGACAATGAGTTTGGGAATGTTCCTCCCTCTGCTATATTTTGGAAGACTTTGACAAGGATAGGTGTTAGCTCTTCTCTAACTGTTTGATAGAATTCGCCTGGTAAGCCATCAGGTTGTGGGCTTTTTTTGTTGGAAGATTTTTAATCACAGTTTCAATTTCAGTGCTTGTGATTGGTCAGTTCATATTTTCTATTTCTTCCTGATTCAGTCTTGGCAATTTGTTCATTTCTAAGAAGTTGTCCATTTCTTCCAGGTTGTCCATTTTATTGGCATAGAGTTGTTTGTAGTAATCTCTCATGATCTTTTGTATTTCTGCAATGTCAGTTGTTACTTCTCCTTGTTCATCTCTTATTCTATTGATTTCAGTCTGCTCCCTTTTTTTCCTGATGAGTCTGGCTAATGGTTTATCCATTTTGTTTATCTTCTCAAAGAACCAGCTTTTAGTTTTATTGATCTTTGCTATCATTTCCTTCATTTCTTTTCCATTTTTTTCTGATCTGATCTTTATGATTTCTTTCCTTCTTCTGACTTTGGGTTTTTTTTTCTTCTTCTTTCTCTAATTGCTTTAGTTGCAAGGTTAGGTTGTTTATTCGAGATGTTTCCTGTTTCTTAAGGTAGTATTATATTGCTATAAACTCCCCTTTTAGAGCTGCTTTTGCTGCCTCTCATAGGTTTTGGTTCATAGTGTCTCCATTATCATTTGTTTCTAGGTATTTTTTTATTTCTTCCTTCATTTCTTCAGTGATCACTTCGTTATTAAGTAGTGTATTGTTTACCCTCCATGTGTTTGTATTTTTTAGAGATCTTTTCCTGTAATTGATATCTGTCTAATAGCAGTGTGCTCAGACAAGATACTTGATATAATTTCAATTTTCTTAAATTTACCAAGGCTTGATTTGTGGCCCAAGATATGATCTATCCTGTAGAATATTCCATGAGCACTTGAGAAAAATGTGTATTCTGTTGTTTTTGGATGGAATGTCCTATAAGTATCAATTAAGTCCATCTTGTTTAATGTATCATTTAAAGCTTGTGTTTCCGTATTTATTTTCATTTTGGGTGATCTGTCCATTGGTGAAAGTGGGGTGTTAAAGTCCCCTACTATGAATGTGTTACTGTCGATTTCCCCTTTTATGCCTGTTAGTATTTGCCTTATGTATTGAGGTGCTCCTATGTTTGGTGCATAAATATTTACAATTGTTATATCTTCTTCTTGGATCAATCCCTTGATCATTATGTAGTGTCCTTCCTTGTCTCTTGTAATAGTCTTTATTTTAAAGTCTATTTTGTCTGATATGAGAATTGCTACTCCAGCTTTCTATTGCTTTCCATTTGCATGGAATATAGTTTTCCATCCCCTTACCTTCAATCTGTATGTGTCTGTAGATCTGAAATGAATCTCTTGTAGACAGCAAATATATGGGTCTTGTTTTTGTATCCATTCAGCCAATCTGTGTCTTTTGGTGGGAACATTTAGTCCATTTACAATTAAGGTAATTATCAATATGTATATGCCTATTCTCATTTTCTTAATTGTTTTCGGTTCGTTATTGTAGGTGTTTTCCTTCTCTTGTGTTTCTTGCCTAGAGAAGTTCCTTTAGCATTTGTTGTAAAGCTGGTTTGGTGGTGCTGAACTCTCTCAGCTTTTGCTTGTCTGTAAATATTTTAATTTCTCCATCAAATCTGAATGAGATCCTTGCTGGGTAGAGTAATCTTGGTTGCAGATTTTTCTCCTTCATCACTTTAAATATGTCCTGCCTTTCCCTTCTGGCTTGCAGTGTTCTGCTGAAAGATCAGCTGTTAACTTTCTGGTGATTCCCTTGTGTGTTATTTGTTGTTTTTCCCTTGCTGCTTTTAATATGTTTTCTTTGTATTTAATTTTTGGCAGTTTTATTAATACGCATCTTGGTGTATTGCTCCTTGGATTTATCCTGTATGGGAGTATCTGTGCTTCCTGGACTTGATTAACTATTTCCTTTCCCATATTAGGGAAGTTTTCAACTATAATCTCTTCAAATATTTTCTCAGTCCCTTTCTTTTTCTCTTCTTCTTCTGGAACCCCTATGATTCGAATGTTGGTGCATTTAATGTTGTCCCAGAGGTCCCTGAGACTGTCCTCAGTTCTTTTCATTCATTTTTCTGCTCTGCAGTAGCTATTTCCACTATTTTGTCTTCTAGGTCACTTATCCATTCTTCTGCCTCAGTTATTCTGCTATTGATCCCATCTAGAGTATTTTTAATTTCATTTATTGTGTTGGTCATCATTGCTTGTGTCATCTTTAGTTCTTCTATATCCTTGTTAAATGTTTCTTGCATTTTGTCTCTATTCTATTTCCACGATCTTGGATCATCTTTACTATCATTCTGAATTCTTTTTCAGGTAGACTTCTTATTTCCTCTTCATTTGTTAGGTCTGGTGGGTTTTTATCTTTCTCCTTCATCTGCTGTGTGTTTTCCTGTCTTCTCATTTTGCTTATCTTACTCTGTTTGGGGTCTCCTATTTGCAGGCTGCAGGTTCATAGTGCCCGTTGTTTTTGATGTCTGTCCTCAGTGGCTAAGGTTGGTTCAGTGGGTTGTGTAGTCTTCTTGGTGGAGGGGACTAGTGCCTGTGTTCTGGTGGATGAGCCTGGATCTTGTCTTTCTGGTGGGCAGGTACACATCTGGTGGTGTGTTTTGGGGTGTCTGTGACTTATTATGATTTTTGGCAGCCTCTCTGCTAATGGTGTGGTTGTGTTCCTGTCTTGCTAATTGTTTGGCATAGGGTATCCAACACTGTAGCTTGCTGGTTGGTGAGTGAAGCTGGGTGCTGGTGTTGAGATGGAGATCTCTGGGAGATTTTTGCCATTTTATATTATGTGGAGCTGGGAGGTCCCTTGTGGACCAGTGTCCTGAAGTTGGCTCTCCCACTTCAGAGGCACAGCACTGACCCCTGGCTGTAGCACCAAGAGCCTTTCATCTACACAGCTCAGATTAAAAGGTAGAAAAAGTAGAAAGAAAGAATTAGTAGAGGAAGAAAAAAAGGAAGGAAGAAAGAAAGAAAGACAGAAAGGCAGGAGGGATGGACGGAGGGAGCAAGGAAGGAGGAGGGAAGGAGAGAAGGAAGGAACAAAAGAAAGAAAGAAAAAAGGTAAATTATAATAAAATAAAGTAAGATACAATATAATAAAGTAAAATAAAAAATAATTATTAAGAAAAAATTTTTTTAAAAAATGGATGGATAGAACTCTAGGACAAATGGTGGAAGTAATGCTATAAAGACAAAATCTCACACAGAAGCATACACATACACACTTACAGAAAGAGAAAAAGGGGGAAATATCATAAATCTTGCTCTCAAAGTCCACCTCCTCAACATGGGATGATTTGTTGTCTAAAGGATAGAAGGGAGGAAAGGAAGGAAGGAAAGAAAGAAAGAAAGAAAGAAAGAAAGAAAGAAAGAAAGAAAGAAAGAAAGAAAGAAAGAAAGAAAGAAAGAAAGAAAGAAAGAAAGAAAGAAAGAAAGAAAGAAAGAAAGAAAGGAGATTAAGTAAAATAAAATAAAGCTATTAATATAAAAATAATTATTAAGAAAAAAACGGATGGGTAGAACCCTAGGGCAAATGGTGGAAGCAAATCTATACAGACAAAATCTCGCACAGAAGCATACACATACACACTCACAAAAAGAGGAAAAGGGGAAAAATCATAAATATTGCTCTCAAAGTCCACCTGCTCAATTTGGGATGATTCGTTGTCTATTCATGTATTCCACAGATGCAGGGTACGTCAAGTTGATTGTGCAGCTTTAATCCGCTGCTTCTGAGGCTGCTGGGGAAGATTTCCCTTTCTCTTGTTTGTTCTCACAGCTCCCAGGGGCTCAGCTTTGGATTTGGCCCCACCTCTGCATATAGGTCGCCTGAGGGTGTCTGTTCTTCGCTCAGACAGGACGGGGTTAAAGGAACAGCTGCTTCAGGGACTCTGGCTCACTCAAGCCGGGGGGGAGGGAGGGTCTTGGAGTGCGGGGGAGGGCTTGTGGCAGCAGAGGCCTGCATGTCGTTGCACCATCCTGAGGCGTGGCCTGCGTTCTCCCGGGGAAGTTGTCTCTGGATCCCGGGACCCTGGCAGTGGTGAGCTGCACAGGCTGCCCAGAAGGGGGTTGTGGATAGTGACCTGTGCTCGCACACAGGCTTCTTTGTGGTGGCAGCAGCAGCCTTAGCGTCTCATGCCCGTCTCTGTGGTCCATGCTTTTAGCCGTGGCTCGCGCCCATCTCTGGAGCTCCTTTAAGCAGGGCTCTTAATCCCCTCTCCTCGCTCACCAGGAAACAAAGAGGGAAGAAAAAGTCTTTTGCCTCTGTGGCAGATCCCGACTTTTCCCCGGACTCCCTCCCGGCTAGCCGTGGTGCACTAACCCCCTGCAGGCTGTGTTCACGCCACCAACCCCAGTCCTCTCCCTGCACTCTGACTGAAGCCCGAGCCTCAGCTCAGCTCCCAGACCTGCCCGCCCCGGCGGGTGAGCAGACAAGCCTCTTGGGCTGGTGAGTGCTGGTCGGCACCGATCCTCTGTGTGGGAATCTCTCAGCTTTGCCCTCCGCATCCCTGTTGCTCTGCTCTCCTCTGTGGCTCTGAAGCTTTCCCCCTCTGCCACCCACAGTCTCTGCCCATGAAGGCACTTCCTAGTGTGTGGAAACCTTTCCTCCTTCACAGCTCCCTCCCACTGGTGCAGGTCGTGTTCCTATCATTTTGTCTCTGTTTATTCTTTTTTCTTTTACCCTACCCAGGTGTGTGGGGAGTTTCTTGCCTTTTGGGAGGTCTGAGGTCTTCTGCCAGCGTTCAGTAGGAGTTCTATAGGAGTTGTTCCACGTGTAGACGTATTTCTGTTGTATCTGTTGGGAGCAAGGTGATCTCCGCGTCTTACTCTTCTGCCATCTTCCCCTCGTCTCCTGTCTTATTTTTAGATTTTTGAGAAACCTCCATACTATTTTCCACAGTGACTATAACAATTTACATTCCCACCAACAGTGTACAAGAGTTCCTTTATCTCCACATCCTTATTTGTGTTCTTTTTGGATTCTGACATCTTTTGACCATTCTGACAGGTGTGAGGTGATATCTCATTGGGGTTTTGGTTTGCATTTCTCTGATTATTAATGAAGTTTAGCATCTTTTCATGTCCCTGCTGGTCACCTGCATTTCCTCTTTGGAATAATGTCTATTCAGTTCTCTTGCCCATTTTTCAATCGGGTTGTTGTTTTTTTTTTTAATGTTGAGTTGTATGAACTCTTTATGTATTTTTTGTGTTAACTCATTATCAGTCATATAATTTGCAAATATTTTCTCCCATTCAGTAGGTTTTCTTTTTGTTTTGTCAATGGATTCCTTTGCTGTGCAAAAAGCTTTTCAGTTTTATTAGGTCCCATTTGTTTATTTTACTTTTATTTTCTTTGTTTCAGGAGACAGTTCCAAAAAAATACTGCTATGCTTTATTTCAAAGAGTGTTCTGCCTATGTTTTCTTCTAGGAGTTTTATGGTTTGTAGATTTACATTTAGGTCTTTAATCCATTTAGAATTTATTTTTGTATTTGATGTTAGAGAATGTTCTAATTTCATTCTTTTACATGTAGCTGTCCAGTTTTCCTAGCACCACTTATTGAAGATACTATCTTTTCTCCATTGTAATTTTCTGCCTCCTTTGTCATAGATTAATTGACCATAGTTGTGTGGGTTTATTACTGGACTCTCTATTCTGTTCTATTGATCTACGTTTCTGTGTTTGTGCCAATACCATACTGCTTTGATTTGCATTGTAGTATAATCTGGAGTCAGGGAACATGATTCCTCCAGCTCTGTTTTTCTTTCTCAAGAATGTTTTGTCTATTTGAGATCTTTCATTTTTTCCATAGAAGTTTTAAAATTACTTGTTCTAGTTCTCTTAAAAGTTCCTTTCTTTGACAAGAATTGCATTGATTATGTATATTGCTTTGGGTTGTATGCTCATTTCAATAAATTAATTCTTCCAATCCATATGTTGAGTTATGTTCCCTTTATACCAAATTTGATGAGAGTTCTTTTTATCATGAATAGAAGTTGAATCTTGTCAAAAGCTTTTTCTGCATTTATTGAACTAATCATATGGTTTTTGTTTTTCAATTTGTTAATGTGATATATCACACTGATTGATATGCAGATATTGAAAAATCTTTACATCCTTGAGATGAATTCCACTTGATAATGGTGTGTGATCCTTTTAATATGTTTTTGCATGTGGTTTGCTAATATATTTTTGAGGATTCTTACATCTGTGTTCATCAGTGATACTGGCCTGTAATTTTCTTTTTAGTGTTTTCTTTGTCTGGTTTTTGTATCAGGGTGATGCTGGCCTTATAGATTGAGTTCAGAAGGGTTCCTTCCTCTGCAATTTTTTGGAATAATTTATGGAGATATGTTAACTCTTCTCTAAATGTTTGGTAGAATTCACCTGTTAGGCCGTATGGTTCTTGAGGGTTTTTTTGTTGAGAGTATTTTTATTACTGATTCAATTTCATTACTGGTAATTGGTCCATTCATATTTTCTATTTCTTTCAGGTTCAGTCTTAGGAGATTGCACATTTCTAGGAATTTGTCCTTTTCTTCTAAGTTGTCCATTTTTTTAGCATGTAATTATTCATGGTAATCTCTTATGATCCTTTGTATTTCTCTGGTGTCAGTTGTAAATTCTTTCTCATTTCTGATTTTACTTATTTGGGCCTTCTTTTTTTGTTGTTGATGGGTCTGGCTAATGGTTTATGAGTTTTGTTTATCTTTTCCAAGAACCAGCTCTTATTTTCATTGATCTTTATTTTTTAGTCTCTATTACTCTTAGTTCTGCCCTGATATTTATGATTTCTTTCTTTCTATCAACTTTGGGTTTTGTTTGTTCTTCTTTTTGTAGCTCCTTTAGGTGTGAGGTTAGATTATTTATTCAAGGTTTTTCTTGTTTCCTGAGGTAGGCTTGTCATGCTACAAACGTCCCTCCTAGAACTGCTTTTGCTGTGTCTCATTGATTATGGATCATTGTGTTTTGTGTTTATTTGTCTCCTGGTATTTTTTGATTTCCTCTTTTATTTCTTCAGTGACCCATTGGTTGTTTAGTACCATATGTTTAGCCTCGTGTGTTTGTTGTTTTGCAGGTTTTTTTGGTAGTTGATTTCTAGTCTCACAGCTTTGTGGTTGGAAAAGATGCTTGATAAGTTTTAAATTTCGTCAATTTACTGATGCTTGTTTTGCAACCTAGTATGTGATCTACCCCTGAGAATGTTCCATGTGACCTTAAAAATTGTGTATTGTGCTGCTTTTGTGTGGACTGTTTTATATAATATATATATCAAGTCCATTTGGTCTAATATGTCATTTAAGGCCAGTATTTCCTAATTGATTTTCTGTCTGAATGATCTGTCCACTGATGTTAGTGGGGTATTAAAGTCCCCTACTATTATTGCATTACTGTTAATTTCTCCCTGTATGTCTGTTAATATTTGCTTTATGTATCTAGGTGCTCCTGTGTTGGGTACGTATATATTTACAATTGTTATATCTTCTTTGATCAATCTCTTGATCATTATGTAATGTCCTTCTTTGTCTTTATAACAGCCTTTATTTTTAAGTCTGTTTGTCTGATATATGTATTACTACCCCAGTGTTCTTTTGATTTCCATTTGCATGAAATATCTTTTTCCATCCCATCACTTTCAGTCTATGTTTTGTTTTTAGATCTGAATTGAGTCTCCTGTATATACAGGTCTTGTTTTTGTATCCATTCAGCCAGTCTATGTCTTTTAATTTGAGCTTTAAATCTATTTACATTTAAAGTAATTATTGATATGCATGTTTCTATTGCCATTCTGTTAATTGTTTTGGCATTGTCTTTGTAGGTTTTTTGTCTTCCTTTCTTTTATTCTCTTCTCTTGTGACTTGATAGCTGTTTTCAGTGTTATGTTTGGATTCCTTTTTCTTCTGTGTGTGTGTATTTTTTATAGTTTGTGGTTACCATATAGCAATTGATCTATATACACGATTGTTTTAAGTTGCTGATATCTTCATTTCAAATGCATTTTTACAACCCTGCATTTGTATTCTCCTCTCCTCATGATTACGGTTTTTGATATCATATTTTATATCTAATATTTTCGTATATTCCTTAACTGCTTATTGTGGATGTAGATGATTTTACTACTTTTATCTTTTAACCTTCCTACTAGTTTTGTGTGTGGATGATTTTCTACCTTTACTGTATGTTTGTCTTTCCCATGAGCTTTTCTTTCATAATTTTCATGTTTCTAGTTGTAACCTTTTCTTTTTCTCTTAGAGAAGATTCTTTACCATTTAATGTAAAGCTGAACTCCTTTAGCTTTTGCTTGTCTGTAAAGCTTTTGATCTCTCCATCAAATCTGAATGAGAACCTTCCCAGGTACAGAATTCTTGGTCATAGGTTTTTACCCTTCATCACTTTAAATATATGGTGCTATTCCCTTCAGGCCTACAGAGTTTCTGCTCAAAAGTCAACTGAGAGCTTTTTGGGTGTTCCCTTGTATGCTATTTGTTACTTTTTCCTTGCTCCTTCTAATATCCTCTCTTTATCTTTAATTTTTGCCATTTTAATTACAATGTATCTTGGTATGTTCATCTTTGGGTTAATCTTATATGGGGCTCTGTGCTTCCTTGAATTGGATGTCTCTTTCCATTTTCAGGTTAAGGAAACTTTCAGACACTTTCTCTCTCTCTTCTCCATCTGGGACCTCAGACACTTTCTCTCTCTCTTCTCCATCTGGGACCCCTAGAATGCAAATATTGCCTGTTTGATATAGTCCCAGAGGTCTCTAAAACTGTCCTTATTTCATTTCATTCTTTTCTTTCTTTTTCTGTTCAGCATCATTAATTTCCACTACTCTGTCGTCCAGCTCGCTAACATGTTCCTCTGTATCATTTAGTCCACTATTGATTCCTTCTTTTCTATTTTCCTTTCAGTTATTGTATTTTTCATTCCTGGTTGTTCTTTATATTTTCATTCTCTTTGTTGAAACTTTTAACTTCTCACTCTATGCCTCCATTTTTTTCCCGAGTACTTTGATCATATTTTTGATCACTATCTTGAACTCTGTCAGGTAGATTGCCTGTTTCCACTTCACTTAGTTCTTCTTCTGGTGTTTTATTTTGTTCCTTCGTTTGGAACATGTTTCTCTGTCACCTCATTTTTCCTAAGTTGCTGTATTTATTTTTATGTATCTTGTAGGTTGATTATGTTCCCAGCCATAGAGAAGTGGCCTTTTGTAGAAGACGTCCTAATGCATCCCAGCAGCAAATTCCTCTCTCATAACCCTAGATATATGCTCTAGGGGCTCCTGCTATGTAGGATTTGTGGGTCTTTGTTTTGTGTTATGCTGATTATGTGGGCAGTCTGGTAAATTTGGTTGGCCGCCAGTCTGGTTGGTTGCCATGTCTTACCTTACATGGAGGCTGCTGGCTGCTGGTTGGTGGGAGTGGGACATAGGGTGTCTTTGTGGAACCCTGGGGGGCTCTGGTGCAAGTGCTGGGTCACTAGTGGGAAGAGTCAAGGTTAGGAGACTCCAGGTATTTTGCCTGTTTGCTGGTGGGTGAAGCCAGGTCCTGGGTCTAGTGCTGGCCTACTTGCAGGCAGTGCCATGTCCTAGAGTCTGGCTACAAGGCCCGGGGGTCCAAGGGCTGTTATTGGATTGCTGGTGCTTGGGGCATGTTCCATGCACAGTTCATTATACAGTCTGGGGTCTCCTAAATCTTCTGTTGACCCACTTGTAGTTGGGGCCAGGGCCCAGATGGTTCCAGTGCAGAATCTGGCCTGCTAGTGGGTAGGCTGGGTCCAGTGGATACGTAGCTGCTGTTTTCTTATGGCTTCTGTCTGCCCTCTGGTGGGTTAGGCTGAGCCCAAGGCTAGAGCAGGTTTGCTAGTGTGGCATTGTCAGGGCCCAGCTTGTCCCAGAATGGGGCTGGCCTTCTGGTGAGCAGATCAGGTGCACAAATTGCAGGACTGTGGTTTTCTTGTTTGTAGTGTCTGCCCCCTGATGGGTGCAGCTGGTCCAGATGCTATGGTAGGCCCCCTGGAGGACAAGGCCCTCCATGGAATTCTGGAAGATTTGGGGATTCTGGGGCTAGTTCCGGCCAACTGGTGAGTGGAGCTGGGTCCTGGGCCATCTGGTGGGAATGACCGTGTCCAAAGGCAGTTGTGGGCTCGAGGGGTCTTAAGGTTGCTTGTCTGCTGGTGGGTGGGTCTGTGTCCCTACCTGGTTAGTTGCTTGACTTGAGGCATCCCAGTACTGCCATCTATAGTCCATTGGCCTGGGGTGGGGTGGGGTTGGACCCTGGGGCTAATTGGATACAGGGAGAATTCGACATTGGCACTTGCCAGCACCAGTGTCCACATGGTATAACAAAATCCCTATAATGGCTGCTTCCAGTGCCTATTTCCCCAGGGTGAGCTGCAGTTTTCTCACGCCTGTCTGGCAGACTCTGCAAGATCAGAAAATAGGTCTGGCCCAGGCTCCTATCAGATTACTGCTTCTTCCTGTGTCCCAGAGTGTGTGAGATTTTTGTGTGCACCCTTTAAAAGTAAAGTCTCTGTTTCACAGCCCTCTGACAGTAAGTCCCACTGGCCTTCAAAGTCAAATGCTCTTGGGCCCTTGTCTTATTAGTGCAGGACCCAAGGGCTTGAGAGCCCAATATTGTGCTCAGACCTCACACTAATTTAGGAGAACCTCTACAATTGTAATGATTCTCCTGTTTGTGGGTCGCCAGCCCAGGGGTGTTTGGCTATATTGAGACTTGACTATATTGAGAACAGTCATTCTTGCCCAAATTGTTGTGATTCCATCTTTATTTCTTTAGTTGTAGAAAATCTTTTCTGTTACGTTCTAGGTTTTTTCATCAATTGTTTTTGCAAATAGTTGTGATTTTGGTGTGCCTCTAAGAGGAGATCAACTCAGGGTCTTTCTACTCTGCTTTCTCTGCCACAGTCTTAACCTATTCCATGACTTTAAGTTTGATTTCTGGTGAATTGTCATTTTCTTTTTGTGTAACAGTATTACTGTGTTTTTTCATGGTGCTTGATGAGTCATTTATCTACCAGTGTATGTGAAGTCAGAAAAGCATTTCTTCTTCAGGTAAAGCTTTTATTTTTTTTTAATTTTTTATTTTATATTAGAATATAGTTGATTTAAAATATTGTGTTAGTTTCAGATATACAGCAATGTGATTTAGTTATACATATTCATATATCTATTCTTTTCAGATTATTTTCCCGTATACATTATTACAGAGTGTTGAGTATAGTTCCCTGTGCTATACAGTAGGACCTTCTTCATTATCTTTTATATATAGTAGTGTGTATATGTTAATCCCAGCCTCCTAATTTATCCCTCCCCCACACCTTTTCCCTTTGGTAACCATAAGTTTGTTTACTAAGTCTGTGAGTCTGTTTGTGTTTTATAAATAAGTTCATTTGTATCATTTTTTAGATTACACAAATAAGTGATATTATATGATATTTGTCTTTCTCTGACTTACTTCACTTAGTATGATAATCTCTACGTCCATCCTTGTTGATGCAAATGGCATTGTTTCATTCTTTTTATGGCTAAGTAATATTCCATTGAATATATGTACAACATCTTCTTTATTCACTCATCTGTCAATGGACATTTAGGTTGCTTTCACATCTTGCCTATTGTACATAGTGCTGCAGTGAACATTGGCATGTATCTTTTCGAATTATGGTTTTCTCTGAATATATGTCGAGGAGAGGGATGCTGGATCATATTGGAGCTCTATTTTTAGTTTTTTAAGAACCTCCATACTGTTCTCCACAGTGGCCGCACCAATATACATTCCCACCAATAGTGTAGGAGGGTTCCCCTTTTCTCCACACCCTCTCCAGCATTTATTTTTTGTAGTCTTTTTGATGATGGCCATTCTGACCGGTGTGAGGTGATACCTCATTGTAGTATTGATTTGCATTTCTGTAATAATTAGCAGTGTTGAGCAACTTTTCATGTGCTTTTTGGCTATTGGTATGTCTTCTTTGTACAGTTGTCTATTTACAACTTCTGCCCGTTTTTTATAGGGTTGTTAGTTTTTTTGATACTGAGCTGCATGAGCTGTTTGTATATTTTGGAGATTAATCCCTTGTTGGTTGCTTCATTTGCAAATATTTTCTCCCATTCTGTGGGTTGACTTTTCATTTTGTTTATGGTTTCCTTTGCTGTACAAAAGCTTTTAAGATTAATTAATGTGTAGACTGCTTTGGGTAGTATAGTCATCTTGGCAGTATTGATTCTTTCAATCCAAGAACATGGTATATTTTTTCATGTGAGTCATCTTCAATTTCTTTCATCAGTGTCTTATAGTTTTCTGAGTACAGGTCTTTTACCTCCTTAGGTCAATTTATTCCTAGGTATTTTATTATTTTGGATCGGATGGTAAATGGTATTGTTTCCTTAATTTCTCTTTCATTGTTAGTGTATAGGAATGCAAGTGATTTCTGTGTATTAATTTTGTATCCTGCAACTTTACTGAATTCATTGATGAGCTCTACTTGTTTTCTGGTAGCAGCTTTAGGATTTTCTATGTATAGTATCATGTCATCTACAAGCAGTGACAGTTATACTTCTTTCCAATTTGAATTCCTTTTATTTCTTTTTCTTCTCTGATTACCATGGCTAGGACTTCCAAAACTAATTTTGAATAAAAGTGGTGAGAGTGCACATCCTTGCTTTGTTCCTGATCTTAGTGGAAATGCTTTCAGTTTTTTACCATTGAGAATAATGTTTGCTATGTGTTTGTCATATATGGCCTTTATTAAATTGCGTTATGTTCCCTCTATGCCCTCTTTCTCGAGAATTTTTATCATAAATGGGTGTTAAATTTTGTCAAAAGCTTTTTCTATATGTATTGATATGATCATATGTTTTTTATTCTTCAGTTTTTGGATGTGGTGCATCACACTGATTGACCTGTGGATACTGAAGAATCCTTGCATCCCTGGAATAAATCTCCCTTGATCATGGTGTATGATCCTTTTAATGTATTGTTGGATTCGGTTTCCAACCATTTTGTTGAGGATTTTTGTGTTGATGTTCATCAGTAATATTTGCCTGTAATTATCTTTTCTTGTGGTATCTTTTTCTGGTTTTAGTGTCAGGCTGATGATGGACTCATAGAATGAGATTGGAAGTGTTCCTTTGTCTGCAATTTTTTTTGTGTGGTACATGGGCCTCTCACTGTTTTGGCCTCTCCCGTTGTGGAACACAGGCTCTGGACACAGAGGCTCAGCAGCCATGGCTCACGGACTTAGCCACTCCGCAGCATGAGGGATGTTCCCAGACCAGGTCACGAACCCGTGTCCCCTGCATTGGCAGGCGGACTCTCAACCACTGTGCCACCAGGGAAGCCCTGTCTGCAATTTTAAAAAAGAATTTCAGAAGGATGGGTGTTACCTCTTCTCTAAATGTTTGATAGAGTTCACCTGTGAAGCCATCTGGTCCTGGACTTGCGTTTGTTGAAATTATTTTAATAGTACTTTCAGTTACAGTATTTGTGATTGGTCCTTTCATGTTTACTATTTCTTCCTGGTTCAGCCTTGGAAGATTGTACCTTTCTAAGAATTTGTCCATTTCTTGCAAGTTGTCCTTTTTTTGGCATATAGTTGCTTGTAGTAGTCTCTTATGATCCTTATTATTTCTGTGATGTCAATTGTAACTTCTTTTTCATTTCTAATTTTATTGATTTGAGGCCCCTACTTTTTGTTCTTGATGAGTCTGACTAAAGGTTTATTTATTTTGTTTATTTTTTCAACTAATTGGCTTTTAGTTTCAATGTTCTTTTCTACTGTTTTCTTCATCTGCAATTCATTTATTTATACTCTGATTTTTATGATTTCTTTCCTTCTACTAACTTTGGGTTTTCTTTGTTCTTCCTTCTCTAGTTGCTCGAGGTGTAAGGTTAGGTTGTTTATTTGAGATTTTTCTTGTTTCCTGAGGTAACATTGTATTGCTATAAACTTCCCCCTTGGAGCTGCTTTTGCTGTGTTCCATAGGTTTTTGAATTGTCGTGTTTTCATTGTCATTTGTCTCTAGGTATTTTTTGATTTCCTGTTTGATTTCTTCACTTATGCATTGGTTGTTTAGTAACATATTGTTTAGCCACCACGTGTTTGTGTTTTTTACACTTTATTTTCTTCTAATTGACTTGTAAGCCCATAGCATTGTAGTCAGAAAAGATGCTTGATATGATTTCAATTTTCTTAAATGTACCAAGGTGTGCTTTGTGGCCCAGCATGTGATCTATCCTGGAGAATGTTCGATGGGCACTTGAGAAGAATGTGTATTCTGTTGCTTTTGAATGCAGTGCTCTATAAATATCAATTAAGGCCATCTGGTCTAATGTGTCATTTAAGGCTTGCTTTCCCTTATTGATTTCTCATCTGGATGATCTATCCACTGATGTAAGTGAGGTGTTAAATTCCCCCACTATTATTGTGTTACTGTCAATTTCTCCTTTTATGGCTCTTAGCATTCCCCTTATATATTGAGGTGTTACTATGTTAGAGCATATATATCTACAATTGTTATATCTTCTTCTTGGATTGATCCCTTGATCATTATGTAGTGTCCTTCTTTGTCTCCTGTAACAGTCTTTATTTTAAAATCTATTTTGTCTGATATGAAATTTGCTACTCCAGCTTTCTTTTGATTTCCATTTGCATGAAATAACTTTTCCTATCCCCTCACTTTCAGTCTGTTTGTTTCCCTAGATCTGAAGTTGGTCTCTTGTAGAAAGCATATATATGGATATTGTTTTTGTATCCATTTAGCCAGTCTATGATTTTCAGTTGGAGCCTTTAATCCATTTACATTTAAGGTAATTATCAATCTGTATGTACTTATTGTCATTTTGTTAATTATTTTGGATTTTTAGTAGGTCTTTTTCTTTTCATCCTCTTTCATTCTTTTTCTCTTGTGTTTTGATTATTATTTTTTAGTGTTGTGTTTGGATTTCTTTTTCTTTGTGTGTGTGTGTGTATCCATTGTAGATTTTTATTTGCATTCCACATAAAGTTTTGATAGAGCATATCATATATCTACAAGATTGTTTTATGTTGCTGGTCTCTAAATTTCAGATGCATTTTCAATATCCTGCATTTATACTCTTCTCTTCTCATGATTCCTGATTTAGATATCATATTTAAGTATGGATGATGTCCTACCTTTATTGTATGTTTGCCCTTACTGTTGAGCTTTCTTATTTGTAATTTTCTTGTGTCTTGTTGTGGCCTTTTCTTTTACACCTAGAGAAGTTCCTTTAGCATTAGTTGTGAAGCTGGTTTGGTGGTGGTGAAGTCTCTTAGCTTTTGCTTGTCTGTGAAGCTTCTGATTTCTCCATCAAATCTGAATGAGAACCTTGCTGGATAGAGTATTCTTGATTGTAGGTTTTTCCCTTTCATCACTTTAAGTACTTCATTATACTCTCTTCTGGCTTGCAGAATTTCTGCTGAAAAATCTGCTGATAACCTTATGGGGATTCCCTTGTATGTTACTTGTTGCTTTCCCCTTGTTGCTTTTAATATTTTCTCTGTCTTTAGTCTTTGTCAGTTTGATTAATATGTGTATTAATAATTAATTAATATGTGCTCTTCCTTGGGTTTATTCTGTATGGGGCTCTCTGTGCTTCCTGGACTTGAGTGAGTGTTTCCTTTCCCCTGTTAGGAAAGTTTTAAGCTACACTCTGTTTAAATATTTTCTCAGGCCCTTTCTCTCTCTCTTCTCCTTCTGGGACCCCTATGATGTGAATGTTGGTGTGTTTAATATTGTCCCAGATGTCTCCGAGACTGTCCTCATTTCTTTTCATTCTTTTTTCTTTATTCTGTTTCGTGGTATTGATTTCCATCACTCTGTCTTCCAGCTCATTTTTTTTTCTGCTTCAGTTATTCTGCTGCTGATTCCTTCTAGTTTATTTTTCATTTCAGTTATTGTATTTTTCATCTGTTTGTTTGTTCTTTAAATCTTCTAGCGGTTTGTTAAACATTTCTTATATCTTCTCAATCTGTGCCTCCTTTCTTTTTCCTAGATCTTGAATCATCTTTACTATTATTACTCTGAATTATTTTTCAGGTAGGTTGCCTGTCTCCACTTCACTTAGTTGTTCTGGGTTTTTATCTTCTTCCTTCTTCTGGACCATATTTCTCTGCCATCTCATTTTGTCTAAATTTCTGTGTTTGTGGTCTCCTTTCTGCAACCTGCAGGTTCATAGTTCCTCTTGCTTCTGTTGCCTACCCCCTGGTGGGTGAATTTGGTCCAGGGGCTTGTGCAGGCTTCCTGGTGAGAGGGACTTGTGTCTGCCCACTGTTGGGTAGAGCTGGGTCTTGTCCTTCTGTTGGGCAGGGCCATGTCAAGGGGTGTGTTTAGAGGTGGCTGTGATCTTAGTATTACTTTAGGTAGCCTGTCTACTGTTGGGTGGGGCTGTGTTCTCACCCTGCTGGTTGTTTGGTGTGAGGCATTCCAGAACTGGAGCCTGCTGGTTCTTAGGTCAGGCCAGATCTTGGTGCCTAAATGGTGACCTCTGGTAGAGCTCACTCCAATCAGTATTCCCTGGGCCTTCTTCCACCAGTGTCCTTGTCCTCACAGTGAGCTACAGCCAACCCCCATCTCCCCAGGAGACCCTCTAAGACCTGCTGGTAAGTCTAGCCCAGTCTTCTATGGAGTCACTGCTTTGTCCTGAGCCCCAGTGCACATGAAACCTTGTGTGTGCCCTCCAAGAGTGGAGTCTCTGTTTCTCCCAGTCCTGTGGAGCTCCTGCACTCAAGCCCACTGGCTTTCAAAACCAAATGCTCTGGGTGTTCCTCTTCCCAATGCTGGACCCTCAGGCTGGGGATCCTGTTGTGGGTCTCAGAACTCTCACTCCTGTGGGAGAACCTCTGCAATATAATTATTTTCTGTTCGTGGGTTGCCCCCTTGGCAGTTATGGTTTTGATTATATCACAAAAGTGCCCCTTATACCATCTCATTGTGACTTCTTCTTTGTCTTTGTATGTAAAATATCTTTTGCAGTAGGTTCCATCCTGTTTTGTCAATAGTTGTTCAGCAGCTAGTTGTGATTTTGGTGTTTTCATGATAGGAGGTGAGCTCAAGTCCTTCTACTCTACCATCTTGTTTGGAATCTGTTATAGGCCTCAGGGAAACAACATTCAGAATGGTCAACAAATTCAATTTGGCCCAAGGATAGAGCAAACCCATGATGTCTAGTAAAGTTTTTATAACTTGATTCTAAGCTGCCTCTTGCTATATTTCAGAATGGCACTTTCAACCATCCACCATCTCTGCCAGAGATTTCACCCAGTGCTTTCTTTCCAGGCCCTTGTGCCTCTGGGTTTACTGGTACATTATTGCTGCCAGTGTCACTGCTGTCTTCAGCATTGCTGCCTGGGCTGCCAAGATGAGAGGTGCCTCCAAAACATCTGGGTTCCTCTCAGTAACAAGCACCACTTCCTCAGGAGAGCATGTTGGGGTCATGGACCTGGGGTTACAGGCACCTCTGCTATGTCTAAGGGTTGTTGAGTTCTTGGGCTCTGCCACTGAGAGTGGGGGTCTAGTACCACAGGTGCCTCCATGGCTGGAGTGGTGGGATTGCAGGCCCCACTGCTGCTGATACCTGGTTTGCTGTGGCCACAGACAACACTGAAGCTGCGAAACCAGTGTCATGTGCATCACCTCCCCTGCTGCCACCAGGTTCTCTGAGGCTGCACGCTTAGCCACTGCAGATGGGGCACTGTGATCACAGGCACCTCCTCCACTGTTCCTCTGGTTTCACCTCCTGTATTTGTTCCAGTCCACACACCTTTAGATGAACAGATATATGGAACTGTTCAGTGTCCTGGTGTGTTGAGCAAAGGAACCTTTGTTGAGTTATGGATGTTTTACTGGTTATAGATTGAAGGGGATAGACAAAGAGATTGTCTCACATTACCACGATGCTGACATCAGCAATCCCAAAATATGTTTTATATTCCTTCTTTAATCCACTGATACTTTAAGAGTGTGTTGTTTAATCCCCACTTATTTGTGAATTCTCTGGTTGTCCTTCTTTAACTGTAATTGATTTCTAACTTTATTCAGTTCTTATCAGAGAACATACTTTGTATTATTTCAATCTTTTTAAATTTTAATGACTTGTTTTATGGCTAACATGTGTTCTGTCCTGGAGAATATCTATTTTGTGAATGATATGAATCATTTGAGAAGAATGTTGATTCTACTGTTTTAGACATAATGTTCTATGCGTCTGTTAGTGTTACTTGGTATATGATGTTTTTCAGGTCTTCTGTTTTCTTATTTATCTTCCATCTCATTGTTCTCTCCATTATAGAAAGTAGGATAGTGAAGTCTTGACTCTAACTGTGAAATTGTCTATTTCTCCCTTCAATTCCATCAATTTTTGCTACATATACTTTGGGCTTCATTGTTAGGTGCTTATGTGATTATAATTTATATATTCTAGATGAATTTATTCTTTTAGGAATACATAATGTCCTTCATTGTCTCTTGTAACAATTTTTGACTTAATGCCTATTTTGTCTTTATTAGTACAGCTGCACCAGCTCTCTTTTGTTTACTCTTTGCATGGAATATCTTTTTTCTGTTCAGTCAAGTTTTTCACTTTGAATCAAAAGTGAGTCTCTTGGGGGAGGAGCTTCAAGATGGCAGAAGAGTAAGATGTGGAGATCACCTTCATATCCACAAATACATCAGAAACACATCTACATGTGGAACAACTCCTACAGAACACCTGTGGCAGGCCACCACTGCCAGGGTCCCGTGATCCTGGGACAACTTCCACTGGAGAAAACACAGCGTGCCTCAGGCTGTTGCAATGTCACACTGGCCTCTGCCACCACAGGCTAGCCCCACACTCTGTACCCCTCCCTTCTCCCGGCCTGAGTGAGCCAGTGCCCCCGAATCAGCTACTCCTTTACCCCAATTCTGTCTGAGCAAAGAACAGATGCCCTCAGGTGACCTACACGCAGAGGTGGGTCCAAATCCAAAGCTGAACCCTGGGAGCTGTGAGAACAAAGAAGAGAAATGGAAATTGTTCCCAGCAACCGCAGGCGCACAGGATTAACTTTCCGCAATCAACTTGATGTACCCTGCATCTGTGGAATACCTGAATAGAGAATGAATCATCCTTAATTGAGGAGGTAGACTTTGGGAGCAAAGATACATATATTTTTTCCCTTCTCTTTTTGTGAGTATGTATGTGTATGCTTCTGTGTGTGATTTTGTCTTTATAGCATTGCATTTACCACTTGTCCTAGGTTTCTGCCTGTCCGTTTTTGTTTGTTTTTTTTTTAATTTTTAAAAATCGTAATATTTTTTATTTTAATTATTTTATTTTACTTTATTTTATTTTATATTATCTTCTTTATTTTTTTTTCCTCCCTTTTATTCTGAGCCATGTGGACAAAAGGCTCTTGGTGCTCCAGCCAGGTGTCAGAGCTGTGCCCCTAAGGTGGGAGACCCAAGTTCAGGACACTGGTCCAGAACAGACCTCCCAGTGCAAAGTAATATAAAATGGTGAAAATATCCCAGAGATCTCCATCTCAATGCCAAGACCCAGCTTCATTCAATGACCAGCAAGCTACAGTGCTGGACAGCCTATGCCAAACAACTAGCAAGACAAGAACACAAACCCATCAATTAGCAGAGAGACTGCCTAAAACCATAATAAGGTCAAAGACACCCCAAAACACACCACCAGACGTGGACCTGTCCACCAGAAAGGCAACATCCAGCCACATCCACCAGAATACAGGCACTACTCTGCTCCACCAGGAAGCCTACACAACCCACTGAACCAACTTTGCCACTGGGGACAGACACCAAAAAGAATGGGAGATACAAACCTGCAGCCTGTGAAAAGGAAACGACAAACACAGTAAGTTAAGCAAAATGAGAAGACAGAAAAACACACAGCAGATGAAGGAGCAAGGGAAAAACCCACCAGACCTAACAAATGAAGAGGAAATACACAGTCTACCTGAGAAAGAATTCAGAATAATGATAGTAAAGATGCTCCAAAATCTTGGAAATAGAATAGAGAAAATACAAGAAATGTTCAACAAGGACCTAGAAGAACTAAAGAGCAAACAAACAGTGATAAACAACACAATAAATGAAATTAAAAATTCTCTAGAAGAGATCAATAGAAAAATAACTGAGGCAGAAGACTGAATATGTGACCTAGAAGATAAAATAGTGGAAATAACTACTGCAGAGCAGAATAAAGAAAAAAAAATGAAAAGAATGGAGGACAGTCTCAGAGAATTCTGGGAAAAGATTAATGAACCAACACTCGAATTACAGGGGTCCCAGAAGAAAAAGAGAAAAAGAAAGGGACTGAGAAAATATTTGAAGATATTATAGTTGAAAACTTGCCTAATATGGGAAAAGAAATAATTAATCAGGTCCAAGAAGCACAGAGAGTCCCATAAAGGATAAATCCAAGGAGAAACATGGCAAGACACATATTATTCAAACTATAAAAAGTTAAACACAAAGAAAAAATATTAAAAGCAGCAAGGGAAAAGCAACAATTAACACACAAGGGAATCCCCATAAGTGTAACAGCTGAACTTTCAGCAGAAACTCTGCAGGCCAGAAGGGAGTAGCAAGACATATTTAAAGTGATGAAGGAGAAAAACCTACAACCAAGATTACTCTACCCAGCAAGGACTTCATTCAGATTTGATGGAGAATTTAAAACCTTTACAGACAAGCAAAAGCTAAGAGAATTCAGCACCACCAAACCAGCTTTACAACAAATGGTAAAGGAATTTCTCTAGGCAGGAAACACAAGAGAAGGAAAAGACCTACGATAACAAACCCAAAACAATTAAGAAAATGGTAATAGGAACATACATATTGATAATTACCATAAATGTAAAAGGATTAATTGCTCCTAACAAAAGACATAGACTGGCTGAATGGATACAAAAACAAGACCTGTATATACTCTGTCTAGAGCAGACCCACTTCAGACCTAGGGACACATACAGACTGAAAGTGAGGAGATGGAAAAAGATATTCCATGCAAATGGAAACCAAAAGAAAGCTGGAGTAGCACTTCTCATGTCAGACAAAACAGACTTAAAAATAAGGACTGTTAGAAGAGACAAAGAAGGACACTACATAATGATCAATGGATCGATTCAAGTAGAAGATATAACAACTGTAAATATTTATGCACCCAACATAGGAGCACCAAAATACATAAGGCAAATGCGAACAGCCATAAAAGGGGAAATCGACAGTAACATGATCATATTAAGGGACGTTAACACCGCACTTTCACCAATTGACAGATCATCCAAAATGAAAATAAATAAGGAAACACAAGCTTTAAATGATACATTAAACAAGATGGAGATAATTGATATTTATCGGACATTCCATCCAAAATTAACAGAATACACATTCTTCTCAAGTGCTCATGGGACATTCTCCAGGATATATCATATCTTGGGTCATAAATCAAGCCTTGGTAAATTTAAGAAAATTGAAATCTTATCAAGTATCTTTTCCGACCACAATGCTATGAGACTAGATATCAATTACAGGAAAAATATCTGTAAAGAATACAAAAACATGGAGGCTAAACAATATACTACTTAATAACCAAGAGATCACTGAAGAAATGAAAGAGGAAATCAAAAAGTACCTGGAAACAAACGACAATGTAAACATGATGACCCAAAACCTATGGGATGCAGCAAAATCATTTCTTAGAGGGAAGTTTATAGCAATACAGTCCTAACTTAAGAAACAAGAAACACCTCAAATAAACAACCTAACCTTACACCTAAAGCAATTAGAGAAATAAGAACATAAAATACCCAAAGTTAGGAAAGATATCATAAAGATCAGATCAGGAATAAATGAAAAAGAAATGAAGGAAACGATAGCAAAGATCAATAAAACTAAAAGCTGGTTCTTTGAGAAGGTAAACAAAATTGATAAACCATTAGCCAGACTCATCAAGAAAAAAAGGGAGAAGACTCAAGTCAATAGAATTAGAAATGAAAAAGGAGAAGTAACAACTGACACTGAAGAAGTACAAAGGATCATGAGAGATTACTACAAGCAACTCTACGCCAATAAAATGGACAACCTGGAAGAAATGAACACATGCTTAGAAATGCACAACCTGCTAAAACTGAACCAGGAAGAAATAAAAAATATAAACAGACCAATCACAACCACTGAAATTGAAATTGTGATTAAAAATCTTCCAACAAACAAAAGCCCAGTACCAGGTGACTTCACAGGCGACTTCTAGCAAACATTTAGGGAAAAGCTAACATCTATCCTTCTCAAACTCTTCCAAAATATAGCAGAGGGAGGAACACTCCCAAACTCATTCTACGAGGCCATCATCACCCTGATACAAAAACCAAAGATGTCACAAAGAAAGAAAACTACAGGCCAATATCACTGATGAACATAGATGTAAAAAGTCCTCAACAAAATACTAGCAAACAGAATCAAACAGCACAATAAAAGGATCATACACCATGATCAAGTGGGGTTTACCTCAGGAATGCAAGGATTCTTCAATATACACAAATCAATCAATGTGATACACCATATTAACAAACTGAAGAACAAAAACCATATGATCTTGTCAATAGATGCAGAGAAAGCTTTCAACAAATTTCAACACTGATTTATGATTAAAACCCTCCAGAAAGTAGGCATAGAGGGAACTTTCCTCAACATAATAAAGGCCATATATGACAAACCCACAGCCAACATCATCCTCAATGGTGAAAAACGGAAACAATTTTAACTAAAATCAGGAACAAGACAAGGTTGTCCACTCTCACCACTATTAATAAACATAGTTTTTGAAGTTTTAGCCACAACAATCAGAGAAGAAAAGGAAATAAAAGGAATCCAAATCGAAAAGGAAGTAGTAAAGCTGTCATTGTTTGCAGATGACATTATAGTATACATAGAGAATCCTAAGGATGCTACCAGAAAACTACAAGAGCTAATCAATTAATTTGGTAAAGTAGCATGGTACAAAATTAATGCACAGAAGTCTCTAGCATTCCTATACACTAATGATAAAAAAATCTGAAAGTGAAATTAAGGAAACACTCCCATTTACCATTGCAACAAAAAGAATAAAATACCAGGAATAAACCTACCTAAGGAGACAAAAGACCTGTATGCAGAAAATTATGACACAGATAAAAGAAATAAAAGATGATACAAACAGATGGAGAGATATACCATGTTCTTGGATTGGAAGAATCAATATTGTGAAAATGACTCTACTACCCAAAGCAATCTACAGATTCAATGCAATCGCTATCAAAGTACCACTGGCATTTTTTCACAAAACTAGGAGAGAAAATTTCACAATTTATATGGAAACACAAAAGAGCCCGAATAGCCAAATTAATCTTGAGAAAGTAAAATGGAGCTGGAGGAATCAGGCTCCCTGACAAGCTACAGTAATCAAGGCAGTATGGTACTGGCAGAAAAACAGAAATATAGATCAATGGAACAGGATAGAAAGCCCAGTGATAAAGCCACCAACATATGGTCACCTTATCTTTGATAAAGGAGGCAAGAATATACAGTGGAGAAAAGACATCCTCTTCAATCAGTGGCGCTGGGATAACTGGACAGGTACATGTAAAAGTGTGAAATTAGAACACTCCCTAACGCCATACAAAAAGTAATCTCAAAATGGATTAAAGACCTAAATGTAAGGCCAGACACTGTCAAACTCTTAGAGGAAAACATAGGCAGGACACTCTATGACATAAATCACAGCAAAACCCACCTCCTAGAGAAATGGAAATAAAAACAAAAATAAACAAATGGGACCTAATGAAACTTCAAACCTTTTGCACAGCAAAGGAAACCATAAACCATAATGGGAGAAAATATTTGCAAATGAAGCAAATAACAAAGGATTAATCTCCAAAATTTACAAGCAGCTCATGCAACTCAATATCAAAAAATCAAGTAACCCAATCCATAAATGCGCAGAAGACCTAAATAGACATTTCTCCAAAGAAGATATACAGATTGCCAACAAACACATGAAAGAATGCTCAACATCATTAATCATTAGAGAAATGCAAATCAAAACTACAATGAGATGTCATCTCACACCAGTCAGAATGGCCATCATCAAAATATCTACAAACAATGAATGCTGGAGAGGGTGTAGAGAAAAGGGTACCCTCTTGCAATATTGGTGGGAAAGTAAATTGTTACAGCCACTACGGAAAACAGTATGGAGGTTCCTTTAAAAAGCTCAATATAGAAGTAGCATACGACCCAGAAATCCCACTACTGGGCATATACCCTGAGAAAACCATAATCCAAAAAGAGTCATGTACCAAAATGTTCATTGTAGCTCTAGTTACAATAACCAGGCCATGGACACAACATAAATGTCCATCAACAGATGAATGGCTAAAGAAGCTGTGGCACATATGTACAATGAAATATTACTCAGCCACAAAAGGAAATGAAATTGAGTTATTTCTGGTGAGGTGGATGGACCTAGAGTCTGTCGTACAGAGTGCAGTAAGTCAGAAAGAGAAAAACAAATATCATATTCTAACACATATATATGGAATCTAAAAAACAAAATGGTCATGAAGTACCTACGGGCAAAACAGGAATAAAGATACAGGCCTACTAGAGAATTGGCTTGTGGATATGGGGAGGGGGAATTGTAAGCTGTGACAAAGAGAGAGAGTGGCATGGACATATATACACTACCAAACGTAAAATAGATAGCTAGTGGGTAGCAACTGCATAGACCAGGGAGATCAGCTCAGTGCTTTTTGACCACCTAGAGCGGTGGGATAGGGAGGGTGGGAGGGAGGGAGATGCAAGAGGGCAGAGTTATGGGAACATATGTATATGTGTAACTGATTCACTTTGTTATAAAACAGAAGCTTACACACCATTGTAAAGAAATTATACTCCAATAAATATGCTAAAAAAAAGTGAGTCTCTTGAAGAGAGTAGGTAGTCAGATGTTTTTATACCTTTTGCCAACTTTTGCATTGTAATTAGACAGTTTACTCCATTTATATTTAAAATAATTACTTGTAGGAGGACTTCTGCTACTTTGCTGTTCTTTTCTTTGTATCTTACACCTTTTTTTGTTCCTTCATTTCTCCATTACTATTTTGTTATGTCTTAAATTGAGTTTTATGTGTATCATTTTGATTTTCCTCTTCTTTCTTTTCTGTATATATTTTAGTTATTCTCTTATTGTTATCCTTGGAAGTTACAATTCACATCTTAAATTCATAACAATCTAGTTTTAATTCATGCCAACTTTGCTTTAATAGTGTACAAAATCTCTGCTTATATAGAGCTCCATTCTCCTCTTTATGTTATTGTCACAAATTACATTCTCTACATTGTATACCCATTAACAAAGACATAGTTATTTAAGGGGAAAAAAATCAGAATTATGAACCAAGACCACCATAATGTTGTCTTTTATTTTTATTTAATTAGTTGCCTTTACTGGTATTCTTTATTTTTTGTTTGGATTAGAATTACTGTATAGTGTCTTTTAATTTCAGCCTGAAGTTTACTTTACAGTTTTTCTTATAGCTTGAGACTGCTAATGATGATCTCCTTCAGCTCCACTTTATCAAGAAATATCTTAATTTCTCCTTCATTTTAGAAAGATCTGCCAGATACATAATTCTTGGTTGACAGGTATTTTTCTTTTAGCATTTTAAATACACCATACTACTGCCTTCTGTCCTCCATGGTTTATAATGAGAAATCAGCTGTTAATATTATTGAGGCTGGGTCCCTTGTATGTGGTGAGTAGCTTCTGTTTTGTTGCTTACCCGATACTCTCACAGTGTGGACCGCTTTGAATTCATCCTTCTTTTTGTTTATTGAGCTCTTTAGATGCACAGATTCATATCTTTCATCAAATTTAGGATTTTTTGGGGGGTGTTATGTTTTGAATATTTTTCCTTCCCATTTCTTTAGTTTCTTTCCTTCTG
Organism: Lagenorhynchus albirostris; assembly: GCF_949774975.1. Taxonomy (NCBI): domain Eukaryota; kingdom Metazoa; phylum Chordata; class Mammalia; order Artiodactyla; family Delphinidae; genus Lagenorhynchus; species Lagenorhynchus albirostris. The sequence continues at coordinate 78,855,140 of NC_083116.1, forward strand.
GGACTGTCGTTGTGTGTTTGTTGGTATGCTCATGGTCTCCCACAGGTCCCTTATGCTCCCCACTTTTCATTATTGCTTTTCTTTCTGCCTCTTAGAGTGGGTAATTTCAGTGAACCTATCTTTGAGTTAAGTAATGCTTCTGACTGCTCATATCTGTTGTTGAGTACCTCCAGTGAATTTTTCATTTCACTTATTGTACTTTTCATCTCCAGAAACTCTTATCTGATTCTTTTTTTAAAATAATTTCTCTCTCTTTATTAATACTCATTATCTCATGAGATTTCATTTACCTCTTTTCCTTTAGTTCTTTTAGCATATTTAAGACAATTAATTTAAAGTCTTATCCTAGTAAGACCAATGTCTGTGCTTCCTCATGGACAGCTTATATTTGCTTCTTTTTTCCTGTGAATGGGCCATACTTTCTTGCTTTCTTCCATGCATCATTTTTTGTTGAAAACTGGACAGTTGAATAACATAATGTGATAATTCCAGAAAACAGATTCTTCCTCCTCTTTAGAGTTTTTTGTTGCTACTAGTTGTGGGTTGTAGATTTCTGATTATTGGCTTTTGAAAATTATTTTTGTCTAGACTGTATTCATTGTCATCAGTCATGACTGAATTCTCTTTCCATTAGCTTAGTTGTCAACTAGTGATTTGCAGAGATTTCTTTAAATGCCAAAAATAAAAATAGTCTCCTGTCTGTGCAGATTGACTCTGTATTGGTGTATACCTTCAGTGCTTAACCAGATCATTTATAACTCTTCCTTAACCATCACTTCCTGCTTGAGCAGAACCTAGAAGTCAGCAACAGATGAAAGCTTAAGGTCTTGTCAGATATTTTCTGAACATGTGTCCAGCCCTGGTCATGTACCTGGCTGTCTACTTTCCCTTGTATATACGGGAGCTTTTCAGTGCCCTTATTTTCCCATGTATCTCCTTGCCAAGCCTCTTCCTAGGCTTTTCAGTCTGTCTGCTGTTTGCCCCATATATTATCCCTTCCCTCAGGTGGCTGTGGATGGTATATTTGCCTTTAAATTTTTTGACAATGCCAGGAAGGCCACTCTAGCCCTGAAAAAGTTCTGAAGTGGACAAAAAAAGCCCCTGAACTCATCCAGGAGGAGCTACCAGGGAGGTCAATATATACAACCACAATAATTTAATAACGAGGTCTGTGTTGTCCCCTCTGGTACCAGAAAGCCACACTGTTAATGTGAACTGCCATTCCCAAAGTTTCTGGTAAGCTGGAGAGTGAGACTGGAAGGCAGGTAAATCAAAATGTTATAATACTCTTTTACCAAAATTTAGCAGGTTTTTCTTTGATTAAGTCTTCCCCTGATTGTTGTAAGCTTTTGCTTAGATTTTGAAGTTTAAAATAAGTTGATTGTTGCCTGCTTAATCATTGCTTTAGTGAGGGGACAGAGTTTTGGAGATCCCTACTTCATCCTTTTCAGTAATATCACCAACGATAGATATTTTTTTGTTACTAAAAAGCAACAAAATACCTATTAAGGGAATGATGTAGGAGAAATGTTTTTCCCTGCTTCTCCCACTAAGTAAAACTAAAACCCCCGGGTATTATAAAGCAAACATTAAGCTACTACAAAAGGTGGAAAGAAGATGGCAGACCAACTGTGGTCCACAGAACTAAAGGAAAACACAATGGTGAGTTCCATGGTTTTGGGGTTTTTTGTTGTGTTTTGTTCGTTTGCTTTATATATTCTAGACTTGAAGCTGAAGAAGTTGGCAACCAAGAAACATCAAGGAGACAGAAGAAATAGACATATGTGAATCCTGCTCTCTTTAGCCAAAGGACCAAAAAAGGAGCAGCCTACCAAAACAAAACTTTTAGATAATAACTGTTCTCCTCCAGTCAAACACTATGAAAGCAGACTGTGGCCCTACCTATCTAGCAAAGGCCAAGTAAAGAGCCTAGATTTCTACCCTCATCAAGCTGTAACAAAGCACCCAAGTGCCCTTATATCCTCTCCCCAGAGTGGTGTCAGAGAAGGTCAAGTGAGGAGCTGGGATTTTTATCACCACCAGATACTCTCCTCCTGCTAGTGTCAATAGAGATCATGTGGGGAACCTGGACTTCCACCTCTACTCATTGATGATAAGTTACCTTTCCCTCTCCCCAGTTTGTTGGTATTGAAGGGGGCCTAGTGGAGAGTCATGAATTTAACTACCACACAGCATTAATGAGGCCAAACCCTATAGCATCATTAGAATTTACATGGGGAGAAGTAATGAAGTACGTCTGCCCACTCCAGCTGGGGTACTTTCAGCATAACACTAGTGAGGTGCTTGAATCCCCACACCCATGCAGCAATACTGTGGGGGCCCTCCCCAACTTGAGTGTCAGTGGAAGCTATGTGGGGAACCTTAAACTCTGTTTCCTCCTGTCACTAATAAGAAGCACCCACATTTCCTCTGCCAGTACAGTGTCATAGTCAGCTTGCTAAAATAGAAGGTTTAAATAAGCACCAGAGTCTCATAACAATATTACCAAAATTTCTTAAGTTTCAGTTGAAAATTACTCATCATACCAAGAATAAGTATCAACTTAAATTAAAAAAGCATTCAGTAGACATCAACAGAAAGATAACAGTGATGTTAGAATTGTCTGACAAAGATTTTAGATAGCCATCATTAAAATTCTTCAACAAACATTTACAAATGAAGAAACTCAGAAAAGAAATTGAAAACATATAGAACCAATTGGAAATTATACAACTGAAAAATAAAATAATAGGAATTAAAAAAAATACTGAATGGATAAGCTCAAAAGCCCAAGGAATCTAATAAAAATTTTGTAAAAATCCTTTTAGAACTAATAGGTGAGTTCATGATTACAGGATACAAGGTGAATGTACAAAAATCAATTGTGTTTGCATGTATTAGTAATGAAAAAAGGGACACAGAAACAAAAATGTGTATACTGTTTATAAACATTTCCATAAATATAATGCTTGAGATCCTGACTAGCCAGAAAACAATCTTAAATTAAAAGAACAAAGTTGAAGGACTCACACCTTCTGATTTCAAATCTTACTACAACTCAACAGTAATCAAAATAGTGTACTAGCATATGGACAGACATATAGACCATATAGACATATAGACCAATGGAATAGTATAGCGAGCCTAAAAATAATCCCACACATATATAGTCAATAGATATTCAATGAGAGTTGGAAGACCATTCAATGGAGAAAGGACAGTTTTTTCAACAAATGGTACTGGAAAAACTGGATATCCACAGCAAAAGAATGAAGTTGGACCCTTACCTTACACCAAATACAAAAATTAACTAAAAATTGATTAAAAACCTAAATGTAGGATCTAGACTATAAAATTTGTAAACATAGAGAAAATCTTCATAACATTAGATTTGGCAGTGGTTTCTTGGATATGACACCAAGAGTGAACCAAAAGGAAAAACTAGGCAAAATGGACTTGATCACAATTAAAAACTTTTGTGCATGAAAGGGTACTATCAGGACTTCCCTGGCAGTCCAGTGGTTAAGACTCCTTGCTTCCACTGCAGGGGACACAGGTTCAATCCCTGGTCAGGGAACTAAGATCCCACATGGTGTGCCCCCCCCTCAAAAAAATGGTACTATCAAGAGAGTGAAAAGTCATACTAGAAAATGGGAAAATATTTTCAAGTCACATATATGGTATGAGATTAATATCCAGAGTATATAATGAACTTCTAAAAGCTTGACAACAAAAAAACAAATAATCCTACTCAAAAATGTGCAAAGGATTTAAATAAATGCTTCTCCAAAGAAGGTATACAGATGGCCAATAAGAACAAGAAGGACAATAAGCCTTCAACATCACTGAACATAAGAGAAATGCAAATCAGACAACAGTGAGATACTACTTCACACCCATTAGGATTGTTACTATCAAAAAATGGTAAAAAAGATAAATTAGTAGGGATTTAGAGAAGTTGGAACCCTTGTGCATTGCTGGTGGGAATGTAAAATGATGTACTCACTGTTGAGAATAATTTGGCAGTCCTTAAAAAATTAAATATAGAATTACCATATGGTACAGCAATCATACTTCTAGATTTATATCTAAAATAATTCAGTATCTCTAAGAACTTTCACATACCCACATTAATCACAGCATTATTCACAAGAGCCAAGAGTTAAGTTAGAAGTGGCCCAAATGTCCATTGACACAGAAATGGATAAAGGATATATGGTATATACAACAAAATGGAATATTATGCAGCCTTAAAAAAGAAGGGCTTTCTGTCATGTGCTACAACATGGAAGAACCTTGAGGATATTATACTAAGTGAAATCAGTCAGTCATGAAAGGCCAACTGTTGTATTATTCCACTCCTATGAAGTATCTAAAGTAGTCAAAATCAGAAAAACAGGAAGTAGAGGGGTGGTTGCCAAGGTCTGGGTGCAGGTGAGGAGGGAATTTATGTTTAGTAAGTGTACAGTTTCAGTGTTGCAAAATAGAGTTCTAGAGTTCTGTTGCACAATAATGTAATGATACACTACTGAACTTTACACTTAAAAATGGTTGAGATGGTAATTTTAATGTTATGTCTTTTTTACCACAATAAAAAAAAATGTGACCAGGAAACATTTCATCTAACCAATCTAATTTAAAAAAAAGAAATACTTAAGTGACAATCTAACAAAATATATATAGGTCTTGTGTGCTGAAAACTATAAAACACTGCTGAAAGAAATAAAAGACTAAATAAATGGGAAGACATAAGATAGTCATGGATTGGAAAACTTAATATAGTAAAGATGTCCATTCTCCTCAAATTGTTATATAGATATAATGCATTTCCTATCAAAATTCCAGAAATATTTTTGGAGATATTGTCAATATTCTGAAATGTATATAGAAAGGCAAAGGAACCAGAATCATTAAAACAGTTTGAAAAAGAAGTATAAACCAATACGTTTCATGAAGGTAGATGTGAAAGTCCTCAACAAAATATTATTAAATCAAATCCAAAAATTTATAAAAAGAATTATTGGTATCCTTTATATATTTTGGATATTAGTCCTTTGTGTGAAATGACCATTTTTCTACTACGCTCTTTCTTGACCATTGGCACCCTTTATATATTTTTGATATTAATCCTTTGCAGTTACATGTGTTACAAATTAAAAAAATGTTAATGCTGGGTAAAACTACCAGATGCTGGGGAAGATGAAAATGGCTGATTAACTCTCCCCCATGAGCATTCAAGCCCTGAATAATGATTACCTGGGCTCACTCAATAGCCATAGTCTTGGAGCAGACTTTTCTTTATGAAAAATTAGTATTGGAATGAGGTGCCATTTCTACTGTAAAGCCAAGAACAGTCCCTTGGAGGATACTGCTTCATTGTAGAGAAGGATTTAAAAGACTCCCTAAGTGATGAAAATTTAAGGCAAACAGGCCATCCTTGCCAGTGAAAGTTTGTGTGTAGGCATAGGTGTAGGTATGTAAAATGTGTGTTGCTTATCAACATTTGTCTTTTCCCTTTATGTGCAATGAGGAGATCCCTTGTTGGGATGTGCTGAGGTGGTCCCATGCATGGGGAGTGAATCTTCCCTCCATGGGGAAGATTTATTCCAGCACCTCAGGAGGCTGGGGCTGGGTTCTTCTCCAATGTGGCCCACCTGGCACTGTGCTAAGCATTAGGCAGAAAGGGTTGAGTATGGGACTGTGATCTAAATGAGAAGCGTCCTCAGAGCTCCGGGATGCTTCAGGGGTGATTCAAAGAAAAGAGCTGAGTTAATAGGAGTATCATAGCAACCATGAACAAATTTCCTGCAATCAGAGTGTGCAGGACCACCTGTAACCTCATGTGGCAGAGACCCAAGCCACGGTGTTAGTGGACTGGTGTGCTTCCTGGTTTTCTCTCTCTTCCTGGCTTCTTGCAGCAGGACCAGTCTTCTTTGAACTAAGTTTCTAGTGTTCCTGCCCAAGCAGGGTGGTTGGAGGAGGTTTTGGGAAATAAGGGGAACTCCTGTCCCTGTGGGCAGGTGGGTGCTAAAACAATAAACTGAATAAATAAAAGTGAAAAGAAAAGAATTATACACCATAACAACAGGGGATTTATTCCAGGTATGCAAGGGTGGTACAACATTTGAAAATCAATTAATGTAATCCATCACAGAAACATGCTAAAAAGAAAAGTCATAATGTCAACAGTTGCAGAAAGAGCATTTGACAATATCCAACATTCTCTCAGTAAACTAGGAATAGAAGGGAACTTCCTCAACTTGATAAAGAATATCTTCAAATATCCTACATATAATGTCATAACTAATGGTGAGCAACTCAAAGCCTAAGATTAGGAACAAAGCAGGGATGTCCCCTGTCACCACTCCTTCTCAACATCATACTGGAAGTCCTAGCTAATGTAATAGACAAGAAAAGGAAATAAAAGGTATACAGATTGGGAAGGAAGACATAAAACTGTCTTTGTTTACAGATGACATGATTATATGTAGAAAACATGGAAGACTGGACAGAAAATCTCCTGGGAGTAATAAGCAATTATATCAAGGTTGCAGGATACAAGGTTAGTATACAGAAGTCAATCGATTCACTATATACCAATAATGAACAAGTAGAATTTGAAATTAATACCCAATTTAATTTAATTTAATTATAAATTAAATTATAGTTTAATTATAATTCAAATATAAAAAATAAATTTTAAAATAATACCACTTTATATTAGCACTTGAAAAAAATCACATATATAGGTATAAATTTAATAAAACATGTACAAGATATACATGAGGAAATCTACAAAATTCTGATGAAGGAACTCAAAGATTAAATAAATAGAGAGATAGCCCTTCTTCATGGATTGGAAGACTAAATATTTAGTTCTTCCCAACTTGATCTATAGATTCAGTGCAAATTCAGTCAAAATCCCAGCAAGTTATTTTATAAATATCAAGAAAATGATTATGAAGTTTATAGAGAGAGGCAAAAGACCCATACTAACCAACACAATATTGAATGATAAGAAAAATGGAGGGCTAACACTACTGAACTTCAATTATAAACCTATAAACTTTTTTTACTATAAACCTACAGTAACCAAGACAGTGTGCTATTGGCAAAATAATATACAAATAGATCAACGGAACAGAATAGAGAGCCCAGAAATAGACCCAGATAAATTTAATCAACTGATATTTGACAAAGTAGCAAATACAATACAGTGGAGCAAAGATAAACTTTTGAACAACTGCTGGAACAACTGGACATCCACATACAAACTTAAAAAAAAAAGGAATCTAGACACGGACTTTATCACCTTCACAAAAATTACCTAAAACTTGATCACAGATGTCTACATGTAAAATGAAAACCTATAAAACTCCTAGAGGATAACACAAAAGAAAACCTAGATGACATTGGGTATGGCAATGAAATTTTTTTGGTACTTTTATTTTTATTTTTAATTTTTTAAACATTTTTATTGGAGTATAATTGCTTTACAATGGTGTGTTACTTTCTGCTTTATAAAAAAGTGAATCAGCTATACATATACATATATACCCATATCTCCTCCATTTTGCATCTCCCTCCCACCCTCCCTATCCCACCCCTCTAGGTGGTCACAGAGCACCGAGCTGATCTCCCTGTACTATGCAGCTGCTTCCCAATAGCTGTCTATTTCACATTTGTAAGTATATATAAGTCCATGCCACTCTCTCACTTCATCCCAGCTGGTCCTTCCACCGTCGTGTCCTCAAGTCCATTATCTACGTCTGTATCTTTATTCCTGTCCTGCCCCTAGGTTCTAAAGACCTTTTTCTTTTCTTTTCTGTTTTTTATATTCCATATATAAATGTGTTAGCATATGGTATTTGTTTTACTCTTCCGGAATTAATTCACTCTTTATGACAGACTCTAGGTCCATCCACCTTTACAAATAACTCAATTTCATTTCTTTTTATGGCTGACTAATATTCCATTGTATATATGTGCAACATCTTCTTTATCCATTTATCTGTCGATGGACACTTAGGTTGTTTCCATAACCTGGCTGTTGTAAATAGAGCTGAAATGAACACTGTGGTACATGACTCCTTTTGAATTATGGTTTTCTCAGGGTATACGCCCAGTATTGGGATTGCTGGGTTGTATGGTAGTTCTATTTTTAGTTTTTTAAGAAACGTCCATACTGTTCTCCATAGTGGCTATATCACTTTATATTCCCACCAACAGTGCAAGATGGTTCCATTTTCTCCACACGCTCTCCAGCATTTATTTTTTGTAGAATTTTTGATGATGGCCATTCTGACCGGTGTGAGATGATATGTCATTGTAGTTTTGATTTGCATTTCTCTAATGATTAGTGACATTGAGAACCCTTTCAAGTGCTTCCTGGCAATCTGTATATCTTCTTTGGAAAAATGTCTATTTAGGACTTCTGCCCAGTTTTGGACTGGGCTGTTTGTTTTTTTGATATTGAGCTGCATGAGCTGCTTGTAAAATTTGGAGATAAATCCACTGTCACTTGCTTCATTTGCAAATATTTTCTCCCATTCTGAGGGTTGTCTTTTCGTCTTGTTTATGGTATCCTTTGATGTGCAAAAGCTTTTAAGTTTCATTAGGTCTCATTTGTTTATTTTTGCTTTTACTTCCATTTCCCTAGGAGGTGGGTCAAAAAGGATCTTGCTGTGATTTATGTCATAGGGTGTTCTTCCTATGTTTTCCTCTAAGAGTTTGACAGTGTATGGCCTTACATTTAGGTCTTTAACCCATTTTGAGTTTATTTTTGTGTATGGTGTTAGGGAGTGTTCTAATTTCATCTTTTCCATGTAGCTGTCCAGTTTTCCCAGCACCACCTTTTGAAGAGGATGCCTTTTCTCCATTGTATAATCTTGCCTCCTTTATCAAAAATAAGGTGACCATAAGTATGGGTTTATATCTGGGCTCTCTATCCTGTTTCATGGATCTATATTTCTGTTTTGGTGTCAGTACCATACTGTCTTGATTACTGTAGCTTTGTAGTATAGTCTGAAGTATGGGAACCTGATTCCTCCAGCTCCGATTTTCGTACTCAAAATTGCTTTGGCTATTCGCGGTCTTTTGTGTTTCCATACAAATTGTGAAAATTTTTGTTCTCATTCTGCAAAAAATGCCATTGGTAGTTTGATAGGGATTGCATTGAATCTATAGATTGCTTTGGGTAGTAGAGTCATTTTCACAATGTTGATTCTTCCAATCCAAGAACATGGTATATCTCTCCATCTGTTTGTATCAGCTTTAACTTCTTTCATCACTGTCTTATAGTTTTCTGCATACAGGTCTTTTGTCTCCTTGTGTAGGTTTATACCTAGGTAGTCTATTCTTTTCGTTGCAGTGGTACATGGGAGTGTTTCCTTAATATCTCTTTCAGATTTTTCATCATTAGTGTATAGGAATGCAAGAGATTTCTGTGCATTAATTTTGTATCCTGCTACTTACCAAATTCATTGATTAGTTCTAGTAGTTTTCTGGTAGCATTTTTTGGATTCTCTATGTACAGTATCATGTCATCTGCAAACAATGACAGCTTTACTTCGTCTTTTCCTATTTGGATTCCTTTTATTTCTTTTTGTTCTCTGATTCCTCAGGCTAAGACTTCAAAAACTATGCTGAATCACAGTGGTGAGAGTGGACAACCTTGTCTTATTCCTGATTTTAGTTAAAATTGTTTCAGTTTTTCACCATTGAGAAGGAAATTGGCTCTGGGCTTGTCATATATGGCCTTTATTATGTTGAGGTAAGTTTCCTCTTTGCCTACTTTCTGGAGGGTTTTTAATCATAAATGGGTGTTGAATTTTGTCAAAAGCTTTTCTGCATCTATTGAGATGATCATAGGTTTTTAAACCTTCAGTTTATTAATGTGGTGTATCACATTGATTGATTTGCATATATTGAAGAATACTTGCATTCTTGGGATAAACCCCACTTGATCATGGCGTATGATCCTTCTAATGTGCTGTTGGATTCTGTTTGCTACTATTTGCTAGTATGATCTTTGCATCTATGTTCATCAGTGATATTGGCCTGTAGTTTTCTTTCTTTGTGACATCTTTGTCTGGTTTTGGTATCAGGGTGATGGTGGCCTCGTAGAATGAGTTTTGAAGTGCTCCTCCCTCTGCTGCATTTTGGAAGAGTTTGAGAATGGCAGGTGTTAGCTGTTCTCTAAATGTTTGAAAGAATTTGCCTGTGAATCCATCTGATCCTGGGCTTTTGTTTGTTAGAAGATTTTTAATCACAGTTTCAATTTCAGTGCTTGTGATTGTTCTGTTTATATGCTCTATTTCTTCCTGGTTCAGTCTCAGAAGGTTGTACTTTCCTCAAAATTTGTCCAATTCTTCCAGGTTTTCCCTTTCATTTGCATAAGGATGCTTGTAGCAATCTCTCATGATCCTTTATATTTCTGCAGTGTCAGTTGTTACTTCTCCTTTTTCATTTCTAATTCTATTTATTTGAGTCTTCTCCCTTTCTTCTTGATGAGTCTGGCTAATGCTTATCATTTTTTTTTAATCTTCGCAAAGAACCAGGTTTTAGTTTTATTGATCTTTGCTATTGTTTGGTTCCTTTCTTTTTCATTTATTTCTCATCTGATATTTATGATTTCTTTCCTTCTACTAACTTTGAGGGTTCTTTTGTTCTTCTTTCTCTGATTGCTTTAGTTGTTAGGTTAGGTTGTTGTTTATTTGAGATATTTCTTGTTTCTTGAGGTAGGATTGTATTGCTATAAACTTCCCTCTTAGAATTGTTCTTGCTGCATCCCATAGGGTTTGGGTCATCGTGTTTTCATTGTCATTTCTTTCTCAGTATGTTTTGATTTCCTCTTTGATTTCTTCAGTGATATCCTGGTTATTAAGTAGTGTATTGTTTAGCCTCCATGTTTCTATATTTTACATATTTTTATCTGTAATTGATTCCTAGTCTCATAGCATTGTGATCAGAAAAGATACTTGACATGATTTCAGTTTTCTTAAACTTACCAAGGCTTGATTTGTGACCAAAGATATGATTTATCCTGGAAAATGTTCCATGAGCCCTTGAGAAGGAAGTGTATTCTGTTGTTTTTCGATGCAGTGTCCTATAAATATCAATTAAGTCCATCTTGTTTAAAGTATCATTTAAAGCTTGTGTTTCCTTATTTATTTTCATTTTGTATGAGCTGTCCATTGGTGAAAGTGGAGTGTTAAACTCCCCTACTATCATTATGTTTCTGTCAATTTCCCCTTTTATGGCTCTTAGCATTTGCCTTATGTATTGAGGTACTCCTGTGTTGGGTGCACAAATATTTACAATTGTTATATCTTCTTCTTGGATTGATCCCTTGATCATTATGTAGTGTCCTTCTTTGTCTCTTCTAATAGTCTTTACTTTAAAGTCTATTTTGTCTGATATGAGAATTGCTACTCCAGTTTTCTTTTGATTTCCATTTGCATGGAATATCCTTTTCCATCCCGTCACTTTCAGTCTGTATGTGTACCTAGGTCTGAAGTGCATCTCTTGTAGGCAGCATACATACCTGTCTTGTTTCTGTATCCATTCAGCTACTATACATCTTTTGGTTGGTGCATTTAATCCATATACATTTTAGGTAATTATCGATATGTATGTTCCTATTACCATTTTCTTAATTGGTTTTGATTTGTTATTCTAGGTCTTTTCCTTCTCTTGTGTTTCCTGCCTAGGGAAGTTCCTTTAGCATTTGTTGTAAAGCTGTTAGTGTTCAATTCTCTTAGCTTTTGCTTGTCTGTAAAAGTTTAGTTTCCCATCGAATCTGAATGAGATCCTTGCTGGGTAGAATAATCTTGGTGGTAGGTTTTTCCCTTTCATCCCTTTAAATACGTCCTGCCACTCCCTTCTGGCTTGCAGAGTTTCTGCTGAAAGATCAGCTGTTAACCTTATGGGGATTCCTTTGCATGTTATTTGTTCCTTTTCCCTTGCTGCTTTTAATATTTTTTCTTTGTATTTCATTTTTAATAGTTTGATTAATATGTGTCCTGTTGTGTTTCTCCTTGGATTTATCCTGTATGGGACTCTCTGCACTTCCTGAACTTGATTAATTATTTCCTTTCCCATATTAGGCAAGTTTTCAACTATAATCACTTCAAATATTTTCTCAATCCCTTTCTTTTTCTCTTCTTCTTCTGGGACCCCTATAATTGGAATGTTTGTACATCTACTCTTGTCCCAGAGGTCTCTGAGACTGTCCTCCATTCTTTTCATTTTTTTTCTTTATTCTGCTCTGCAGTAGTTATTTCCACTATTTTATCTTCCAGGTCACTTTTCCTTTCTTCTGCCTCAGTTAATCTGGTATAATTTCTTTCTGGAGAATTTTTTATATCATTTATCTTGTTCATCATTGTTTGCTTTTTAGTTCTTCTAGGTCATTTTTAAATGTTTCTGTTATTTTCTCCATTCTATTTCCAAGATTTGCATCATCTTTACTATCATTACTCTGAATTCTTTATCAAGTAGACTGCCTATTTGCTCTTCATTTTTTTGCTCTGGTGGGTTTTAACCTTGCTCCTTCATCTGTTGTGTTTCTCTGTCTTCTCATTTTGCTTCACTTACTGTGTTTGGCTTCTCCTTTTTGCAGGCTGTAGTTTCATAGTTCCCATTGTTTTTGGTGTCTTCCCCCAGTGGCTAAGATTGGTTCAGTGTGTTGTGTAGGCTTCCTGGTGGAAGGAAATAGTGCCTGTGTTCTCGTGGATGAAGCTGGATCTTGTCTTTCTGTTGGGCAGGATGGCATCTTGTGGTGGGTTTTGGGGTGTCTGTGACATGTTGATTTTTAGTAGCCTCTCTGCTAATGGGTGGAGTTGTTGTGCTCTGTTGCTAGTTTTTCAGTATAGACTCTCTAGCACTGTAGCTTGCTCTTCGTTGAGTGGAGCTGGGTCTTAGTGTTGAGATGGAGATCTCTGGGAGAGCTTTTATGGTTTGATATTACATGGAGCCAGGACATCTGTGGTGGACCAATGTCCTGAACTTGGCTCTCCCACCGCAGAGGAACAGCCCTGACACCCAGCCAGAGCACCAAGACCTTGTCAGCCACACGGCTCAGAAGAAAAGGGAGAAAAAAAAAAGAAAGAATGAAAGAAAAAAATAAAATAATGTTATTAAAATAAGATTTTAAAAGTAATATTAAAAATTAAAAAGTAATTTTAAAAAGAAAAAAGAACAAAGAAAGAAGGAAGAGAGCAATCAAACCAAATAACAAATCTACCAATAGTAACAAGCACTAAAAACTATACAAAAAAAAAAAACAAACAAACAGACAGAGAGAACCTTAGGACATATGGTAAAAGCAAAGCTATACAGTCAAAATCACACAAAGAAACATATAGAAACACACTCAGAAAAAGAGAAAAAGGAAAAAAAAATGTGTGTATATATTTCCTCCTGAAGTCCACTGCCTCTATTTAGGAATGGTTCATTGTCTATTCAGGTTTTCCACAGATGCAGGGTACATCTAGTTGATTGTGGTGTTTTAATCTGCTACCCTTGAGGCTGCTGGGAGAAATTTCCCTTTCTCTTCTTTGTTCACACAGCTCCTGGGTTTCAGCTTTGGATTTGGCCCTGCCTCTGCATGTAGGTCACCTGAGGGCATCTGTTCTTTGCTCAGAGAGGATGGGGTTAAAGTAGCAGCTGATTGGGGGGACCTTGAAGATGGCGGAAGGGTAAGACGTGGAGATCACCTTCCTCCCCACAGATACACCAGAAACACATCTACACGTGGAACAACTCCTACAGAACACCTACTGAAGGCTGGAAGAAGACCTCAGACCTCCCAAAAGGCAAGAAACTCCCCACGTACCTGGGTAGGGCTAAAGAAAAAAAGAAAAAACAGAGGCAAAAGAATAGGGACGGCACCTGCACCAGTGGGAGGGAGCTGTGAAGGAGGAAAAGTTTCCACACACTAGAAAGTCCCTCCGCAGGCGGAGACTGCAGGAGGCAGAGGGGGGAGCTTCGGAGCCACGGAGGAGTGCACAGCAACAGGGGTGCGGAGTGCAAAGCAGGGGGATTCCTGCACAGAGGATCGGTGCCGACCAGCACTCACCAGCCCGAGAGACTTGTCTGCTCACCCGCCGGAGCGGGCGGGGCTGCAAGCTGAGTCTCGGGTTTCGGGTTTCGGTCGGAGCGCAGGGAGAGGACTGGGGTTGGCAGCTTGAACATAGCCTGAAGGGGTTAGTGCACCACGGCTAGCCGGGAGGGAGTCCGGGGAAAAGTCTGCACCTGCCAAAGAGGCAAGAGACATTTTCTTCCCTCTTTGTTTCCTGGTGCCTGAGGAGAGGGGTTTAAGAGCGCTACTTAAAGGAACTCCAGAGACGGGTGCGAGCCGTGGCTAAAAGCGCGAACCCCAGAGATGGGCGCAAGCCACGGCTAAAAGTGCGGACCCCAGAGACGGGTGCGAGCTGCGGCTAAAAGCACAGACCCCAGGGACAGGCAGGAGACACTAAGACTGCTGCTGCCGCCACCAAGGGCCCTGTGTGCGAGCACAGGTCACTATCCACACCGCTCTTCCATGGAGCCTGTGCAGCCCGCCACTGTCAGGTTCCCGGGATCCAGGGACAACTTCCCTGGGAGAACGCATGGCAGGCCTAAGGCTGGTGCAACGTCATGATGGCCTCTGCCACCACAGGCCCGCCCCGCACGCATTGCCCCTCTCTCCCCCGGCCTGAGTGCGCCAGAGCCCCCGAATCAGTGGCTCCTTTAACCCCGTCCTGTCTGAGCAAAAAACAGATGCCCTCCAGCGACCTACACGCAGAGGCAGGGCCAAATCCAAAGCTGAGCCCATGTGAGCTGTGAGAACGAAGAAGAGAAAGGGAAGTCTCTCCCTGCAGCCTCAGAAACAGCGGATTAAAGCTCCACAATCAACTTGATGTACCCTGCATCTGTGGAATACATGAATAAACGACGAATCATCCCAAATTGAGGAGGTGGGCTGCGAGAGAAAGATCTATGATTTTTTCCCCTTTTCCTATTTTTGTGAATGTGTATGTGTATGCTTCTGTGTGAAATCTTCTCTGTATAGTTTTGCTTCCACCATTTGTCCTAGGGTTCTATCCGTCCATGGTTTTTTTTTAAATTTTTTTCTTAATAATTAATTTTAATAACTTTATTATACTTTACCTTCTTCCTTTCTTTCTTTCTTTCTTCTTTCTTTCTTTCTTTCTTTCTTTCTTTCTTTCTTTCTTTCTTTCTTCTTTCTTTCTTTCTTTCTTTCTTTCTTTCTTTCCTTCCTTCCTTCCTTCCTTCCTTCCCTCCTTTAGACAACGAATCATCCCAAATTGAGGAGGTGGTCTCTGAGAGCAAGATTTATGATTTTTTCCCCTTTACCTCTTTTTGTGAGGGTGTATGTGTATGCTTCTGTGTAAGATTTTGTCTGTATAGCTTTGCTTCCAACATTTGTCCTAAGGTTCTATCTGTCCCTTTTTTCTTTTTTTTCTAAATAATTATTTTTTAATTCAATAACTTTATTATACTTTATTTTATTTTACTGTATCTTCTTTCTTTCTGTCTTTTTTCCTTCCTTCCCTCCTTCTTTCCTTCCTCCCTCCCTCCTTTCTTTCCTTCTTGCCTTCCTTCTTTGCTTTTCTTTCTTTCTTTCTTTCTTTCTTTCTTTCTTTCTTTCTTTCTTTCTTTCTTTCTTTCTTTCTTTCTTCCTTCCTTCCCTCCTTTCATTCTTTCTTTCTTTCTTCATACTTCTACTAATTCTCTCTACATTTTCTCCCTTTCATTCTGAGCTGTGTGGATGAAAGGCTCTTGGTGCTCCAGCCAGGAGTCAGGGCTCTGCCTCTGAGGTGGGAGAGCCAACGTCAGGATACTGGTCAGCAAGAGACCTCCCAGCTCCACATAATATCAAACAGCGAAAAACTCCCAGAGACCTCCATCTTAACACCAGCACCCAGCTTCACTCAATGACCAGCAAGCTACCATGCTGGACAACCTATGCCAAACAACTAGCAAAACAGGAACACAACCCCACCCATTAGCAGAGGCTGCCTAAAATCATAATAAGGCCACAGACACCCCAAAATACACTGCCAGACGTGAACCTGCCCACTAGAGAGACAAGATCCAGCCTCATCCACCACAACATAGGCACTAGTCCCCTCCACAAGGAAGCCTACACAACCCACTGAACAAACCTTAGCCACTGGAGACAGACATCAAAAACAGCAGGAACTACGAACCTGCAGCCTGCAAAAAGGAGACCCCAAACACAGTAAGATAAGCAAAATGAGAAGACAGAAAAACACACAGCAGTTAAAGGAGCAAGATAAAAATACACCAGACCTAACAAATGAAGAGGAAATAGGTAGTCTACCTGCAAAAGAATTCAGAATAATGATAATAAGGATGATCCAATATCTTGGAAATAGAATGGACAAAATGCAAGAAACAGTTAACAAGGACCTAGAAGAAATAAAGATGAAACAAGCAACGATGAACAACACAATAAATTAAATTAAAAGTACTCTAGATGGGATCAATAGCAGAATAACTGAGGCAGAAGAACGGATAAGTGACCTGGAAGATAAAATAGTGGAAATAACTACTGCAGAGCAGAATAAAGAAAAAAGAATGAAAAGAACTGAGGACAGTCTCAGAGACCTCTAGGACAACATTAAATGCACCAACATTCCAATTATAGGGGTTCCAGAAGAAGAAGAGAAAAAGAAAGGGACTGCGAAAATATTTGAGGAGATTATAGTTGAAAACTTCCCTAATATGGGAAAGGAAATAGTTAATCAAGTCCAGGAAGCACAGAGAGTCCCATACAGGATAAATCCAAGGAGAAATATGCCAAGACACATATTAAACTGTCAAAAATTAAAAACAAAGAAAGTGTATTAAAAGCAGCAAGGGAAAAACAACAAATAACACACAAGGGAATCCCCATAAGGTAAACCGCTGATCTCTCAGCAGAAACCCTACAAGCCAGAAGGGAGTGGCAGGACATACTGAAAGTGATGAAGGAGAAAAACCTGCAACCAAGACTACTCTACTCAGCAAGGATCTCATTCAGATTTGATGGAGAAATTAAAACCTTTACAGACAAGCAAAAGCTGAGAGAGTTCAGCACCACCAAACCAGCTTTACAACAAATGCTAAAGGAACTTCTCTAGACAAGAAGCACAAGAGAAGGAAAAGACCTATAATAATGAACCCAAAACAATTTAGAAAATGGGAATAGGAACATACATATCGATAATTACCTTAAATGTAAATGGACTAAATGCTCCCAGCAAAAGACACAGATTGGCTGAATGGTTACAAAACAAGACCCTTGTATATGCTGCCTACAAGAGACCCACTTCAGACCTAGAGAAACATACAGACTGAAAGTAAGGGGATGGAAAAAGATATCCCATGCCAATGGAAACCAAAAGAAAGCTGGAGTAGCAATTCTCATATCAGACAATATAGACTTTAAAATAAGGACTGTTAGAAGAGACAAAGAAGGACACTACAGAATGATCAAGGGATCGATGCAAGAAGAAGGTATAACAATTGTAAATATTTATGCACCCAACATAGGAGCACCTCAATACATAAGGCAAATACTAACAGCCATAAAAGGGGAAATCGACAGTAACACATTCATAGTAGGGGACTTTAACACCCCACTTTCACCCATGGACAGACCATCCAAAATGAAAATAAATAAGGAAACACAAGCTTTAAATGATACATTAAACAAGATGGGCTTAATTGATATTTATAAGACACTCCATCTAAAAACAACAGAATACACATTTTTCTCAAGTGCTCATGGAACATTCTCCAGGATAGATCATATCTTGGGTCGCAAATCAAGGCTTGGTAAATTGAAGAAAATTGAAATTGTATCAAGTATCTTTTCGGACAACAACGCCATGAGACTAGATATCAATTACAGGAAAAGATCTGTAAAAAATACAAACGCTTGTAGGCTAAACAATACACTACTTAATAATGAAGTGATCACTGAAGAAATCAAAGAAGAAATTTAAAAAATACCTAGAAACAAATGACAGTAGAAACACAATGACCCAAAACCTATGGGGTGCAGCAAAAGCAGTACTAAGAGGAAAGTTTATAGCAATACAAGCCCACCTTAAGCAGCAGGAAACATCTCGAATAAACAACCTAACCTTGCACCTCAAACAATTAGAGAAAGAAGAACAAAAAAAACCCAAAGCTAGCAGAAGGAAAGAAATCATTAAAATCAGATCAGAAATAAATGAAAAAGAAATGAAGGAAACAATAGCAAAGATCAATAAAACTAAAAGCTGGTTCTTTGAGAAGACAGAAAAAAATAGATAAACCACTAGCCAGACTCATCAAGAAAAAAAGGGGGGAAGACTCAAATCAATAGAATTAGAAATGGAAAAGGAGAAGTAACAACTGACACTGCAGAAATAAAAAAGATAATGAGAGATTACTACAAGCAACTCTATGCCAATAAAATGGACAATCTGGAAGAAATTGACAAATTCTTAGAAATGCACAACCTGCCAAGACTGAATCAGGAAGAAATAGAAAATATGAGTAGGCCAATCACAAGCACTGAAATTGAAACTGTGATTAAAAATCTTCCAACAAGCAAAAGCCCAGGACCAGATGGCTTCACAGGCGAATTCTAGCAATCATTTACAGAAGAGGTAACACCTATCCTTCTCAAACTCTTCCAAAATATAGCAGAGGAAGGAACACTCCCAAATTCTTTCTACAAGGCCACCATCACCTTGATACCAAAACCAAACAAGGATGTCACAAAGAAAGAAAACTACAGGCCAATATCACTGATGAACCTAGATGCAAAAATCCTCAGCAAAATACTGGCAAACAGAATCCAACAGCACATTAAAAGGATCATGCACCATGATCAAGTGGGGTTTATTCCAGGAATGCAAGGATTCTTCAATATACACAAATCTATGAATGTGATAAACCATATTATCAAATTGAAGGAGAAAAACCATATTATCATCTCAATAGATGCAGAGAAAGCTTTTGACAAAATTCAACACAGATTTATGATAAAAACCCTGCAGAAAGTATGCTAAGAGAGAAATTTCCTCAACATAATAACGGCCATATATGACAAGCCCACAGCCAACATCATCCTCAATGGTGAAAAACTGAAAGCATTTTCACTAAGATCAGGAACAAGACAAGGCTGCCCACTCTCACCACTCTTATTCAACATAGTTTTGGAAGTTTTAGCCACAGCAATCAGAGAAGAAAAGGAAATAAAAGGAATCCATATCGGAATAGAAGAAGTAAAGCTGTCACTGTTTGCAGATGACATGATAATATATAAAGAGAATCCTAAAGATGCTACCAGAAAACTACTAGAGCTAATCAATGAATTTGGTAAAGTAGCAGGATACAAAATTAATGCACAGAAATCTCTGGCATTCCTATAGTAATGATGAAAAATCTGAAAGTGAAATCAAGAAAACACTCCCATGTACCATTGCAACAAAAAGAATAAAATATCTAGGAATAAACCTACCTAAGGAGACAAAAGACCTGTATGCAGAAAATTATAAGACACTGGTGAAAGATATTAAAGATGATACAAATAGATGGAGAGATATACCATGTTCTTGGATTGGAAGAATCAGCATTGTGAAAATGACTCTACTACCCAAAACAATCTATAGATTCAATGCAACCCCTATCGAACTACCACTGGCATTTTTCACAGAACTAGAACAAAAAACTTCACAATATGTATGGAAACCCAAAAGACCTCGAATAGCCAAAGAAATCTGGAGAACGAGAAAAGGAGCTGGAGGAATCAGGCTCCCTGACTTCAGACTATACTACAAAGCTACAGTAATCAAGACAGTATGGTACTCGCACAAAAACAGAAAGATAGATCAATGGAACAGGATAGAAAGCCCAGAGATAAACCCACACACATATGGACACCTTATCTTTGATAAAGGTGGCAGGAATGTACAGTGGAGGAATGACAGCCTCTTCAATAAGTGGTGCTGGGAAAACTGGACAGCTACATGTAAAAGTATGGGATTAGGTCACTCCCTAACACCATACACAAAAGTAAGCTCAAAATGTATTAAAGACCTAAATGTAAGGCCAGGAACTATCAAACTCTTAGAGGAAAACATAGGCAGAACACTCTATGACATAAATCACAGCAAGATCCTTTCTGACCCACCTCCTAGAGTAATGGAAATAAAAACAAAAATAAACAAATGGGACCTAATGAAACTTCAAAGCTTTTGCACAGCAAAGGAGACCATAAACAAGACCAAAAGACAACCCTCAGAATGGGAGAAAATATTTGCCAATGAAGCAACTGACAAAGGATTAATCTCCAAAATTTACAAGCAGCTCATGCAGCTCAATAATAAAAAAACAAACAACCCAATCCAAAAATGGGCGGAAGACCTAAATAGACATTTCTCCAAAGAAGATATACAGACTGCCAACAAACACATGAAAGAATGCTCAACATCGTTAATCATTAGAGAAATGCAATTCAAAACTACAATGAGATATCATCTCACACCAGTCACGATGGCCATCATCAAAAAATCTAGAAACAATAAATGCTGGAGAGGGTGTGGAGAAAAGGGAACACTCTTCCACTGCTGGTGGGAATATGAATTGGTTCAGCCACTATGGAGAGCAGTATGGAGGTTCCTTAAAAAACTACAAATAGAACTACCATATGACCCAGCAATCCCACTACTGGGCATATACCCTGAGAAAACCAAAATTCAAAAAGAGTCATGTACCAAAATGTTCATTGCATCTCTATTTACAATAGCCCGGAGATGGAAGCAACCTAAGTGCCCATCATTGGATGTATGGATAAAGAAGATGTGGCACATATATACAATGGAATATTACTCAGCCATAAAAGGAAACGAAATTGAGCTATTTGTAATGAGGTGGATAGATCTAGAGTCTGTCATACAGAGTGAAGTAAGTCAGAAAGAAAAGGACAAATACCGTATTCTAACACATATATATGGAATTTAAGAAAAAAAAATATCATGAAGAACCTAGGGGTAAGACAGGAATAAAGACACAGACCTACTGGAGAACGGACTTGAGGATATGGGGAGGGGGAAGGGTGCGCTGTGACAGGGCGAAAGCGAGTCATGGACATATACACACTAAAAAACGTAAGGTAGATAACTAGTGGGAAGCAGCCGCATGGCACAGGGATATCGGCTTGGTGCTTTGTGACAGCCTGGAGGGGTGGGATAGGGAGGGTGGGAGGGAGGGAGATGCAAGAGGGAAGACATATGGGAACATATGTATATGTATAACTGATTCACTTTGTTTTAAAGCACAAACTAACACACCATTGTAAAGCAATTATACCCCAATAAAGATGTTCAAAAAAAAAAGTAGCAGCTGATTAATGGGCTCTGGCTCACTCAGGCTGTGGGGAGGGAGCTGTACGGAATGCGAGTTGAACCTGTGGTCGCAGAAGCCAGCATGATATTGTAACAGCCTGAGGTGTGCCATGTGTTCTCCCGGGGAAGTTGCCCCTGGATCGCGGGACCGTGGCATTGGTGGGCTGCACAGGCTTCCGGGAGTGGAGTTGTGAATAGTGATCTGTGCTTGCGCACAAGCTTCTTGTTGGATTCAGCAACAGCCTTAGCATTTCATGCCAGTCTCTGGTGTCTGCACTGATAACCTCAGCTTTTGCCCATCTCTGAGACTCGTATAGGTGGTGCTCTGGATCCCCTCTCCTGGCGCACCCTGAAACAATGGTCTCTTGCCTCTTTGGCAGGTCCAAACCTTTTCCCGGACACCCTCCTGGCTATCTGTAGTGCATTAACCACCTTCAGGCTATGTTCATGCAGCCAACCCCAGCCCTCTACCTGGGATGTGACCTCCAAAGGCCGAGCCTCAGCTCCCAGACCCCATCTGTCCTGGCTGGCGGTTGAGCAGGCAAGCCTCTTGGGCTGGTGAGTGCTGGTTGGCACCAATCCTCTGTGTGGGAATTTGTCCACTTTGCCCTCTGCACCCCTCCCTATCGCTGCATTCTCCTCTGTGTCTCTGAAGATTCCCCCACGCCACCCCCTGTCTCCGCCAGTGAAGGGGCTTCCTAGTGTGTGGAAACTTTTCCTCCTTCACAGCTTCTTCCCAGTGTTGCAGGTCCTGTCCCTATTTTTTTGTATCTGTTTTTTTCTTTTCTCTTTTGCCCTACCCAGGAACGTGGGAAGTTTCTTTCCTTTTGGGAAGTCTGAGGTCTTCTGCCAGTTTTCAGTAGGTGTTCTGTAGGAGTTGTTCCACATGTAGACGTTTTTCTGATGTATTTGTGGGGAGTAAGGTGAGCTCTGCGTCTTACTCTCCCACCATCTTGAAGGTCTGGCAGTGACTTTTTAGATAAAACAGTAGAGGCACAATCCATGAAAGAAATCATTGATAAGCTGGACTTCATTAAAATTAAGAAGAAAATTGTATGCTCTACTAAAGACACTTAAGAAAATGAGAAGCCAAAACCAGGGAGAAAATATTTACAAAACACAAATATGATTAAGGACTGCTATACAAATTACATAAAGAAATCTTAAAACTCAACAATAAGGAAACAAACAACCTGATTAGAAAATGGGCCAAAGATCATAACAGATACCTCACCAAAGAAGGTATACAGATGACAAATAAGCATATGAAAAGATGCTTATATTATATGCCATCATGGAAATGCAAAATGAAACAATGAGATACCACTACATACCTATTAGAATGGCCAAAATATCAGAACCTAATGCTGAGAAGGCTCTGGAACAACAGGAACTTTTTTCCATTGCTGGTGGGAATGCAAAATTGTATAGACACTTTGAAAGATAGTTTGATTGTTTATTACTAAACTAAGCATATTCTTATCATATATTCCAGCAACTGTGGTCCTTGATATTTTCCCAAAGGGGTTGAAAATTTATGTCCACACAAAAACCTGCACAAAAATGTTTATAGCAACCTAATTCATAGACGCTAAAACCTGGAAGCAACAAAGATGAGGCTGAAGTAGCGATCTCCAAAACTCTGTCCCCTCACTAAAGCAATGATTAAGCAGGCAATAATCAACTTATTTTAAACTTCAAAATCTAAGCAAAAGCTTACAACAATCAGGGGAAGACTTAATCAAAGAAAAACCTGCTAAATTTTGGTAAGAGAGTATTATAACATTTTGAATTACCTGCCTTCCAGTCTCACTCTCCAGCTTACCAGAAACTTTGGGAATGGCAGTTCACATTAACAGTGTGGCTTTCTGGTACCAGAGGGGACAACACAGACCTCGTTATTAAATTATTGTGGTTGTATATTTTGACCTCCCTGGTAGCTCCTCCTAGATGAGTTCAGGGGCTTTTTTTGTCCACTTCAGAACTTTTTCAGGGCTAGAGTGGCCTTCCTGGCATTGTCAAAAAATTTAAAGGCAAATATACCATCCACAGCCACCTGAGGGAAGGGATAATATATGGGGCAAACAGCAGACAGACTGAAAAGCCTAGGAAGAGGCTTGGCAAGGAGATACATGGGAAAATAAGGGCACTGAAAAGCTCCCGTATATACAAGGGAAAGTAGACAGCCAGGTACATGACCAGGGCTGGACACATGTTCAGAAAATATCTGACAAGACCTTAAGCTTTCATCTGTTGCTGACTTCTAGGTTCTGCTCAAGCAGGAAGTGATGGTTAAGGAAGAGTTATAAATGATCTGGTTAAGCACTGAAGGTATACACCAATACAGAGTCAATCTGCACAGACAGGAGACTATTTTTATTTTTGGCATTTAAAGAAATCTCTGCAAATCACTAGTTGACAACTAAGCTAATGGAAAGAGAATTCAGTCATGACTGATGACAATGAATACAGTCTAGACAAAAATAGTTTTCAAAAGCCTGTAATCAGAAAACTACAACCCACAACAATTAGCAACAACAAACTCTAAAGAGGGGGGAGAATCTGATTTCTGAAATTATCACATTATGTTATTCAACTGTCCAGTTTTCAACAAAAAATGATGCATGGAAGAAAGCAAGAAAGTATGGCCCATTCACAGGAAAAAAGAAGCAAATATAAGCTGTCCATGAGGAAGCACAGACATTGGTCTTACTAGGATAAGACTTTAAATTAATTGTCTTAAATATGCTAAAAGAACTAAAGGAAAAGAGGTAAATGAAATCTCATGAGATAATGAGTATTAATAAAGAGAGAGAAATTATTTTAAAAAAAGAATCAGATAAGAGTTTCTGGAGATGAAAAGTACAATAAGTGAAATGAAAAATTCACTGGAGGTACTCAACAACAGATATGAGCAGTCAGAAGCATTACTTAACTCAAAGATAGGTTCACTGAAATTACCCACTCTAAGAGGCAGAAAGAAAAGCAATAATGAAAAGTGGGGAGCATAAGGGACCTGTGGGAGACCATGAGCATACCAACAAACACACAACGACAGTCCCAGAAGGAAAGAAACTAAAGAAATGGGAAGGAAAAATATTCAAAACATAACACCCCCCAAAAAATCCTAAATTTGATGAAAGATATGAATCTGTGCATCTAAAGAGCTCAATAAACAAAAAGAAGGATGAATTCAAAGCGGTCCACACTGTGAGAGTATCGGGTAAGCAACAAAACAGAAGCTACTCACCACATACAAGGGACCCAGCCTCAATAATATTAACAGCTGATTTCTCATTATAAACCATGGAGGACAGAAGGCAGTAGTATGGTGTATTTAAAATGCTAAAAGAAAAATACCTGTCAACCAAGAATTATGTATCTGGCAGATCTTTCTAAAATGAAGGAGAAATTAAGATATTTCTTGATAAAGTAGAGCTGAAGGAGATCATCATTAGCAGTCTCAAGCTATAAGAAAAGCTGTAAAGTAAACTTCAGGCTGAAATTAAAAGACATTATATAGTAATTCTAATCCAAACAAAAAATAAACAATACCAGTAAAGGCAACTAATTAGATAAATATAAAAGCCAACATTATTGTGTTCTTGGTTCATAATTCTGATTTTTCCCCCTTAAATAACTATGTCTTTGTTAATGGGTATAATATATACAGAATGTAATTTGTGGCAATAACATAAAGAGGAGAATGGAGCTCTATATAAGCAGAGATTTTGTACACTATTGAAGCAAAGTTGGCATGAATTAAAACTAGATTGTTATGAATTTAAGATGTGAATTGTAACGGCCAATGTTAACAATAAGAGAGTAACTAAAACATACAGAAAAGGAAAGGAGAGGAAAATCAAAATGATACACATAACATTCAATTTAAGACAAAGCAAAATAGTAATGAAGAAACTAAGGAACAAAAAAAGGTGTAAGATACAAAGAAAAGAACAGCAAAGTAGCAGAAGTCTTCCTACCAGTAATTATTTTAAATATAAATGGACTAAACTGTCTAATTACAATGCAAAAGTTGGCAAAAGGGATAAAAGCATCTGACTACATGCTGTCTTCAAGAGACTCACTTTTTTTAAACATGTTTATTGGAGTATAATTGCTTTACAATGGTGTGTTAGTTTCTGCTTTATAACAAAGTGAATCATTTACACATGTACATATGTTCCCATATCTCTTCCCTCTTGCATCTCCCTCCCTCCGACCCTCCCTATCTCACCCCTCTAGGTGGTCAAAAAGCACCGAGCTGATCTCCCTGGGCTATGCAGCTGCTTCCCACCAGCTATCTATTTTACGTTTGGTAGTGTATATATGTCCATGCCACTCTCTCACTTTGTCACAGCTTACAATTCCCCCTCCCCATATCCACAAGCCCATTCTCTAGTAGGCCTGTGTCTTTATTCCTATCTTGCCCATAGTTTCTTCATTACCATTTTATTTTAGATTCCATATATATGTTAGAATATGGTATTTGTTTTTCTTTTTCTGACTTACTTCTTTCTGTATGACAGACTCTATGTCCATCCACCTCACTACAAATAACTCAATTTCATTTCCTTTTATGGCTGAGTAATATTCCATTGTATATAGGTGCCACATCTTCTTTATCCATTCATCTGTTGATGGACACATAGGTTGCTTCCACAGCCTGACTATTGTAGATAGAGCTGCAATGAACATTTTTGTACATGACTCTTTTTTAATTATGGTTTTCTCAGGGTATATGCCCAGTAGTGGGATTGCTGGGTCGTATGGTACTTCTAGTTTTAGTTTTTTATGGAACCTCCATACTCTTCTTCATAGTGGCTGTATCAATTTACATTCCCACTAACAGTGCAAGAGGGTTCCCTTTTCTAGTTTTCTAGATTTTTTGATGATGGCCATTCTGACTTGTGTGAGATGTTATCTCATTGTAGCTTTGATTTGCATTTCTCTAGTGATTAATGATGTTGAGCATTCTTTCATGTGTTTGTTCGCAATCTGTATATCTTCTTTGGAGAAATGTCTATTAAGTCTTCTGCCCTTTTTTGGATTGGGTTGTTTGTTTTATTGATATTGAGCTGCATGAGCTGCTTGTAAATTTTGGAGATTAATCCTTTGTCAGTTGCTTCATTTGCAAATATTTTCTCCCATTCTGAAGGTTGTATTTTAGTCTTGTTTATGGTTTCCTTTGCTGTGCAAAAGCTTTTAAGTTTCGTTAGGTCCCATTTGTTTATTTTTGGTTTTATTTCCATTTCTATAGGAGTTGGGTCTTGCTGTGATTTATGTTATAGAGTGTTCTGCCTAAGTTTTCCTCTAAGAGTTTGACAGTGTATGGCCTTACATTTAGGTCTTTAAGCTATTTTGAGTTTATTTTTGTGTATGGTGTTAGGGAGTGTTCTAATTTCATACTTTTACATGTACCTGTCCAGTTATCCCAGCGCCACTTATTGAAGAGGCTGTGTTTTCTCCACTGTATATTCTTGCCTCCTTTATCAAGGATAAGGTGACCATATGTGGTTGGCTTTATCACTGGGCTTTCTTTCCTGTTCCATCAATCTATATTTCTGTTTTTGTGCCAGTACCATACTGCCTTGATTACTGTAGCTTTGTAGTATAGTCCAAGGTCAGGGAGTCTGATTCCACAAGCTCTGTTTTTCTTTCTCAAGATTGCTTTGTATGTTCGGGGTCTTTTGTGATCCCATACAAATTGTGTAATTTTTTGTTCTATTTCTGTGAAAAATGCCAGTGGTAGTTAGAAAGGGATTGCATTGAAAGTGTAGTTTGCTTTGTGTAGTATAGTCATTTTCACAATGTTGATTCTTCCAATCCAAGAATGTGGTATATCTCTCCATCTATTTGTATCATCTGTAATTTCTTTCATCAGTGTCTTATAATTTTCTGCATACAGGTCTTTTGTCTCCTTAGGTAGGTTTATTCCTAGGTATTTAATTCTTTTTGTTGCAATGGTAAATGGGAGTGTTTCCTTAATTTCACTTTCAGATTTTTTTATCATTAGTGTATAGGAATGCTAGAGACTTCTGTGCATTAATTTTGTACCATGCTACTTTACCAAATTAATTGATTAGCTCTAGTAGTTTTCTGGTGGCATCCTTAGGATTCTCTATGTATTGTATCATGTCATCTGCAAACAGTGGCAGCTTTACTACTTCCTTTTTGATTTGCATTCCTTTTGTTTCTTTTTCTTCTCTGATTGCTGTGGCTAAAACTTCCAAAACTATGGATAATAGTGGTGAGAGTTGGCAACCTTGTCTTTTTCCTGATCTTAGTTGAAATGGTTTCAGTTTTTCACCATTGAGGATGATGTTGGCTGTGGGTTTGTCATATATGCCCTTTGTTATATTGAGGAACATTCCCTCTATGCCTACTTTCTGGAGGGTTTTAATCATAAATCAGTGTTTAATTTTATTGAAAGCTTTTTCTGCATCTATTGAGAAGATCATATGGTTTTTCTCCTTCAGTTTGTTAGCATGGTGTATAACATTGTTTGATTTGCATATACTGAAGTATCCTTGCATTCCTGGGATAAACCCCACTTGATCATGGTGTATGATACTCTTAATGTGCTGTAGGATTCTATTTGCTAGTATTTTATTGAGGATTTTTACATCTATGTCCATCAGTGATATTGGCCTGTAATTTTCTTTCTTTATGGTGTCTTTTTCTGGTTTTTGTACCAGGGTGATGTTGGCCTTATAAAGTGAGTTTGGATGCATTCCTTCATCTGTTATTTTTTTGGAATAGTTGAAGAAGATAAATGTTAACTCTTAAATGTTTGACAGAATACACCTGTGAAGACTTTTGGCCCTGGACTTTCATTTGTTGGGAGTTGTTTTTTGTTTGTTTGTTTCATTGATTTTTTGTTTTTCTTGTTTTTTTTCTGGTTCAACTTCATTACTGGTAATTGGTCTTTTCATATTTTCTATTTCTTCCTGCTTCAGTCTTGGGAGACTGTCCATTTCTAGGAATTTATTTCTTCTAGGTGTCCATTTTATTGGTAAATAATTGTTCGTAGTAATCTCTTATGATAGTTTGTATTTCTGTGGTATCTGTTGTAACTTTCCTCTTTCATTTCTGAACTTATTTATTTGGGCCCTCTGTCTTTTTTTCTTGATGAGTCTGGCTAATGTTTTATCATTTTTTAAAATCTTTTCAAATGACCAGCACTTAGTTTCATTAATCTTTTTATTGTTTTTCAGTCTCTATTTCATTTATTTCTACTCTGACTTTTATTATTTCTTTCCTTCTACTAACTTTGGTTTTGTTTGTTCTTGTTTTTCTGTTTCCTTCAGGTATAATATTAGGCTGTTTATTTGAGATTTATCTTGTTTCCTGAGGTAGGCTTTTATCACTATAAATTTTCCTCTTAGAATTGCTTTCGCTGTGTGCCATAATTTTTGAATTACTGTGTTTTTATTTTCATTTGTCTCTAGGTATTTCTTTAATTTACACTTTGATTTATTCAGTGTCCCATTGGTTCTTTATTAGCATAGCGTTTAAACTCCATATGTTTGTCTTTTCTGCATTTTTTTCTTATCATTGATTTCTAGACTCAGCATTATGTTTGAAAAGATGATTAATATGTTTTCAGTCTTCTAAAATTTACTGAATCTTGTTTCGTGTTCTATCATGTGCTCTTTCCTAGAGAATGTTCCATGTTCACTTAAAAATAATGTTTGTTATGCTGCTTTTGGATGGAATGTTATATATATTATATATATATATATATATATTCATACGTCTAATGTGTTGCTTAAGGCCAGTGATTCCTTATTAATTTTCCATCTGGATGATCTGTGCATTGATGTAAGTGGGGTTTAAAGTCTCCTACTATTATTGTGTTACTATCAATTTCTCCCTTTATGTCTCTTAATATTTGCTTTATATATTTAGGTGTTCCTATTTTTGGTTCATATATATTTACCATTGTTATAGTTTCTCCTTAGATTGATCTCAATATTATGTAATGTTCTTCTTTATCTCTTGTTATAGTCTTTATTTAAATGTCTTTTCTCTGATAAAAGTATTGCTACCCCAGCTTTCTTTTGAGTTCCATTTGCATGGAATAACTTTTTCCGTTGCCTCACTTTTAGTCTATGTGTTTCTTTACATCTGAAGTGATTCTACTGTATGCAGCATATAGATGGGTAATGTTTTTCTATCCATTCAGCCGCTCTGTATTTTTTGATCAGAGCATTTAGTCCACTCATATTTTTTAGGACTTTTTTTGTCTTTCTTTTCCTTTTTCTCTTTTCCCTTTTGATTTAATAACTATCTTTAGTGTTATTTTTGGATTCCTTTCTGTTTTTCTGCATATGTATCACTTATAGGTTTCTGGTTTGTCATTACTATGAGGTTTATATATAGAAATCTACATATACACATATGTGATATTTTTTATTGGAGTACAGTTGCTTTACAATGTTGTGTTAGTTTCTGCTCTACAGCAAAGTGAATCAATTATACATATACATATATCCACTCTGTTTTAGATTTCATTCCCATTTAGGTCACCACAGATCATTCAGTAGAGTTCCCTGTGCTATACGGTAGGTTCTCATTAGTTATCTATTCTATACATAGTAATGTATATATGTCAATCCCAATCTCCCAATTCATCCCACCCCCCCTTTCCCCCTTGGTAACCATAAGTTTTTTCTCGACATCTGTGACTCCATTTTTGCTTTGCAAATAAGTTCATCTGTACCATTTTTCTAGATTCCACATATAAGTGATATTATACGATATTTGTTTTTCTCTTTCTGGCTTACATCACTCTGTATGACAATCTCTAGGTCCATCCACTATTTCATTTCTTTTTATGGCTGAGTAATATTTCATTGTATATATGTACCACATCTCCTTTATCCATTCCTCTGTCAATGGACATTTAGGTTGCTTCCATGTCCTGGCTATTGTAAATAGTCTACTGGGTTTCATGCATCCTTTCAAATTATGGTTTTCTCTGGATATATGCCTAGGAGTGAGATTGCTGGGTCACACATGTATGATATTTTAAGTTGATGATCTCTTAAGATCAAACACATTTCATAACCCTGCATTTTTACTACCCTCCAACATTCGATGTCTTAGGAATCATGTTTTACAGCTTTTTCTTCAGTGTATCCCTTAATTACTTATTGTGGAACAGATGATTTTACTACTTTTGTCTTTTAACCTTCCTACTAGCTTTATAAATGGTTGATCTACTTACGTTTACTGCATATTTTACTTTACCAAAGATATTTTTCTCTCATATTTCCAATTGTGACTTTTTTTGTCCACTTAGAGAAGTCCTTTTAACATTTCTTCTGAAGCCAGTTTTATGGTGCTGAACTCTTCTAGCTTTTGTTTCTCTGTAAAACTCTTGACCTCTCCTTCATATATTTATGATAGCCTTGCCAGGTAGAGTATTCTTGGTTACAGGTTTTTTTCCTATATTTACTTTAAATATATTATGCCACTGCCTTCTGGCCTGCAGACTTTCTGCCGAAAAGTCAAGTAATAACCTTATGGGATTTCTCTTGTACATACCTAGTTGCTTTTCCCTTGCTGATTCTAACATTCTCTTTAATTTTTGCCACTTTAATTACAATGTGTCTTTGTTTGGTTCTCTTTGGTTTCATCTTGTTTTGGACTCTCTGTGCTTCCTGGACTTGGATGTCTGTTTCCTTTCCCAGGTTAGGGAAGTTTTTAGCTGTTATGTCTTCAAACATACTCTCTGCAACTTCCTCTCTCTCTCTTCTCCTTTTGGGACCCCTATAATGAGGATGTGTTTGTATGCTTGATGTTATCCCAGAGGTCTCTTAGAGTGTCTTTTTTTTTTTTTGCCACACCACGCGGCATGTGGGACTTCCCCAACCAGGGATCAAACCCATGCCCCCTGCAGTTGAAGCATGGAGTCTGAACCACTGGACCACCAGGGAAGTCCTGTCCTCATTTTTTTAAATTATTTTTTGTTGTTGTTTAGCTTGAGTGATTTACACTACTCTTTCTTCTAGTTCACTGATCCTTTCCACTATATCATTGAATCTACTGTTGGTTCCTCTCAGTCTATTTTTTTTTATTTCAGTTATTGTATTTTTCAGCTCTGCTTTTTTAAAAATATTTTCTTACCATTTTTTAGAAACTTATGACTTCTCACTGTGTTCATTTATTCTTCTCCCCAGTTCTTTGAGCATCTTTATGATCATTACTTTGAACTCTTTATTGGGATAGTTGTTTATCTGCACTTCACTTAGTTCTCCTGGTATTTTATCTTGTTCTTTTGTTTGGAACATATTCCTCTGTTGTCTCATTTTGTGTAATTTGCTGTTTTTATTTCTATATATTTGGCATGTTACATTTCTTGGAGAAGTGGCCTTATGTAGGAGACATGCTATGGGTTCCATCAGCACACTCTCCTCTGGTCATTAGTGCTATATGTTCTAAGGTTACCTTCTACATGGCCTGCATTTGTCCTTCTGTTGTAGCAGGTTTACTACTGTGGATGTGCTTGTAGCCCTGACTGGATGGCCCACAGTCCAGTTGGTTGCCAGGCCCTGCCTAGTGCAAAGACTGCTAGCTGGTGGTGGGTGTGGGCAGGTCCTGGCATGGCTGGCTGCATGTCCTGGGCAGTCCCAGTCCTGTTGCTAGTCTGCTGGTGAGTGAAGCCAGGTCATGAGGCAGTTGGGTGCAATGCTCTGGAGGGTCCCAGTGCTACTCCTGGCCCGTTGGTGGGTGGAATTTGTCCCAGGATGGCTGTATGTGCTGCTGTGGGTCCTGGAGCTAGTGTCAGCCTGCTGATGGGTGGGGCTGTTTTCTGACTTGGCTGGCTGTGGGTTCCAAGTTATCCCAGAGCTGGTGTTGGTCCTCTGGTGGATGAGGTCATGTCCTGGGGCTAATTCAGCCCACTGGTATACAGAAGAAGTTCCTGGAGTCTCTGGCTGCAATGTCAAAATGTCTCAGAGCTGGTGTCAGCTCGTTGGTTGGCCAGTTTGGGTTCCAGGTGGTCCTGGGGCTGATGTCTGGCCACTGGTGGGTGCCATCATGTGCTAGAGTCTGCCTTCAGGGCCCAGGTTTCCTTGAGCTGGTTTCTGCCCATTGATGGGCAAGGCCAGGGCCCAGAGGATCTTGAGGATAGCACTGGTGAGCAGAGCCATGTCCTGGGATCTTTGGCTGCAGGGCCCAAGGGTCCTGGAACTGGTATCTGCCTGTTGAAGTGTGGGGCTGAGTTTCTTCCTGGTTGCAGGCCTCAGGGGTCCTGGGGTTAGTGCCAGCCCACTAGTAGTTGAGGCCGGGTCCTGGGCCTTCTTGTGGGTGGGGCAGGATCAAGCGGAGACTTGGTGCTCAGGGAATCGTACAGCAGCTGCTTTGTCTGGGGCATCCCAGGACTGGTGAGGACCAGCTGGTCAGTGTGGTGGAGTCCCGTCTCTAATCTGCTGGAGGGGGGGATTCCAAAATACTGCTTGACAGTATCAGTGTCCCTGTAGTAGAAGGAGCTCCCCAAAATGGCTGCCACCAACATCTGTCTCTCCAGGGTGAGTCTCAGTTGCCTCCTGCCTCTCCAGAAGGCTCTCCAAGATCAGCAAGTAGGTCTAATCTAGACTGCTTTCAAATTACTGCTGCTGCCTTGGGTTTTGGTGTGTGTGAGATTTTGTGTGCAGCCTTTATGTGTGAAGTCTTTTTTCCACAGCTCTCTGTCTTTCCTGAAAGTAAGCCCCACTGGCCTTCAAAGCCAGATATTCTAGGATTTGTCTTCCAGTGCAATACCCTCAGGCTGGGGAACCCAATGTGGACCTTGGACCCCTCGCTCATTGGGGAGAACCTCTGCAGTTCTGATTATCCTCCCATTTATGTGTTGCCCACCTGGGTGTATGAGTTTTGACTATACTGTATCTCGACCCCTCTGCCTGTGTCACTGTGGTTCCTCCTTTATACCTTTATTTGTAAAAGATCTTTTCTTCTAGTCTTCAGGTCATTCTTATTGATAGTTACTCTGTAAATAGTTGTAATCTTATTGTGCCCTTGGGAGGAAGTGAGCTTATGGTCTTCCTACTCCCCCATCTTGTCCACTCTCCCAGAACTTTATTGCTTTTTAAGGGTGAATAATATCCTTTGTATGTCTGTACAACATTTTGTTTAATCATTCACCTGTTGATAGCCATATGGTTGTTTCCATATTTGGCTCTTGTGAATAATGCTCCTATTAACATTGGTTTAAAAATATCCTTTTTGAGTCCTTGCTTTCAGTTATTTTGAGGATATACCTAGATGTGGAATTACTGGATTACATGGTAATTCTATGATTAACTTTTGGAAGGGTTGCTAAATTGTTTTCAACAGTGACTGCAGTTTTCTGTTCTCACCAGCAATGCACAAGTATTCCAATGTCTCCATATCTTTGTTGACTCTTCTTTTTTCCAATTTTTTTGATAGCAGCAATCCTAACGTGTGTGAAGTGGTATCCCATTATTGTTTTGATTTGCATTTCCCTCACAATCAGTGATGATAAGCATCTTTAATTGTGCTCACTAGCCATCTGTATACCTTTTTTGGAGAGGCACTTATGTCCTTTGTCCATTATTTAATAGGATTGTTTGTTTTTTTGTTGTTGATCTTTAGCAATTCCTTATATATTCTGTATATTAATCCCTTACCATATATATGATTTGCAAATACTTTCTCCCACTCTCTATTTTGTCTTTTCACTCTCTTGATAGTGCCCTTTCATACACAAAATTTCTTAATTGTGATCAAGTCCATTTCACCTATTTGTTTCTTTTGTTGTCTGTGCTTTTGGTGTCATATCCAAGAAATCATTGTCAAATCCAATGTTGTGAAGATTTTCTTTATTTATCTCCAAAGAATTTTATAATCTAGCTCTTATATTTAGGTTTTTAATACATTTCAAGTTAATTTTTGTGTGTGGTCAACTTTATTCTTTTGCATGTGGATATCCAGTTTTCCCAGCACTATTTGTTGAAAAGACCATTATTTCCACATTGAATGGTCTTAGAACCCTTGTAAAAACTCTGTTGACCATTTTATAACACAGGGAATATAGCCAACATTTTATAATAACTATAAATAGAGCATAGATTTAAAAATTGTGGGGCTTCCCTGGTGGTGCAGTGGTTGAGAGTCTGCCTGCTGATGCAGGGGACAAGGGTTCGTGCCCCAGTCCGGGAAGATCCCACATGCTGCGGAGCGGCTGGGCCTGTGAGCCATGGCTGCTGAGCCTGCGCATCTGGAGCCTGTGCTCCACAACAGGAGAGGCCACAACAGTGAGAGGCCTGCGTACCGCAAAAAAAAAAAAAAAAAAATAGGTCACAAGCAACAAATGTTGGCAAGGATGTGAAGAAAAGGGAACCCTACTTCACTGTTGGTGGGAATGTAAATTTTTGCAGGCACTGTGGAAAACAAAAAAAATTAGACAGAAAGTTAGACAAAATGAGATGAGAGAGAAATAGGTTTCAGACAAGAACAACTAAATGAAGAGGAGATAGGCAATCTACCTGAAAAAGAATTCAGAGTAATTATAATAAAGATGATGCAAAATCTCAGAAAAAGAATGGAGGCACAGACCGAGAAGATACAAGAAATGTTTAACAAAGAGCTAGAAGATTTAAAGAACAGAGATAAACAATACAATAATTGAAATGAAAAATACACTAGAAGGAATCAATTGCAGAATAACTGAGGCAGATGGATGAATAAGTGAGCTAGAAGACAGGGTGGTGGAAATCACTGCCACAGAACAAAATAAAGAAAAAAAGTTAAAAGAAATGAGACCTCTGGAACAACATTAAATGCCCCAATATTTGCATCATAGGGGTCCCAGAAGGAGAAGAGAAAGAGAAAGGTCCTGAGAAAATAATTGAAGAGATTATAGCCAAAAATTTCCCTAACATGAGAAAGGAAGCACTCAAGTCCAGCAAGCATAAAGAGTCCCATGTAAGATAAACCCAAGGAGGATCATGCCAAGACACATATTAATCCAAGTGACAAAAATTAAATAGAAAGAAAAAATGTTAAAAGCAACAAATAACATACAAGGGAATCAAGATAAGGTTATCAGCTGATTTTTCAGCAGAAACACTGCAGGCCAGAAGGGAGTGGCATGATATATTTCCAGTGATGAAAGGGGAAAACCTCAAATCAATACTGTACACAGCAAGACTCTCATTCAGATTTGATAGAGAAATCAAAAGCTTTACAGATAAGCAAAAGCTAAGAGAATTCAGCACCACCAAACCAGCTTTACAAGTAATGCTAAAGGAACTTCTCTAGGAGGGAGACAAAAAAAAAAAAAAAAAGGCCACAACTAGAAACAAGAAAATCAGAAATGGGATTTTGACTTTTGTTAGTGTAGTGTATTACATTAATTGATTTGCATATGTTGAACCATCCTTGTGAGCTTGGGATGAATCCCACTTGGTCATGGGTTATGATCTTCTTTATGTGTTGTTCGATTCAGTTTGCTAATATTTTGCTGAGAATTTTTGCTGTAATTTTCTTTTTTTGGTGGTATAATTGTCTGGATTTGGTATCAGGGTGATGGTGGCTTCAGAGAATGTCTTTGTGAGTGTTCCCTCCTCTTCAGTGTTTTAGAACAATTTGAGAAGAATCAGTATAAGTTCTTCTTTGTATGTTTGGTAGAATTTGCATGTGAAGCCATCTGGTCCTGGACTTTTGTTTGTAGGGAATTGTTTTTTTTTGTTTTTTTTTTTTTGTTTTTTTTTTTTTGTTTTTTTTTTTTGCGGTACGTGGGCCTCTCACTGTTGTGGCCTCTCCCGTTGCAGAGCACAGGCTCCAGACGTGCAGGCTCAGCGGCCATGGCTCACGGGCCTAGCTGCTCCACGGCATGTGGGATCTTCCCAGACCGGGGCATGAACCTGTGTCCCCTGCATCGGCAGATGGACTACCAACCACTGTGCCACCAGGGAAGCCCGGGAATTGTTTTTTTTAATTGTTACAGATTCTATTTCACATCTAGTGATCTGTCTGTTCAAATTATCTATTTCTTCTTCATTCAATTTTGGTGGGCTTTATGTTTCTAGAAAGTTCTCCATTCTAAGTTGTCAAATTCGTTGGCATGTAATTGTTCATAGTATTCTCATGGTTTTTTTTTCGTATTTCTAGGGTATCATTTGATATTTCTCCTTTCTCATTTCTTATTTTGTTTATTTGGGTTCTCTCTCTTCTTGGTGAGCCTAGCCAGAGGTTTGTAAGTTTTGTTTACCCTTTCAAAGAATCAGCTCTTGATTTTATTGATTTTTTTCTATTGTTTTTTATCTCTATTTTATTATTTCCTCCCTAATCTTTATTATTTCCTTCATGCTGACTTTAGGTTTTGTTTGTTCTTCTTATTCTAATTCTTTTAGGTGGTAGATTAGGTGTTTATTTGAGATTTTTCTTGTTTTTTGAGGAAGGCCTGTATTGCTATCAGCTTCTCCCTAAGAATTGCTTTTGCTGCATCCCATAGATTTTGTATGGTGGTATTTTCATTGTCATTTGTCTCAAGGTAATTTTTAATTTCTTTTTTGATTCCCTTGTTGAACCATTGTTTTTTTTTAGTAACATGTTGTTTAGTCTCCATGTGGCCATTTTTTTCTCATTTCTTTTCCTGTGGTTGATTTCTAATTTCATGCTGTTGTGGTCAGAGAAAATGACTGAAATAATTTCTATACTCTTAAATTTGTTGAGGTTATTTCTGTGCCCTAGTATGTGGTCAATCCTAGAGAATGTTCCATGTGCACTTGAAAAGAATGTGGGTTTTTTTTTGGATGTAATGTCCTGAAAATATTAATTAAGTCTGACTTTTCTATTGTATCATTTAGGATCTCTGTTGCCTTATTGATTTTTCTCTCTAGAAGATCTGTCCAGTGATGTGAGTGAGGTGTTAAAAACTCCGACTATTATTGTATTCCAATCAGTTTCTCCCTTTACGTCTGTTAGTATTTGTTTTACATATTTGGGTGCTTCTGTGTTAGGTTCATATATGTTGATGATTGTAAAATCCTCTTCTTTTATTGATCTTTTATCATTATATAGTGTCCTTCTTTATCTTTCTTTATAGCATTTGCTTTAAAGTCTATTTTATCTGATATGAGTATGGCAACTCCTGCTTTCTTTTCATTTCAGTTTGCATGAAATATCTTTTTTCATCCCCTCAATTTCAACCTGTGTGTGTCCTTTGCCCTAAGGTGGGTCTCCTGTAGGCAGGATATTGTTGGCTCTTGTTTTTCTTCTTTTTTTTTCATCCAATCTACTACTCTGTGTCTTTTGATTAGAGCATTTAGTCCATTGACATTTAAAGTAATTATTGATATATGTGTATTTATTGCCATTTTATACCATGTTTTCCTGTTGATTCTTTGTTTCTTCTTTGTTCCTTTCTTTCTCTTTTTGTCTTTCTTTTTGTGTTTTGATGATTTCCCTTTATTTTATGCACATATTCTCTCCTTTTTGGCTTTTATGAATATACTGTATGCTTTTTATGTTTTGTTGCCCTGTTTTTCATGTATGTTAAGCCCTTCCTATATCTTCTTGCTTTACACTGATAGTCATACAGGCTCAAATACATTCTAAAAAAGCCTGCATTTTTGTACTCTCCTTTCCCACATTTTATGATTTTTATTTCCTTTTTTACATCTTCATATTCATCCTTTTGATGTTGTTTGTGTTTATGATCACTTTCACAAATAGGGTTTTTTTTTCTCTATTTGATCTATGTACTGGCTAATTTGATTTACTTTCAAATTATTATTTCCTTCTTTCTATATCTTTTTGCTTCTTATCTATTTAGAGAAGATCTTTCAATATTTCTTTTAGGATAGGTTTTGCATTGTTGTATTCTTTTAGTTTTTGCTTGTCTGAGAAATTCCTTATTTTTCCTCCTATTCTAAATGATAATCTTGTTGGATAGAATATTCTAGGTTTCAGATTTTTCCCTTTCAAGACTTTGAATGTATTTTGCCACTTTGTTCTACCCTGCAGTGTTTCTGTAGCGAAATCAGCTGACAGCCTTAGTGGGGGTTCCCATGTAATTAACTCTTTGTTTTTCATTTGCCACATTTATAATCCTCTCTTTATCTTTAATTTTTGCCACTTTTATTATACTATGTCATGGCATATGTCTGTTGGGTTCATCTTGTTTGGAAACCTCTGTGCTTCTTGTATCTGGATATCTGTTTCCTTCTTTACATTTGGGAAGTTTTCTACCATAATTTCTTCAAATACATTTTCAATTCCCTTTTCTCTTTCTTCTCCTTCTGGAATCCCTATTATACATAGATTGGGATGCTTTATATTATCCCACAGGTCTCTTATATTGCTTTCATTTTATTATTCATTTTACTTTCTGTCTGCTATTTTGACTGGGTAATTTCCATTATTCTATCTTCATCAAAAAGCCTACAAATAACAAATGCTGGAGAGGGTGTGGAGATAGGGAACCCTCCTACATTGTTGATGGGAATGTAAGTTGGTGCAGCCACTATGGAAAACAGTATGGAGGTTCCTAAGAAAACTCAAAATAGAATTACCATATGATCCAGCAATCCCACTCCTGGACATGTACCTGGACAAAATTATAATTCCAAAAGATACATGTGCCACTATGTTCATAGCAGTGCTATCCACAATAGACAAAATGTGAAAACAATCTAAATGTCCATTGACAGATGAATGGATAAAGAACATGTGGTACATATATACAATGGAATACTATTCAGCCATAAAGAAGAACAAAATAATGCCATTTGCAGCAACATGGATGTGACTAGAGATTATCATACTAAGTGAAGTAAGTCAGAAAGAGAAAGACAAATACCATATGATATCACATATATATCAATATAAAATATGACACAAATTAACCTATCTACAAATCAGAAACAGATTCACAGACATAGAGATCAGACTGTGTGGTTGCCAAGGGGCAGGAAGGAGGGAGAGGGATGGACTGGGAATTTGGGGTGGTAGATGCAAACTATTACATTTAGAATGGATAAACAACAAGGTCCTACTGTATTGCACAGGAAATTATATCCAACCTCCTGGAATAAACCATAATGGAAAGGAATATTTTAAAAAAGAATGTTTATATGTGTAAAACTGAGTCACTTTGCTTTACAACAGAGAATGACACATTGTAAATCAACTATATTTAAATTTAAAAAATAGTAAAAAAAAAAAAAGAAAATCACAAATAGGAAAGTTCAATGGTAAAGGCAAACATACAGTAGAAGTAAGCAATCATCCATACACAAATATGACATCAAAACCAGCAACAATGAGAAGAGGAGAGTAGAAATGCAGGAAATGGGAAATGCATCTGAAATTAAGAGACCAGCAACTTAAAACTAACTTGTATATGTATACAATGCTATATCAAAACCTCATAGGAGCTGCAAACCAAAAAACTAAAATAGATACACACACAAAACATAAAAAGGAATCCAAACACAACATTAAATATAGTCCTTAAATCACAAGAGAAGAGAACAAAAGATGAAGGGAAGAAAAAGATCTAAAAAATAAATTTCAAAACAATTAAGAAAATGGTAATAAGAACATGCATATTGATAATTGCCTTAAAAGTAAATGGATTAAATGCTTCAACCAAAAGATATAGACTGGCTGAATGGATACAAAAATAAGACCCATATATTTGCTGTCTACAAGAGACCCACTTCAGATCTAGGGACAAATATGGACTGAAAGTGAGGGGATGGAAACCAGTGTACATGCAAATGGAAATCAAAAGAAAGCTGGAGAAGCAATATATTCATATCAGATAAAATAGACTTTAAAATAAAGACTGTTACAAGAGACGAGGAAGGACACTACAAAATGATCAAGGGATAACTCCAAGAAGAAGATATAACAGTTACAAATATATATGTACCAAACATAGGGGCAACTCAATATATGAGGCTAATGCTAACAACCATAAAAGGAGAAATTGACAACAAAATAATAGTGGGGGACTTTAACACCCCACTTACACCAATGGACAGATCATCCAGACAGGAAATCACTAAGGAAACATAGGCCTTAAATGACACATTAGACCAGATGGACTTAATTGATATTTATAGAACATTCCATCTGAAAGCAGAATACACTTTCTTCTCATGGAACACATGAGTGCACATGGAACATTTCTGAGGATCTTGAAGCATAAATCAAGCCCCAGTAAATTTAAGAAAACTGAAATTATATCAAGCACCTTTTCCAACCACAACACTATGAGATTAGAAATCAATTACAGGGGGAAAAAAACTCTAAAAAACAAAAACATATGGAGCCTAAACAATATACTACTAAGCAACCAATGGGTCACTGAAGAAATTAAAGAGGAAATCAAAAAATACCTAGACACAGATTTGAACAAAAACACGATGATCCAAAGCCTACGGGACTCAGTGAAAGCAGTTCTAAGAGAAAAGTACGTAGCAGTAAAATTTTACCTCAGGAAACAAGACAAATCTTAAATAAACAACCTAAGCTTACACCTAAAGCAGCTAGTGAAACAAGAACAAAAAACACAAGGTTCTTAGAAGGAAGTAAATCATAAAGATCAGAGCAGAAATAAATGAAATAGGGACAAAGAAAACAATAGAAAAGATTGATGAAAGTAAAAGTTGATTCTTTGTAAAGATAAGCAAAATCGATAAACCTTTAGTCAGAATCATCAGGAACAAAAAGGAGAGGGCTCAAATCAACAAAATTAGAAATGAAAAAGGAGAAGTTACAGCTGATACCACCCAAATACAAAGGATCATAAGAGACTACTATATGAAAATGTATGCCAATAAAAAGGACAACCTAGAAGAAATGGACAAATCCTTAGAAATGTACAACCTTCCCAGACTGAACAAGGAAGAAATAGAAAACATGAGAGACCAATCACAAGTACTGAAATTGAAACTGTGATTTTAAAATTCCAACAAACAAAAGTCCAGGACGAGGTGGCTTCACAGGCAAATTCTATCAATCATTTAGAGAAGAGTT
Organism: Lagenorhynchus albirostris; assembly: GCF_949774975.1. Lineage (NCBI taxonomy): Eukaryota > Metazoa > Chordata > Mammalia > Artiodactyla > Delphinidae > Lagenorhynchus > Lagenorhynchus albirostris. Next base: position 78,896,572 of record NC_083116.1, read on the forward strand.
AACAACTATCCTTCTTAAACTCTTCCAAAAATTGAAGAGGAAGGAACACTCCCAAGCTCATTCTACGAGGCCACCATCACCCTGATACCAAAACCAGACAAAGATACTACAAAAAAAAAAAAGAAAATTACTGGCCAATATCACTGAGGAACACAGACGCAAAAATCCTCCACAAAATACTAGCAAATCGAATCCAACAATGCATTAAAAGGACCATATACCATGCATCCCTGTGATGCAATGATTCTTCAATATTGGCAATCAGTGTGATTCACCATATTAACAAACTGAAGAATAAAAACCACATGATCATCTCAACAGATGCAGAAAAATCTATTGAGAAAATTCAACACCTATTTATGATAAAAACTCTCCAGAAACTGGGCATAGAGCGAGCCTACATCAACATAATAAAGGCCATATATGACAAACCCACAGTGAACATTAGACTCAAAGGTGAAAAATTGAAAGCATTTCCTGTAATATCAGGAAAAAGACAAGGATTCCACACTTGCCAGTTTTATTCAACATAGTTTTGGAAACCCTAGCCACGGCATTCAGAGAAGCAAAAGAAATAAAAGGAATCCAAATTGAAAAAGAGTATCTAAAACAGTCACTGCAGATGACATGATACTATACATAGAAAATCCTAAAGATGCTACCAGAAGACTACTAGAGCTCATCAATGAATTAGGTAAATTTTCAAGATACAAAATTAGTACACAGAAATCTGTTGCATTCCTATACACTAACAACAAAATATCAGGGAGAGAAATTAAGGAAGCAATCCCATTTATCATCACATCAAAAAGAATAAAATACCTAGGGATAAACCTACCTAAGGAGGCAAAAGACCTGTACTCTGACAACTATAAGATGCTGACAAAAGAAATCAAAGATGACACAAGCAGATGGAAATATATAACATGCTCTTCGATTGGAGGAATCAATATTTTCAAAATGACTCTACTATCCAAGGCAATCCACAGATTCATTGCAATCCCTATAAATTACTAGTGGCATTTTTCACAGAACTAGAATAAAAAAACTTTAAAATTTGTATGGAGACACAAAAGACCCTGAATAACCAAAGCAACCTTGAGAAAGAAAAATGGAGCTGGAGGAATCAGGCTCCCTGACTTCAGACTATACCAAAAAGCTACAGTAATCAAGACTGTATGGTACTGGCACAAAAACAGGAATATAGATTAATGGAACAGGATAGAAAGTCCAGAGATAAACCTACGCACCTATGGTCAGTTAATCTTCAATAAAAAGAGGCAAGATTATACAATGGTGAAGACAGTCTCTTCAGTAAGTGGTGCTGGGAAAACTGGACAGCTACATGTAAAAGAATGAAATTAGAACATTCTCTAACACCATAAACAAAAATAAACTCAAAGTGGATTAAAGACTTAAGTTTAAGGCCGGATACTATAAAACTCTTAGATGAAAACATAGGCAGAATACTCTCTAACATAAATTGCAGCAATGTCTTTTTGATCCATCTCCTAGAGTAATGAAAATCAAAACAAAGATAAACAAATGTAACCTTATTAAACGTAAAAGCTTTTATACAGCAAAGAAAGCCATAAACAAAATGAAAAGACAACCCACAGAATGGAAGAAAATATTTGCAAGTGAAGTGACTGACAAGGGATTAATCTCCAAAATATACAAAGAGCTCATGCACTTATATGAAAAAAAAATCAAAAAATGGGTGGAAAATCTAAATACACATTTCTTCAAAGAAGACAGATATATGGCCAAAAAGCACATCAAAAAATGCTCAACATCACTAATTATCAGAGAAATGCAAATCAGAACTACAGTGAGATATCAGCTTACACCAGCCAGAATTGCCATCATCAAAAAATTTACAAACTATAAATTCTGGAAAAGGTGTGGAGAAAAGGGAACCCTCCTACACTGTTGGTGAGAATGTAAATTGGTTCAACCATTTTGTAGAACATTATGGAGGTTCCTTAAAAAACTAAATATAGAACTACTATATGATCTACCAATCCCACTCCTGGGCATGTATCTGGAGAAAAACAGATAATTTGAAAAGATACATGCATAATAATGTTCATTGCTGCACTATTTGCAATAGCCAAGACATGGAAACAACCTAAATGTCTACTGACAGATGAGTGGATAAAGAAGATGTGGTACATATATACAATATAACATTACTCAGCCATAAAAAAGAATGAAATAATGCCATTCACAGCAGCATGGATAGACCTAGAGATTGTCATACTGCATGAAGGAAGTCAGACAGAGAAAGACAAATACCATATGATATCACTTATATGTGGAAACTAAAAAAATGATACAAATGAACTTATTTACAAAACAGAAATAGAGTCACAGATGTAGAAAACAAACTTATGGTTACCAGGGGGGAAGGTGGGGAGGGATAAATTGGGAGATTGAGATTGACATATACATACTACTATATATAAAACAGATAACTAATAAGGACCTAGTGTGTAGCACAGGGAACTCTACCCAATACTCTGTAATGACCTATATGGTAAAATAATCTAAAAAAAAACTGGATATATGTATGTGTATAAGTGATTCACTTTACTGTACACCTGAAACTAACACAACATTGTGAATCAACTATACTCTTATAAATTTTTTTTATGAAACCTAGATTGGTACATATATGCAATGGAATACTACTCAGCCATAAAAAAGAACGAAATAATGCCACTTACAGCAACATGAATGGACCTATAGATTATTATACTAAGTGAAGTAAGTCAGACATAGAAAGACCAATGTCAAATGATATCACTTCTATCTGGAATCTAATTTAAAAATGATACAAATGAACTTATTTATAAAAGAGAAACAGACTCACGGATCTCAAAATCAAATTTATGGTTACTAAAGGAGAAACATGGGGTGAAGGAATAAATTAGGAGACTGTGATTTACATGTGCACACTATATAAAATAGATAACCAACAAAGACCTACTATATAGCACAGGGATCTCTACTCAATATTGTTTAATAACCTATATGGGAAAAGAATCTGAAAAAGAATGTATATATATATATATATATAACCGATTCACTTTGCTATACACCTGAAATTAACACAACATTGTAAATCAACTATACTCCAATAAAAAATGTTTTTAAATAGAATATGTGGTATATATGTGTATATATACATATATACATATATAGACACACACACAATGGAATACTACTCACTCATAAGAAAGAATGAAATTTTGCCCTTTGCAACAATATGGATGGGCCTGGTTGGCTTTATGCTTAGTGAAAGGAGTCAGACAGAGAAATACAAATAGTGTATGTTATCACTTCTATGTGGAATCTAAAAAATAAAACAAACTTGTGAATATATCAAAAAGAAGCAGACTAACAGATATAGAGAACAAATTAGTGGTTTCCAGTGGGGAGAGGGAAAGAGGAAGGGGCAAGATAGGGGTATGTGATTAACAGGTATAAACTACTATGTATAAAATAAATAAGCTAAAAGGATATATTGTACAACACATGGAATATAGCCACTATTTTATGGTAACTGTAAATGGAATATAATCTTTAAAAATTGTGAATCACTATATTGTATACCTGAAACTTATATAACATTTTACGTCATCTAAACCTCAATAAAAAGTAATTTCCTACCTTTTGAAGGGTCAATAATATTACGTTGTATGTTTACATGAAATTTTTTTTGTCAGTTTATCTGTTGATGGATGTGTTGCTTCCACTTTTTGGCTATTGCGAATAACGCTGCTATCCACATGGTTGCACAACATCAGTTAGAGTTTTTGCTTTTAATTCTGTTGGGCATATACCCAGAGATGAAATTGCTGGATCATATGGTAATTCTATTTTTAATTTTTTGTGGAACTTCCTTACTGTTTTTTATAATAACTTCACCATTTTACATTCCTACCAGCATTGCATAATGGGCACAATTTCTCAATATCCTTGTCAACACTTGTTATTTTCTGTTTTACTTTGTGTGTTTGTTTTATAATAGCCATCCAAATGAGTGTGAAATTGTATCTCATTGTTTTGATTTGCATTTACCTAATGGTTAGTACTAAGCCTCTTTTCATGTAATTATTACCCATTTGTGTATCTTCTTTGGAGAAAGGTCTATTCAAATTGTTTGTCCATTTCTTTTTTAAATTGAGATTTGATTGACATTTAATAGTGTATTAGTATTAGGTTTAAGTTTTATTTTCTAAGATTTCACATACAAGTAAGAGCGTACAGTATTTGTCTTCCACTGACTTATTTCACTTAGCATAATGCCCTCAAAGTTCATCCATATTGTCACAAATGACAGGATTTCCTCTTTTTTATGACTGAATAAGATTCCATTATATATATATATATATATATATATATATATATATATATATATATATATATACCACAGTTTCTTTATCTATTTATCCATCAATGGACACTTGGGTTATTTCCATGTCTTGGCTATTGTAAATAATTCTGCAGTGAACATAGGGGTACAGATATGTCTTTGAAATAGTGAGTTTATTTCTTTCAGGTATATACCTAAAAGTGGAGTTGTTGGATCTGGGAATTCTATTTTTAATTTTTTGAGCAACCTCCATACTGTTTTCCATAGTGGTCCAACTAACCCACCAACAATGCACAAGTGTTCCTTTTTCTCCACATTCTTGCCCACAATTGTTACTTCTCGTCTTGTTGATAACAGTGATTCTAACATACGTGAGATGAGATCTCATTGTGGATTTGATTTGCATTTGCCTGGTGATTAGTGATGTTGAGCATCTTTTCATGTGCCTTTTGCCCACCTGTATATCTTCTTTCAAAAAATGCCTATTCAGAGCCTCTGCCCATTTTTTAAATGGGTTTTTTTTTGTCGCTGCTGAGTTGCATGAGTTCTTTATGTATTTTGGCTATTAACCCCATGTAAAATATTTGATTTGAAAATATTTTCTTTCAACTGGTAGGTTGCCTTTTCATTGTGTTGATGTTTTTTTTGGCTGTGTAGAAACGTGTTTGGTTTGATATAGTCCCACTTGCTTATTTTTGCTTTTGTTGCCTTTGCTTTTGGTGTCAAAAGGGTTCAAACTTTTGGGGGCCTTTTGGGGCTCATGAATCTGGAAGTCCATTTCTCTCAATATATTTGGTAAGTTTCAGCCTTTATTGCTTTAAATATATTTTCTGTTCCTTTATCTTTCTCTTCTTCCTGGATTCTCATAATGCATTTTTTGTTTCTTTTGGTTTTTCCCATAAATCCAGTGGGCTTTCTTCATACTTTTTATTTCTTTTTGCTCCTCTGCCTGGATAAGTTCATATGATTTATCTTTGTGTTCATTGATTCTTTCTTATTCTTAATTCAGACTGCTGTTGAAGCTCTGTTGAATTCTTCAGTTCAGTCATTGTATTCTTCAGCTCTAGAATATACTTTTTTGTTTCTATTTCTTTATTGCATTTCTCATTGTGTTCATGGATTGTTTTCCTAGTTTTATTTAGTTGTTTGTGTGTTCTTGTTGTTCACTAAACTTTTAGAACATTATTCTGAATACTTTGCCAGACATATCATAGATCTCTATTTCTTTAGGGTCAGTTATTGGAACTTTATTAATTTCCTTTGGTGGTGTCATATTTACCTGATCTGCACATTTGAGTAAGCAGTCTCCTCTTCCAGACCTCACAGATTCACTTCAACAAGGATATTCCTAGTCAGCATACCTTGGTGTTCTGGATGGATCACCTGATAGCACCCTTTTACAGGTGAGGCTTCCTACTGGGATCTTTAAGTCAGGCCATAATCCTTCAGTGCCTTGTCTTAGCTGATACTGTGTCATATTTACCACCTGCACCAGTAATGGATGATTAACTGTTTTCTACCATGCAATGCCTACCACTTAAACTTGTTCCATGTAATACTTGCTGACTGAAGAGCTCCATTCCCATAATAGGAAAGTGGATAGTCTTTGTATAGGGGGTGACAGTTACAACCAGAGCAGAAACTTCTTTTTGTAGAACTGGGCCAATTTTAATAAAGTGGGTAATTACTATTTTAATTATTCTTCCTCTCAAGCTGATCACCTCTTGGGTGGGGTGGGGAGTCAAGGGGTCCCTTTAAAACATGAGTGATTTCTGGGATAAGGGAGGTTTGGAAAAACGTGGCCAATAAAGCCAGCCAGTGCTGTTTAGATCTTGAAACCCAAACAATAGTTATTTAATTTTTTTTCATTTTATATTGACTATAGTTGATTTACAATGTTGTATTAGTTTCAGGTGTATAGCAAAGTGATTCAATTATACATATACACATATCTCTTCTTTTTTCAAATTATTTTCCCATTTAGGTTATTACAGAATATTGAGCAGAGTTCCCTATGCTATATCCTTGTTGGTTATCTCCCTATGCTTGGATAGGTTATATCCCTATGGATAACCTATCCCTTGGATAGGTTATCTCCCTATGCTTGGATAGGTTATATCCCTATGCTATATCCTTGTTGGTTATCTATTTTAAATATAGTAGTGTATATATGTCAATCCAAAACTTCCAGTCTATCACTGCCCCTGACCCTTCATTCCTAGTAACCAAAAATTTGTTCTCTATGTCTGTAAGTCTGTTTCTGTTTTGTAAATTAGTTCATTTGCTTTTTGGTTTTTGTTTTAGATTCCACATATAAGTGATATCATATTTGTCTTTCTCTGTCTGACTTCACTTAGTATGATAATTTCCAGGCCCATCCATGCTGCTGTAAGTGGCATTATTTCATGCTTTTTAATGGCTGAGTAATATTCCATTGTCTACATGTACCACATCTTCTTTATTTGTAGATGGACATTTAGGTTGCCTCCATGTTTTGGCTATTGTAAACAGGGCTGCAGTGAACATCGGGATGCATGTATATTTTCGAACTGTGGTTTTCTTCAGATATATGCTGAGGAGTGGGATTGCTGGATCATATGGTAGCTCTATGTCTAGTTTTTAAAGAAATCTCCATACTGTTCTCCATACTGGCTGTACTAATTTACATTCCCACCAACAGTGCAGGAGGGTTCCCTTTTCTCTACACCCTCTCCAGCATTTATTGCTTGTAGACTTTTTAATGATGGCCGTTCTGACTGGTGTGAGGTGATACCTCATTGTAGTTTTCATTTGCATTTCTCTAATAATTAGTGGTGTTGAGTATCTTTTCATGTACCTCTTGGCCATCTGTATATCTTCTTTGGAGAAATGTCTATTTAGGTCTTCTGCCCATTTTTTGATTGGGTTTTTTGGTTTTTTCAAACTCATTCTATGGTATCACCCTGATACCAAAACTAGATAAGGATACCAAAGAAAAGAGAATTACAGGCCAATATCACTGATGAACATAGGTGCAAAAATCCTCAACAAAATACTAGCAAACCAAATCCAACAATACATTAAAAGGATTGTACACCATGATCAAGTGGGATTTATCCCAGGGATGCAAGGATTTTTCAGTATGCACAAATTAATCAGTGTGATACACCACATTAACAAATTGGAGACTAAAAAACATATGATCCTCTCAATAAATGCAGAGAAAGCTTTTGACAAAATACAACACCAATTTATGATGAAAACTCTCTGCAAAGTGGGCATAGAGGGAACCTACTTCAAAATAACAAAAGCCATATAGGACCAATCCACAGCTAACATCATATTCAATGGTGAAAATTGAAAGCATTTCCTCTAAGATCAGGAAAAAGACAAGAATGTACACCCTCCCCACTTTTACTCAACATTGTTTTGGTAGTCCTAGCCACAGCAATCAGAGAAGAAAAAGAAATAAAAGGAATCCAAATTAGAAACAGAGAAGTAAAACTGTCACTGTTTGCAGATGACATGATACTATACATAGACAATCCTAAAGATGCTACCAGAAAACTACTAGAGCTCATCAGTGAATTCAGTAAAGTTGTAGGTTACAAAGTTAATACACAGAATTCTGTTGCATTTGTATACACTAACAACCAAAGATCAGAAAGAGAAATTAAGGAAACAATCCCATTAACCATTGCATCAAAAAGAATAAAATACCTGGGATAAACCTACCTAAGAAGGCAAAAGACCTGTACTCCAAAAACTAAGACGCTGATGAAAGAAATCAAAGATGACACAAACAGATGGAAAGATATACCATGTTCTTGGATTCAAAGAATCAATATTGTCAAAATAACTATACTACCCAAGGCAATCTACAGATTCACTGCAATCCCTATCAAATTACCAATGGCATTTTTCACAGAACTAGAATAAAAAACTTTAAAATTTGTATGGAGACACAAAAGACCCTGAATAACCAAAGCAATCTTGAGAAAGAAAAACAGAGCTGGAGGAATCAGGCTCCCTGACTTCAGACTATACTACAAAGCTACAGTAATCAAGACAGTATGGTACTGGCACAAAAACAGAAAGATAGCTCAATGGAAGATGATAGAAAGCCCAGAGATAAACCCACGCACATATGGTCACCTTATCTTTGATAAAGGTGGCAGGAATGTACAGTGGAGAAAGGACAGCCTCTTCAATAAGTGGTGCTGGGAATACTGGACAGGTACATGTAAAAGTATGAGATTAGATCACTCCCTAATACCATATACAAAAATAAGCTCAAATTGGATTAAAGACCTAAATGTAAGGCCAGACACAATAAAACTCTTAGAGGAAAACTTAGGCAGAACACTGTCTGACATAAATCGCAGCAGTATCTTTTTTTTTTTTTTTTTTTTTTTTGCAGTACACGAGCCTCTCACTGTTGTGGTCTCTCCCGTTGCAGAGCACAGGCTCCAGACGCACAGGCTCAGCGGCCATGGCTCACAGGCCCAGCCACTCCGCGGCATGTGAGATCCTCCCAGGCTGGGGCACGAACACGTGTCCCCTGCATCGGCAGGCGGACTCTCAACCACTGCGCCACCAGGGAAGCCCAGCAATATCTTTTTTGATCAGTCTTCTAGAGTAATGAAAATTAAAACAAAAATAAACAAATTGCACCTAATTAAACTCAAAAGCTTTTTCACAGCAAAGGAAACCATAAACAAAACAAAAAGACAACCCACAGAATGGGAGAAAATATTTGCAAATGATGCAACCTACATGGGATTAATCTCCAAAGTTTACAAACAACTCATGCAGCTCAATATCAAAAAAATAAAAACTATAGTTAATATGTTGAAAGTGTGATTGTCTACTAGAAGGGGCCAGCTTCTACAACCACCCCTTCTGTGACTGCCAGATCCCTATATGGGGGCTGGTGCCTGCCACTGGAGGAGATCAGAAGTAGTCTTTGCAGGGGTAGCTGTCTTTGAAAGTGATGCATTTTGAGGATTGTAATCTAACCCTAGTAAATATTGTAATTACTCCACCAGTTTACCAGAGATAATCCAATTTGGATTCCCTTTGTTTCTTTGGATCCAGTATAACCTCTCTTGTTCATCTCATAGTTCACACTTAAGCACGGACCTGGTTGTAATTGGTTTGTTTAGCCTAGAGGAAAGAGGCATCACTGTTGATAGCAATTTCAATTTAGGCCAAATAGGGTATTGTTTGTAGAGTTAACAAGTGACACAACTCTGAGTTTGTCTTTCATGAGTTTCTTTTAAATGTAGGGCAGCTCTGACCTCTTCAATTGTTTTAGCATTAGCTGTCATGGCTCATAAAAAGAACTTATACTTAAGAGGAGCCCTCCTGACAAACAACTAGGTAGACTCAGGACCTAATTAAGTCACCTCTGGACTTGCAGAGTCATCATACTTCATGCCATACTGCATCCTATATTACGTAGTAAGTCCACTCCAACGTCCCAGCTGATGGAGGAGATATTTGGCCTCAGTTAACATTTTCCATTGCCAGTCTTCCTAGGCCTTTATGAGGCCTAACATAGGATGGTTAGCCCTCCAAGCCATAAAAATCTGTATCAAAAGGTATATATAGACTGGGGTCCAAAGCCTCCTCTGTTGGTCATTCCCACCTTTCACGCTAATTAGTAGGGACACCATTTTTTTTCCATTTTGAGCCACCAATTCTGGCAACCAATTGCTTAACTTCAGCCCCCATAAGGTGAAGCTTTTTCCTCACCAGATCTATTCTATATAGACAGGCAGCCCCTTTTTTACTTGATTCCAGGGTTAGGTCTTTAAGGAGAGACTGGGCCTCGGGAAAAAGGAAAGGATATATCTCTTTATCCAACTGAGAACCAGCCCCTCCTTTTTGGCCCTGCCCTTGTGCCATTTCTATATTTAACTTTTGCAAGTAGTTACCAGGAAAGCAGAGGGTAATATAACCTCATCACTATCATGATGGTATCGTGCTGCCTTGCCCTCCAGTGGGCACTAGTCCTCTTTCATAGGGTCCTGCCTTCCATTTCATCTCCCCCAGAAGTTTAAGTTTCTACCTCATATTTAGGCAGTGCCCTGGTGAGAAGCACCCTCTGGCAGAATTCAACACATGTCTAGTGGTTCAGAGCACCTGTTCAGTTATTGCGCAGAAATTCATGTTTTCTATGGCTTGCAGATACTGAGTGCAGTTTCTCAGGGTATGCAAAGCAAGTAGGCTTTAAATAGCTAAAAACTGCTTATTTGGGCTATGTTTAAAACAATTGGATGGGTAAAATTTTGAGTTTGGTACTGATGGGCTTTGCAGCTAACAGGTCCCAGCCTTCTATGAAGGAGTAAACAATATAGAGCCATTATGCAGAGACCATCTTTAGCTCATTTATATAACAGTAATGTATAATGGTATAATCACTATGGAAAACAGATTTTCACTTTCCTAAAAAACTAAACATGCAACTACCATATGATCTAACAATTGCACTAATTGCACTCCAGGACATGTATCTCAGAAAAATGAAAACTTTGTTCACACAGAAACCTGTACACTAATGTTCATCGCAATTTTATTCATAATAGCCAAAAACTGAAAACAACCCAAATTTCCTTCAACAAGTAAATTGTTTATAGGTAAAAATAACTCTGGTACATCAATGCCAGAGATTATTACTCAGCAATAAAGAGGAATGAACTATTGATACATGCAAGACCTTGCAGAGAATTGTGATGAATCTTAAAATCTAATCTCAAAATGTTACATACTTTATGCTTCCATTTATATAAATTTCTTAAAAAGACAAAATTAATGGTTAAGATTAATGGTTACCAGGGGTTAAGGACAGGGTGGAGGATAGAGGGTACGGAGGTGTGTGTGGCTATAAAAGTACAATAGAAGTACTCCTTGTGGTGAGGGAATTGTTATCTTTACTATATCAATATCATCCTAGTTGTGATATTATATTAGTTATCCTTTGAAGAACCTGGGTAAAGCATTTTGGGGATCACTCTTTATTTTTTTATTTTTTTATTTTTTTTTTTGCGGTACACGGGCCTCTCACTGTTGTGGCCTCTCCCGCCACGGAGCACAGGCTCCAGACGCGCAGTCTCAGCGGCCATGGCTCACGGGCCCAGCCGCTCCGCGGCATGCGGGATCCCCCCGGACCGGGGCACGACCCCGCGTTCCCTGCATCAGCAGGCGGACTCTCAACCACTGCGACACCGGGGAAGCCCTATTACTTTTTTAAATTGTGGTAAAATACACATAGCACAAAATTTACCATCTTAACCATTTTTAAGTGTACAGTTCAGTAATGTTAAGTATATAAGTGTACAGTTCAGTAATGTTAAGCTTAACATTACTTAACATTACTTAACAGTAATGTTAAGTATATACTTAACAGTAATGTTAAGTATATAACAGTAATGTTAAGTATATTTTAAGTGTACAGTTCAGTAATGTTAAGTAATGTTAAGCATCGTTCAATCAATCTCCAGAAATTTTCCATTTACGAAACTGAAATCTCTGTATCCATTAAAACAGTTTTCGATTTCCGCCTCACTCCATCCCCTGCCAACTATCATTCTACTTTCTGTCTCTGTGTATTTGAATACTCTAGATCCCTCATATGAGTGGAACCATATATTATCTGTCCTTTCATCTCTGGCTTATTTCACTTAGTATGATGTCCTCAAGGTTCATCCATATGAACCTTCTGTCAGAAGTTTCATTCTCTTTTAAGGCTGAGTAATATTTCATTGATTGCATATCACATTTTGTTTATCCATTCATCTATTTATAGACACTTGGATAACTTCCACCTTTTGGTTCTTGTAAATAATGCTGCCATGAATGTTGGTGTAAAAGTATTTTTGAGACCCTATTTTCAAATTCTTTTGGATATATACTGAGAAGTGGAATTAATGGATCATATGGTTAATCTATTTTAAATTGTTTTGAGGAATGACCATAGCGTTTTCCATAGAAGCTGTAGCACTTTACAGTCCAACAGTGGTGCACAAGAGTTCCAATTTCTCCACCTTCTTGCCAACACTTGTTTTTGCTTTTTCAAATAGTAGCCATTCTATTGGGTATGAGATGATATGTTATGGTTTTAGTTTGCATTTCCCTAATGAGTAGTGATGATAGTTTCATGTGCTTATTGTCCATTTGTATCTCTTATTTGAAAAAATGATTCAGGTTCTTTGTTTTTTTGTTTGTTTTATTGGAATATAGGTGATTTACAATTTTGTATTAGTTTCAGGTGTACAGCATAGTGATTCAGTTATACATATACATATATTCATTCTTTTGCAGATTCATTTCCCATATAGGTTATTATAGAATATTAAGTAGAGTTCCCTATGCTGTACAGTAGGTCATTGTTGGTTATCTATTTTATATATAGTTGTGTGTGTATGATAAGCCTAGGATCCTAATTTATCCCTCCCCATCCCCATGTATCCCCTTTGGTAACCATCGGTTTGTTTTTGAAATCTGTGAAACTGTTTTGTAAATAAGTTCATTTGTATCATTTTTAAAATTAGATTCCACATATGAGTGATATCATATGTTATTTGTCTTTCTCTGTGTGACTTACTTCACTTAATATGATAATCTCTAGGTCCATCCATGTTGTTGCAAATGGCACTATTTTGTTCTTTTTTAAAGTTGAGTAATATTCCATTGTATATATGTACCACATCTTCTTTATCCATTACTCTATCAATGGACATTTAGGTTGCTTCCATGACTTGGCTATTGTAAATAGCACTGCAATTACAATTGGGGTGCATGTATCTTTCTGAATTATGGTTTTCTCTGGATATATGCCCAGGAGTGGGATTGCTGGATCATATGGTACTTCTATATTAATTTTTTAAGGAACCTCCATACTGTTCTCCATATTGGTTGTACTAATTTACATTCCACCAACAGTGTAGGACCGTTCCCTTTTCTCCTCACCCTCTCCAGCATTTCTTTGTAGATTTTTTGATGATGGCCATTCTGACCAGTGTGAGGTGATACCTCATTGTAATTTTGATTTGCATTTCTCTCATAATTAGTGATGTTGAGCATTTTTTCATGTGCTTTTGGGCCATCTGTATGACTTCTTTGGAGCAATGTCTATTTTGATATTATGCCCATTTTTTTTATTGTGTTGTTTTGTTTTTGTGACATAGAGCTGCATGAGCTGTTTGTATATTTTGGAGATTAACCCCTTGTCGGTCACGTTGTTTGCAAATATTTTCTCCCAACCTGTGCATTGTCTTTTTGTTTTGTTTATGGTTTCCTTTGCTTTGCAAAAGTTTTTAAGTTTAATTAGGTCCCATTTGTTATTTTTGTTTCTTTTTCATTACTCTAGGAGGTGGATCAAAAAAGAGATTGCTGTGATTTCCTAATAGGAGGGACTGGTTCCTGCCCAGTGGTGGGTGGAGCTGGGTCTTGTCCCTCTGGTGGCAGGACCATGCTCCGGAAAACTTTAAGAGGCTTGTCTGCTGATGGGTGGGGATGTGTTCCCGTCCTGTTGGTTGTTTGGCCTGAGGTATCTCAGCACTGGAGCCTACAGGCTGTTGGGTAGGACTAACGTCAGCCTCCAGGAGGGCTCATGCCAGTGAGTACTCCCCAGAACTGCTGCTGCCAGTGTCTTTGTCTCCACAGTGAGCCACAGCTGCCCCCTGCCTCTGCAGGAGATGCTCCCATACTAGCAGGTAGGTCTGGCCCAGTCTTTATGGGGTCATTGCTTTTTTCCCCTCTGTCCTGGTGCACACGAGACCATGTGTACACCCTCCAAGAGTGGAGTTTATGTTTCCTCCAGTCCTGTGGAATTCCTGAGATCAAACCCTGCTGGCCTTCAAAGCCAGATCATCTGGGGGCTCCTCCTCCCAGTGCTTGACCACCAGGCTGGGAAGCCTGATGTGAGGCTCAGAAATTTCACTCCTGTGGGAGAACTTCTGTGGTTTCATTGTTTTCCAGTTTGTGAGTCACCCACCTGGTGGGAATGGGATTTGATTTTATCACAGTTGTGCCCATCATACCATCTCATTGTGGTTTCTTCTTTGTCTTTGGATATAGGGTATCATTTCGGTCAGTTCTAGCATTTATTTGTCAATGTTTGTTTAGCAGTTAGTTGTGATTTTGGTGTTCTCATAAAAAAGTGTGAGCTTACATCCTTGTACTCCACCAACTTGAGCTAATCTCATGTCAGAGCATGTTCTGCTTGTTTTGCTCTAAGACTTTTATAATGTCTGGCCTTACATTTAGGTCTTTGATCCATTTTGAGTTTATTTTTGTGTATGGTGTTAGAGAATGTTCTAATTTCATTTTTTACATATAGCTGTCCAGTTTTCCCAGCACCACTTATTGAAGAGACTGTCTTTTCTCCATTGTATATTCTTGCCTCATTTGTCATAGATTAATTGACCATAGGAGCATGAGTTTATTTCTGGGCTTTCTATCTGTTCCATTGATCTATCTTTCTGTTTCTGTGCCAGTACCATACTGTTTTGATGACTGTAGCTTTGAAGTATAGTCTGAAGTCAGGGAGCCTGATTCCTCCAGCTCCCTTTTTCTTTCTCAAGATTGATTTTGTAACTTGGGGTCTTTTGTGTTTCCATACAAATTTAAAATGTTTTATTCTAGTTCTGTGAAAAATGCCATTGGTAATTTGGTAGGGATTGCATTGAATCTATAGATTGCCTTGGGTAGTATAGTCATTTTCAAAATTTTGATTCTTCCAGTCCAAGAACATGGTATATGTGTTCATCTGTCTGCATCATCTTCAATTTGTTTCATCAGTGTCTTATAGTTTTCAAAGTATAGGCCTTTTCCCTCCTTAAGAAGGTTTATTGTAGGTATTTTATTATTTTTGATGTAATGGTAAAGGGGATTGTTTCCTTAATTTCTCTTTCTGACCTTTCATTGTTAGTGTAAAGGAATGCAAGAGATTTCTGTGTATTAATTTTGTATCCTGCAGCTTTACCAAATTCTTGTTTGCCTTTACTGGTGAGCCTTCCCGTTTGTAATTTTATTGTTTCTAGTTGTGGCCTTTTCATTTCCTCCTACAGAAGTTCCTTTAGCATTTGTTGTAAAGCTTTTTTGGTGGTGCTGAATTCTCTTAACTTTTGTTTGTCTGTAAAGTTTTTGATTTCTCTGTCAAGTCTGAATAAGAGCATTGCTGGGCAGAGTATTCTTTGTTGTAGGTTCTTCCCTTTTATCACTTTAAATATATCATGCCACTGGATTCTGGCCTGCATAGTTTCTGCTGAAAAATCAGCTGATAACCTTATTTTGATTCCCTTGTATGTTATTTGTTGCTTTTCCCTTGTTACTTTTAATGTTTTCTCTTTGTCTTTAATTTTTGTCAGTTTGATTAATATGTATCTTGCTGTGTTCCTCCTTGGGTTTATCTTGTATGGGACTCTGCACTTCCTGGACTTGAATGAGCATTTCCTTTCTCATGTTAGGGAAGTTTTCAGCTATTATATCTTCAAATATTTTCTCAGACCCTTTCTCTCTCTCTTCTCCTTCTGGGACCCCTATAATGCAAATATTGGTGCATTTACTGTTTTCCCAAAGGTCTCTGAGACTGTCCTCATTTCTTTTCATTCTTTGTTCTGTGGCAGTGATTTCCACCACTCTGTCTTCCAGCTCACTTATTCATTCTTCTGCCTCATTTATTCTGCTATAGATTTCCTTCTAGTGTATTTTTCATTTCAATTATTGTATTGTTCATCTGTTAGTTGTTCTTTGAATCTTCTAGCTCTTTGTTAAACATTTCTTATATCTTCTTTGTCTGTACCTCCATTCTTTTTCTGAGATCTTTATTATCATTACTCTGAATTATATTTTTAGGGAGATTGCCTATCTCCATTTCACTTAGCTGTTCTGGATTTTTATCTGGTGCCTTCTTCTGGATCATATTTTTCTGCCATCTCATTTTGTCTAATTTTCTGTGTTTGTGGTCTCCTTTCTGCAGCCTGCAGTATCGTAGCTCCTTTTGCTTCTGGTGTCTGCCCCCTGGTGGTTAAGGTTGGTCCTGGGGCTTGTGCCTGCCCACTGTTGGGTGAAGTTGTGTCTTGTCCCTATGGGGGCAGGGCCATGTCAAGGGGTGGGTTTAGAGATGGCTGTGAGCTCAGTACGACTTTAGGAAGCCTGTCTTCAGCAGAGATCTTTCTGCTAGGAACTTTACTCTTAAATTATGAGCATGTCCAGTCTTTTTAATGTCATCAAAGTTACCTTACTTTTGAGATCTGCCTACCTACCAGGCTAATATTTTCTTGACATGAGGAAAACATAAATAATCTATTTCTCCAGCTAAGCTAACCCACTTTTTTTCTTTTTGTTTATTCAAGGTTCTGGTGTGGGATGTATAACTACTTTGACAAAGGGCTGCAGCCCAAGCAGAGTATGCTAGAGAGCCTCTTGGAAATTAAGAAGCAGAGATCAATCCTGGAAGCAGATGTGCACAAACTAGAAAAGGTGAAGAGTTAAATCTCAAAATGAGAACCTCTTGCCCCTTCTGAGTAGGCCCAATCCACTGAGAGTTGAATTGGTACTTGTGAGAAGCTGCCTGGCTGGCTTGTTATACTCTCTGCATTCCAAGCATCCTGTGTCTATAAAGCTCTAAGGCACAACCCTTTTTTTACGTTCCATATTAAGTGGCAAATATAACACTCAGTTAAACAAGTGGATTGGTTCCCTTTTTGGATCTGGATGGAATTATTAGGAGGAACAAGAGGGAATGACAGGGAAGTAATACAAGTATTTGTTATCCATCAATAAGTATAACTTCTTGGGTGTACTAATGAGAACAATGAAATTGTTATATTTCCAATTAGGAAAACCTTATAAAAAATCTGATTTCCTTCCCATGTAGATTATAAACTCTGCTCGTTGTACCAGCAAAACTAAAGTCACACACTTGTTTTTAATTAGAGGTTAAACAAGTCAACAGGGATTTCCTTTCAATAAATGGAAAATGCTGAGCTGCTTCTGGAATCCAGAGGTTCCTAGGGGTGTGTTTGAAGTAGAGGGGAGGGATATTTTTTAGAAAAGAATTCTTGGAAAGGGTGTGCTGTTTAGGTACTGGGTGTGAAACTACTTTTGACCAGATAAGGCATAGCTTTTCTGCTCACTGTAAGTAAACAAATATCCTTTTATTGTGAAAATAAATGTATTGTGATTACATCAGATCCTAAACTTTTGAATGTCCTCTTGGCAGGTAACAGTCAGTTAATTACTTGGTTCCATTAAAAAAAAAAAAGAAGGGGAAGAGGAAGGAAAAAACTGAAGTATAACTTAAAATCATAGGAAACAAAGGAAACAAGCAGCCCCAGGAAGGTCAAGCCCTAGGCAGAACTGAGAAGTAGGAAACCTTTTTCCTAATGTCTCCTGCCTCCTTTTTTACCTATTAGCAACCTTCTCCACAAGGTCTCCCGAGCAGGTGTCCTATTCTAAACCCAGCCCTTTCACTTATTCCTGCCTAATTCCTAAGAGAATCAGATTCATTCTAGATAGAATCAGATCACTTTCTGATTCTAAAGTTCAAAAGTAAGTAAGGCTTCCTTTTAAAGTAATAACCAGGGCTTCCCTGGTGGCGCAGTGGTTGAGAGTCCGCCTGCCGATGCAGGGGACACAGGTTCGTGCCCCAGTCCGGGAGGATCCCACGTGCCGCGGAGCGGCTGGGCCCGTGAGCCATGGCCGCTGAGCCTGCGCGTCCGGAGCCTGTGCTCCGCAACGGGAGAGGCCACAGCAGTGAGAGGCCCGCGTACCGCAAAAAAAAAAAAAAAAAAAAAAAAAAAAAAGATCCATGTGTGCTTGGTGGTTTAGAACATATAAGAAAATAGTTTTCTTAAGTTACAACACTTGTTTTCCCCAACTCACACCCTGGTTAGGTCTCAGCCAAATCCCTTTTTCATAGATAGCCCATTGATAAACTTAAATCCACTACATTCTAAAATGATCAATTCCAAAATAGTGAGGTCTGAATTAATAATATTGATCAATAGCATTCTCAACATCAGTTCAGGAGACAACTGAAAATCTCAGTGCTTTAAACCCTGGCTTGCACATGGCATATGTGCTCATCTAAGTTTTCCTAAAACAGGACTGTTCTTAGGTCGTTTTTTTTTTTTTTTTTGGCCATACCGCGTGGCATGTGGGATCTTAGTTCCCTGACCAGGTTTCAAACCCGTTCCCCCTGTAGTGGAAGCATGGAATCTTAACCACTGGACTGCCAGGGAAGTCCCTCTTCTTAGGTCTTTTTATGAAGTCCAGTGGTTTTACTTCCCTAGACATCACATCAAGTTTGTGGATTTTTAGACATAATTGGCACTACTTTTAAAATCTGGTAGTCTTAACACCTTGTGCTAATGTAGACTTTTGAAAAAAGTCTATTCTTAAAGCATGCCCAAATACTCCAGGGAGAAGGGGATGTGTTGTTTAAACACCAAACTTTCCCCCATTTGGGGTTGATGCACGCTGTACACTTTCCTATTGGATATCCAGTCATAGTTTATCCACTTCCACATGCTGGGGTAAGGTGAGTCTTGGGTAGTTTGCGTCGTTCACTACATATTGTCAGCATTTTCAGAACTCCCATTGCCAATAGCATCCATGTCTTCACCTAAGATGTCTATTCTGTATACCATATGTCTGGTTTAAGCTAAAAAATTAGATGTCTTAGTGAAAAAGCCACCTCTGTTACTACCATATCCATTTGTAAATACAGACATCTCTGAAGGATCACCTCATTTGTTACTTTTCTCTATAAGAAAGAGGGATCTTTTAATCGAAGTGTTAGAAGTAGCAGAGAAGACCAAGGATAGTTCCTTGATTTCTTACCCCTAGCTAAACTATGGACATAAAAAAATATTCCTATTTAGAGGAAGAACTCTAAGTCATTTTGGTTATCTTTCTTTATATGTAAATAGGGGCCATTTTTCTACTTATCTCTCCTTGATAGCTGCCTTGTTCCTATAATTTTAAAATATCAATGTGATTTCCTATTGTATCTTCTCATCCCCTCTTTCCACTGTTTGGTCTTTGGCTTGTATAACATAAATCATCAGATGTTGCCAGTTGTCATTTTACTTCTTACTTCTGGAAAAAAATTGGGATTTGTACTAGTCATTTTGATCTGAAAGCTCCATCTAAACCCTGGCTTTGTGAAGGAAGTTATCAAAGAGGATGACAATACCAATCATCTGCTACAAATGAGTTTATTCTGGATCTTGCTTTATACCCAGGGCTTTCTCCCATATCTCAATCTGAATTTTATAGTCTATTAACTAGTATGATATTTCTGATAGTGTGTTAAGGTCTTTTCAGAGAAATAAAAAAGGCAAATGACCTTTGCAAATCCTATAAAAAGTTAGCTTAAGGGTCTCAGATTTATTTCTACAGACCTGTACAAGGGTGGCACATAGTACCAAACCTTATTTCTTAGATCCAAAACAAAATTAATCATTAGTGACAAGTTCTTTTCAATATAGTTCTAGAATGAGAAGTGGTGAAGAGCAACACTGCTATTCCAGTCAATTTGTTTGGTCTTTTATTATTTTTATTCCCCAGCATGTCCTATGTTACCTGTATATGACATACATGGAACTAAGGAAAACCTTGTAAAAATCCCCTATTTACTCTCAACACATAACACCTCCCTGTTTTACAGTTGGATTTGTAAATCTGAAGGAGGAAAAAAGTTCAGTAGAATCCAAATATTTATGCACTGGCAAAAACCCAGTAGCTATCTGTAGTCAGGAGCCTAGCAATAGAGGGGAGGCTCCTGAAGGAAAGTTACTGGGTGTACTAGAAAATATCATCTATTAATGGCTTTCATTTCATACCCTCATATAGCACCTATGCTGTGAAAGAAATGTGACGCCCTCCGCCACTGCCCTACCCTTCCAGTTCCCTGAGCAGAAAATTCCATTCTCATGTGACTGCCTGACTTAAATAGGAAGGCATTTAACCACCTGCCACTGTCTCATCCATGAGCCTGACATCTGCCTGTTTCCTACACAGGTTACATGGGCCTGGGGTCACTCCTTATCTTTTCCAAGCATGAGGCAGGCTCTGTGCCTGGGAGTGTGGCCATGCTCAGATTCTACATGAACACCTTTCTTAAAAATTCATTAAGTATTAGTTTATAGAATAACAGATTCCTCATGGTAATAACTAAAACAATCCTAAATAACAAACCTAAGTAACAGCTTTTTAAAGAAGAAATTCAAGGATGGGGTTTGCTGTATGAAAGAAAGCATGAAACTCTATTTGGCACTAACTGGGCAAGAACGTAAAGCTTATGGTACATATATTAGGCACAGGTATCATTTGGAAAGTCACCCTAGAAACTGCTAAATTACTACCAAGTCAGTTGTCATGCCTGTCAACATGCATGGACATATTTTGTCTAAGAAACACTTCACATTTCACTGAATGCAAGATCTTTCCTTGAACACTTCCAACCAGAAGGAATCCAAGTCTTTTTATGAGTTACTTTCAAACCAGATTTGTAAATATTTAAGCTTGGCCTGAATTTAGCAGACAGAGAAGTTTAATAACTATGTCCGATCTTTGTTACATAGTGAATTTTATTAAACACATAACACCTTTTCTTGATGCTATTAAGCTTTGATGTACCACTGGGAAATCTTTCTGAGAGCATTTTATAAAGTGGCATTTTATAAAAACATTTGTGTAGGGAAAAGTAAATTTCCTGTAAGAAAAAAAATACTTGTCTCAAAAGGGGTATACTATACTTCAGATTGGTTTCTTCCTAGGAAGATTATTCTCACTTTCTCTCTCAGTTTCCAAAGTATATGATTTAATGATATCTGTTGTACCAAATCTCTCCCCCACCCTCAGGCCTCACCCTCCCAGAATTCTATGTATGATACAGGCAGATGTGATTGTAACCAAATCTGGTTACTTTCTTCTAAGTGCCAAATCTAGACCTGAGTTTTTATATAGACATTTATAAACAAAAAGTAGACATGGATTAAGCCTTAAATTTTTTTCCTATTCGGTTATTTTTTAAACATAATGTGAAGAAATGGCTTAGCTATTAGATGACGCCAAACAAAAAAAGGACAAGGGAAAAGATTTGGGGTTGTAAAGGACTCTTAGTTTGTTTCCCTTTTAGAGGCAGTTCCATTTTCGAAGCATTTGATGGCAGTAACAGAAGCTTTTCCAATGCAAAAAAAAAAAAAGTGATTTTCAAGCCATACAGAACATGTCTTCTCTGATTCCCCGGCTGTGAGACTTGACAGTCTGTGCCTTCCCCTTAAATAGGAAGTATTGGTTTCATCACCAGTCACAGCAGCCCATGTCTCCTTTAGATGTCAGTGCAAGTAAAAGTGTGTTACATGCTCTGTGATTTGTGACTTGTCTTCACAAAAGGCAAGTGCGCTTTGAAAGCTAATTTAGGCCCATGTGTCTTGCTGGGGCTAAACAAAAACATATTCAGAAGTTGGCCTGTGTGAAACCAACAGCTTCTGTGTCAAGCCTGGTGCCCTCTTCCCTGGCATTTTCTAAAGCTTTGGGGGTGACCTAAAAGCCTCTTTCTCTTCCAAAGCTTTGTTGCTTTTCAACCACTTTCATGGCTTTGTACTCTGACTCTTTAGAGAGCTCTACACTAGCCCTTGTAGAATCCCAGTTGTGGAGAAGGTGGGGGGAATGGAGGAGGAAAGAGAAGGTAATATAGAAATACACCTGGCCAATTAAGCTGAAGGAGTATATGCTAGTCCAGGATGACAAGCATACCAATTAATTAAGATTGAATGTGCTCCAATAAGGTCCGAAAAAGGTCCTCTTTTCCAGGTAGTATTATGGCTGACATATTTTCTTTTAAGGCTGTCTTTTACACTGGTAGAAATTCTTTCCTTTAGAATGCTCTGAGTTGTGTACTTTCTATGTCAACAATTTTCTCTTCTAGGTTATGTGGTCCTGGGTTTTCTTTTAAAGTGTCAAGGATGGTAGGTGGTATTCTCTCCTATTAATATATGTCTCTAAGGCTGTTGAGTCCTGAGTTCCTTCTTTGCCTCTTTGTAGGTGAAACATCATTGGACCCCCTTCCACCAGTCACATGAGACTATGTACACCAAAGTCACTAGGTGATCACTGTCAAAAGACTCATGTCTCTGATCCTACCTCACACGCAGTTGGCCACACCAGTTCATATAAAGTATTTCCATGCCACTACCTCACATTTGCAGACAGGGTTATTTCTGTATTTTGTGAATGCCAATAGAAATGCAGAGCATGTATACTAGTTTTGAAACATAACATGTCCTGTATTCTAGTTAACAGTGCCTCAGGCTTAGGAACAGGTAATAAATTCAGTCTTTTTGGAATGTAACTCATAGTAAGAGTATTTGTGTATGTGTATGTGTTTACTGCAACTTCAGTAGCATCTGGTTGTACAGGTCATTTGGGCATTCAGATGAAGAGAATTTATTCAAGAATAAAAAACTGTTTTAGTGCTAGACCTCTAACTTTGATATTGTCCAGCTAAGTGCCATGGGGACTTTAGGACTTGTTAAGCCAGAGATATAAACCAAAGTGATGGTGAAGTAATTGTCCTTTTTGCTGGGGTGTATTGATCAGGCAGCTTTAAAAGCAGTATTCAAATATATGACCATTGTTACCTGTAGTGTGATACTGTTAGCCATATACCTGCATGAACGTCATGCAACTGATGTATAAATCAGAACCCAGGCTGTGTAGGTTCTTTGAGAACCTGACTTTTCATTAGCCCCAGGTTTACAGAATGATTGTCACAGCAGATCAAGTCTGAACTTTCCAAGGTACAACAGTGTATATGATTGACTTTAAACTTCCTGTTGTGTGTTATCTTGAACCTGTCACACCAGTGGGGTATGGGTGTGTGACCCCGTTAGAATGTTCACTGTCATTTGTTTAGTCCAGTGCTAAATGGCTCACTGGCTCCCTTCTGCACTTGTGTTCCGATTTGAAGATGTTGGTTGATACAGTTTTTTGGTCTAGAATTTAAAACCTTCAATCATTTATGTGTGTGAGTTTACTGTGTAATAGCTACAAATTAAAAGAAAGGTGGCGTACCTTAAAAAAAAGGTACCCTAACCTAGCCTTAATGGATGAACCTCTTTATAAAGACAGAATCTGCAGGTAGGTTAAATGTTGATGTTAAAATAAGACAAAACAGGTATCAGAGAGAATGCCTGGTTCTGACAGCACTGTGGAGTGCAGAGTCTATCTAGCATTGATGAGATGGGAGGAAAAGACTGACACCCACTTAACTCACAAAAGCATACTGACTGAACACGTTTGTTAATTCACATTGGGGGATAGATCTATCCAGGGATCTGGCTCTTCACCCCCTCCAGGGTCCCTTCTCTTTTCTCCACCTCCCATCCAACAAGAATATTCACACATGGAGCCTCATGAACTCAGGGGTTATTTCCTCCAGGCCACAAAAGAGGCCAGTGATCTCTCCTTGCCCCAAAGCAGAGCCTCCCTCTCTGGAAACTACATGCTCAGGGCCTCCAGCAGGTAGAACACAAGGAGATCTGGGTTCTAGTCCTGGCTTTGCCATTTATTAGCTGTATGGCCTTGGGCAAGTTACCTCCCCTCTGTGAGCCTCAGAGGCCTCATCTGGAAAATGGGGGTAATAATCATACCTTCCACACAGAGTGGTTATGCAGATTAACTGAGCTAACATGTGAAGTACTACCTGGTTAAGTGCCTGGCAAATTTTTAAAAAATCAATCAAAATACATTAGTCAGGCTCCTTCTAATTTCAGCCCTGTTGCTACTAATTAAACTAACCAGTTCTTAGTCTTAGGCTTCCTTTTTCTTCAATCCATTCAACACCCTTCTTATTCTTGACACATTGTCTTTAGACAATCAAGTTACAATACAATAAGGTTACAATACAATTTCTGTCAGTCCACTTAGCCTACTATAACAAAATACCAAACACTGGGTGGCTTATAAAAAACAAACATTTATTTCTCATGGTCTGGAGGCTGGGAAGCCCAAGACCTGGCAGATTTGGTGTCTGATGAAAGCCTGCTTTCTAGACATCTATCTTTCACTGTATCCTCACATGGTGGAGAGCAGAGAAGCATGCTCTCTCATGACTCTTAAAATGTCACTGATCCCATTCATGAGGGTTCAATTTTCATCATCTCATCTAATCCAAATCACCTCCAAAGGTTCCATCTCCTATTATCATATTGGGGGAGGGAGAATTTCAACATATGAATTTTGGTGGGCACAAACATTCAGTTCATAACAAGTGGATTAGGCTATGGCTCTTTTATAATTAACTGAGAAACATTTGTTCATTATAAAATGTTTTTAAAATATAGAGAACTAAAAAAAGACTTCATAATTCCTCTATGCAGAGGTAAATCTACATGCATGCATATAGAATAAAAATCAGATCATACTATACACTCCTATATGTTTCTTGCTTATATATTTTGAACACCTTTCTATCTCTATATATAAATTGATCTCACTTTTAATGATCACATTGTATCTCACTATATGAGCTATTCAACCAACTCCCTATTGTTTGGTCAGGCTACAGCTTTCTACATCAAATTTCAATCTTACCTCTGTGGATTACACCCCATTTCCCTCTATTGGAATTTATCAACCTCCTTTCTGATATGATACCCTCTCCCCTGAGGTGACCTGTTCAGATGGGTAATTTCATCTACCTGGGAAGATTTTTTACCAACAGATTCTCTAAGGGTAATTTGATTTCCAAATTCTCAGGGTACTTTATATGGAACATAAGCTTGAACTTGGAATTTATCCACTCTATAGTTCCATGGTAACCTACTGTGTTAGTTGCAGCCGAGGACATGGCAAGCTGGGTCCCCTTAAATCAACTATTTCCACAGCCTCCTGTCACCCAGTAAAGGTCTGGTTTCACAAGGGGAAAAGTATCAATGGAAGGCTCTGAATGAGAAATCACTTCTGGATGAGTCTCAGTCTCCCAACTTACTATGTTTTCTTATTAGCAAAATAAGAATAATCTCAATCTTGCTGGTCTCACACTGTGATTGTGGAAATCAAGGGAAGTTGTGGCTGCAAAAGCACTTTATAAGTTTGGAGGTGCTTTTCATATATAAATTGGTAAATCCCGTCAAACTGAACCTATAAGTTTCAGGTTTCCCATCAAACATAGAAGCTATCACACAGAAGCAAGGAACCAAATAATTGAGAACTGACAATGTCAATTCTTTAAGTGGAAAATGTCACTTGGGTATATGTGAGTCACAGCACATTTGAAAGTCTCCCTCATTTCTCTAGGCTTCTCTTGGGTATTTCCTGACCTCCAACTTAACAACAGAAGGCAGCCCAGGGAGGATCATTTCTCCCCCAGATTGAACAGGATTCCCTCTAACAGGAGGTGAGCCTGGCAGCATCAGCAAAGAGGATTGATCAAGACCATATTCCCCACTAATAATAATAAACTAAATGAAGGACTCTCATCTCTGCCCTTTCTCACCCAGAGACACTGCAGTAGCCAGGAGGCAACAAAAAGAGATGACCTGCCACAACAAGTGCTCATCCCAGGAAGCTCTCTCCATTTCCACAGGCAGGGAGGACCCTGTAAAAGTAAATGACCATCCAGGGAAGCCTCTTTGTTCTTGCAGACCTGAGATTTCCATCCCCCAGTGAGAGACACTGGGCAACAGGCCTGGTGAAAGCCCTTCCACCCTCTGAGGTAGCACAAGCAGAAACCAGTGGGAGCCCTGGTGACACCAGATAAATCAGGCAGAAAAATAGCACCACAAACGTTCTAAAACCTAAACTTCCATTGGAACCACAGCTGACAGAAGTAGGCCAGAATCCACATGCTAAAATTAAGGTGACTGCCTACTAAAAAAGATTTAAATAGGACCCAGAGTCTCCTAACATACAAAACTAAAATGTTCAGGATACAATAGAAAGTCATTTTCCAGCCAGGAAAATCACAATTTGAATAAGAAAAGACAAACAGCTGACATCAACACTGAGATGAATCATATTATCTGAAAAGGATTTTATAACTCATCATAAAATACTAATAAAAAGGCAAGTAAATTATTTGAAAACAAATGAAAAATAAAAAGTCACAGCAAAGAAATAGAAGTTATTTTTTTAAAAAAAAACAAACAGAAATTATACAACAGAAAAATACAATAAATTTGTTTAACATCTTTATTGGAGTATAATTGCTTTACAATGTTGTGTTAGTTTCTGCTGTATAACAAAGTGAATCAGCTATATGTATACATAAATCCCCATATCCCTCCCTCTTGAGCATCCCTCCACCTTCTCTATCCCACCCCTCTAGGTGGTCACAAAGCACAGAGCTGATCTCCCTGTACTATGCAACTGCTTCCCACTATCTATTTTACATTTGGTAGTGTACATATCAATGCTACTCTCTCACTTCATATTAAAAAAAAGAAAGAAAAACACTTCACTGGATGGTATCCTAGTAGAATAAAGATAACAGGATAAAATCTGTGAACTTAAGGACAGGTTAATAGAATTTACCCAATCTGAAAAACATAGAAAATTGACTTTTAAAATAAACAAATAAATAAATAGAGCCTCAGGGACCTGTGTAACATTTTTTGTTTGTTTGCTTATTTTATTTATTTTTGGCTGTGTTGGGATTTTGTTGCTGCACGTGGACTTTCTCTAGCTGTGGCGAGGGGGGCCTACTCTTCGTTGAGGTGTGTGGGCTTCTCATTGTGGTGGCCTCTCCTGCCATGGAGCATGGGCTCCAAGCGTGTGGGCTTCAGTAGCTGTGGTGTGTGGGCTCAGTGATTGTGGTGTGCAGGCTCAGTAGTTGTGGTGCACAGGCCCAGCTGCTCCATGGCATGTGGAATCCTCCTGGACCAGGGCTTGAACCCATGTCCCCTGCATTGGCAGGTGGATTCCCAACCACTGCGCCACCAGGGAAGCCTCTGTGTAACATTTTTTTAAGCCAGCATTCGTATCTTTGGAATTGGAGTAGGAAAGTAGAAAGAGAATGGGGCTGAAAGAGTATGTGAAGAAATAATGACTGAAAACTTCCCAAATTTGGTGAAAAGTGCAAACTTACAGATTTCAGCTGAGCAAACCCCAAACAGAATAAACCCAAAGAAATCCATGCCAGGACACATCATAATTAAACTTCTAAAAACTAAAGGCAAAACATATTGAGAGAAAAAAATCTATTGAGAACAGCCAGAGTGAAATGACACATTATCAGTAAGAGTGGACATTACTACTGGTTTTATAGAATTACTACCAATTTTATAGAATTTTCTATATATTTTTATATCTAAAATATAGAATTTAATAGGATTACTACTAATTTTATAAATTTTCCATACATTTCTATATTCTAATTATAGAATTTTATAGAAATGGATTATAATAGAGGATACCAAAAACTTGGATAACTTAGATGAAATAAACAAGGTCCTAGAAACACACAACCTACTAAGAATGAATCATGAAGAAAGAAAAATTTGAATAGACCCATAACTACTAAGGATATTGAATCAATAATCAAAAACCTCCCAACAAGAAAACCCAGTACAAAATGGCAATCCTGGTGGATTCTAACACTTGAAGAGGAATTAATTCAATTCTTCTTAAACGATTATGAAAAACTTGTAGAGCAGTGAACACCTACTACATTATTCTATGAGGCCAGCATTACCCTGATACAAAAGCCAGACAAAGACACTATAAGAAAAGTACAGGCCAATATTCTTTTTTGAATATTGAAGTAAATGTCCTCAACAAAATACTAGCAAACAATTCAACAGCACATTGAAAGCACATACACTATAGCCAAGTGGGATACATTCCTGGAATACAAAAATCGTTCAACATACTAAAATCAATAAGTATAATATGTCACATTAACATTACCAAATGCAAGTCTGTGTGCCCAATGCACAGTGAGGCCAAACAATACCAAAACATCAGAGTTTGAAGCAGAGAAAGGTTTATTGCAGGGCCATGCAAGGAGTCGGATAGCTCATGCCTTAAAAAGCCCAAACACCCGAAGGCTTTCAGCAAAGCCCTTTTAAAGGCAAGGTGAGGGAGGAGTGTAGTTAGTTGTTGCAAACTTCTTGGTGTCGGATCCTTTGTTCTTGCAGCTGTCCATGTAGGTCAAGTCACAGTCAGGTCACAATGTTCCTGTAAACCTCCAACAAGACAAATGCTATTCTCTGTTCAGGTCAGGTCATGGTCAGGCTATTTTGTATATTTCAAGATATAGGCAACATTCTCTTACAAAAGGTGCAGAGACAGCCTAAGAACAGGCAACAGAGTACAAAGCTTAAATTAAGGTTAAAGTAAAAAGAACGGCTCTAATATGGAGTCAGATATGTTCTTCCCTATTACATTAATAAAATGAAAGGGGAAAAATCACATGATCATTTCAATTCATGAAGTAAAAACATTTGAAAAAAATTCAACACTATTTTATGATTAAAAAAAAACCTCAATAAACTGGGAATAGAAGGAAACTATCTCAACACAATAAAGGTCATATATGAAAAATCCAAAGTGAACATCATACTCAATGGTGAAAACTTTTTCTCTAAAGTCAGAAACAAGACAATAGTTCCTGCTTACACCATTTCTACTCAGCATTGTACTGGAAGTTTTAGGAAGAGCTATTGGCAAGAAAAAAAAATTATATATATATATATATATATATATATATATATATATATATATATAGGCTCCAAATTGGAAAGGAAGAGGCAAAATAATCTGTTGTCTATGTTTGAAGACATAAAGATATAAAATAAATGAAATTTACAATATAGTGTTAGAACTTATAAATGTACCCAGCAAGACTGCAGGATACAAAATCAACATGCAAATAATCAGTTGGATTTCTATATGCTAACAATGAATGATTTGAAAAGGAAATTAAGAAATCAATTCCATTTACAAAAGCATGTATAATAATAAAATACCTAGGAGTAAATTTAACAAAGGAGGTAAAAGAAATGTACACTGAAACTACAAAAGAATGCTGAAAGAAATAAGACACAAATGGAAAGACATTCATATTCATGGATTGGAAGAATTAATTTTGTTAAATGTCAATACTACCCAAAGTAATCTACAGATTCAGTACAATCCCTATCAAAATCCAGAGACATTTTTTGTCAGAAAGAGAAAATTCCATCCAAAAATTCATATGGAATTTTAAGTATCCCCAGAGAGACAAAAACATCTTGAAAAAGAAAAACAAAGCTGGAGACCTCACACTTCCTGATTTCATAAATTATAGAAAGCTACAGTTATCAAAACAATGTGGTACTTGCATAAAGATAGGCAAATGCACTAATGGAGTAGAGTGTCAAGAAGTAAACTCTCATATATATGATCAAGTGATTCTCAATAACAGTGCTAAGATCACTCAATAGAGAAAGGATGGTCTTTTCAACAGGTGGTACTGGTAAAATGATATCTACTACCAATGAATAGAATTGGAAAATATAGGGGAAAAATTTCATGATATTTGATTTAGCAGTTATTTCTTGTACATGTCATCAAAAGCAGAGACAACAAAAGGAAAGATATATAAATTGGATTTCACCAAATTTAAAAACTTTTGTCTCTCAAAACACATTACTTACAGAATGGAAAGGTAAAACATAGAATAAGAGAAAATATTTGTAAAGCATATATCTGATAAGGGATTAGTACTTAAAATATATAAAGAAACACTACAACTCAACAAAAAAACCCCAAAATGAACCTGATTAAAAATGGGCAGGGCTTCCCTGGTAGCGCAGTGGTTTAGAGTCTGCCTGTCGATGCGGGGGACACGGGTTCATGCCCCGGTCTGGGAAGATCCCACATGCCGTGGAGCGGCTAGGCCCATGAGCCATGGCCACTGAGCCTGCGCGTCTGGAGCCTGTGCTCCACAATGGGAGAGGCCACAACAGTGAGAGGACCACGTACCGCAAAAAAAAAAAAAAAAAAAAAAAAAAAATGGGCGAAGGACTTGAAGAGACATGACTCTAAGGAAGATATACAAATGGCAATAAGTACATGAAAATGTGTTCAATGTCACTAATCATCAGGGAAATACAAATGAAAACCACAATGAGATATCATTTCACATGTTTCAAAAGGACTATTACCAAAAAGACAAGATGGCAAAATGCTGGCAAAGATGTGGAGAAAGGGAATCCTGGTGCACAGCTAGTGGGAATGTAAATTAGTAGAGCCACTATGAAAAATGGTATGGTTACTCAAAAGATTAAAAGTAGAACTACCATATGATCCAGTAATTTCACTTTTGAGTGTGTATCCAAAGGAAATTTAATCATTGTCTCAAAGATGTATCTGCACTGCCATGTTCATAGCAGCATTATTCACAACAGCCAAGACATGGAGACAACCTAAGTGTCCACTGAAAGATAAATGGATAAAGAAAATATTTTAAATATAGATACAGATATATAATATTATGCAGCCATTTCAAAGAAAGAAATCCTGCCAGTTGTGACAACATGGATGGACGTTGAGGGCATTATGCTAAATAAAATAACTCAGACAAACAAAGACAAATACTGAATGATCTCATTTAAATGTGAAATCTAAAAACATCAAACTCATAGAAACAGTAGAATGGTGGTTGTCAGGGTTTGAGGGATGGGGCAAATCGGGAGACATTGGTCAAAGTGTGCAAACTTGCAATTACAAGATGAATAAGTTCAGGGGATTTAAGGTACAGCATGTTAAATACAGTTAACAATATTATATTCTATACTTGAAAGTTTCTATGAGAATAGAGTTTTAATGTTCTCACCATAACAACAAATGATAATTATGTGAGGTAAAAGATGTTTTAACTAACCTTGTTTTGGTAGATATTCTACAATATATATGTGTATCAAATCATCACATTGTATACTTTAACTTACATAATGTTGTATGTCAATTATATCACAATAAAGCTGGAAAAATAAATAAAAGAATAGAAATTAAACAAAGTTTATTCTCAGACCACAATAGAATTACAGTAGAAACTGATAATCAAAATATAGCTGGAAAAGCCCAGTATGCTAGGAGATTGAACAACACACTTCTAAATAACACATGGGTCAAGGAAGAAGCCTCAAGAGAAATTTTTTAATGTTTCTAACTAAGTGAAAATTAAAATACAACTTATCAAAATTCATGGGATGCAGTGAAAGTAATGCATTGAGAGAAACTTATAGCATTGAATAGAAAACAAGAAAGATCTAGAACAAATGATTCCACATTAGGAAACTAGGGAAAATGAGCAAATTAAACCAAAGAGAGGAGAAGAAAAAAAATTAAAATTAGAGCAGACATTGAGGAAAATCAAAAAATCAAATAAGACAGAAATTCAATAAAGAAAATCAACAAAACCAAAAGCTGGTGCTCTGCAAAGATTACTAAAATTGCTAAGCCTCTAGCCAAGTTAATTATGCAAAGAAGAGAGAAGATGCAAATTATTAATTGGACAATAAAAGGATAGTAAGAGAATATTATGAATAATTGTATGCCCAGAAATTTGATAACCCAGATGAAACAGACCAATCCCTTGAAAGACAAAATCAACAAAAATTCACACAAGAAGAAATAGACAATCTGAATAGGCATATATCTATTTCAACATTTAATCAAGAAATAATAATGAGGGCTTCCCTGGTGGTGCAGTGGTTGAGAGTCCGCCTGCCGATGCAGGGGATGCGGGTTCGTGCCCCGGTCCGGGAGGATCCCACATGCCGTGGAGCAGCTGGGCCTGTGAGCCATGGCCACTGAGCCTGCGCGTCTGGAGCCTGTGCTCCGCAACGGGAGAGGCCATGACAGTGCAAGGCCCACGTATAGAAAAAAAAAAAAAGAAATAATAATGAAACAGAATAGAGAGCCCAGAAATAAACCCACACTTACATGCTCAATTAATCTACAACAAAGGAGGCAATGGGGAAAAGACAGTCTCTTCAATAAATGGTGTTGAGAAAACTAGACAGCTACATGCAAAAGAATGAAACAGGACCACTTCATTACACCACATACAGAAATAAACTTAAAATGGATTAAAGACTTAAATGTAAAACCTGAAACCATAAAACTCCTACAAGAAAACATAGGCAGTATGCTCTCTGACATTGGTTTTAGCAATATTTTTGGGGACATGTCTTCTCAGGCAATGGCAACAAAAGAAAAAGTAAACAAATGACAGTACAAACAAAAACACTTTTGCACAGTGAGGAAAACTGTCAACAAAACAAAAAGGTGACCTACTGAATTGGAGAAGATATTTGCAAACAATATATCCAATAAGGGGTTGATATCCAAGATATATAAAAAATTCCATATCGAAACACCAACAACTCTATTAAAAAATAAGCAGTGGTGCTGAATAGATTTTTTTTCCCAAGCAAGACATACAGATAGCCAACAGGCACATGAAAATATATTCAGTATCACTAATCATCAGGGGAATGCAAATTGAAACCACAATGAAATACCACCTCACACCTGTCAGAATGGCTATTATCAATAAGACAAGAAACAAGTGTTGGAGAGCATGTGGAGAAAAGGGAACCCTCATACACTGTTGGTGGGGATGTAAATTGGTACAGCCACTATGAAAAACAGTATGGAGATTCCTCAAAAAACTAAAAATAGAACTACTATGTAATCCACAATTCTACTTCTGAGTACTTATCCAAAGAAATAAAAATACACTAATTCAAATAGATATATGTACCCCTATATTAATTGCAGTACTATTTACGATAGCTAAGATATGGAAGCCACTTAAGTGTCCATCGATAGACAAATAGATAAAGAAGAGGTGGGATATATAAATAATGGAATATTATTCATCCATAAAAAAGAATGAAATATTGCAATTTATGACAATATGGGTGGAGTGAAATAAGCCAGAGAAAGATGAATATTGTATGATTTCACTTATATGTTTTGGAATCTATAAAACAAAAGGAATGAACAAACAAACAAACTAAAACAGAAACAGACTCATAGGTATGAAGAATAAATTGGTGGTTGCCAGAGGGGAGGGTTGTTGGGTGATGGGTGAATGGATGAAGGGGATTAAGGGGTACAAACTTCCAGCTATAAAAGAAATGTCATGGGGATGTAAAGTACAGTATAGGGAATATAGTTAATAATATTGTAATAACCCTGTCTGGTGACAGATGGTAACTAGACCTATCATGTTGATGAATCACTATCTTGTATACCTGAGACTCATATGATATTGTATGTCAATTATAATTTCTAAAAAAATTAATAACCTTCCAAATCAGAAATCACCAGTCTCAGATGGGTTCACTGGTGGATTCTACCAAACACTTAAGTGAAAACAATTATACCAATTACCTATAATTTCTTCCAGAAATTGAAGCAGAGGGAGTACTTCTTAACTCACTCTATGAGGCCAGCACTATCCTAATACCAAAGCCAGGCAAAGACTTCATAAGAAAAGTACAGACCAATATCTATCATGAACATAGATGCAAAACCCCTTAACAAAATATTAGCAAATAAAATCAATGTATAAAAAGAATAATACAACATGAACAAGTGGAATGATGACAAGGTTGGTTCAACATTTGAAAATCAATTAATGCAATACATCATAGCAACATACTGAAAAAGAAAAATCACATCATCATATCAATAGATGCAGAAAAAGCCTTTGCAATATCAAACACTCATTTATGGCAAAAACTCATTAAAACATGAGTAGAGGGGAACGTCCTCAAATTGATAAACAATATCTGTGAAAAACCTGCAGCTAAGATCATATGTAATGGTAAGAACTTCAAAGCATTCCCACGAAGATTGGCAAGAAGCAAGTATATCTCTTCTCACCACTCCTTTTCTACATCATACTGGAAGTCCTAGATAATGTAATAAGACAATAAAAGAAGATAAAATGTATAAAATTTGGAAGGGAGATATAAAACTGTCTTTGTACTAGATGACATTACTGCATGTAGAAAATCCAAAAGAATGGACAGAACAACTCCTGGAACTAATAAGCAATTATAGCAAGCTTGCAGGACACAAGATTAATATACAAAAGCCAATCATTTGCCTATATACCAGCAATGAATAAGAATAATTTTGAAATCCAAAACACAATACCATTTATATTAGCACCCAAAAATCAAATACATAAGGATAGACTTAACAAAATATGTACAAGATCTACATGAGGAAAACTACAAAACTCTGATGAATGAAATCAATCAAGAATGAAATAAATGGAGAGAAAGTTCTTGTTAATGGATAGAAGACACAATATTGTCAAGATGTCAGTTCTTTCCAACTTGATATATAGATTCAATGCAATCTCAATCAAAATCTCAGGAAGTTATTTTGTGAATATCAACAAACTGATTTAAAAGTTATTATAAATTTCATATAGAGGGGCAAAAGACCCATAATAAGCAACACAATATTGAAGGAGAAGAACAATGGAGAGCAGACACTACTCGACTTCAGGACTTACTATAAATCTACAGTAACCAAGACAGTGTGTTATTGGCAAAGAATAGACAAATAGATCAATGGAAAGCTCAGAAATAGACCCACATAAATATAGTCAACTGATCTTTGAAAAAGTAGCAAAGGCAATACTATGTAGCAAAGATAGTCTTTTCAACAAATGGTGCTGGAACAACTGGACATCCACATGCAAAAAAAAATGAGTCTAGACACAGACTTTACACTTTCACAAAAATTAACTAAATATGCATCACAGACCTACGTGTAAAATGGAAAACTATAAAACTCCTAGAAGATAACCTAGAAGAAAACCTAGATGACCTCGGGTATGGCAATGACTTTTTAGGTACAACACCAAAGGCATGATCCATGAAAGAAATTATTGACAAGCAAGACTTAGTTAAATTTTTTTAAGTCTGCTCAGCAAAAGACACTTTTAAGAGAATGAAAAGCCAAAGACTGGGAGAAAATATTCGCAAAAGACACATCTGATGAAGGACTTCTATACAAATTACACAAAGAACTCTTAAAACTTAACAATAAGGAAACAAACAACCCAATTAAAAAATGGGACAAAGGTCATAACAGACACCTCACCAAAAAAGATATACAGAGGGCAAATATTCATATGAAAAGATGCTTACATCATATTCATCAGGGAAATGCAAAATTAAAAAAAATGAGATACTACTACACACCTATTAGAAGTGCCAAAATCCTGAACACTAAGACCAAATGCTGTGAAGGATCTGGAATAATAGGAGCCCTTGTTCATTGCTGGTGGGAATGCAAAATGGTACAGCCACTTTGGAAGACAGTTTGGCAGTTTCTTACAAAGCTAAACATAATTTTACCATACATTCCAGAAACTGCACTCCTTGGAATTTACCCAAAGGAATTGAAAACTTATATCCACACAAAAACTCACATACAAATGTTTCTAGCAGCGTTATAATCGCCAAAACTTGAAAGCCACCAAAATGTCTTTCAGTAGGTGAATTCACAAATAAATTGTGGAACATCCAAACAATGGAAAGTAATCCACAACTGAAAATAAATGAGATATTAAGTGATAAAAAGACATGGAAGAACTGTAAAAGTAAAACAAGAGAACCCTCAATTAAATAGTTGGGAGACAAGAAGGGGGAGCTCTCATGCTCTGTGAGGATAGCAGAGCCCAATAGGAAGAAGAGGACTTTTTTCCTGGCAAGGACTCTGCCAATGAAAAGTGATGAATTCTGTTTACTATAGCCTTCCGAACTTCCTTTTCCCCTCTATAAAAGTGTTCTGAAACCAACTTGATTAGACGGTTGGAACTTTCAGGCCGACACCCTGATTACCCAGAAGGAGGAGAAAGGTTCTGGAGGTTGAATTAATCACCAATGACTAAGGATTTAATCAACCATGGCTGTGTAGTGAAACCACCATTAAAATCCAAAAGGAGGGGTTTCAGAGAGCTTCCAGGTTGGTGAAGCAGAATGCCTCCATGTGCCACTGTGCTGGGCTCTAAACTCCAAGAGGATTGAAGTTTCTTTGTTCTCAACCTCAGCCTATGAATCTCTTCATCTGGCTGTTTGTTGTGTGGTTAAATATCCTCAATAATAAGCCACTCATCTATGGTGTGGCTGACAGGGTCTTGGCACTCCACCCTTATGTCAGGCCTGAATCTTTGAGGTGGGAGAGCCAAATTCAGGACATTGGACCACCAGAGACCTCCAGGCCCCATGTAATATCAATCAGCAAGAGCTCTCCCAGAGATATCTGCCTCAACACTAAGACCCAGCTCCACCCAATGACCAGCAAGTTCCAGTGCTGGATGCCCCATGCCAAACAACTAGTAAGACAGGAACACAACCCCACACATCAGCAGAGAGGCTGAACAAAATCATAGTAAGTTCACAGACACCCTAAAACACACCACCAGACACAGTCCTACCCACCAGAAAGACAAGATCCAGCACCACCCACCAGTACACAGGCACCAGTCCCCTCCACCAGAAAGCCTGTACAACCCATGAAACCAACCTTACCCACTGAGGTCAGACACCAAAAAGAACGGGAACTATGAACCTGTAGCCTGCAAAAAGGAGGCACCAAACACAGTAAGTTAAGCAAAACGAGAAGACACAGAAATACACAGCAGATGAAGGAGCAAGGTAAAAACCCACCAAACAAAACAAATGAAGAGGAAATAGGCAGTCTACCTGAAAAAGAATTCAGAGTAATGATAGTAAAGATGATCCAAAATCTTGGAAATAGAATGGAGAAAATACAAGAAACGTTCAACAAGGACATAGAAGAACTAAAGAGCAAACAAATGATGAACAACAAAATAAATGAAATTAAAAATAATCTAGAAAGAATCAATAGCAGAATAACTGAGGCAAAAGAACAGATAAGTGACCTGGAAAATAAAATAGTGGAAATAATTACCACAGAACAGAATAAAGAAAAAAGACTAAAAAGAATTGAGGACAATCTCAGAGACATTTAGGACAACATTAAATGCACCAACGTTCGAATTATAGGGGTCCCAGAAGAAGAAGAAAAAAAAAAGGGACAGAAAATATTTGGAGAGATTATAGTTGAAGGCTTCCCTAATATGGGAAAGGAAATAGTTAATCAAGTCCAGGAAGCAGAGAGAGTCCCATACAGGATAAATCCAAGGAGAAACATGACAAGGCACATATTAATCAAACTATCAAAAATTAAATACAAAGAAAAAATATAAAGAAGCAGCAAGGGAAAAACAACAAATAACATACAGGGGGATCCCCATAAGGTTAACAGCTGAACTTTCAGCAGAAACTGTGTAAGCCAGAAGGGAGTGTCAGGACATATTTAAAGTGATGAAAGGGAAAAACCTACAAACAAGATTACTCTACTCAGCAAGGATCTCATTCAGATTCGACAGAGAAATTAAAACCTTTATAGACAAGCAAAAGTTAAGAGAATTTAGCACCACCAAACCAGCTTTACAACAAATGATAAAAGAACTTATCCAGGCAGGAAACACAAGAAAAGGAAAAGGTCTAAAAAAACAAAACCAAACCAAATAAGAAAATGGTAATAGGAACATACATATCAATAATTACCTTAAATGTAAATGGATTAAATGCTCCAACTAAAAGATGTAGACTGGCTGAATGGACACAAAAACAAGATGCATGTATATGCTGTCCACAAGAGACCCACATCAGACCTAAGGACATACAGACTGAAAGTGCGGGGATGGAAAAATATATTCCATGCAAATGGAAATCAAAAGAAAGCTGCAGTAGTAAATAAGCAGACAAAATAGAGTTTAAAATAAAGACTGTTACAAGAGACAAAGTAGGACACTACATAATGATTAAGGGATCAATCCAAGAAGAAGATATATCATAGTAAATATTTATGCACCCAACATAGGAGCACCTCAATACGTAAGGCAAATGCTAACAGCCATAAAAGGGGAAATTGACAGTAACACAATCATAGTACAGGACTTTAACGCCCCACTTTTCCCAATAGACAGATCACTCAAAATGAAAATAAATAAGGAATCACAAGCTTTAAGTGACACATTAAACAAGATGTACTTAATTGATGTTTATAGGGCATTCCATCCAAAAACAACAGAATACACATTTTTCTCAAGTGTTAATGGAACATTCTCCAGGATAGATCATATCTTGGGTCACAAATCAAGCCTTGGTAAATTTAAGAAAATTGAAATCCTATCAAGTATGTTTTCTGAACACAATGCTGTGAGACTAGATTTCAATGACAGGAAAAAAACCTGTAAAAAATACAAACACATGGAGGCTAAACAATACACTACAAAATAACCAAGAGATCACTGAAGCTATCAAAGAAGAAATCAAAAAATAGCTAGAAACAAATGGCAATGAAAACACGATGACACAAAACCTATGGGATGCAGTAAAAGCACCTCTAAGAGGAAAGTTTATAACAACACAATCCCACCTAAAGAAACAAGAAACATCTCAAATAAACAACCTAACCTTACACGTAAAGCAATCAGAGAAAGAAGAACAAACAAAACCCAAAGTTAGCAGAAGGAAAGAAATCATAAAGATCAGATCAGAAATAAATGAAAAAGAAATGAATGAAATAATAGCAAAGAACAATACAACTAAAAGCTGGTTTTTGAGAAGATAAACAAAATTGATAAACCACTAGACAGGATCATCAAGAAAAAAAGGGAGAAGACTCAAATCAACAGAATTAGAAATGAAAAAGGAGAAGTAACAATTGACACCGCATAAATACAAAGAAACATGAGGGATTACTACAAGCAACTATATGCCAATAAAATGGAAAAACTGGAAGAAATGGACAAATTCTTAGAAAAGCACAACCTTCTGAGACTGAACCAGGAAGAAATAGAAATATAAACAGACCAACCTCAGGCACTGAAACTGAAACTGTGATTAAAACACTTTTCAACAAACAAAAGCCCAGGACCAGATGGGTTCACAGGCAAAGTCTTTCAAACATTTAGAGAAGAGCTAACACCTATCCTTTTCAAATTCTTCCATAATATAGAAGAGGGAGGAACACTCCCAAACTCATTCTACAAGGTCACGATCACCCTGATACCAAAACCAGACAAAGATGTCACAAAGAAAGAAAAATACAAGCCAATATCACTGATGAACATAGATGCAAAACACCTCAACAAAATACTAACAAACAGAATCCAACAGCATATTAGAAGGATCATACAGCATGATCAAGTGGGGTTTATCCCAGGAATGCAAGGATTCTTCAATATACGCAAATCAATCCATGTGATACAACATATTAACAAATTGAAGGATAAAAACCATATGATCATCTCAATACATGCAGAAAAAGCTTTCGACAAAATTCAACACAGATTTATGATAAAAACCCTGCAGAAAGTATGCTAAGAGAGAAATTTCCTCAACATAATAACGGCCATATATGACAAGCCCACAGCCAACATCATCCTCAATGGTGAAAAACTGAAAGCATTTTCACTAAGATCAGGAACAAGACAAGGCTGCCCACTCTCACCACTCTTATTCAACATAGTTTTGGAAGTTTTAGCCACAGCAATCAGAGAAGAAAAGGAAATAAAAGGAATCCATATCGGAATAGAAGAAGTAAAGCTGTCACTGTTTGCAGATGACACGATACTATACATAGAGAATCCTAAAGACGCTACCAGAAAGCTACTAGAGCTAATCAATGAATTTGGTAAAGTAGCAGGATACAAAATTAATGTACAGAAAGCTCTTGCATTCCTATACACTAATGATGAAAAATCTGAAAGAGAAATTAAGGAAACCCTCAAATTTACCTTTGCAACAAAAAGAATAGAATACCTACCCTAGGAGACAAAAGACCTGTACATAGAAAACTATAAGACACTGATGAAAGAAATTAAAGGTGATAAAAAGAGATGGAGAGATATACCATGTTCTTGGATTGGAATAATCAACATTGTGAAAATGACTATAATACCCAAAGTAATGTACAATTTCAATGCAATCCCTATCAAACTACCAGTGGCGTTTTTCACAAAACTAGAATAAAAAATTTCACAATTTGTATGGAAACACAAAAGACCCTGAAGAGCCAAAGCAATCTTGAAAAAGAAAAATGGAGCTGGAGGAATCAGGCTCCCCCAATTCAGACTACTACAAGGCTACAGTAATCAAGTCAGCATGGTACTGGGGGAGACCTTCAAGATGGCAGAAGAGTAAGATGTGGAGATCACCTTCCTCCCCACAAATACATCAGAAATACATCTCCCTATGGAACAACTCCTACAGAACACCTACTGAACACTGGCAGAAGACCTCAGATTTCCCCAAAGAGAAGAAACTCCCCACATATCTGGGTAGTGCAAAAGAAAAAAGAAAACAACAGATACAAAAATATAAGGATGGGGAGGTTCTCTGGTGGCACAGTGGTTGAGAGTCCACCTGCCGATGCAGGGGACATGGGTTCGTGCCCTGGTCCGGGAAGATCCCACATGCTGAAGAGTGGCTGGGCCCATGAGCCTGTGCGTCTGGAGAATGTGCTGCATGGCAA
Organism: Lagenorhynchus albirostris; assembly: GCF_949774975.1. Taxonomy (NCBI): domain Eukaryota; kingdom Metazoa; phylum Chordata; class Mammalia; order Artiodactyla; family Delphinidae; genus Lagenorhynchus; species Lagenorhynchus albirostris. Next base: position 78,937,544 of record NC_083116.1, read on the forward strand.
GAGAGTCCACAACAGTGAGAGGCCCGCATACCACACACACACAAAAAAAGAAGGATGGGACCTGCCCCTCTGGGAGGGAGCTGTGAAGGAGGAAGTTTCCACACACTAGGAAGCCCCTTCACTGGTGGAGATTGGGGCATGTGGCGGAAGGGAAGCTTCAGAGCCACGGAGAAGAGTGCAGCAACAGGGGTGCAGAGGGCAAAGCTGAGAGATTCCAGCACAGCAGGTCAGTGCTGGCCAACACTCACCAGCCCGAGTGGCTTGTCTGCTCACCCGCCAACCAGGACTTGTGGGGGCTGGGAGCTGAGGCTCAGGCTTCAGAGTTCAGAACCCAGGGAGCAGACTGGGGTTGGCTGTGTGCACACAGCCAGAAGGGGGCTACTGCGACACAGCTAGCCATCAAGGAGTCCAGGAAAGAGTTTGGACCTGCCTAACAGGCAAGAGACCATTGTTTTGGGGTGGTCAAGAGAAGGGATTCGGAGCATTGCATAAACAAGCTCCAGAGATGGGCGCAAGCTGCGGCAATCAGCGCAGACACAAGAGAGGGGCATGAAACGCTAAGGCTGCTACTGCAGCCACCCAGAAGCCTGTGTACAAGCACAGGTCATTATCCACACCTCCTCTCCAGGGATCCTATGCAGCCCTCCATTGCCAGGGTCCCATGATCCAGGGACAACTTCCCCGGAAAAACACACAGCATGTCTCAGGTTGTTGCAACATCACGCCGGCCTCTGCCGCTGCAAGTTCACCCCACCTTCTGTACCTAACCCTCCGCCAGGCCTGAGTGAGCCAGAGCCCCCTAATCAGTTGCTCCTTTAACCACATCCTGTCTTAGTGAAGAACAGATGTCCACAGGTGACCTACATGTGGAAGCAAAGCCAAATCCAAAGCTGAACCCCAGGAGCTATGCAAACAAAGAAGAGAAAGGGAAATCTCTCAACAGCCTCAGGAGCAGTGGATTAAATCTCCACAATCAACTTGCTGTACCCTGCATCTGTGGAATACCTGAATAGACAAGGAATCATACCAAAATTGAGGCGGTGGACTTTGGGAGAAACAATATATATATTTTTTTACTTTTGCTCTTTTTGTCAGTGAGCATGTTTATGCTTCGTTGTGTGTTTCTGTCTGTATAGCATTGCTTTTACCATTTGTCCTAGGGTCTCTCTGTCCGTTTTATTTGTTTTGGGTGTTTTTAGTATACTTTTTAGTGCTCATTATCATTGGTGGATTTGTTTTTTGGTTTGGTTGCTCTCTTTCTTTCATTCGTTCTTTTATTCTTCTCTAAATTACTGTTTAATTGTTTTAATAATTATTTTTTATTTTAATAAGTTTATTTTATGTATTTTTCTTTCTTTCTTTTTTTTCTCCCTTTTCCTCTGAACCATGTGGCTGACAGGGTCTTGGTGCTCTGGCCAGGTGTCATGCCTGTACCTTGGAGGTGGGAGACCCAAGTTCAGAACATTGGTCCACGAGAGACCTCCTGGCTCCAGGTAGTATCAAATGGTGAAACTTCTCCCAGAGATCTCCATCTCAATGTTAAGAACCAGATCCACTCAACGACCAACAAGCAACAGCGCTGGACACCCTATGCCAAATAACTAGCAAGACAGGAACACAACACCACCATTAGCAGAGAGGCTGCCTAAAATCATAATAAGGTCACAGACACCCCAAAACACACCACCAGACGTGGTTCTGCCCACCAGAAAGAAAAGAACCAGCCTCATCCAACAGAACACAGGAACTAGTCCCCTCCACAAGGAAGCCTACACAACACACTGAAACAAAATTTGCCATGGGGGACAGACACCAAAAACAACGGGAACTAGGAACCTGCAGCCTGTGAAAAGTGGACCCCAAAAACAGTAAGTTAAACAAAATGAGAAGACAGGTAAACAAACAGCAGATGAAACAGCAAGGTAAAAACCCACCAAACAAAACAAATGAAGAGGAAATAGGCAGTCTACTGAAAAAGAATTCAGAATAATGATAGTAAAGATGATCCAAGATCTTGGAAATAGAATGGAGAAAATACAAGAAACATTTAACAAGGACCTAGAAGAACTAAAGAGCAAACAAACAGTGATGAACAACACAATAAATGAAATTAAAAATTCTCTAGAAGGAATCAATAACAGAATAACTGAGGCAGAAGAACAGATAAGTGACATGGAAGATAAAATAGTGGAAATAATTACCACAGAGCAGAATAAAGAAAAAAGAATGAAAATAATTGAGGACAGTCTCAGAGGCTTCTGGGACAATATAAAATGCACCAACATTCGAATTATAGGGGTCCCAGAAGAAGAAGAGAAAAAGAAAGGGACTGAGAAAATTTTTGAAGAGATTATAGTTGAAACCTTCCCTAATATGGGAAAGGAAACAGTTAATCAAGTCCAAAAAATGCAGAGAGTCCGATACAGGATAAACCCAAGGAGAAATACACCAAGACACATATTAACCTAACTATCAAAAATTAAATACAAAGAAAAAATGTTAAAGGTGGCAAGGGAAAAACAACAAATAACATACAAGGGAATCTCCATAAGGTAAACAGCTGATCTTTCAGCAGAAACTCTGCAGGCCAGAAGGGAGTGGGAGGACATATGTAAAGTGATGAAAGGGAGGAAACTACAACCAAGATTACTCTATCCAGCAAAGATCTCATTCAGATTTGATGGAGAAATTAAAACCTTTACAGACAAGCAAAAGCTAAGCTAACACCAAACCAGGTTTACAACAAAGGCTGAAGGAACTTTTTAGGCAGGAAACACAAGAGAGGAAAAGACCTACAATAAACCCAAAACATTTAAGAAAATGGTAATAGGAATATACATATTGATAATTACCTTAAATGTAAATGGATTAAATGCTCCAACTCAAAGACATTGACTGACTGAATGGATACAAAAACAAGACCTGTATATATGCTATCTACATGAGACCACTTCAGACCTAGGGACACATAGAAACTGAAAGCAAGAGGATGGAAAAAACATTCCATGCACATGGAAATCAAATAAAAGCTGGAGTAGTAATTCTCTTGTCAGACAAACTAGATTTTAAAATAAAGACTATTACAAGAGACAAAGAAGGACACTACATAATGATCAAGGGATCAATCCAAGAAGAAGATATAATAATAGTAAAATTTATGCACCCAACATAAGAGCACCTCAATACATAAGGCAAATGCTAACAGCCATATAGAAGGGGAAATCAACAGTAACACAGTCATAACAGGGGACTTTAACACCCCACTTTCACAAATGGACAGATAATCCCAAATGAAAATACATAAGGAAACAGAGTTTTAAATGATACATTAAAAATGATGGGCTTAATTGATATGTATAGGACATTCCATCCAAAAACAGCAGAATACACTCTCTTCTCAAGTGGTCATGGAACTTTCCCCAAGATAGATCATACCATGGGTCAGAAATCAAGCCTTAGTAAATTTAAGAAAATTGAAATCTCATCAAGTATCTTTTATGACCACAATGTTATGAGACTAGATATCAATTACAGGAAAAAATCTGTAAAAACTACAAACACATGGAGGCTAAACACTACCCTACTTAATAACCAAGAGATCACTGAAGAAATCCAAGAGGAAATCAAAAAATACCTGGAAACAAATAACAATGAAAACACAATGATCCAAAACCTATGGGATGCAGCAAAAGCAGTTCTAAGAGGGAAGTTTATAGCAATAAAATCCGACATCAAGAAACAAGAAAAATCTCAAATACAGAACCTAAACTTGCACCTAAACCAATTAGAGAAAGAAGAACAAAAAACCACAAAGTTAGCAGAAGGAAAGAAATCATAAAGATCAGATCAGAAATAAATGAAAAAAAAAAGAAGGAAACAATACCAATGATCAATAAAAGTAAAAGCTGTTTCTCTGAGGAGACAAACAAAATTGATAAAAACATTAGCCAGAATCATGAAGAAAAAAAGGAAGAGAGCTCAAATCAATAGAATTAGAAATGTAAAAGGAGAAGTAACAACTGACTGCAGCAATACAAAGGATCATGAGAGATTACTAAAAGCAACTATATGCCAATAAACTTGACAACCTGGAAGAAATGGACAAATTCTTAGAAATGCACAACCTTCTGAGACTGAACCAGGAAGAAATAGAAAACATAAACAGACCAATCACAAGCACTGAAATTGAGGCTGTGATTAAAAATCTTCCTGCAAACAAAAGCCCGGGACCATATGGCTTCACAGGCGAATTCTATCAAATATTTAGAAGAGCTAACACCTATCCTTCTTAAACACTTCGATAACATAGAAGAGGGAGGAACACTCCCAAATTCATTCTATGTGGTCAGCATCACCCTGATACCAAAACCAGACAAAGATGTCACAAAGAATGAAAACTACAGGCCAATATCACTGATGAACATAGATGCAAATGTCCTCAGCAAAATACTAGCGAACAGAATCCAAAAGCACATTAGAAGGGTCAAACACCATGATCAAGAGGGGTTTATCCCAGGAATGCAAGGACTCCTCAGTATACGCAAATCAATCCATGTGATACATCATATTAACAACTTGAAGGATAAATACCATATGATCATCTCAATAGATGCAGAAAAAGCTTTCAACAAAATTCAACACCCATTTATGATAAAAACCCTCCAGAAAGTAGGCACAGAGGGAACTTACCTCAACATAATAAAGGCCATATATATCAAACCCACAGCCAACATCGTTCTCAATGGTGAAAAATTGAAACCATTTCCACTAAGATCAGGAACAAGACAAGGTTGCCCATTCTCACCACTATTATTCAACATAGTTTTGGAAGTTTTAGCCACAGCAATCAGGGAAGAAAAAGAAATAAAAGGAATCCAAATCAGAAAAGAAGAAGTAAACCTGTCACTGTTTGCAGATGTTATGATACTATACAAAGAGAATCCTAAATATGTTACCAGAAAACTACTAGAGCTAATCAATGAATTTGGTAAAGTAGCATGATACAAAATTAAGGCACAGGGGGCTTCCCTGGCAGCCCAGTGGTTGAGAGTCCGCCTGCCGATGCAGGGGACACGGGGTCGTGCCCTGGTCCAGGAAGATCCCACATGCCATGGAGCAGCTGGGCCCATGAGCCATGGCTGCTGAGCCTGCACGTCTGGAGCCTGTGCTCCACAATGGGAGAGGCCACAACAGAGAGAGGCCCACGTACCACAAAAAATAAGAATTAATTCACAGAAATCTCTTGCATTCCTATAAACTAATGAAAAATCTGAAAGAGAAATTAAGGAAACACTCCCATTTACCTTTGCAAAAAAAGAATAAAATACCTAGGAATAAACCTACCCTAGGAGAAAAAAGACCTGTATATAAAAAACTATAAGACACTGATGAAAGAAATTAGAGATGATACAAGGAGATGGAGAGATATACCATGTTCTTGGATTGGATTAATCAACATTGTGGAAATGACTATACTACCCAAAGTAATCTACAGTTTCAATGAAATTCCTATTAATGTAACAATGGCATTTTTCACGGAACTAAAACCAAAAATTTCACAATTTGTGTGGAAACACAGAAGACCCCAAATAGCCAAAGCAATCTTTTTTTTTTTTTTTTTTTTTTTTTTGCAGTACGTGGGCTTCTCACTGTTGTGGCCTCTCCCATTGCAGAGCACAAGCTCCGATGCACAGACTCAGCGGCCATGGCTCATGGGCCAGCCGCTCCGTGGCATGTGGGATCTTCCCAGACTGGGACACAAACCCGTGTCCCCTGCATCAGCAGGCAGACTCTCAGCCACTGTGCCACCAGGGAAGCCCCAAAGCAATCTTGAGAAAGAAAAATGTAACTGGATGAATCAGGCTCCCTGGCTTCAGACTATACTAAAAAGCTACAGCAATCAAGCCAGTATGGTACTGGCACAAAATCAGAAATATAGATCAATGGAAAAGGATAGAAAGCCCAGAGATAAACCCACACATATATAGTCACCTTATTTTTGATAAAGGAGGCAAGAATATGCAATGGAGAATAGACAGCCTCCCCAATAAGTGGTGCTGGGAAAACTGGACAGCTACATGTAAAAGTATGATATTAGAACACTCCCTAACACCATACACAAAAATAAACTCAATATGGATTAAAGACCTAAATCTAAAGCCACACACTATAAAACTCTTTTTAGAGGAAATCATAGGCAGAACATTCTATGACATAAATCACAGCAAAATCCTTTGTGACCCACCTCCTAGAGAAATTGTAATAAAACAAAAATAAACAAATGGGACTTAATGAAAATTAAAAGCTTTTGCACAGCAAAGGAAACCATAAACAAGATGAAAAGATAACTCTCAGAATGGGAGAAAATATTTTCAAATGAAGCAACTGACAAAGGATTAATCTCCAAAACTTACAAGCAGCTCACGCAGCTCAATATCAAAAAAAGAAACATCCCAATGCAAAAATGGGCAGAAGACCTAAATAGACATTTCTCCAAAGAAGATATACAGATTGCCAACAAACATATGAAAGAATGCTCAATATCACTAATCATTAGAGAAATGCCAATCGAAAGTAAAATGAGGTATCACCTCACAGGAGTCAGAATGGCCTTCATCAAAAATCTACAAACAATAAATGCTGGAGAGGGTGTGGAGAAAAGGGAACCCTAGTGCACTGTTGGTGGGAATGTAAATCAATACAGCCACTATGGAGAATAGTATGGAGGTTCCTTAGAAAACTAAAAATAGAACTACCATATGACCCAGCAATCTCACTACTGGGCATATACCCTGAGAAAACCATAATTCAAAAAGAGACATGTACCACAATGTTCATTGCAGCACTATTTACAACAGCCAGGACATGGAAGCAGCCTAGTTGTCCATCGACAGATGAATGGATAAAGAAGATGTGGCACATATATACAATGGAATATTACTCAGCCATAAAAAGAAACAAAATTGAATTGTTTGTAGTGAGGTGGATGGACCTAGAGTCTGTCATACATAGTGAATTAAGTCAAAAAGAGAAAAACAAATACCATGTGCTAACACATATATATGGAGTCTAAAAAAAAATTGTTCTGATGAAACTAGGGGCAGGACAGGAATAAATTCGCAGATGTAGAGAATTGTCTTGAGGACATGGGGACGGGGATTGATAAGCTGGAACGAAGTGAGAGAGTAGCATTGACATATATACACTGCCAAATGTAAAATAGATAGCTAGTGGGAAGCAGCTACATAGCACAGGGGGATCAGCTCAGTGCTTTGTGACCACCTAGAGGGGTGGGATAGGGAGGGTGGGAGGGAGATGCAAGAGGGAGGGGATATGGGGATATATGTATACATATATCTGATTCACTTTGTTATACAGCAGAAACAAATACAACATTGTAAAGCAATTATACTCCAATAAAGGTGTTTTTTAAAAAAGTGTGCTTCTTTCCTTGCTGTGGGGGGACTTGCACATGTCTCACCATGATTACAGACCCCAAATTACAATTCTCTGCTGATGTTGAAGAAAGCCATTTTGGCTGGAGAAATATTTGGTAGTCTATTTGTTTTAGGTCAACACAAACTTAAATGCATATTACTAAGTGCAAGAAGGCATTCTGAAAAGGCTACATATTGTATGACTCTAACTATATGACATTCTTGAAAAGGCAAAACTTTGGAGACAATAAAAAGTCAGTGTTGCCTGAGCTTGGATGGGGATGGGATGAATAGGTGGAGCACAGAGTAATTATTAGGCAATGAAAATATTCTGTATGATACTGTAATGATGGATACATATCATTATACATTTGTCCAAACCCATAGAATGTACAACACTGAGCAGCATGAACCCTAATGCAAACTATGGACTTAGCGTGATTACAATGTGTTGATGTAGGTTCATGAATTGTTAATAGCCCACTCTGGTGGGGGATGTTGATAAAGGAGAAGGCTATTTGTGCATAGGGGTGGGGCATATGGGAAATCTATTTGCCTCCTCTCAATTTTGCTGTGAACATAAAACAGAACATAAAACCAAAAAATAATGTTTTTAATGTGAGTAAAATGGTAAATATATATCCACAATAAAATAATTGATTAATTGTAAAAGGGAATGCTATGAACAGCTTCACACTTATAAATATGACAATTTAGAGAAAATTGACCTTCAAAACCCACAAACTACTAAAACTTTAATAAAGATGAAGTATCTGATATGAATAGTTCTATACCCATTAAAGAACTGCAATTCATTATGTAAAAGCTCCCCTCCCCCCAAAATCTCAAGGCCCAGATGGTTTCACTGGAGAATTCTACAAAACATTTAAAGAATTAGCACCAATCTTATGGATTTACACAATCTTTTCCATAAACAGAAGAAAAGAGTAGACTTCTAAACTCATTTTGGGAGGTCAGTATTACCCTGATACCAAAATCAAGGAGAGAAGAAAAATAAAATAAGAAATCTACATACCAATATTTCTCATCAACTTAAACATAAAATTTCTTGCCAAAACATTAGCAAACCTAATCCCACAATGCATTAAAAAATTATACACCATTACCAAGTGGAATTTATTCCAAGGATGAAAGGCTGATTCAACATTTCAAAATCAATGAGCATAATCCACCATAGGAACAGGTTAAAGAAGAAAACTTACATGACCACATCTATTGATGCAGTAAAAGCATTTATCAAAATCCAACATCCATTCCTGATATAAACTCTCAGTGAAATATGAATAGAAGGGAATTTCGTGAACCTAGGTTTTTGTCTATAAAACAATGGGCATCTATAAAAAACCTACAGTTAACATCATACCGAATGATGAAAGACTAAATGCTTCCCCCCAAGACTGGGAAAAAGCAAAGACGTCCACTCTCACCACTCTTATTCAATATATTTCTGGAAGTTCTAGCCACTGCAAAAGGCAAGGAAAGGAAATAGGCATTCAGATTGGAAAGGAAGAAATAAAGCTGTCCCTATGTCCCTATTTGCAGATGACATGATTGACTACATAGAAATTCCCAAGGAATATACAAAAACAAAAACACTGGAACTAGTGAAGTCAGCACTGTGGCAAGATATAAAATCAATATACACACACACAAAAAAAATCAAATTTCTACATGAACCCAATGTAATCAAAACCCAATGTAATTTATAATTTATCCAAAGAAATTCAAATACATAGGTATACACTTAACAAAATATGTACATGATACATATGCTGAAAACTACAAAATGTGATGAAAGAAATTAAGGACTTAAATAAATGTAAAAACATACCATGTTCAGAGAAAGACAAATATCATATGATATTGCTTATATGTGGAATCTAAAAAAAGGGTACAAGTGAACTTATCTACAAAATACAAATAGAGTTACAGATGTAGAAAACAAACTTTTGGTTACCAGGGAGGAAAGTGGGGGGAGATGAGGGATAAATTGGGAGATTTGGGATTGACATATACACACTACTATATATAAAATAGTTAACTAATAATAACCTACTGTATAGCACAGGGAACTCTACTTAAGACACTGTAATGGCCTATATGGGAAAAGAATCTTAAAAAGAGTGGATATAGGTATATGTATAACTGATTCACTTTGCTGTACAGCAGAAACTAATACAACATTGTAAATCAACTATACTCCAATAACAATTAAAAAAAAGCATACCATGTGCATGGGTTCAACACAGTAAAGCAGTCAATTCTCCTAAAATTGTTATATAGGCTTAACACAGTTTCTACCAAAATCTCAAGTTTTTTTTTTTTTAGTAGACATAGGCAAGCTTATTCTAAAAAGTATATTAAAAGCCACAGGCCCTAGTATAGCTAAAGGAATTCTGACACAGAAGAGTAAAGTGGGAGTAATCACTTTAGGGTTAGGGTTAGGGTAATCACTTTACTCAATAAGGCCTATGATATTACTAGAGTGATAAAGACCTATGCACAGATGTTCATAGAAGCCTTATTCTTAATAGCCAAATACTACATACAATTCAGATGTCCTTCACTGGGTCAATGGTTAAAAAAATCATGGTACATACATACCACAAAAACAAAAACTTGATACAGGCGACAACTTGGATGAGTCCCAAGGGCATGCTGGATGAAAAAAAGCTACTTTCAAAAGGTATGGTTTCGGGACTTCCCTAGTGGTGCAGCGGTTAAGAATCCACCTGCCAATGCAGGAGATACAGGTTCGATCCCCAGTCCTGAAAGAGCCCACATGCTGCAGAGCAACTAAGCCTGTGCACCTCAATTACTGAGCCTGTTCTCTAGAGCCCGTGAGCCACAGCTACCAAGCTCACGTGCCACAACTACTGAAGCTTGCGCCTAGAGCCTGTGCTCTGCAATGAGAGATGCCACTGCAATGAGAAGCCGCACACCACAATGAAGGGTAGCCCCAGCTCACTGCAACTAGAGAAAGCCTGCATGCAGCAACGAAGACCCAACGCAGCCAAAAATAAATAATTTTTTTAAAAGTCAAATAGACACATGGAAAATACTTTTTTAAGAAAAGTATGGTTTCATTTATATAATTTTGAAATGCCAAAATTATAGAAATGGAAAAGAGATTAGATGTTGCCAGGGGTTAGGGACCAAGGAGGGAGAGTGGGAAAGGAGTGGATATGGCTATAAAAAGGAAATCTGAGGTATCCTTATTGTGATAGAACTATTCTGTATATTGTCTGTGGTGGTATATGCAAGAGCCTACTATGTGATAAAATTGTACAGAAGTAAACACACACACACACACACACACACACACACACACACACGACTACAGGTAAACTTTGGGAAATCTGAATAAGATAGGTAGATTGTATCAATGTCAATATCCTACTTGTGGCACTGCGTTGTCTTGCAAAATTCTACTGGAGGAAATAGTAAAGTCTACAGGGGATCTCTGTATTATTTTTACAACTGTATGTTAATATACAATTATCTCCAAAATTTTCTATTAAAAAATCCTACTAATCTTTTATTTCAAGAATAATACTGCATCATAATAGCTTGTTTATTGGCTGCTAATCAGGTTTGCATGAAACCTCATAATAAACAGCTACAGGCCACTGGTTCAAACTGAGGTGAAACAGATATGCTTTTTGATGTTTCTGATAGTCAGAGTCATTGATCACACTGAGACACACTTGACACTTTCCTAAGAAGTCATCTGACCTCCTGTGAACTCCCTGGTGCTGTTAATGTGCAAGCAGGCTGCATGACCACTTCAGGAGTGTGGTAGACAATACTTGGGAAGTGACTGGATAGATACCAGCTTGAAATAAATACTTGAAGGAGCTGAGCTGTTTTCACTGAGATAAGGTGACATGAAGGATAAGATACCTGGGTTCAGATCCCTAGAGGGCTGTTTTGAGGCAAAGAAAGTAACTGTGTTCTCTGAGGTCCTAAGGGTAAATGAAGATAGGATCAGCAGTTGACCTCAGGGATGCTTTATAGATGCAGATATAGGCTTAGCAAAAAGAAGGACTAGCTGAGCTGTTCAATAATGAGATGTGTTACTTCTGGATGTAGAGAGTGCCCTATTATTGGAAGCATTTAAGCAGAAGTCATTAAACATCTCTCAGAAATGTGGAAATTTCCTTTCAATATGCAGATTCTAACACCAAAGTAATCATGTGAAACAGGGCTGCCAGTGCTTTATTCCAACACATATCTCATTCCCTCACTGGCTTTTCTTTTTTCCTGACTGGAACCTTCTCTTCCTTGATGACTGGAAGGGAAAGAAAGGGACTCTGAGGCCTTGGGATCAATATTCTATATAGACTGGAATCTCTTTGCAGGAAAATTCAAGTTACTATTGGGTTTGGTGGATGTAGGGACATAGAACCCTGCAGTAACCTCCCCAGACTAATCTGGGAGATTGACAAGGACACAAGATAACCATAGACAGCTTTTAGTTCTGGCATTTTTGCATTATGAGAAATACAATTGTTTTCGTGTCTGTTTTTCCTAATAAACTCTAAACTCTTTCAGGGATACTATATTTTACATTTCTTTGTGTTCTTCCTGCATTTGGAACCTTACACATAGTGGCTTCTTGATAGTTTCTCCATAAAGTGTTTCTTAGACATGATCAGATGGTTTGTAATGTAGTTTGTATACCAAATGTTAGGCTGGCATTTCCTCCCCCAGGGAAGAAAGAGCTGGCTTCCACTTTCTTTTGGGTGACATCTAAAGTAGATAATGTGATTATTTCTAAAGGTAGCTCCCTACCACTTCCTTCATTTCATGGCAACCAGGGAGCTAAAACAATACATTTAAGACCTGAGCTTTGACAAAGTTCCCAGTGCTGGACACATGAATCTGGTTTGATCCCTTAGGTGTGAGAAGAGTGTAGAGGCTATGGGTATTTTCTTCAAGCTGAGCCTGGTAGGTTGGTGGACTGGGGAGGCATTTATAAATGATCAGGCCTTTTAAATTTTAGAAAACCTTGTTGATATATGTACCAGTATGGAGGTCTTTGCTTCCCACCATCCTCCTCACTCTTGGGAGTGGGGGCATTGGGGTGGGGGAAGGAGAGAGCAATGTGTTGCTGGGTCCTTCAAAAAAGGAAAAAGGAACTCCAGAGTGGCTAAGTTAGGGAGAGAAAAAGAAGAGGCCTGGGCCAGAGGAAGGTGCGCTAAGGGAGACCAGGCCTCCTCAGGCCCCTTGGTGAAAGGATGAGAACACTCACAGCACAGGAGTCTGGCCTTGTAGCCCATATGAATGGTGGGGAGGGGTACCCTAGGACACACTAGGAGCCTGAGTCCTGACCCAGCCAGACACCTTCCTGTCAGTCCTTCCAGGACTTCCCTGAGGATGGCCCTCCTCTCACTGGGATCTCTCCCAGTATGGCATTAGTAAGATAATACGGCCCTGGGAGGGAGGGTGGAGGGTAACCTAAAATTAGCCCTCTGGACCTGTTCAGCCAGCCCTTTAGGCGGTGTTGTTAACAGTGGAAACTGAGGGCCCAGCCTGCACCAGCCCCCGGGGCAGTAGGGGGCTCCCCTTGGAGGGGCCACCAGGGCCAAGTGCTTCGCAGAGGGGTAGGGTCAGCCTGGTGAGTACCTGGAGCTTAGGACGTGATGATGCTGTCAGGGACGAGTGAACCCTAAGGGCTGCCAGCCAGTGGACCTGTGATCACCACCCTTAGTAGTCCGTTTCCACTGGGTCTTGTTTCTGGGGATGCTTGGGAGGTTAGTGGGGAAAGCTTCCCGCAGAGGGAAGGATGGTTTCCTGCTGCATCTGTCACAGGAAACTGTGTCTGCCTAGGCTCTGGGGTTCAAATGGGCCTACTTCTTGAGGGAAATTGCTGCGGTTATGCAATACAGGGAGGGTGAAGTTTTGTCTTTGTGTCCCTGTGTAGTACTTGTGAGTCTGTGTGTAGATGCAGCAGGGTGGGCTCAGGGCAGAAGGGCAGAGCTCCTCAGTGTGTGTGTGTGTGGGGGGGGAAGATGAGTACTAAAAATAGTCTACTAATGCCTGGCATACTATTCTAGGGCCCGCTGAAACCAGCCACTCTCCCGTAGGAGTTCTTAACCTAGATTCACAGACCCCCCTCCAAGAGGGCCTTAGATAGAATTCAAAGGGTCCAAAAATACAGATGGGGCAAACAATCACCTTTCTATTCCCCTAATCTCTAACTGAAATTTACTATTTCCTTCAAGGATGAATGCAGGCAGCAAATGGCAGTAGTATTACTAGTTCCTGTAACTTGGTCACCAGAAGAAATCATAGATATTCCCTATCATATTACAGTTGCAGCAGAGATCTGGAAATGTCATTTATACTCATAATCACTTAGAAATTATTAGTAGATCTTGTTATTTAACGTGTTGGTAAAGAACTTCTATTACCATATCACGCAGTTTTAAAAATATTTTGATAGTTGTATTTCAATATAATTGGTTTCCTTTAATTCTATATATTTTATGTATTAAAAATCATTCTGAGAGGGGACCAGAGACTTAGCCAGATTGTCACAGGGGCCAATGCCACCGAAAAAGGGTTTAAAACCCCTGCACTTTGGGGAGCAGGACGAGGATCTTTGCACAAAATGGTCACACATAGAAACTCTTTGATTAATAAACCACAGTACGGTGAGATTAGACAAAAGATGAGTTAGGTTTTTTATCCTATCTAATGAGATGAGGCACAATTCACTCAAGTGCCCAAGGTAGCTGGGGTCATGCCTTGTTCTCTCTCTGGAGGCTCATTATATGGGCCCTGAAGTGGGCTCATCGTATGACCTTGGTGAGAGCTTCAGCATTTCCCTTCACACTCCCTTTCCTCTTCATTTCTCTGAACACAACTCCCCCAAATAAAATAGTAAGGAGAGAATCCCTACTGGCTGTCAGAAGAAATGATTTGTAAAGCAACCTATGATTGAGATCCTGGAATCCAGTATGACCCTCAAACTTGAGGATCCTGAGAGCTACAATATGACTGTTTGAGGCAAGGGGGAGGGGTATGTGTTTACTTTTCAGGTGGCTGAGTTCTTGCTAATGAGACAACTGTCAATAACAGCCATGTGACCTTAGTAAAAAGTCTCTGCTCTCCTCTAAGCCTTGGTTTTCCCATCTCTAAATTGAGGAAATTAAAGGAAATAATTTATTATGTGCATTCCATCTCTGAAGTTATAGAGCTTTAACCTCAGGAGGGAGCAACAGCCATAGAAATTAGATACCTAAGTAATAATAAAAATTATAGTGAAAATAGTTACTGAGTACTACATACAGGTGGTATTCTAAACATTTAAGATGTATTGATATTAACTCATTTAATCCTAACAATAACCCTCTGAGGCAGATACTACTATCATACTACTTTACAGATGAAGGAATAGGCACAGAGAGATTAAATGATCTGCCCTAGATCACACAACTACTAATTGGTAGAGCTGAGATTGAAGCAGAATCCTAGACCATGTTTTACCACTTCCATATATGGCTTCCCAATCTGCACTGGGGGCAAAACAGACCTATATAGAAGGAGTTATGATATAGTGTGATGACTGCTATAGTACTATTAAGAGCAAAGACTCAAGGAACTAACCCGTTAGAAGGAGTTACATGTGACAGAAGGAAGCATGATGTATATCAACAGCCATCATTTCTCTTCCCTTATCAGTGAATCTTGGGGTATAAATAGAGGAGTGGTAGGAAATGAGGCTGGAGATATTGGCCAAGGTTTTCTCATGAAGGACCTGTGAGCCTGGCAAGGCATCTGGGCTATACTCTGAAAGAAAGGGGAGTGATTAAAGGATTTAAAATAGAAGATTGGCACAGAGAGGATTTGTACTTTTAAATGATCACTTTAGCCAAAATGTGGAGAAATTATTGAAAAGATAAACTAGCTAGGAGACTACTACAACAGTTGATGCAAAAGATGATGGGGGTCTGGATAAAGCACTAGCAATCGGGTTGCTTATAGAGGCCTCTAGGAAGTAAAATCCTAGATTTGATGACCAATTAGATGCGAGTGGAACAATGAGATAAGAGGCCTGACATTAGTCTTGAGCGTTTGGTTTGGTTGACCAGTTGGATGATGAAGAACTGAGATGTGGATCTAGTTTGGTGATGGTGATAGTAGTAGTGGTGGTGTGATACTGCTGACTTTGAAGTACTTGAAAGAACTCAGTGAATACATACCTTTTGCTGAAGAGAGAGCTGGGGGACTTGGAGTGGTAGGCTTGAAATCATCCTGATAAAGGTGAGAGCTACAGCTCTAGAAAAAGGAGAGAACAAGGGGAACAAAACTATTTCAGGGGAGAAAAATCAGAAGAGTGTGCTGGCCAGGAAGTCAAGGAAGGCCAGGAAGCCTCCTATGAAGTGGTCAGTGGAGACAGATGTCCCAGAAAAGTCAGAAAAGGAAAGAGCTGAGAAACAGCCAGTAGATTTAACCACAAGGATGACTTTTAAAGAAATATCTCTGTGTGATTGAGGATGGATGGAGATAGACTGCAGAGGGTGGAATTGGAGGTGAGGAAATGGATGGTAGACAACGCTTTGGAGATGTTTGGTGAAAAAGAGAGAGAAGAAAAGAAAGGTAGCTAGAGCAGGACAAAGGACCATAGAAGTGTTTTGTTTCCAAAGATGATTGAGGGGGAGGAGCCAGGGGAGAGGTTGAAGGCACATAGGAAGCTCACCCTTGAAGATCTAGTATATGGTAGCTTTCTTTCTCTTAACAGCCCCATGAGGCAGGGACTATCATTTCTGTCTTATAAATGAGGAAACTGAATCCCAAAGAAGGGAATAGACTTTCCCAAAGCTTACTCAGATAGGAAATGGGGGTGCTGAGTTGCAAACTTAGGCCTGCCTGATTTCTAAAATTATCTTCTTATAATTGTACCCCAAAAGTGAGTAAATAAAAGACCATATATGGAGTTGATGCTGACTTGTGGCAGGGGGGCTAAAGTTGAGGGAGACCCCACCCACCCACCTCAAAGTTTATTCTATGAGGTGTGTATTTGAGGTCCCAGGCTAACAAAGAGGGGTGGAGGTGGACAGTGAATAAAAGGAGGTGTGAGGCCCTGAGCCCAGGGCTGCAGGGTATGGGAGAAGAGGGAGACTCAACCTCTGAAAACCCTACCAGCTTACCCTGATGACATTACCAACTGAGATGAGTGACTGATTTTGGAGCATTAGGAACAGGACTAGAAATGCCAAGGGTTTAGGTTGAGTCAGTCATTGGGCCATGGGTGATTTTGTAGGGCCTGGGGATAATGAGGAGAGAAGAGTTGAGGGTTGAGGCAAGGCTCCAGGCTGGGTGGAACAGAGAGGATGGGAAAAGCCTTGACTCGGAGAGACTGGGAAGCCATAGTTTCCAAAAATATGCTGGCAATCAAAGGGACTCCTGGATTGAAATGGTCCTGGTGGAAAAACTAGTTGTCAACAGAGAGGAGGACTTGTCCTGGAAACCTCAACTATTTCCTACTATCTCTTTGACTATGTTTTACTTGACGTCCCTTTTACTTTTACTTTTAATGTCACCTCTTTATTTAATCAGTGAATGCCATTCAACATCCATTTCCTGAGCAACCCTGTTGCCTGAAGCATGGGGCCTGAGTCTGAGGGGAGGTCACATACGAGGGGCTGTGAAGAGGCTGAATCTCATCTAAAAGGTTGAGAGGTAGAGTTGAGGGCCTGCCCCATGAGACTGATGTCAGAATGCTCAGGGATCACAGCTTGACACCACAAAACACCATTCTGTTGGCTTAGCAATTACCAGACCAGAACCACCTCATTAGTCCACACATTCTGAACCAAGGAAGATGTATCTACCAACACCCCAGCCATGATGTAGGTTCTACTGGGAGTGGAGGAATAATAAGATGGAGACAGTGGCTTCCCTGGTGGCACAGTGGTTGAGAGTCTGCCTGCTAATGCAGGGGACACGGGTTCGAGCCTTGGTCTGGGAGGATCCCACATGCCACGGAGCAACTAGGCCCGTGACCCACAACTACTGAGCCTGCGTGTCTGGAGCCTGTGCTCCGCAACAAGAGAGGCCGCCATAGTGAGAGGCCCGTGCACCACAATGAAGAGTGGCCCCCGCTTGCCACAACTAGAGAAAGCCCTCGCACAGAAACAAAGATGCAACACAGCAAAAATAAATTAATTAATTAATAAACTCCTACCCCCAACATCTTCTTTAAAAAAAAAATAATAAGATGGAGACAGGAGTCCTCACCCTGGAGTTTATGCACTGATGAAGCACAGATAAGTGGAAATGTGATGTGAAAATTCATAGCTAAAGCCTAGTTGTAATCCTTTGGAATCCCTGAGCAGAGTAGGAGGAGATTATGGAAGGTTTCCCAGAAGTAGGAGTTTGAAGGGAAGGCAGAAGAGCATATGCAAAGGCATCAGGCTGTGAAATGGCCTGATCTATTTTGGCAGCCATCTCTGGGGTCTGAAATAAGATGGAGTAGGAGTTAGAAGCAAGGGACCCATGATTGAAGAGCCTGATGGTGAAAGATGGGGGCCAAGCATCCAGGCTTTTGATGGGAGCCCTCAGTCTCTCCTGTTTTTGTCATCCACAGATCTGGCATATCCTCCTGCTCATAATGAGAATAGTTCTGCTCCAATTAGCCAAGGTGAACCTCATGGACATCACCAAAATCTTCTCCCTCCTGCAGCCCGATAAGGAGGAGGAGGACACCGACACGGGGGAGAAGCAGGCTCTCAATCAAGCAGTGTACAACAATGACTCTTATACCTTGGACCAGCTTTTGCGCCAGGAGCGTTATAAACGATTCATCAACAGTAGAAGTGGCTGGGGCATCCCTGGGACACCCTTGCGCTTGGCTGCTTCTTATGGCCACCTTAGCTGCTTGCAGGTCCTCCTGGCACATGGTGCTGATGTTGACAGCTTGGACGTCAAGGCACAGACACCACTTTTTACCGCCGTCAGTCATGGCCATCTGGACTGTGTGCGTGTGCTTTTGGAAGCTGGTGCTTGTCCTGGTGGTAGCATCTACAACAACTGCTCTCCTGTGCTCACAGCTGCCCGTGATGGTGCTGTTGCCATCCTGCAGGAGCTCCTGGGTCATGGTGCAGAGGCCAACGTCAAGGCAAAACTACCAGTCTGGGCATCGAACATAGCTTCATGTTCTGGACCCCTCTATTTGGCTGCAGTCTACGGTCACCTTGATTGTTTCCGCCTGCTTTTGCTCCATGGGGCAGACCCTGACTACAACTGTACTGACCAGCACCTACTGACTCGAGTCCCACGGTCCCGCACCCTCCTCGAAATCTGCCTGCACCATAATTGTGAGCCAGAGTACATCCGGCTGTTAATTGATTTTGGTGCTAACATCTACCTTCCATCTCTCTCCCTGGACCTGAACTCACAATATGATAAGGGCACTGCATTGCTGCTACAGGCCCGAGGTGAGTGTCATGCAGCCCAGCTCTAATAGGCCTCCTGGCTTGGAGGGCCGAGGGCCCCAAATCACCCCCCAAGCTAATCCTTCTGGGATGAGTTGGAGAAAACATCATCTTCTTCCCTGGGGCCCCAGTGGAGAAGAGGTTACAGATTCCTTTTTAGGGAAGGGATCACTAAGATGAGGTAGGGGATAGCACTAGTCCAGTTTCTTCTTCTGGCATTGCCCATGACTGTTTTGTGGCCTTGAACATGCCCTCTCTAGGCCTCAGTGTGTCCCCATTGGTACCATGCATTGAGGGAAGGGAGGGGACATTTCTTAGAAGGGAGAGAGCAATTAGGGCTGCAGTAGCCAGGGCAGGATGGATGTAAGCTTGGGTGGGAGAACTACACTGAGAATTGCTTCTCATGACCTGTTTTTCCTTCCTGTAGCCACTCCACGGTCACTACTATCACAGGCTCGTTTAGTCATCCGCAGAGCCCTGCGCCACGCCAGCC
The DNA here is from genome assembly GCF_949774975.1 of Lagenorhynchus albirostris. NCBI lineage: Eukaryota > Metazoa > Chordata > Mammalia > Artiodactyla > Delphinidae > Lagenorhynchus > Lagenorhynchus albirostris. Next base: position 78,956,938 of record NC_083116.1, read on the forward strand.
AGCCACAAGCCATCGACCAGCTGGATATTCCTCCTGTGTTGATTAGCTATCTTAAACACCAACTGTAACCTTGCAGCCTGCCCAGAAACACACAATGCCTCCAAAAAACCACCTGGGGACCCAGGTAGCTTGAGGGCACTACAGCTCTACCCACTCGTCTGAAGCTGCTCTCCTGTATTATCCTCCACAATAAAATCCTCAACAAAATAAATCCTGGGGGCTGTTGTGTTGTGTGTGTGGGGTGGGGAAGTTCACCGGGGGAACGGGTCTGGTTGGCCATGGGGAAGGATTAGAGTGATCTGGCATTCAACAGGCATAGGAGCCTAGCCACTGAAAGAGAAAACTAACCCAATGGCCTATACATCCCCACTAAGATCCTTGAGAGAATTTGGAGCTGTAATGTCCTAGAAGCAAGTCCTGAAGAATTCAGGTAGGTATAAGGGTAGCATCATCTTGCTCAGCCCTGTATCTCCATTGAATCTCTGGCTGCTATTGTCACCAAACCAAACTTGGGTCCACAGCCAATCTACTGACACCGGGTTGTGGCGAAGTAAAAGGGCTTCACCCTTTTCAGGGGCTGTTGCCCAATACCCTATTTGAGTCAAATGACCAAGGAGTCTCCCATTCACTCACCTTGAATCATAGGCTGCAATTACACTAGTCTATTTTATATAGGAAACTAGGAAAACAAACTACCAAATATTTGTCACAACGAATTTAACACAGAGAATAAATTGGTTACACAGGTGATAGGCAGAGAATCTAAGAAGGACAGGAAGTTAACCCAGAGTTTAGTGACAGCAGGAGGCCAACATCACCCTTAGGTTGGAGGGGTGAGGGAGGAGGTATGGCCAGACTCTAGGGACAGGGGTCACCTGATAGAAAGTAGAATCACAGGCTTATCATGGGTATCCAAACAAGAGAAAAGGAAGAAATACCCTCTCCTTTCCCTCATTCTTGTCCTTCAATCTGCTTTCAATGTCTGTTTCACTGAGGAAAACTAGAAGTCAACTAATATGAGAGCCTGGGAAACACAGCCTGCAGTGCTTAGTCCTCCTAACTGGTCCAGGCAACCAGGGCCTCAATCAGCACATATAACCACCCAAATCCAGATCCAGGCACCTTCAATTTCGCTAAATCTTCATCTTTCCACAGTACCTTCTTTTATATCTCCTAAACCACTATGGGTGAGGATGTGTATGAGCAGTGAAAAAGACACAAGGTGAAGGGGTAGAGGATGCAAGCCCAGATAATCTGTATATGGGGAGTACTTTAGATGTTTGGAGCTTTTCCTGGGAGCTGCCTTGACAGACCCACCCCCCACGCCCCTACATAAATATCTCCCATCATGCAGGAAGGGAGGCAGGGAATGGGGTCTTGAACTGACTTGCCTCTCCCCATTCTTACCTCTCCCACTCTCCCTAGCTCCTAGTGCCTAAGAGACTTTAGGAAGGAAGGCAAGAATACTGGACATCTATCCCCATGGTCCTGCCCCACTCAGCTTCCAGACTTTCAAATGCATAAAGCATTTTGGAGAGCAGTGCAACTGTTTTTCTCCAAGGGGCAAGAGAACTGAAGGACTGGACTGTAAACACAGACTTTAGGGCAGTGAGCTGCAGGTCTCTTCTACCTTTCTTTCAATCTGGGTTCCTGAGGGTGAGTTATCTGGGATTGCACTCCTCACTTTGCTCCCCATCCCCTTAGTCAGGGTTTAGGAGATTAGGAGTCAAGCTCAGCAGCTCCATCTACTTTAGGACCCCAGGAAAGTACACCCTTCAAATGGGGCCTGGCCAGGGTGGCCTCCCTTGTGCCATCTGGAACACCAATTCTCTGGTTGACACTTGAAAGTATGTAGATAACTCTGGGCATATCAAAAGAATTGCATTTGACTAGGATGTAGGAGTATACCAAATTCTAGGCAGAGGAAGAGCTGAAACTCTTTGCCCCATTTCCCAGATGAGCAGACTGAGAAACTTTCAAAGTTAAGTGCCCATGTTATTGGCAGCTCAGCTCTCCAGACCTCTCTGAGCTGTTGTTCTTCCAGTTGCCTGTGCTGCTGTGGGCAGAAACTTTAAGGCCCGCTGCCTTGGTTTCTTCCCCATCCAGACAACAGGCCTGGAGTGAAAATGGATCATCTCAAATTCTGATGATGAATCTTCTGAGGCAAATTTCCCTAGGAGGTGCGAGGAGGAGGTTCCTAGAATGAAATGTCACCCTTGGCCTTTAGTCTCTTATTGGCATTGCCCCCAGATAATAACCTAGCCCCCCCAAACCCTCCATTACAACCACCAGTTTCCAGGTAATTTGTTTTCCCAGTTAGATCTTGACTGTAAACTGAACAAGTGGGAATGCAGCTTCCAAGAAAGCTGAATCTTAACCCTTCTCTCCCTCTCTCCCTGTCTCCTCGTAACTTCCCTTTTTTCCTTCTTTCTTCTCTCCCTCTCTCCTTCCCTCCCTCCCTTCCTGGAATTGCCATTAGCCTAGGGCTGGATCTGCTCTGCACATGCCACTGACCAGTCTGCATTCTTTCCTGCAATGGGAAAATTCTTTCGCTTTATTCAGAAAGGTGGCCCACAAAGACAAGATCCAAAGTGCAAATGGTCCACTGTACTGCAGAAACCACAGAGTTCCCCTTCAGCTGCTAACTTGAGGGAAAGGATAATGGAAGAGGTAGTGTTTGATCTTGGCCTTGAAGGGTGTAAAGTGTTTTAATTAGTAGAAAGGAAAGAAAAGGTATTAGTAGAGGGAACTCAGTGAGCAAAGACATAGAAGTGGGAAAAAGCAGGGCAGTTTGGGTAACCAATTTAGTCTGGTTCAAGTTCAATGTGTTTCAACAAGAGCTAGGCTGGGGACTAGACTGGAGAGGGCCCTGAATATCCTGGTCTTTCGGACTTGAAGATTTCAGTCCTTAGAATGGGGCATGCATAGTCATAGGAATGACTTACTGAATGCATAGAGAACATGTTCCCTGATTTCCCAGGGCAAATCTGGCACAATTACATTTTTTACTGAAATATAACTGACATACAACATTATATTAGTTCCAAGTGTACAACATAAGAATTCAATATTTGTGTATATTGTGAAATAATCACCACAACAAATCTAGTTAACATCTATCACCACACAGTTACAATTTTTTTCTTGTGATGAGAACTTTTAAGATCTATTCTCTTAGCAACTTTCAGATAGGCAATACAGTATTATTAACTATATTCACCATGTTGTACATTACATCCTCATGACTTATTTATTTTATAACTGAAAGTTTGTCCCTTTTGACACCCTTCACCCATTTTGTCCACCCCCAACCCCTGCTCTGGCAACCACCAATCTGTTCTCTGTGTGTATAAGCTCGCTTTTTTTTTTTAATTTTAGATTCTACATATAAGTGAAATCATATAGTATTTGTCTTTCTCTGAATTATTCACTTAGCAAAATGCCCTCCAGTTCAATCCATATTGTTGCAAATGACAAGATTTCATTATTTTCTATGGCAAAATGATATTCCAGTGTGTGTGTGTGTGTGTGTGTGTGTGTGTGTGTGCGCACGCGCACATCACATTTTCTTTACCCATTCATCCATTCTTGAACACTTGGGTTGCTTCCATGTCTTGGCTATTGTAAATAATGCTGCAGTGAACATGGAACAGTGAACACATATCTAGTGTGCACATATGCAGTGAACACATATCTAGTGTCTTTGTTTTCTTTGGATAAATACACATAAGCAGGATTGCTTGATCATATGGGAGTTCTATTTTTAATTTTGAGGCACCTCCATACTTTTTTACATAGTGACTGCATCAATTTACATTCCCATGAGCTGTTCGCAAGGGTTCCATTTGTTCCACATCCTTGCCAGCATTTGATATTTCTTATCTTTTTGATAACAGCCATTTTAACAGGGGTGAGGTCATATCTCATTTTGGTTTTAATTTGCATTTCCCTGATGATTAGTGATATTGAACACCTTTCCATGTACCTGTTGTGCACCTGTATCTTCTTTGAAAAAATGTCTATTCAGGTCCTCTGCCCATTTTTTAATCAGGTTGTTTGTTTTTTTGATGTTGAGTTGTATGAGTTCTTTTGATATTTTATATTAACCCCTTATAGGATATATTGTTTGCAAGTATCTCCTCCCATTTGGTAGGTTGCTTTTTCATTTTGTTGATAGTTTCCTTTGCTGTGCAGAAGCTTTTTAGTTTGATGTAGTCCCACTTGTTTATTTTTGCTTTTGTTGCCTTTGCTTTTGTTGTCAAACCCAAAAAAATCACTGCCAAGACTGATGTCAAGGAGCTTACCACCTATGTTTTCTTTAAGGAGTTTTATGGCTTCAGGTCTTATGTTCAAGTCTTTAATCCATTTTGAGTTAATTTTTGTGTATGGTGTAAAATAGAGGTCCAGTTTCATTTTTTTGCATGTGACTCTCCAGTTTCATTTTTTTGCATGTGACATTTTTTTGCATGTGACTTTTTTTGCATGTGCCTTCCACTTCCCAGAGCAGGTAGAAGTCATTAGATGTGATATCATCAACTTTCCATAAATGGTCATCCCAACACCATTTATTGAAGAGACTGTCCTGTCCTCATTGTATATCTTGGCTCTTTGTCATAAATTAATTGACCATATATGCTTAGGTTTATTCCGGCAGCATTAATTTAACCACTCTCTTGTGGGCCCAGAGCATTTGACTGCTTACAAAACATTTACACATCCATATTTCATTTACTTCTATTATGACTCTGAGGTAGGCAGAACAGTTTTTGTACAGATGTGGAAACTAAGGGCCAGAGAAGGGAAGAAAGTTGCCCAAGGTCACACAGTGAGGCAATGGTAGAGCCAGAACTAGAACCCATGAGGCTTCTTGTCTAAGACAGGGCTTTCACAGGATACCATGTTCTGCCTCATATGTGAGTGGGAGCACTGGGGAAGACGGGGGCAAGCCCTGACTTCATTTCATAGGCCTGGGCAGTGGATATACAGGGCTCTCTCTTACTGAGAATGGTGGCAGCCCTTTAGTTGTCAGAGGCCCCAGCCCTTATCCCCATGATAGAATGGGCACTCAGGAGTAATGCAGCAAGCAAGGAACAGTGGCGGTCCCAGGCACTGAGGATAGGCTAAAGGGTTTGGGGCAAGTCCAAAGTGAGGGTCTGGACATATGGGAGGAGCAGAGCTCTCCCTCTCCCTGCTCTATTTTTTTGGTTATTTCCAAACTCTAAAGGGGTTTCATTGCTCTCCTAGCCTCAGGGAACCCTGCTCTTCCATGTTCAAGCCATCTTCTTGATGAAGATGTAAGACGAACAACCATCTGTTTCATCCTGGTACCTTCTGAGTTACAGTCACAGTCGACATTGGCTTCCAGAAACTAGTCTACTTGCTAGCTCCTACTTTGCCAGTCTCCTCGCAGTAGAGGTTGCCTCCTCCCAGTAGAAAAGTGGAGCCTGGGCTGATGGCAAGGTCTGCTCAAGTGACTCATCCAATGCCTTCACCTGCAGTTCCTTCACCTCCTTGACTCTCACAACATCATCTACCCTCCATTTTACCACCTGCTCCCTTGGCTTCACCTGGAAATGCTGGTCCTCCTTTCTAGCTAGAATTGCCTGTTTCCAGAAGTTACATTCCTGGAAACTTATGGTTTGACCCCACAGAATCTCCCATTCTTTCACACAACAAATATTTACTGAGATCTACTCTGTGCCAGGCTCTGTGTTTTAAGGACTATGTTATCTCCTACCTTCTCTTCATTTGTTTCCCTCCCCTGTCTTCACTTCCTTCCCTGTCTATCTTTGACCCTGTGTTCATTAAATCACTTCAATCTCTCATCCAGTAACACACAAACTTTGGATCAAGCCATTGTACTCTCCTAAGCCTGGACTGATGAACACTATAGAAGAAATAATAATAACAAAAAGGTCTTTATCAACTTTCCCATTCTCTACAGTAACTATTTCAAACTTTGTCCAATAATAGCAAGTTTCCTTGAACCTCCCCAGTTACTGCTTTTCCTCTCACTTTGGGGACTTTGCCTTCCACTTCCCAGAGCAGGTAGAGGTCATTAGATGTGATATCATCAACTTTCCATAACAACACATTCTATGGCATCCACACATCCTTCCCTCTTGTCTTAGTCTTTCCTCCCAGCCAAGGCCCACTCATCTGTAGGGGCTCTGGTTCCCATCCCCAACCACATCCAGGGCCTCCCACCCATCAATTATCCTGTTTCCTATATCTTCACCTTGATTGGTTTTCCCCCTCAGCATATAAACAAGCTCATATCTTTCCATCTTGTAAAAACAACCTGAACCCAAGAACCCCCTCTACCTACTATCTCTTTGCAGACAAACTTCTAGAGCAAGGAAGCTGCATACATTCTCCCTTTCCTTGCAGACCAAATTCTTGACACTCCACTGCAGTCTGGCATACACCCTCATGTCTGCTCCAAACTGGCCTTGCCCACATCACCAGTGACTACTCAGATCCATATCCAATGGCACCTTTTCTACTTTTATCTTGCTGTGCTTCTGGGCAGCATCTGACACATACACTCTTGGTAATATCACCTTTTATAAAACCCCTGTGTCTCCCCTGGCTTCTGGGAGAGTCAGCTCTCCTGGTTCTGGTCTCACCTTGCCAATCCCTCCCTCTCAGAGTTCTGAAATCTCCTATTCCTTACTCTTCTCTTTCTCTCACACCCTTCATCACCAAGTCTGGCCAGTTCTATTTTCCAAATACATCTAGAACTCAACTACTTCTCACTGCCTCTAGTGCCTCTACCCTCCTCTCACCTGGATCACTGTAGGGGCCTCTGTCCTGATCTCACTGCTTCCTCCTTCCTTGCTGCTACAGCTCCCTAGACATTTCACTAAGACCATGCCAACTCCTCAGCTCAAAATCTGCAAAGTTTAAAGTCTTTAAAATAATGCAAAAAGTCATATGCCATCTGCCTCCCATGTTCTCTCTGACCCCCTCTCCCACCACTTTTCTCCACAATCACTCTACTCTAGCTATACTGCCTGCCTTGTTTTTCCTCTAATATTCCAGCATGTTCCCACCTCTGGATCTTTGTGCTTGTTGTTCTTTCCGCCTGGGATGCTTCTCCTCCAGATAGTCTCATAGTTTGCTCCCTCAGTTCCCTCAGATCTTTGTTTGACTTTCACCTTTTCAGTGAGGCCTACCCCAACTGCCCTGTTTAAAGCAGCACCCTCCCACCAATACTCCTTCTACCCCTTTCCTGCTCTATTTTTCTTCATAACATTTATTGCCATCTGACATACTATATACTTTACTTATGTATTTTGTTCATTGTCAGCCCTCATGGAGCTTTCATTATAATGATGGGAAATAGAAAGTTAAAAAGTGACAATAAAAACAAATAAATAACAATAAAAATAATATACCAGAAAGTGGTAAATGCTATGGGTAAGAAAAAGAGGCCAATTAAGGGATTGGAGAGTAAAGGGGTTAGGAATGGGGATTGCTATTTTATATTCAAGTATCCAGGAAGGTTTCACTAATAAGGTGACATTTGAGAGACATTTGAAGGAAATGAGGCACAAACTATGTCAGTAACTATGTCAGAGCCCCCAGAGCATCTGGCTTTGAAGGCCAGGGGAGGTTGAGTGAAGGAGCTCCACAGAACTGGGGGAGACAGAGAATCCATTCTTGGAGGGTGCACACAAGGTCTCATGCACACCAGGACCCAGAGCAAAAGCAGTGACTTCATAGAAGCCTGGGCCAGACCTACCTGTGGGTCTTGGAGTGTCTCCTCGGGACGCAGGGGTGGGTTATGGTTCACTGTGGGGACAAGAAAACTGGAGGCAGGGGTACCAGGGTATATTCATCAGTGTGAGTTCTCCTGGAGGTTGCCATTTGGCACTAAAACCTGGCCCCACCCAACAGCCTGTTGGTTCCAGCCCTGGGATGCCAGAGGCCAAAAAACCAATAGGGTGGGAACACAGCCCCACCCATCAGCAGACAGGCTGGCTAAAGACTTTCCAAGCCCAAAGCTGACTCTAGACATGCCCCTCGACACAGCCCTGCCCACTAGAGGGCCAAGGACCAACTCCACACACCAGTGGGCAGGCATCAGCCAATCCTGCCAAGAAGCCTGCACAAACATCTAGACCAGCCTCACCCACCAGAGGCAAACACAAGAAGCAAGAAAGCTACTATCCAGGACACTGCAGAACTGAATCCGCAAATACAGATTAGAACCTGCTCTGGGACCAGTTGTTTCCTGGCCCATGGGTGACAAGAGGGGAGTGTACTGTTGGGATACATAGGACATACTCTACAAAGGGCCACTTCTCTAGGGTCGAGAAACATAACTAACCTTCCACACATAAAAATACAAAAATAAATCGAGACAAAATGAGATGGCAGAGGATGGGATAAAACCCCAGAAGAATAACTAACATGGAGTTACGCAATATGCCCAAGAAAGAGTTCAGAGTAATGACCATAAAGATGATCCAATAACTCGGGAAAAGAATGGATGCACAGAGTGATAAGTTACAATAAAATTTTCACAAAGAGTTAGAAAATATAAAGAACAACCAAACAAAGTTGAAGAATACAATAACTGAAATGAAAAACAAACTAGAAGAAATCAATAGCAGAATAAATGACACAGAAGAATGGATAAGTGAGCTGGAAGACAGAGTGGTGGAAATCACTGCTATGAAATAGAAGAAAGAAGAACGAATGGAAAGAAATGAGGACACTTTAAAAGACCTCTGGGACAATGTCAAATGCACCAACATTCACATTATAGGCATCCCAGAAGAAGAGAGAGAAAGGGCCTGAGAAGATATCTGAAGAGATGATAGCTGAAAACTTCCCTAACATGGGAAAGGAAACAGTCAACCAAGTTCAGGAAGCACAGAGAGTTCCATATAGGATTAACCCAAGGAGGAACCCACCAAGACACATACTAGTCAAATGAACAAAAATTAAAGATAAAGAGAAAATATTAAAAGAAACAAGGGAACAGCTACAAATAACATACAAGGGAATCTCTATGAGGTTATCACCTGATTTTTCAGCAGGAGCACTGCAAGCCAGAAGGGAGTGGCACAATGTATTTAAAGTGATGAAAGGGGAAAACCTAAAACCAAGAATACTCTATGCAGCAAGGCTCTTGTTCAGATTTGACAGAGAAATCAAAAGCTTTGCAGACTAGCAAAAGCTAAAGAATTCAGCTTGACAAGAAATGTTAAATTAACTTCTCTAGGAGGAAAAGAAAAGGGCAAAATTAGAAATAAGAAAATTACAAAATGGGAAAGCTCAATGGTAAAGGCAAACATACAGTAAAAGTAGGAAATCATCCACACACAAATATATCTAAACCAGCAATTGTGAGAGGAGGAGAGTACAAATGCAGGATATTTGAAATGTATTTGAAATTAAGAGATCAGCAACTTAAAACAATCATGAATCTATATAGACTGCTATAACAAAACCTCAGAAACCTATAACCAAAACTCTACAGTGGATATACACACAAAAAAGAAAAAGGAATGCAAATGCAACACTAAAGATAGTCAACAAATCATAAGAGAGGAGAACAAAAGAAGAAAGGAAGAAAAAAGACTTACAAAAAAATCCAGAACAATGGACACAATGGCAGTAAGAACATACATATTGATAATTACCTTAAATGTAAATGGATTAAATGCTCCAACAAATGACATAGACTGGCTGAATGGATACAAAAACAAGACCCATATATATGCTGACTACAAGAGACCCACTTCAGATCTAGAGACACATACAGACTGAAAATGAGGGGACAGAAAAAGGTATTCCATGCAAATAGAAATCAAAAGAAAGCTGGAGTAGCAGTTCTCATATCAGACAAAACAGACTTTAAAATAAAACTGTGGGCTTCCCTGGTGGTGCAATGGTTGAGAGTCTGCCTGCCGATGCAGGGGACACGGGTTCATGCCCCGGTCTGGGAAGATCCCACATGCTGCGGAGCGGCTGGGCCCATGAGCCATGGCTGCTGAGCCTGCACGTCTGGAGCCTGTGCTCGGCAATGGGAGAGGCCACGACAGTGAGAGGCCCACGTACCACAAAATAAATAAATAAATAAATAAAGACTGTTACAAGAGACAAGGAAGGATAGTACATAATGATCAAGGAATCAACCTAAAAAGAAGATATAACAATTGTAAATATATATGCACCAAATATAGGAGCATACCATATATAAGGCAAATTCTAACAGCCATAAAAGGTGAAATCAACAGTAACACAATAATATTGGGGGACTTTAACACCCCACCTACATCAATGGACAGATATTTCAGACAGAAAATCAATAAGGAAACACAGGCCTTAAATGACATATTAGACCATATTGACTTAATTGATATTTATAGAGCATTCCATACAAAAGCAGCAGAATACACCTTCTAATAAAGTACACATGGATTCTCCAGGATAGATCACATGCTGACCCACAAAGCAAGGCTCAGTAAATTTAAGAAAATTGAAATCATATGAAGAAACTTTCTCAACCACAACACTATGAGATTAGAAATCAACTACATGAGAAAAACTGCAAAAGACACAAAACATGTGGAGGCTAAACAATATGCTACTAAATAACCAATGGATCACTGAAGAAATCAAAGAATAATAATAAAAAAATACCTAGAGACAAATGAAAACAAAAGCACGATGATCCAAAACCTACAGGATACAACAAAAGCAGTTCTAAGAGGGAAGTTTATAGTGATACGAGCTTACATCAAGAAACAAAAAAATCTCAAATACACGACATAACCTTACACCTAAAGCAACTAGAGAAAGAAGAACAAACAAAACCGAAAGTTAGTAGATGGATAATCATAAATAGCAGAGCAAAAATAAATGAAATAGAGATGAAGAATACAATAGTAAAGATCAATGAAACTAAAAGCTGTTTCTTTGAGAAGATAGACAAAATTGATAAACCATTAGCCAGACTCATCAAGAAAAAAAGGGATAGGGCTCAAATCAATAAAATTAGAAATGAAAAAGGAGAAGTTACAAACAACACCACATATATACAAAGGACCATAAAAAAACTATTACAGGCAGCTATATGACAATTAATTGTACAACCTAGAAGAAATGGACAAATTCTTAGAAAGGTATAATCTTCTAAGACTGAACCAGGAAGAAACAGAAAATATGAACAGAATGATTACAAGTACTGAAATTGAATCTATATTTTAAAACTCCCAATAAACAAAACACCAGGACCAGATGACTTCACAGGCAAATTCTACCAAACATCTAGAGAAGAGTTAACACCTATCCTTCTGAAACTGTTCCAAAAAATTGTAGGGGAAGGAACACTTCCAAACTCATTCTATGGAGCCACCATCACCCTGACACCAAAACCAGACAAAGATACCACAGGAAAAAAAGATTACAGGCCAATATCATTGATGAACACAGATGCAAAAATCCCCACAAAATACTAGCAAACCAAATGCAGTAATCCATTAAAAGGATCATACACCATGATCAACTGGGATTTATACCAGAGATGCAAGGAAATTTCAATATCCACAAATCAATCAGTGTGATACACCACACTAACAAACTGAAGAATAAAAACCATATGATCATGTCAAAAGATGCAGGAAAAGCTTTTGATAAAATTAAACATCAATTTATGATAAAAACGCTCCAAAAAGTGGTCATAGAGGGAATGTATCTAAACATAATGAAGGTCATATATAACAAACCCACAGCTAACACCACACTCAATGTTGAAAAATTGAAAACATTTCCTCTAAGATCAGGAACAAGTATTTCCACTATCATCACTTTTATTCAACATAGTTCCAGAAGTCTTAGCCATGGCAATTAGAGAAGAAAAAGAAATAAAAGGAATCCAAATTGGAAAAGATGAAGTAAAACTGTCACTGTTTTCAGATGACATTATACATAGAAAATCCTAAAGAGGCTACCAGAAAACTACTAGAGTTCATCAATGAATTTCATAAAGTTTCAGGATACAAAATTAATACACAGAAATCTGATGCATTTCTATACACTCACAATGAAAGATCAGAAAGAGAAATTAAGGAAACAATCCCATTTACCATTGCATCAAAAAGAATAAAATACCTAGGAATAAACCTACCTAAGGAGGCACAAGAACTACACTACAAAAACTATAAGATGCTGATGAAAGAAATCGAAGATTACTCAAACAGATGGAAAGATATACCATGTTCTTATATTGGAAGAATCAATATTGTTAAAATGACTATACTACCCAATGCGATCTACAGATTCAAAGCAATCCCTATCAAATTACCAATGGCATTTTTCACAGAACTAGCATAAAATACTTTTTTAAATTCGTATGGAAACACAGAAGACCCCAAATAACAAAGCATTCTTGAGAAAGAAAAAGGGAGCTGGAGGAATCGGGTTCCCTGACTTCAGACTATACTACAAAGCCACCGTAATCAATACAGTATGGTATTGGCACAAAAAACAGAAATATAGATCAATGTCACAGGATAGAAATCCCAGAAATAAACCCATGTGCCAAGGTCAATTAATCTATGACAAAGGAGGCAAGAATGCACAATGGAGAAAAGACAGTCTCTTCAATAAGTGGTGCTGGGAAAACTGTACAGTTACATGTAAGAGAATGAAATTAGAGCATTCTCTAACACCATACACAAAAATAAACTCATAATGGATTAAAGACCTAAATGTAAGACTGTATGCTGTAAAACTCTTAGAGGAAAATATAGGCAGAATACTCTTTGACATAAATCATGGCAATATCTTTTTGGATCTGTCTCCTAGAGTAATGGAAATAAAAACAAAAATAAGCAAATGGGACTAATTAAACTTAAAAGGTTTTGCACAGCATAGGAAACCATAAACAAAACCAAAAGACAACCTACAGAATGGGAGAAAATATTTGAAAATCATTCAACCGACAAGAGTTTAACCTCCAAAATATACAAACAGTTCATGTAGCTCTATATCAAAAAAACAAACAACCCAATCAAAAAATGGGCAGAAGATCTAAATAGACATTTCTCCAAGGAAGACACACAGATGGCCAAAAGGCACATGAAAATATGCTCAACATCACTAATTATTAGAGAAATGACTACAGTGAGGTATCACCTCACACCCGTCAGAATGGCCATCATCAAAAAGTCTACAAACAATAAATGCTGGAGAGGGTGTGGAGAAAAGGGAACTCTCCTACACTGGTGATGGTAATGTGAATTGGTGCAACCATTATGGAGAAGAGTATGGAGGTTCCTTAAAAAAAATAAATAAATAACTACCATGTGATACAGCAATCCCACACCTGGCATACATCCAGAGAAAACCATAATTCGAAAAGATACATGCAGTCCAATGTTCATTGCAGCACTATTTACAATAGCCAAGGCATGGAAACAACCTAAATGTCCATCAACAGATGAATGGATAAAGAAGATGTGGTATATTTATATAATGGAATATTACTCAGCCATATAAAAGAATGAAGTAATGCCATTTGCAACAATACAGATGGACCTAGAGATTATCATACTAAGTGAAATAAGCCAGACAGAGAAAGACTAATATCATATGATATCGCTTATATGTGGAACCTTAAAAAAAATAAAGATACAGATGAACTTATATACAAAACCGAAACAGATCTACAGACATAGAAAACAAACTTATAGTTACCTAAGGAGAAAGTTGGGGGGAGGGATAAATTAGGAGTTTGGGATTAACTACTATATATAAAATAGATAACCATCAAGGACCTACTGTATAGCACAGGGACCTAGAGTCAGCATTTTGCAATAATCTATAAGGGAAAAGAAGCTGGGAAAAAAAAGATATATATGTTGTATAACTGAATCACTTTGCTAAACACCTGAAACTAACCCAACATTGTATATCAAGTATATTTCAATAAAATAAGCAAGTTTAAAAAAATCTCTGTATAAAGAGTCACAGGCTCTTGTGTGTTTATATGAAAAAATGGTTTCAAAATTAGTTCTATAACTTTGAAGAGCTGTACACTGAATCAGAAGTAGACCAACAATAATAATACAGTAGCAGCAGCTAACATTTATTGAGAGTTTTTGTATGTATCAGGCTCTGTACTGAGTACTTACGTGTAATACTCATTTAATTCTTACCACAACTCTGTGACATGGGCACTCCTATTATTACTTTTTTTCAGAAGAGAAAACTGAAACTCAGAGAGGCGAATTAACCTGCCCAGTTCACACTGCTCCAAAGTGGTATGGCCAGCATCCCAGCCCAGGCAGTCTGGTAGCAGTGCCACTACACTATTTAGCTTGCTTCCATGGGAAGGACAAACTTAGCTAGCTGAGCCTCAATTTAGCCAGACAGCCATGGTCTTTTACACTTTCATTCCAGACCTATCTTTCCAGCCCAGTTTCCAGCTCTTCCTCTCTCTATATACAAATACTCAGCCCCAGATGTCCAGAATCCTAGCTTTTGCTTAACCCACCATACTCTCTCAGACTGATGGGCTTTGTATTGGGCAGGAATCCTTTCCCTACTTTTCTGACTTGACATAATCCTCAAGGCCATCCTCCATGGAACTTTTCTCTGATGCCCTTCCCTACCCTGGAGGGAAGGAACCTCTTCATCTGCAATGCTCCAGATCACCTTTGCCAGACGTCTAGCTTTCAGCTCCTCTCAGAACTCCATCGCCAGAGTCCCCTTTCTCCCAGAATGTTACCACTGTACCCACTCCTCCCAATGCCTATCACCAGGCCTGGCATAGAGGAGGTGCCCATGGAACATTTGGTGAAGAAAGAAATGAGCAGTGTAGTCATGTGAATCAGTCTGTCTACCTGAGTTTATAGAGTTGCCTCCACACAGCCTGCACATCTGTTCTCATGGGCTTTTCACCACAGAAACAAGGTATTAAGCAGCAGAGTGATTATCTCCACTTTGTAGGTAAATAAACTTAAGACGAGAAAGTATTCTTGCTCCCCACCACCAGCCCCTGTAGTGACCAAACAAGTTGATCACGTATCACTCAGCATGTGTAATGGGGGCCTGGAGGGTACCCTCTTCAAGAAGGCAGTTTGAGGTATAAGTTTATGCCCATACTTGGTCTTGCCATACATTGTCCCTGGGGAGGAGTGGGCTATACAAACAAGGTGCTGTGCCACCCCCCCCCAATATCCCTCCTACCTTAATGTGTACATACACAATCTCTACCTGAGACTTAGAAATATCAGGACCAAGAAGAAGGGCACCCAGCTGAGACCTCTTTAGCATGTCAAAGACTACTTTCATTTTCATCAATCCCTATTTATTTTGGGCCCAGCCCAACATCAAATATCTATCAGTCCCAAATCTGACTGGTGTGGCAGAATGTTTGGTAGCTGGACAGAGGATATGGAGGACTAGCTCCTGTGACAGGAGCCGTGCAACAGTGCCCCCTCACCTCAGGGTTATTTCAAGCCCACCACTTGACTACTTTGTACGTCTCTTCTCCCTGTTACCACAGCTGAGACTGTCCTGGCCCTGTGTTTACCTGGGCTCCAGATTTGGAAACTGTCTTCTCCAAATTGTAATCTTTGGTCTACTCCAGTGAATCAAGGTTCTGGGTGAAAAGGGAACAGATGGCAGGCAACCAGAGGCACGAGGCAGTGAGAAAGCCTATGAAGGAGGTGCTGGGAAAAAAAAAAGACACCTCCAAATCAGGTCCAATAAATGAGAATCAGGACTTTGCAAAGCAGGAAAGCACAGCACCAGGGAAACATTATAGTCCAGCCATTCTGATGGGGAAACTGAGGCTAGGGAGAAGAAGGCACTTGCCCAACAAAGTTGCACAATGAGTTAGCCACAGCCCCCTCCTCCCTGACATTTATTTGGACCTAGGACTAGGAGCGGAGGTCTGATGTTCAAATACTGATTTTTGTTGGCCATGTATAGAATGTCATGGAAAGTCACATAATATTATAAAAAGAATTGAGTTGAACTGTCCGAGTTGGAAGACATCAATGAGCTTGAACAGTCTTACTCCCTCCTTGTGGAGATGGGGTAATGGACTGGCCCAGAGAAGAAAACGGACTGGCCAAGGTCATACAGCAACTCTGAGGCAGAGTAGGAGCCAGATCCCAGCTCTAGCAGCCATGTCACTTCCTGTGCCCCACACATGCAGGGGCAGCAGTCCTCCTCTTACTAGTTTAGCAGCTGGATCTTTTCAAGGCAGACAGGACCCAATAGAGCAGCAGAGAACACTCCTCCTGCAATGCAAAAATGGCAAGCATTGTTCTCTAACCCTTCCCCTCTCCTCAACTTTACCACCTCCACCCCCAACCCCCTGCTTTTTAGACTTTCACAGCGTTTTAGGGCTGGGCCTTCTGGATATTCTTGAGCTAGTGGTAGAACTGGATTCTTTGTTTCCTCTGCTCACCTGACCCTGGCAGCCACCAATGCCACTTAATGCCCTCAGGCTAGTTAGAGACCACCGAAGTTCAAGGCTGGCCCCCTGCCACATCTGACACATCAGCGGCAAAGCTAGTACAGGCCTCCTCACTCCACCTTCAACTTTGACCTCCAGTCTGGGCCCAGACAAGATTTTTCTCTAAATATCCATATTTTTCAGGGACAGGAAACTGCACAAAGCCTAGCTCACCATTAAAAGGTTGAGGAGGCCACTAGAGACTTTGGGGATCCCCTCAAGTTCCGTAAAAGTTGGGAAATTTGGGTGAGGGTCAATCACGAAAACAGGTCTTTACAGAGAAAAGTGAAAGCAGCCCTGGACTGGGAGCCTGGGTTCTGAACTCCAAATCTGCCCCAGTCGCTGGCAGGGTAGGTGACCTTGGGGAAGCACTTTCTCTTCTCTGGGCAGCAGCAGGCCCTTCAGTAACTGGTGGAAGCTGGACTCTATGGTCTCTTAAGGCTCCAGCGTGCCAAAGAGGCGGAGGAAGCTGGGACGCGGGCGCTGCAATTCGCTTTCCTGGCAGGTGAGTCCCTCGGCGCGGCCCAGGGGCGCGTGCCCCGGGGCCCTGTTTCTATGCCTAAGGATGGGCCCGGCAAGGTGCCAAGGGGCTTTGTAGTCCCCAACCTCTCCGCCCCCGCCTCTCCCCGCCGGCCTCTTGCTCTGGAATAAACTGCCGGGTGGCGGCCAGGGCGCCGCAGCGCGATTGCACCGCGGCCACGGAAATGGGAACGCATGCAAAATCGAAACCGAGCTCCAAGGCTCCAGCGAGCCCCATCCGGGCGGGACCGGCCCCTAGAGCTTGCGGTGTCGCCAAGCAGCGACCAGCCCGGCGTGGAAGGGGGAGTGGGGAGTCCCAGCGAGGGGCTCTGCAGCCTCTACGTCCCCTGCCAACACCACGCCCGCGCTTATTTGCATTTAAAGAGAAACGCACCAAGGAAAACAGTGGGCGAGTCGGGAAACGCCTTCTCACCGTGGCGATTGGGCCATACGCCTGCCAATCAGGGCGCCGATGCCCCACCCTGTGGCTGTGGAGTCCGGGGGGAAGGGTATGGGGGAGCTGCCCAGAGCTTGGGGTAGGGGAGCCGGTGCAGGAGGTGACTGGAGCCGCGGCGGCGGCAGGGGTGGCTGTGGCGACACTCTCAGCCGTGGCAGCCAAGGTTCCAGCCCCGGCCAGGGAGGCGCAAAAGACAATAAGCGGGCTGGAAACCGGACCGGGCCGGGTAAGCATTGCGCGCGGCCAGGAGCCTCCGCCTGCCCGCCGTCCAATGCAGTCTCGCGTGCTCCGCTCTGGCCGCCTGTAGAGGAGCTCTAAGGGCTGGGCTGGTCGGCATCCGGACCGCTCTGCGCTCCCCTTTGAAACCCGCTTTGAGGACTGTCCGGTGAGGGCCAGAGCAGTGTCCCCTGGGCGCAAGCGACCGCGGCTAGAGGCGGAGAAGAGGTGGGCAGGCCGGCGGGCTATCCTGGGCCATGCCTTGGGGCTCTCGGGGGAGGCGGGGATGGGGCCCGCACGTGCTGCCCTGCGGTCTCGGGAGGGGAGCAGCCAACCAGCACTCCCAGCGGTGCATTTGTAGGCCAGGAGCTTTACAGCTTTGTTGTAGCACATTAGCTGGAACAGCTGTGTTACGCGGGTATGGCTCGTCTGCCGCCCCGCCCCTCCCCTCCCCTCCCCTCCCCTCCCCTCCCCTCCCCTCCCCTCCCCTCCCCTCCCCTCCCCTCCCCTCCCCTCCCCTCCCCTCCCCTGCGCATCTCCTGCCTCTCCCTGTCCTCTAGGGACGAAGCCAGCGCGCTAGGCTGGGCCCGACGGGTACTTACTTTGGCGTGGATTGGGGTATCTACATTGTCTGCCTCCTCCCTGGGGGAACTCAGTTGGGCCTGTGGTCTGCTCACTTCCCTTTGGAACGTCGGCCTTGAGGCCCCAACAGCCGCGCCCCCTGCTCCTGGGCCTCCAGGCGCATCTGGCGCCCCCCCCCCCCCCGCCTCCGCGGGCAGGCGGGCTGGCAACCCGGCTCTCGCTGTACCTTGCGTTAGTGCAGCAGCTCAAGCTAGTCCTTGGGTTAGAGCTGCAAGGCCGCTTTGTGTCCCCCACCTACCCCGCCCCCCGCCCCTCGCCTCCTCTCCCCTTGGAGGGCACTGGCCGCGTTTTTCTCTCCAGTCAACGGTTTAAAAATAGCGATAAGCATGGTGGGGTGTGTGTGTGTATGTGGGGGGGGAGGGTGTTCTGTGCCAGAGGCCGAGGGAGCAATTATTGTAGTAGGGAACGAACCGTTTGGGTGTGTGTGAGAGAGCTAGAGAGGCAGCCAAACCCTCCAACTTGGCAGTTACTTAAAATACCCAGGCTGCCAGGCTGCTGTCATTGTCTGCTGCAGACACCTTTGACACTGGTGACCGCTGGACTTTGCCTCGGCTTTCCGGTGGTGAGGGTTTGTGCCCTCCAGGCGCGCCACAGCCCAGGCGGCAGCTGGACTGGCTCCGCAGAGCCGGCCTCGGTTTGGCCAGACTTGTCTTGGCACGGGCCGCGGGGTCAAGGTGAGCCTTTGCCCCTCACACACTAACATCTCCCTCTGCAGCTTTGCCTGCCTGCTGCATTCATCTGGGCTGGGTGGAGGGTGCTGCGCTGTTGGACTCTGCACCCCACCCCTTGGGGATTCCAGCAGAGCCCCCTCCCCGAGTGCAGCTCCGCTCATTCGGCCCCATCCACCGCTGTGTGCCTCTGGCAATAGACTCTAGGCCTTTCTGAGGAACAAGAGGGAGGGAGCTACCTAGGGGCTTGAAAGGCTCTTCTTGGACATTTGACCCACCTCTGAGGGTGGAGAACTCTGTGGGCTGCAGGGCCCAGGCAAAGCCTAGGCACCTTTAAGAGGAGACAGTGAGATCCAATAAATCACTCACTTAAGGGAAGGCTAGCTGGGGACCTTTGTGACACTAGCCAGGACTGCAGATACTACACTACAGTCACCTCCTCTCACTTTGACCAAGCACCAGTACAGTCCCCCTACTTGCAGCTGCGCATCCCCGGCCCAGAGCTGGACATGTCCTCTGCACTGCCTCAAACCAACAGCCATCTAACATACCTGCCCTATATAACTCCCTCCCCACACCCAAACCCACTCACCCTGCACTGTCCAAATTCTCTTCCCTCTCAGCTCTGGGCCTATCTCCTTAGTGCCTTTCCTGCCTGTCTCTTGCAGTCCATGATGACCTCTTCTTTCTCAGAACTCAGAATTCCTCCAGGCTGCCTGCATCCCTTGGGCATTTTGGGGCTTAAATTATAATAGGAGACAAATAATAATTGAGTTTCCCTGCCTCTACTTTGTCTCCCTGATATCATGGATGTTTGGGTTCTTTTGGAACCTCTCAGGGGGGTAAAGGAAACCTGGATCTCAGCCACAATCCCCTCAAAGCCTAGCAATGCATAGCAGTTAATGAATGCTCCAGAAGGACTTGCCGTCTGTAAAGCTTTGGAGACCTTTACCTCTCCACTGGCACTTGTCCTGGTTCATATGAAAATGATTAGAAAAATGATACTGAAGGCTCAGATATTTATTGAGTATACTTAATGAAGATTGAGAAGGGGGTGGGTTACATCTAAAATTAAAAGTAAATAAATCATGATGTCTCCCTTCAATAAGCTCAGGACCTGGACTGCCCAGTCCCCAGACTACACTACCTTTGGTTGCTGATTCATGAGTCTAGAGGCAAACTACTATGGAGAGAGATGAGAGATCTGTATATACAGGGGAATTGTCCTGGGAAGCCTCCAGAAATTAGAGGGGTTTGGTTAGGCAAAGGATAGTGGTATAAGCAAAATTACGAGTAGGAGCGGGTGGCTTGCAAGCAGGGTGAGTGCAGTGACAGTCTTTTCTGGTTGATACTGTAAGGTAGAAAGGAGGTTGGGGCCCAGTGGTGGTGGTGTTCCCAAATGCCAGGTTGTGGAATGAGGATCTGATCTTGGGGGAATGGAGGAAGGGGCCATCAAAGAATGGGGAATTGGGAGGTTTTGATATTTTTGGTGTGCAGACATGCCACAATAAAATGGGATTTTAGAAAGGGTTTTAGAATGGGGTCTTAGAAAGGGATAGGAAGAGCACCATAAATTGGGCAGGTAAGAGGCCACCTTTGGATCTGAAAGAACTGGGGGGCAGGCTATCTCTAGAGGGAAACTGTATCTTGTCAGCCTCTCTTTGGCCTTGCAGGGGGTTGGGGGAAAGGAGGGAGCCTGGAGCCTACATACCAACATGGTGGAGGCTAAGTGTCCCTCAGGCCTCTGCTGATCCTTTTTCTCCCAGCTGGACAGGCCTTCACGGAGCACCAGTTTGGACACCTATGTTTACAGATGGGAATCCTGAGGCATTGGAAAGCAGCAGGGACTTGCTTAACGTCACACAGCATTTAGGGAGAGGCTGCTGCCTCCTGTGCAGTGACTCCACTGTATCCCACTGTCTCCAGCAGCCTCCATTCAACACAAATCAGCACAAATTGCATTAACTAACCCCTCATCTTACCTCACCCATTCATCAAGAGTGAAGGGATGCTAAGTTAGCTTGCTAGGAACTCCTCCCCTGGCATGTCTCTTGCGTTTTAGTCTTGGTCTACAGCCTATCAGGGGCTGAAAGTTTCAGGAAGGGAGGTAATTGAAAGAAGTTGGCAGTCCAGTGATTCTCTCCTAGTATAGTGGAGGTTTTAAAAATTCCTCAAGAACTGTTACATTTACAATCTCTGAACCAGGGGATGAAGGGAATGAGAGAAATAGCAACAAGTCTGGCTTGCTTGTAGAATCAAAGAGGGAGAAGGGCTTCCAGCCCCCTCATTTACAGATGGGCTATAAGAGGGCATGCCCAGTGTTATTTCATCAGTGCCCCTGCCTCAAATCCTGACCTGGCAGATAGACTAGGTGATAAAAGTAAAGCCCTCGGAGGAGGCGTTTCATAGCCTTCCTGTGTCATTCATTCCTGAGTTACCCATCTCATTGCCAGGAAGTTCTTTCTCAGATCTAACCTGAGCCTCTCATGCTATGCTTAAACCAACTGTGTGTGTGTGTGTGTGTGTGTGTGTGTGTGTGTGTGTGTGTGTTGGGGGGTGGGGTTGAGAGCAGCTGGCCACCATTGCTCTTCTGCTTAACAATTCATTGGAGATTTCATGGGCATTAAACCATCTCTTCCACCTCCAACTTCTGTTCTCTGAATTAAATAATCACAGTCTTTTCACCTCTCCTTGGTCTATTTTTCAAACCTGTGCGTGTGTAAGTATATCGCGAGCAAGGCAGGCAGGGAAACCAGAACCACTGCAGAGGTGCAGGTGCCAGCCGAGTGAGGGTGCATTGCTCCCCTGCACCTCCCCTTTTGGGATTAGGAGATAATATGAACAATGGAGGAAATGGCCCAAGGGAGCTTGGTGGAGTCAGAGGCAGCCATGGTGGTGCTGCAGGGGGTGGGGGTGGGGGAGCTTTGCAACCTTTTGATCTACATTTCTTGCTGCAGAGCGTTCATTGCTCTCATCTCCTACAGGGTTTTTATTTCCCTTGCTGGGTTTCGAAGCAGATACTAACCCCTCTTCTCTAGCCAGTACTCCTCAGCCCTCCCTTTCGGGGGGCTGCAGCTCCTTCCGGAGAGAGAGGGCTAGGCCCAGACAGTTGTGGTCCCCCTCCTCTCTGTATATGTATGAAATATTCATAGGCTAGGCCTCCTGCATTCAGAAAGAGTAAAATGCTGGGTGGGCTTGTAGGGGGTAGAAGTGAGAGGCATGAGGAGTGAGGCTGGGCCACAGTACACCTCTGTTCTGCAGTGGACCCAACCAGCTAGGCGTCCAGGCCTCCCAGTGAAGCCTAAGATACCCAACATCCCATTCCCTCAACATGCCTCCTGACTCAGCAGCCACTAGAAAACTGGACACAGGACCGCCCTTTCCCCAGCTTCTCATGCATCCTGGGGGAAGCAGATCCCCGGTCCAATCTCCCATTTCTACATGGGAAAACAGAGGCCCAGAACAGGGAAGGGATTTATTTGCCCAAGGTTACATGAGAGCACAAAGCTCCTGCCCCCCAATTCTAGGCTTCTTTCTCTAAGCACACTGATCCGGATTCCCCGCCCCCTCCGCCAAACCTCAGTTTCCTTACCTGGTCTCTCACATAGGGTATGGTGCATACAGAGGGGTGGATACATAGGAAAGTCAGGAGTCTCTATTGTTCACTCCACCCAGCTGCTCCTCTGCAGGCTTTCCTCGGCTTCCTTGTCACATCTGTTTCCCTGGGGTTAACTCCTCTCTTGTTCTTCATCTGAACAGGGATGGAAGGAGGTAGTGCCTGTCTTTGATCTCACCCTTGCTGGGTTAGTACTGACATAGTGGAAGCCTTATGATGCAGGCATGACACCTTCCTTGGATACATTCCTCTCTAAGGGGGTTGGGAGCCTGAGAGGGTAGTGGCAAGTAGGTGGCTCCCAGAGCCCCCACCGTTCCAGGCAAGTTGGGTAGGCAGCCTCAGCAGCCTGAGGAGAAAGACAGAGCATCAAGAACATCCACCAGGAAGGCCTGTTTCTAGGGAGAGGCAGTGTCTGGGTGACCACACCTCCCAGACTGGAGAAGCCCCTGTATATTTGAGGCTGAAGCTAAGGGGCAGAGAAATGAGCCTAGGAAACCTGCAAAGGGCATGCAGAGAGCAAGTCTTGAAAGTCAGGCAAAGGGGTTTGGCCTTGATCCTGTAGGCAATGCGGAATATTTGGTAAGTAGAGGAGTGATGTGCTGAAATCAGGATTGTAAGAAAATGAATCTGGCAAGGGTGTGCAGGATGGATGAGATGGAAGTGGGGAGACACGGGGTGGGATTTCAGTGTCATGGCAGGGAGGAACCAGAGGAAACTCTGCTAAGACGCTTTTGTCATCCTCATAGGACCGGGAGGAGTGGGGGGGAATCTGACGAGCTGGAGTGGAGAAGGTAGCTGCAAGAGGCCCCATCACAAGGGCACGTTATTGAACATCTGCTTGGTACATGGCAAATAATCTGTCTTTTACATTTATCATCTCTAATCCTTACTGCAATTCTAGATGGTAGGTAGCATTTTCTTCATTTTATAGATAAGGCGTTTGAGTTTCAGAAAGGTTAGGCCACTTTCTCATATCCCACAGCCTGAAAGAGATGAAGCTGGCATTTTAGTTCTGGGCTGACAAACTCCAGCTAAATTAGAATTCAGTTGAACCAACGTTGTTTGAGCTCCTGCTCTGTGCTAGATATGGTGACTACTGTATAAGATGAAGGAGGGTGCATTGAGAGAAATGAAAAGGCAGACTGAGGCCTGCCAGAATGAATTGCCCAAGGCTGAGTATGTTAATTCATTTAACAGACTAGTGGTGGGGGAATAGGAGCAGGGGCTAGAGGGCCCAGTTTGGGGTCTGTGCTGCATCTAGAGTTGGTGGGATGCCCCCTTGAGAAGAGGTACCCCTCAGGAAGCCTGCACATTAGGAGAGGAGTGGTTTCAGGGATAGCTTGGGTCGGGCTCTGCCAGCAGCTTTTACAGCTCCACCAAAGAATACCAAGCTAGACAGCCCTTCCTTCAGGTCCTGAAAAAAATGGTTTTGAGAGTAGACTTTGGCTGTGGGCTTTAGAAATGGTTGATTCAAATTCCAAATCTCAAAGATCATTTTCCTTAAATAATAGCTCAAATTCTTTGTCCCCGTTTTATCTTTACCTTTATCTTTGTCCCCACTGGCAGGTTTCTGTTTGGACCTTTTTTTTTTGGCCCCTCAAACTTATCTCCCAAGGAAAAGAGGAGTAGAGGAACATATTCCACGGTTTGGGAGTAGTGATGATGGGGTTGCTGATGAGGAGAACAGCCACAGGCTGGGTTGGCAGCTCTTGGATTCTGAAGTCAGCAGGCTTTCTGGAATGTGCTAGGTGGAGCCAAAATAGTGGCAGCCAGTGAGGACTGGAAATGCTTCAGAGAAGGCTCAGCTGGGTTGGGACAGGAGTGTGATGGGAGGGGGAGATGATGGCTCTTGCAGGTGTGAGGGGAACCTGCACAGTCCTTACTCTCAGTCTTCTTCCTTTGATTAGGGGCCAGAATGGTACAGCAGAATGGCATAGAATTGGGACTCAAAGAGGCCTGGAAACTGGTGTGGCTCTGTCATCATCCCACTGTGTGACCTTAGGCAAGTCTTTTCCCAAGCCTAGGCAGTTTCCTTTTCTGTGACAAGGAGTTACCATCCCCTACCAGGCCTGATTAATGGATTTCTGGGAAGGAGAAATGGGGAGTGAGGAAGTAGGGAACACTTTGTAAGCTGGTAAGTACCGTGAGTGGATAAAGGACATCCGTTGATTTGCATTTCCTTTGATGCTGGTACTTTAGCTGAGTTTGAATTGTTGACCTTTCTGGCTTGGGCTAGAGAACCTGGCTACCTGAAATTCCCAGATAATCCAGAGCTGTTAGCCAGTAGCTGATTTGAGGCAACATTTTGAGTTCCTGAATGTCAAAGGTTGGCTAAAAGAACAAGTAAAGCCTCCTGTGAGATAACTGCACAGTCACTCTCATTTACCATTTGGGTAAACTGAGGCCCAAGGAGGTTTGGTGACATACCCTTAGAGCACTGGGGAGCACTTTAGTCAACCCTGACTGAGGTAGTTTTGCTGCTAGAAACTGTCCAACTATAGTTTGAATAAAATACATATAAAACTAGTCGCCATGTTTTTGAGCCTCTGTTATATAATGCATTTTATTTGGTACTTTATATACATCGGTTTTGTTCCTTAAAATAGCTTTAAGAGGTAGGCACTTTTAATAGCATCATTTACCAGTTGGGGAAACTGAAAGAACTTGCTGGATTTCCCCCAGGTAGGCAGAGCTGATTACAGTGCAGAACTGGCTGACTCTCAGGGAGTGGGGGGCTGGGCTTCCTGTCCTTACTACTCCTTCCTTAGACCACCCTCCTCCACATACATGAGGGCAGGATGGGCCCAGAGTGGGCTTGCTCCCAGGAAAACTTCTTGGAGGAGGTCTGGGAAACTATGACTGGTTGAGGCCATGCCTCTGGAGCTACTGCGTAAATCCACACACTTCTTCCCTGAACTCAGCCTTCTCTAAGTTGGCTGAGCTGGCCCCAGGAAATAGGGCTGGGAGCAGAATGTTTAAGACTTGGTGGAGCTGTTACCTCCTTATGGAGAAGGATTCCTGGGGCAGGTTTGTGACTGGTCTCCTGCCTGTATTTTGAGAGGAGGGGAGAAGGAAGAAGCTCTGCCCTAGCTCTGCCCTAGCCTTTCACTGGTCCGAGAATGGCTTGAGGCTGGCCTTGGGAGCAGGGATGCCCACAGCCCAATTCTGGCCATGCTAGCAACAGCTGTAGCAAGTGGTCCCTGCCAGGGACCACAGAGTAACCTTAGAGGGTTCCCTCACCCACCAGTCCACCTGAAACTTAGACAGCCATACAGGTTGAGGAACCTAAGGGTGGAGGGGCTCTGCATTTAGCAGGACCACTTTCTTGGCAGGAACCATGAAGGGAGCCAGCCTCAGCCTGGGGGAGCTGCAGAATCTGTCCCTTTGCTGTCCCCTTCGCCTTCTGCCCCACCTCACTCTCCTGACCAGTGTACTCTGTGGCCCTGAGTAATGGCAGCATAGCCCACTGGGGAAGGACAGCATTGGGACCTGGTGAGGTAGTAAGGTGTATGGAGAAGGGGCCTGGGCCAGAAGTGGCTAGGTGGGGCTGGGCTAGGGGGCTACTAGCTATGGGTGATTCCTGCCACCTCCTGTCCTACTGTCTTGCAGGGGGATACAGGGAAGAGACACTATGAGTGGGGTACATGGCTCTGGGAGGGACAAGGCAGGGAGGTAGGAGACAGCATAGTTTCAAGGCTGGTCCTTGCCAGCAAAGATAACCCTGGGCCTAGTTAGGAGGAAAGCCTGAAGCTGGAGGAAGAGAATTTCATTCCCAGGGATACAACCTTGCCTAGTTCACCCACTCCCACCACATACACAGAGGGCTTTTTAAACTGCCCTTAATGGAGGACTTTGTATAAATCCAGGAACATGTCTTTAAAATCCCCTCACACCTGGCTCTTCCTCAGCATGAGCCAAGGCAGCTAGTCCCTTGGACTTCCTGTAGTAAATGGCTTTCTCAGATGAGTGGCCTTTTACACATGGTCTACTACTTTCTAAGAAACTGGGATCTGACCTGAAATAATGGTAATGCCAACCTTTCTCATTTGCTTTGCACTTTACAGTTTACAAAGTGCTTTTGGTGTCTATTATCCCATCTAACCTCACATTACTGCAGTGGACTGGGGAGATAGAGGGGGTAGATAGAGGAGATATTTTGATCTCCATTTCACAAGCACCCAAGGCTCAGAGGAGTGCCTTGGCCTGGTCAGGGTCCCTTGGCATGGTATGCAACACAGCCCTGTGGTCCATGGCTCCTTCCACAACATACTGCAGATCCCTGTGACAGGGAAGGGGACAATGTAGAGAGCAGTGGGCTGGCCTCTACTCCAATGGAGCACAGAAGCAAGGGCAAGAGAAAGCCCAAAGGGACTACCCTCAAGCCAAGGCATCAAGGTTCTGGAAAGCAGCCCTCTTTGAGATTCAGTCTGCCTAATTCTTCTGTTCACAGGAATTCCAGCTCCAAAACCAGTAGGACAATTAAGCCTTTGATTCACAAGGATGGGTAAGCCCATAAGGTTTTTCACTTAGCCCTTGGTCTTCCTTGATGACTAGTCTTGCCCATCCTTTCCCCTAAATAATTGCTGTTTTTACTCACTCCTGTCTAACAAGGCCCAGATTGAATGCCTCCTTATCAAGGCAGCTTTTCTGAGCCCAGGAGCTATCTTTCTGCCTTTCAAGTTTATCCTGGGATATGATCACAAGGTCTGAAGAATGATACTTCAACACTCTGCTTAAGCAATAATGGGGACTCTTCTCTAAGGCCTGCATCATATTGTGCCTTCAGACTATTATATATAGGTTTTTCTACCTGTTAGCCTAGGGGATCCCCAAAAGCAAGGACTGGGGTTTCCCCTTCTGGCAGCTTAATAACTATCATTTAACCAAATGTTCTGGAGAGGTTCATTTCATGAATTCCACAGAGGGGAGTAGAATTTCACAAATAACTCCATTTATTGCCACCCCATCTCCTCAATGCCCAGCACCATAATGACAACACTGTCAGTAATTTCTGGGCTGAGGTAAAAACATCTGTGCTCTGGAAAATGAGCGATTCAGATAGATGATAGGGCCCTTATTCCCATACGACCCTGGTGCAGAGGACTCTGAGTGTATGTGTGTATGATTGTGTATTTGAGGGGTAGCACTGTCTATTGTGGGCCTATCAGTTACAGGGCTGAGCTGGAACAATGCCATGTTAAAGTATGTCACACAGAATCAAAAAAACAAAAACCTAACTTGAGCAAATGGCAATACAGATCTCTGCAGAGAGGGGATCAGATGAGGTTTTTTTTTTTCTCTTATTTTCTGGATAACCAGCCATTATCTTGCTCCTAGTTTAATATTCAGTTCTGCAGAGCCCCTGATGGAAGCCTGGATCACATTGATGATTCAAGTGTCAGGCCAAACAAGGCACAAGGCACAAAGTTAATATTTGCTAGACAAGATCAGGGACTCCAGCAAGGTTCCTCTAATGAGGTCAGAGGTCAGAGGCCAGAGTGTAGCTGCCAGGCTCTCTCCACCTCCAGTGCTGACCCTTAGTTTCACTGCAGGTGAATGTGTGAGTGTTATTACCATGGCAACCAATCACAGGGCTGATGTGCTGGCTAGCTGCTCTTAGGACAACAGTGTTGCTTGCCTCTCCTTCTCTCTCTCTGGCTCCCAGCAGCTGTTCTGCCTCCCTGCCCTACCCAAGCTCCTTATCTGCTGGCGGCTACCCTACAGAGAGGGGACAGTGGTGAGGGACTTTCCAGGGAAGTGTCATTGGGTTTTAGCAGGCTGGTCACTGATCCAGCTGTCAATCAGTTGTAGTCACTGGAATCAATACCTCAGACAATGGGGTTGGGGAGGGGGATAGGTTGGGGTAGGTGCTGGCTAGCTCTTCTTTTTATTCCATCTCTGTGACATTTGGATATTTAGAGGATTGGGAGCTTAGACCAGAAGGGTGTGTCTTGCACCAGGTTTGTTTATTTATTTATTTATTAATTAAAAAAAATTATTGGAGTATAGTTACTTTACTATATGTTAGCATATAGAAACTAATGTTTTGTTAGTTTCTGTTGTATAGCAAAGTGAATCAGCTATACGTATACATATATCCCCTCTTTTTTGGATTTCCTTCCCATTTAGGTCACCACAGAGCATTGAGTAGAGTGCCCTGTTGCACCAGGTTTATTTATTTAAATAGCTGTTGAGAGCCTAACTCCCAGACCAGGGACATGAATCATGTGGAGTTGTGCCTTCAAGGAGTTCCCTTTCTAGATAGGGAGCTAGATGGGGGCCAAAGTAACGAAAGGAGCAGAGAAGAAACAGTCTGCCTCATGGTTCTAAAGTGGAACTTGGAGGTTTCAGTTGCTGAGGGCCACATTAAAATCTGTTCCGAGCAGGACAATCACTAGAGAGTCTGACCTAGACCTACCCCTCACATAACCACTATGACAGGGAGGTATTTCTAGGTGTCTTGGACAGAGGATACTGAATCCCAGCGAGTACCTTGCCCCAAGGCTACCATGCCATTTTAGCTGATCCTGGATTGCAGCTCTGGAATGTGGGTATGCAAGGCTTCTACTCTGAGCTTTTGCAGGTATGAGCATGGTCCTACAGGCAATTTAGGGAGCCTGGGGAAGAAGGTGAAACTTCAGGTCTACTTTTCTACCCAGCCCAAGGCAAAATGTCAGTGAGAGCCCTGGCTTATGTGAAATTGAGGCCTGGATGTTGCAGAACCCAGTGAATACTTAGTAGGCTATTTTGCCAGATGCTTTTCAAAAATTCTGTGTCATAAGAGTTGACTTCCCTTCTGCCTTTCCTGCCTCTCTACTCCACCCCCTTTGATAATCCCTCTCATGACCAATAGTACCATGGGCCTTTTTCATATCTGCAGTTCCCCCTGCCCAGTGCTCCCCTGAGCTTAAGGTGACCTGAAGTGAGTGGACCCAGCAAGTGGGGTAGGGGTGATGGCTGCCTGTTGCTCAGTGTAGGGTTTTGCTGCCTTGGGGCCCAGAGGAGGCTGGCCCAGCAAGTCAAGCATATGGAGTGCATTAAGGTTTTCCCTACATTTTCTCTTACTTTCTGGTTCCACTCAAGCCTGAAACCACAGACACCTGTGAAAACAAACCCAGCCTGGTTGCTTGCTCACCAGTACTGTCTCTCTGTCTTTGTCTCTCTCATCTTCAGCCCCAACTGTGATGCTTCCTGACTGATGATGTTATAACAGTGCCCAGAAGCCAGAAGGCTGCATTTTTCAGCTGAACATACCTGAGTTGTCCCCACCATCATGGAGACCCAAAAGGATGAAGCTGCTCAGGCCAAGGGAACAGCAGTCTCTGTGGATACCCAGGACCAATGGGCAGAGAAAGGAGCCAAGAGCAAGGCAGCTGAGATGACAGAAGGGCCAGCATCAGAGCAACCCTCATCTGGCCCAGGTAGGCTGAAGAAAACTGCCATGAAACTCTTTGGTGGCAAGAAGAGCATCTGTACCCTGCCTAGTTTCTTTGGAGGGGGACGAAGCAAAGGTTCTGGGAAAGGCAGCTCTAAGAAGGGTCTTAGCAAGAGCAAGACCCACGATGGCCTGAGTGAAGCAGTCCATGGCCCTGAAGACATTGTCAGTGAAGGAGATGGCCTCTCCTTACCTTTGCCTGAGTCATCCTGCCGACTTCCCGGCTCTCAGAGTGCCCATGGATCTTTGGAGGCAGACTCCAGACGCAAGACATCTGTGGCTGGAGCCACAGAGAAAGCTAGGGCTGAGAAGGCTCCCTTTGTGCCCAAGCCAAAAAAAGGCCTGAAAGGTTTTTTCAGCAGTATCCGCCGTCACCGGAAGAGCAAGGTCTCTGGGGCTGAGCAAAGTGATCCAAGAGCCAAGGAGCCTGAGGGGGCCAGAGACAGGCCTCATGAGCATGTGAGCTCAGCCCTTCTGTCCCACACTGAGAACCTCCAAGCCCCAAGAAAGGAAAATGCCAAATCCCAAGATGTCCCTGGGCCAAAAGTTTCTTCAGTACCAGAGACTTCTCCAGCAGCCACTGAGCAGACAGCCTGCAAAGATCCAGAAAAAACCATGGAGGCCTGTGCCTCAGCACTCCTGCAGCCCAAACCTGCCCCTGAAGCCAGTGGCCCAGAGGAGCCCCATAGCCCAGAAACAGGGGAGAAGGTTGTGTCAGGAGAGGTAAATCCACCCAATGGCCCTGTGGGGGACCAGCTGAGCCTCCTCTTTGGGGATGTTACATCCCTGAAAAGTTTTGACTCACTGACAGGTTGTGGTGACATAATAGCAGAACAGGACATGGACAGTATGACAGACAGCATGGCCTCTGGAGGCCAGAGGGCCAACCGAGATGGGACCAAACGAAGTTCCTGCCTGGTGACCTACCAAGGAGGGGGCGAGGAGATGGCCTTGGCTGATGATGATGACGAGGAAGAAGAGGAAGAGGAGGTGGAATTAGAGGAGGAAGAAGAGGAAGTCAAGGAGGAAGAAGACGATGACTTAGAATATCTGTGGACAAGTTCCCAGGTGTACCCAAGGCCCATTCTAAATCCAGGCTACCATCCCACCACATCCTCAGGCCACCTTGGTTACATGCTCCTTGACCCAGTTAGGTCTTATCCTGGCCTAGCCCCTGGGGACCTTTTGACTCCTCAGAGCGATCAGCAAGAGTCTGCCCCCAATAGTGATGAGGGTTATTATGACTCCACCACACCTGGACTTGAGGATGATTCAGGTGAGGCCCTGGGGATTGTCCGCAGGGATTGCTTGCCCCGAGACAGCTATAGTGGCGATGCCCTCTATGAGTTCTATGAGCCAGATGATAGTCTTGAGAACTCCCCACCTGGGGATGACTGCCTTTATGACCTCCATGGTCACAGCTCTGAGATGTTTGACCCCTTCTTGAACTTTGAGCCCTTTTCTTCCTCTCGGCCACCTGGGGCAATGGAGACAGAGGAAGAACGGCTAGTGACCATCCAGAAACAGTTGCTGTATTGGGAGCTTCGGCGGGAGCAGCGAGAGGCCCGCGAGGCATGTGCCCGAGAGGCTCACACCAGGGAGGCCTACACCCAAGAAACTCACACCAGGGAGGCCCATGCTCGAGAGGCCCACACCCGGGAAGCTTATGTCAGAGAGGCCCGAGCTCGAGAGGCCTATGCCAGGGAGGCCTGTGGCCGAGAGGTCCGTGCTCGAGAGGCTCAAGTCCGAGAGGTCCAAGTCCGGCAGGAGAAGCCCATCATGGAGTATCAGATGAGGCCTTTAGGGCCATCAGTGATGGGCCTGGTGGAAGGGGCATCAGGGGCCTCTCAGACTTCCCACAGAGGAACCACCTCAGCTTTCCCTGCCACTGCAAGCAGTGAGCCAGACTGGAGGGACTTCCGTCCTTTGGAGAAGCGTTTCGAGGGAACCTGCTCCAAGAAAGATCAAAGTACTTGCCTGATGCAGCTCTTCCAGAGTGATGCTATGTTTGAGCCAGACATGCAAGAAGCAAATTTTGGAGGATCTCCCAGGAGGGCTTACCCTACTTATTCACCCCCTGAGGAGCCAGAGGAAGAGGAGGTTGAGAAGGAAGGGAATGTCACTGTGAGTTTCTCTCAGGCCCTTGTGGAGTTCACCAGCAATGGGAACCTCTTCTCCAGCATGTCTTGCAGCTCTGACTCTGACTCATCCTTCACTCAAAACCTCCCTGAGCTGCCCCCCATGGTGACCTTTGACATTGTTGATGTGGAACGGGATGGGGAAGGCAAGTGTGAAGAAAATCCTGAGTTCCACAATGATGAAGACCTTGCAGCCTCCTTGGAAGCTTTTGAACTGGGCTACTACCAGAAACGCGCCTTCAACAGCTACCACAGCCGATTCTACCAAGGCCTACCCTGGGGTGTGAGCAGTCTCCCTCGATACTTGGGACTGCCTGGCATGCACCCTCGTCCTCCACCTGCTGCCATGGCCCTCAACAGGAGGAGCCGCTCCCTCGACACTGCTGAGACCCTGGAGCTGGAGCTCTCCAATTCTCACCTGGGCCAGGGCTACATGGAGTCTGATGAGCTTCAGGCTCAGCAAGAAGATTCAGATGAAGAAGAGGAGGAAGAATGGGGCCGAGACAGTCCCCTGTCCCTCTATACTGAACCTCCAGGGACCTACGACTGGCCTGCCTGGGCTCCCTGTCCTCTCGCAGTGGGGTCAGGCCCTGCAGGAATAAGTCCTAGCCAGTTGGGTGGGCCTTCCAGCCAGTCTCTATATGGACAGGCAGTCTGTTGCATATCTCCTGTCGCCATGTCAATGTTGCTGTCAGTATCAGGGCCAGAGCCAAGGGCACCTGGGGAAGCCAAGTCTCAGCTAGCTCGACCTTCGCACCTACCCCTGCCCATGGGCCCTTGTTATAACCTTCAGCGGAAGGCCTCCCAGAGTCCGAGGGCCAGGCCTCGAGATGTGCTGCTGCCTGTTGATGAACCCAGTTGCTCCTCCATTCCTGGAGGCTTCAGCCCCAGCCCTCTGCCCCAGGCCAAGCCTGTAGGCATTACCCATGGCATCCCTCAGCTGCCCAGGGTCCAGCCTGAGCCCCCAGAGCCTCAGCCCATTCACTATGGGGCTTCCAGCCTTGACCTGTCAAAGGAGAGGGCTGAGCAAGGTGCCTCTCTCCCCACCAGCTACTCCTCCACTGCCATGAATGGAAACCTAGCTGAGTAGTCATCATCAGTTCTGGAGTGGGGGGCGTGGGGCCTGAGCATGTGAATGGGGATCAGGGTTGGGCAGAGGGGTGGGGGGTGGGGGTTGCTGTTTAACTTGAAAATCCTTTTGGCCAAGGAAAGCTCCTATGAGTTTTCACCTTTTTTTTTCCCCACTTCCCTTGTCTGCCATCTGTGGCCACATTCAGCTCAAGTACATCTGCCCTGGGAGATTGCTGCTGCTGCTGCTGTGCTTCAATTTTCGCTTTTGGGTTTTTTTCTTGTGACCCGTGCAGGGTTTGGGATGCTGTAATTTTGTGCCTATTCCAGTTGCCAAGGTAGTGATTTTATATATATATATAGCATGCATCCTTGACACAGACTGAACCCTTAGCACCCTCCGCAACTTCTCCACCCAGTGAATGATGAACCACTGATGAGCAGCCGCATCTACACTGCCTCCCACTTGGGGACAGGGAGCTTGTTTGCTGTTAGCAATGTGAAATTACGGTACAGATCCCCCTACCCCTACTTCCTTTGGTCTTGGCATAGCTGCCACCATTACATCAGATGATATAATCTATTAGCCCCAGCTAGCTGTCCTCAGAGAGGATCAAGTAGCATGTGTCTCACTGCCTATTGCTGTGGACTTTGGCATCATAACCAGATGAGGGCCTTTTATCCTGGCCTGCTACAGCTTGGGTTGAAGACAAAAACGTTAATTCCCTTAATGGAGTGATCAAATTCATCTCGTTGCAAACAGAAGACAAAATAGCGTTCCATTGTAGACACTGCCATAAGTCTTGAGCTCTGGAATGATAGGATTTTTTCCTTCTTTGTTTCTTCAAGCTTGTAACTGCCTGAATTGCAGATGCTTTTGAATTTTGGTTCTTTTTTCCTCCAAAGGAAATTTTTATTATCTCATTACAAGGAACACATTCTTTTAATTGATATACAGGAAGAGAAGCGGCCTAAATTAGGTTTGGCTGTAGGGGCTGGGGTTTTTGCAGGTTGCAATAGGATAGAAAAAGGAGGTTCATTTGTCCAGCCATCAGGAGAGAGGATTTCATACATTGCAGAGCTCATGGCAACTCAGCTTCTTTTGGGAAAATTTCTTCCCCCTTAAAGACAAAAACTTCCTTAAGCCTTGCCTACCCCTTCACTGGATTCAGTAAAGAGGCTCCATGCTAGCATTCCCAAGAGACAGGACACCAAGGGCATTTAGGCTGCTGTTCCAGGCTCTCTAAAGACCTTTCATTTTCCAATTAGCCAAGTTCTTAGCATCATCAAAGGACCGTGCTTCTTGAGAGAAAAGACTGTGACCTGCCCTTACTCTGCCAAGCTGAAGGACTGATTTGTGTGGTAATTGCAGCCCTTTATGGAATGAATGGCACCCTCCCTTCTGCATTCACACAGTTTTCATGTTAAACTAGCTTGGAAATATTTGTGGGGAAGAGTTGCTGTCAGGAAAACATCGCAACAGGCTAATCTTGCTAGGCTCTACCTCATTAATCACCAACATGAGAGGGGTCCTTTTAAATTTCTTTATTGGAAATGGTTATGGAACATTTTTTACCTGGATATGTTGACCCAAATTATGATCCTTGCTCCCCTGACCCTGTCCCTATCCCCCACCCATCTCCATGCCAGTTAAGAGAAGTGGTAAACAGGGCTCTTGCTATTCCCAAGATATGGCAACTTAGCTTAGGAACAGATGCTGTTGGCCCCCCAAGTCAAGATGACTGTGGGCAAACCGCCACCTGGACAAGGGATGTGTCTGTGCTGGTCTTTGTCACCATTTCTCAGATTGGGGTTGGCCCAGTGCCCCTCACCACAAAGAGCAAACCTGGATGGTAGAAGCTGTACCCCTGGAAGCACCACATGAATTTGCATGGCACTGACACCAACACTCAAGGGACCCAGACCATCTCTCCAGGCTGACTTTGTCTGCATTGTGAAGAAATGCATTAGTCATGGAGCTGGAGAATCAAAGAGGGTGAGGAAGGCCCTCCTCACCCCTAGCACAGCATTCCAGGAGAGAAGTGCCCAAATTCTGGCCTCTCACCAAAGCTGACCTATGAGAGTGGGGCTGAAATTGGCCTGGCTGTTTGGCAGGCAGGAAACACTCACCAAATGCCTTTACAACAGGGGAAAACCCACCACTTGCCTCTTCTGCCTCTGCTTGTCCTTCATGGCAGCCTAAGCTGCTGTTTATATGTGGACTGTGCCAGCCACAGCAGGTAGTAGAGCCATCACCAACCTCCAGAGCCTGCTGAGTCTATCTGAGAAGAGAAAAAGTAGGTTGTCAGCCTTTGGCCAAGGGCTGAGAGCTGCCCTCTGTAACAAGAGGGCAGCAAGAGGTGCCACCTCTGCAGGGGGCAGTCATAGCCTTGACATACTTTGCTGGGCTTTGGAAGGTCGCATATCACAGTAAGTTTTAGGACTGAGCATCAGCTCATTGTTTGAACACTGTTGCCTGCAAGTCCTTTCACTGTCCCGGCCAGCCCAGAGACAGGATCCTCACCAGCAAAAGTAAGGCAGTCAGGGTGCATGGCTGCAGAAGCAGGCTCCTCTGAGTCTCACTCTAGATCCAAGCAGTTCATGGCTGAATCCCAGCTGCAGCCTAGAAGAGGAAGGAAGACTGGCTGGGGACTCATGATGACAGAACAGGGTGACACTGGGAGAGCCAGTCAAGCTCCAGGCCTCTCCCCAAGCATATGCCAGTGTTTGCTTAGCTAACACCAAATATGTCCCGGACTACTAAATGTGTAGATGTAAAGTCCACAAATGAACACCATTTCTGCACTGCAAGGTCATGGGATAATGCTTTTGGATATGACTTCAAGGGAAGATATGACTTGAGAGAAGGTGACTGCTCTTATCTTGCTACCCAGCAAGCAGGCTTATGTAGTGTCAGCTCTGATCCTGAGAATTCTCAAATGAGACTGGTCTTCAGGGGACCAGTGACTGGATAGAGAAGGCCACCTAGAAGGTCTCTCCCAGGGCTGTCAGTTTCTTAGTGCTTTAACACCTTCAAGGAAGTCCTGCCTTGGGGCTCAGTTAGGGCCTGCCCCAATCGTCTGGACTCAGCTTGGGCACCAGTCCATGAGCCTCTTGGGCCAAAGGCTTTGGTCAAAACCAGTCTTTCTCCCTCAGTACTGTACCAAGGAGGGAAGTAGCTTCCCACACCCAGGGTGCATTCCCCTCATCCTGCTGCCAGTGACTTTCCCACCCTTGCCAGTGCTACCACCCCACCTACCCTCGGCCCCTGGGCCCAATAGCTAGAGGGAGGCATAGGGGGGTTAGCAGGGAGACTTCAAGTTTACCCATGTGTATGTTGCATCCAAGTTGTTTTTAATATATATATATATATATCAAAAGTCAATTATCTATTTTTGTATTGTTTGCATTTTATATTCATGGAAAACAATGTTTATCAATTATTCTTTTCTGATATATTTTATTTTTAAGCGGTGCTGTTTACAGTTTTAGACAAAACGAAGATGACACAAAAATTGCTGCTTGTGCAGAGGGCTGGCATCTCAATTGCCCAGGACTCTCGCTCTTTCCCCTCTCCCCATCCCTGATGTATCGTACTGTCCATACCCTCCCTCTATGATAGGGACAGCAGAAGATGCCCAGGTACTAAGACAAATGCCAGGTGACTCAGGCATGTGGAACCTGGTAGACAGTGTGTTGTTTATGGTTTATTTTTTTCTTTCAGACCTTGCCCTTACCCGTGTATAGACCTTCTGTCTCTCTTTCCTCTTTATGTTTTGTGCTCTAGTTTTGAAACCAGAGTGCCCACGTTTTGCTATTTGTCGTGTTGAGTTTCTCCAAAGGAGCATTTTGGGGACATTCTCCGCCCAGTGAGGAGGGCAGGGGGTTTCAACTATTCCCCCTCTCCCCAAGAAGCTGGGGGAGATGGATGGAAGTGATGCTTGAATCATCAGGAATTGACCATCTCATTGAGGAAACCCTTACATGGGACTTTCCAGGAGCTCAGTTCATTGTGATATTCACCCAGAAGAGACGTTGGGGAATTCCTTGACCCCTCTTGCTGCTTTGGGGGAATCTCTTCCTCTGCCGCCATTCTTACTCCCCTGCCCTGCTCCAGCTCACACATGGATGGGACTTTGGGGAATAGTGACTGTTAGGGTGATGGCTTGCTGGCCTGATCCCTACTTTTCCATCCTATAGTCACTCCAAAGAAGAAAATCCACATGGCGTGTATATGTGTGAGGGTTGGGCCTACTGAGAGGCAGGGCTTTAATTATTATTCTTGTTACTATTGGTGCTTATTTTCCCTGATGTATATGGGGTGGGGGGGGGGAAGAAACCAGGAATGTATATTTAGGTCATGTTAAATAAAACGGCTGGGGGACAAAGGGAAGAAATTAGAAACTGCAGTACATCCTCACCCCAGGTGTAAGAGTTCTTTCTCTCCCAGTGCAAAAAGGGGAGCATGGCCCCTGGATGTGCCCTAACTTCCCCTTCCCTATCCCTGAGACATCATGGAATTGCCTGGATTGTGATCTCTCCAATCCTAGTTCTCATTGACATCTGGATATCTTGATGCACTGCCTGTTTGTAACAAATATTTCTTTTGCTGAATGCTAATAAACTGGGTTCAAGAGGGACCCCCAGTCACTAAAGTGCATTCTTATGGTTTGTTCCACAGCAACATGCCTGTGACCCATGGTTGTTGGGTTTGCCCTTGAAGGGAAATGAAAAAAAGCAAGGGGGTGTGTGGGAGTCAACAAGTAGGGGGAACAGAAGCCAGAGCTGAAACTGAAAGTAGAGGAAACTTCAGTTCATCCAAGCCATTCCCTGCATCTCAGTCTGATGATGTGTTGCTCTCCATCACACCATGCATGCCCTGAGACCTGCCTGGGGGCTGGCTAGCACTTCTGAAATTAGCCTCAGTTCATGTAAGTGTGCTGGTTTCCCCACCAGCCAGGAGGCAGAGGTGTGGACCTCCTACTGATGGCTCCAGCAAAAGGATGCATCTAATGGTGGGACTCTCAGACCAACCTGAAAGGAATAGCATCCTTTACCCAGGCCTGTGGGCAGAGATGCTGGCCAGGCAGCTGACTGCCCCACCTATTCAGCTGTGAGAATGATTGGGGAGCATGTGGCTTCTGCCCCTTATTGCAAGGCAGCTCATCTGTTGGCACCAGCAACAGATGTCACCTGGGTCAACAGATGTCACAGCAACAACTCAGTCACCTGTGTCATATCGTGATATCCAGGCCTGTCCAAGCCTAGGCAGTAATCACCTTCCCTTTTCTATTACCCACATAAAGGCCTACCTGTGCCATCAAACAGGAGAAGGTGATTGTGCTAATGGCTCAGGTTTCTCTAATCCAAACTCTTACCACTGGCTCCTGGTAAGCAAGGGCATCTGGCACCTGTTGATGGGCTTCCTTGAGTTCTGCCCAATTGCCATGTACAAGCCAGAAGGCCTGAAATAGCAGCTGCTTGTGCAGTGGATAGTGTTGCTAGGCTCCCTGGGGCCCCTTTTCAGACTAGATAATAAGCTTGATGGCCCTCAGGACCTCGTGAATCAAGCAAAGCCAAAATAGAAGCAAATTCCAAGAGAGAAAAGAGAACATCCTGGGAGGGAAGTTGATAATGTATAGAAATGGAATTGTCCGCCCTGGGCTGCTCATGAAAGGAAGAAGAGTGTTGTAGCTGCTCAGGGAGCTTTTGGAGCAAGAGTTTCTGGGAAGGCCTTATTACATCCATTGGAAATTCACGGGAGTCATGGAGTCAGGGAGGCTGGGCCTTCTGCCCTAATCTTTGCCCCTCATTAATCTATGAGGACTTGGGCAAATCCCTTCTCCTTCTGAGTCTCAGTTTCCCCAACAATAATATGCGGGTGGCATGGGCATAGATTTGACTAGACTAGTTTCCGTATGCAAGACAGAAGATTGGGCTACCTCAGAGTGACCAATGGAACTTTGTCAACTACCTAAGTCCAGCACTTCCCACACTGATTCTAACTCAGTTGGCCTTGGGGGGAGTTCTTTTTGTGGTACCCGACATGACTGATGTATTGCACCTCTTCCTGTTCTGCTGTGACTGATAGCTACCTTCACTGTGACCTCCTGGGGAGTCCTTTGCAATACTAGAGAGGGCCATTGGTGGAGGGAACCTCCTAAGATCTTCCTTAGATCATCAAGAAAACTGGCTCAGTCAGCTCTAGTGCTATTTTCTGGTCTGCTTGAGGGCTGGGGTTGTGCCTAGCAAATGGGCTTCCTTTGTTCTCAGTTTCTGTTTAGAGCAGATGGAAACCCTGCAGAGAAGAGAACTTTGTGCAAGACTTTTGGAGGATGCTGTGGGCAAGCTGCTAGCTCCCCACTGCCCCCACCCTGACTGGGCTCTGGGCCCTACTGACTGTGTTCCTCTTCTGGATAATTCCTAGACTTTGGCCTGCATGACTTTCAGGAGCCAAACCTAGCCAATAGGAGCAAGTGACCTGTGGTAGCACTTTCTAGTCTGCAAATTCCTTCTGTCTCCATTTTCTTCTAAAAGGCCCCTGAAGCAGGTGGGCAGAACAGATTATTTTATACCCAGTTTACAGGTAAGGAAATGGAGGCATAGAGAAGTGAAATGACTTGCTCATGGTGATCTAGAACATTGACTGCAAATCAGGGTTGGAAAGAGGATGGGCAGGCTGGGGTGGAAGATGTGGTGGAAGAGAAAGATTAATAATAATAATTTTCCAAACACATAATAATATCATTGATGTGTGCCAGGCCATAGACACTTTACATTATCTTGTGTAATCCTTACCTTAACTGTATGAGGTCAACATTGTTGTTATCTGCATTTTCAGATAAGAAAACAGGACCTCAGAAACGTTAAGACCCTTGTCAAAGTTCACACAACCAGATAAATAGACTTCAAATCTCCTGCTATTTCTGTTGTAGTGAAGCTGCTGTTACAATGTACATTATGGGTGCTAGGGGTGAATCCCAGCAATGTTCCCAGCAGCAGGCCCAAAGTCAGAGCATCCTAAAGCTAAAAGGGACCTCTGGCTGCTTCCTTATCCCACTGAGCCCAGCCTAACTTCCCAGCTCCAAGCCCAGGTCAGAGGCCCTTGTGAGCCCAGGGAGCAACCCCTTTCCCCCACTCCCACCTGAAGCCTTGGATCTCTGGGAATTGTTCCCAGCCAGGTGGGCCCAACCCTCCTCCCACTTAAACCTGCTAATAAGCAGCCTGGGAAAAATGATGAATAGCAGAGTGAATCAATAGACATGAGCCTGGAGAACTGACCTCTGTCCACTCAGACCTTCACCATCAATTGGAGCATTGCCTCATGAAGAGTTACTTAATTGCAAATCACTTAATAGTCACAGTGGGAAAGTCTCATTCTCTGGAAGAATAATTGCTGTCTGATGGGCTCTTGAAGGCTGCTCCTTCAGTTTCTCTCCTGCTTTTCCACTTCCTCCTGGATGCCTGAGCATATTTTCTAAGTGGTTCTCCCAGCCCATCAAGAACCTCATGAGGTTTCCCACAATTTCTTGTGGGCAAGAAATAGTCCTTGTTTGTTTTATTTAAAGTAACTGAATTCTGACTCCAAACCTCCCATCCTAGCAGGGAAGCAGAAAATTCCATGTTTGTCATGACTGGGGATCCACTCAAGGGTGGCACTGGAATCCAAGGGGTACTTCGATTACCCAGAAATTAAGGCAAGGACAACTAATCTCTAATCTATTCCAGTCACCACTGATACCCTCATTTTCCATGCCAGCAGTGAGGGAAGGGAAGGTGAGAGCTCTGAGGTCCTAGGTCCTGCCTCCTTCTGGGTACCTTAGAGCCATCTCCTCCCCATCTTTGAGGCACTGCCCTAAGCAGTGCTTGTGTTTCTCTACTGCCCCAGACTCAGGAGCTCTCCCTTTCCAGGTGGGGCTGGGAGTGGTAGGGATCTCTGTTCTTTTATTTTTTTCTCTCTCTGGGCTTTTCCTTTTCCTTTATGACTATATATCTTCAATGGGATTGTCATACTTTTATAAAAGAATGATAGATTCGGTGACTTCAGTCTGCTTTGGCTTTCTATACTGTGAAATCCATCTTGCAAGAGGTCTTTCAAAGGCCTGATTACCTCCATGGAGCAGGAGAATGGGGAGTGGGGACATAGAGGGACAACACACAAACAAACACAAATATTTCCAGAAAGTACCCTGCCACAAAATACTGCCTTATTGAAGAAAAAAATTATTCCACTGTCCTAGAATTTAGAACACCAAGATTTTAGTCCCTTTAGTTCGCCTGCAACTGATAGAAACTTGATTGCTCAGAGCCTCAGTTTCTACATCCTTAAATGAAGGGTTGGAGAACACAGAATCTCAGGCTGTGGTCCTTTCCTTACCCTTTCCTTTTTGATGCTTAAATTTCTCCTACAACATCTGTCTTGTTCCTGCTCATATCCCCTAACATAGAATCCTGGGGCAATTTTAATACCTAAGATGTCCCTACATATATTGAGCTGGAATAGGCCTAGCTTAGTCCCTGGGAGCCACACAGATCCCGTTTGCTATCTACTCTCTTTGCCCTGTAACAGTCCTTCCAGATCGGAAGTCACAGATGGTGTTCTTTGGTTCAACAAATATTGAGTACCTATTATATGCCAGGTTCTGTTCTAGGTTCTGAGGGTGTGACAGTGAATAAGCAAAATAAAAATAAAATCCCTGTCCTTTTGGGGCTTACTTATTTCCACAGGTGGGCAGAGAATAAAACAAAATAAATAAACAAGTTATAGTATGTCAGATGGTGATAGGTACAATGGAGAAAAATAAAGGAAAGATAGGAGGTTGCAATTTAAAATAGAGTGGTCGTATGGTAGTTCTATTTGTAGTTTTTAAAGGAACTTCCATACTGTTCTCCATAGTGGCTGTATCAATTTACATTCCCACCAGCAGTGCAAGAGTGTTCCCTTTTCTCCACACCCTCTCCAGCATTTATTGTTTCTAGATTTTTTGATGATGGCCATTCTGACTTGTGTGAGATGATATCTCATTGTAGCTTTGATTTGCATTTCTCTAATGATTAATGATGTTGAGCATTCTTTCATGTGTTTGTTCGCAATCTGTATATCTTCTTTGGAGAAATGTCTATTAAGTCTTCTGCCCTTTTTTGGATTGGGTTGTTTGTTTTTTTTGTTATTGAGCTGCATGTGCTGCTTGTAAATTTTGGAGATTAATCCTTTGTCAGTTGCTTCATTTGCAAATATTTTCTCCCATTCCCACTACTGGGCATATACCCTGAGAAAACCATAATTCAAAAGGAGTCATGTACCAAAATGTTCATTGCAGCTCTATTTACAATAGCCAGGAGATGGAAGCAACCTAAGTGTCCATCATCGGATGAATGGATAAAGATGTGGCACATATATACAATGGAATATTACTCAGCCATAAAAAGAAACGAAACTGAGTTATTTGTAGTGAGGTGGATGGACCTAGAGTCTGTCATACAGAGTGAAGTAAGTCAGAAAGAGAAAAACAAATACCATATGCTAACACATATATATGGAATCTAAGAAAAAAAAAAAGGTCATGAAGAACCTAGGGGTAAGATGGGAAAAAAGACACAGACCTACTAGAGAATGGACTTGAGGATATGGGGGGGAGGGGTAAGCTGTGACAGGGTGGGAGAGTGGCATGGACGTATATACACTACTGGGCGTGAGGTGGATAACTGGTGGGAGGCAGCTGCGTGGCGCGGGGAGATCAGCTCGGTGCTTTGTGACCGCCTGGGGGCGCGGGATAGGGAGGGTGGGAGGGAGGGAGACGCAGGATAGAGTAGATATGGGAACGTATGTATATGTATGGCTGATTCACTTTTTTATAAAGCAGAAACTAACACACCATTGTGAAGCAATTATACTCCAATAAAGATGTTAAAAAAATTAAATAAATAAAATA
This sequence comes from Lagenorhynchus albirostris, assembly GCF_949774975.1. Taxonomy (NCBI): domain Eukaryota; kingdom Metazoa; phylum Chordata; class Mammalia; order Artiodactyla; family Delphinidae; genus Lagenorhynchus; species Lagenorhynchus albirostris. The sequence continues at coordinate 79,000,118 of NC_083116.1, forward strand.
GAGTGGTCAAGAGAGGACTCACTGAGCAGGTGACATTTGAGAGAAGAACTAAAACCTTGAGGTGAGAGCAGATAATAAATACCAGGAGCAACCAGGAGTCCAGTGTGCCTGAATTGGAGTGAGTGAAGGGGGCAGTAATAGGAAATGAGGTCACAGAGATAATGTTGGAGTAGGGGAGGTGGGAAGACCATTGTAAAGTCTTTGACTCTTGTCCTTAGTTAGATGGGAGCAGAGAATGACATGACCTGATTCATGTTACCTGGAGTTGTCTCTTTTCCAGGCTAAACAGCCCTAGGTCCTTCCAACCTTTCCTCATATGTCCTTGGTCTAAGCCCCTTCCCCAGCCTTCTCAATCCCTCCTGGACGCACTCCAGTATTAGTGGCCCTCTTCAAGTTTGGGTCCCAGAACAAGACTCTTTAGACAAATTCACCTGGGTCCATTTTCATTACTCCTGGGCACCTACAAGAAGCTAAGTGGTATGAGTTTTGGAGTCAAACAGACCTGGATACTCTTCTTGGCTCCACGACCTTCCAGCTATGTGAGCTTGGATAAGTGAGACCTTCTCTAAGCCTCAACATCTTCATCTGTAAAATGGAAGAAATAATCTGTATCTTGTGGGGATTAGTGATGGTGTGTATAAAGCTTCTCTGTACAGTGCCTGGCCCATGTGAGCCCTACCCAGATGATGGTCAATCTCAGTTGTCATTGTGGCTTGTATCCTTGGCACATAGACAGCCTCACTTTGGATCCTTGGTAGGTGTGGACCTGTAGTGAGAGAGAATCTAGTCAACCTGGTCACCCTCTGTGAAGGCCTAAGCTGCTGGGTAAGTGAGAGTATGGGCCTATCATGTTTCTCCCATTGAGTTCTGTGAGTGCCTGTTGATGGCTGGACTTGGGGCTCCCAGAAAAGCCAGGGCTGTCAGTATCTAGGATCAAGGTCCCATGTCCTACCCCAAGGGAGGTAGGATTGGAGACTTCAAGGAGAATGCATGACAAGTTTGACTTCTTTTATCAGAAATTGGAGGTGCCTGAAAGCTGTAGTGGGCTGTACCTGGAAGAGCATGCTAAGGTCTGAGCTGTATAATCAGGATTAAAACCATCATCTAAGTAAGGAGCTTAAAGTAGGCATGAGAAGCCCAGGTACAAAGGGAGGAAGAAAGTGAGGAACAGGAGGACCAAACAGGTGAGTGCGAAGAAGATAACAGTGGCTGGTGCTTGGTGTCAAGGCTGGGCTTTTATGAGTTCCCAACAACTGTTTGTGTAAGCATGTGAGCTGTATCTACATACAGGGTGCAAACAGAGGACTAACCAAAATGCTTTCCTCAGGGTCCCTACCTTGAGGGCTGCCTTCAGGCCTTAAAGCCAAGTACTTGTAGGGTATTTATAATGCCACTTCTGGGGCTGGGCTTAGTGGTAGGCCAGTCTGAAGAAGGACTCTACTCACCTGGAAGCTGAAAAAATGTCTTGAGGCAGCCCTGTGCTGGGAGCAGCCAGAGTGTGTAACAGGCAAGTCCTTGAGATTCTGAATAGGTCTGTCATCAGCCTTGAGCATGTTTTCTCACCTGCTAAATGGGGCCATTAATGTCTACTCAGCCACCCTCCCACCAATCCTGTACTTCAGCAGAGACCACCTTCATTTTCCTACTGGAAAATGCAGTAGACACTAAATGTGAAAGTACTTTATAAAAAATTGTAAAAGGCTACAGAAATGCAAGGTGATAGTAGTACTCAAATGCTTTGGCACTGGTTGTCTGCCCTCTATGAGCTCATCTCTCTCACAAAGCCAGGGCCCTATGAAAAGCCAGTAGCCACATCCTACATTGTAACAACCCAGTCATTGGATACAGTGACTTTAAAATCTTATTTTTGACGTGTATGTGGGGGGGTATGTTTTCTTTTTTTTATTTTGAAAAATTGCTGTAACTAAAGGAATTCACTTTCTTGATTCTCCCAACTCCTCAATCTCAGTTTATCCCCAACTTCCTCATCCATCAGGTAAGAATATGAATTCCTGTCCTGTCTCCCTCCTGTCTTCCTCCTGAAATGGATATACAAGTTAGTTGGAAAACTGTAAAGCAAGGTGCCAAATGGTTGTCATTATTATTTTTTTTATTTTTATTTTTTTGCGGTACGCGGGCCTCTCACTGTTGTGGCCTCTTCCGTACAGAGCACAGGCTCCGGACGTGCAGGCTCAGCGGCCATGGCTCACAGGCCCAGCCGCTCCGCGGCATGTGGGATCTTCCCAGACCGGGGCACGAACCCGTGTCCCCTGCATTGGCAGGTGGACTCTCAACCACTGTGCCACCAGGGAAGCCCCTTGTTGTCATTATTACTGGCATTATCTGTGCAGCTTGGATTCTTCTGGAGGAGGCTGCATCTTCAAACTGACAATTACTGCCCTCATACTAAGTCTGAGATCTTGTGCTAAGTGTTATAAATGGATGTAGAGATAAGCAGTGGTGTATTACAGCCAGCTTGTACCAGCTCTCAAGAACCGATTGTGCACATCTCTTTCCAACTCCACATTCAATGATATCACATTGGTAGATGAAATTGGCAGCGGTGAGAGTAATTACCACCATGGAAATTGGCAAACACTACAAATACGGAACTTTTTTTTCAGAGATCTAGAACTGTTTCAATCATAAAGGAGCTTCCAATTTAGTGATTGTGTGTATGTGTGTATTTCTGTGTGTGTATGTCTGTGACTGCACATGCATACATGCTGTGGGAAAGTGGTAAGGCAAGCAGGCATATGATTACAATAGAGGAAAGTACTAAGTTGAACCATGTGATATTGCTGTTTGTGCCAGTCAAAACTAGGTGAGTACTGGCAATTTCATGTAGTTCAACCTAATAGAATGTCATCTTTAGCAGAGGGGAGTACCTGGAATGGAAAAGGATTTCTCAAGTCCCCTCAGATGACCTAAGGCTGAGCTGGAGTTAGGCCCCGGGACTCCTAGTTCCTTGTCTTAACACTGAAGGCTCCATTACCATTTTATTTTCCTCTGATTCCTTGTCAAAATGGACAAGGCTCTGACATGAAAACAACAGTACTGATTAGGTAAGATAACCACAGGCCTTTTACCTCATTGCCTTCTCTAAGTTAAGGTTAGAATTCAGGTCATATCCTTATTCCGTAGCCTCATTGTCCCAAACACACATTTACTCTTTCACTCACTCTTTCTCTTCACCCCCACCCTCACCAGTCTGCCTGTGTCTTGCATCCTAAGAGTGCAAGAAATTAGAGTATGTCCAGAGGAGAGCAAAGGAAAGTTATTATAACAGTTGGAAATAGGATCTATGAGGAAAGGTGAAAGGAAGTTTGCCTTGAGAAAAGAAATTTGCCTGTCAACAGGATAATAATGTCCACATCTCAAAATACAGATATACTGGGGACGCTATACTGCTTTTTTCCATTTCCTGAAGCCAGAAGAATTCAACATTTCACTTAATGGCATTACCAGCCAGTCAGACTCCTAAAAAGAGTCATCATTGACTCCTTTCTTATGCTCAGTTGCCATATCTAATTGTTCACTAAATTCTGTTGACTCTACCCCTTAAATATTTCTTGAATCCATCACCTCTTCTCCATCTCAGCTGCCATGGTCCTAGGTCAGGCCTTCAACCCTAGTCTCCACTGAGCTCCATGCATCTACTCTCAGCTGCTGCCACCAGAATGTTCTTTAAAATCACCCAACTGTTCAGGCCATGCCTCTTGTGAAGTCACTATTGCCTGTGAAATTAATACTGACTTCCTCAACCTGGCATTCAAAACCTTCTATCTTACAGCTCCAAACATTTTTGTAGTCCTAACTCTCACCACTCTATATACTAGATGCTTTAGCTGATTCCTCAATAGGCCCCCACTGTTACCACCACAGGACCTTTATACATGCTCTTCCCTCTAACTAGACTTCCACCACCTTCACCCATTGAAATCCTACTTATCCTTCATTACACTTCCTAAATGCCACCTCCTCCTGTTTTCCACATCATAGGAGGTTCATTTGGTGTTCTGAACCCTATTCATTTGCCTTTCTGTGTTGTTAACCAACTTAGTATAGTGGTAAGAGTAGTAGCTTTTAAGCCGGACTGCTTAGGTCCCAGTCCTGGCTTTGCTACCTACTAGCTGTGTCACATTGAGCAAGTTGCTTAAGTTTTCTTGTGCATATTTAAAATGGCAACATATTAGTACCTCCCTCAGAGGTTGTTATAAAATGTTAAACATTTATTAACTTAATGTTTGTTAACTGTAAACTGAAACATAATAAATGCTGCTGTTATATTTATATTCTTGTCTCATCTCTCTTACTAGCCTATTGTTCCCTAAGGGCAGAAGTAATACATTACTCATCTTTATGACAGGTAATAATGACTTTTAAAAAATGTTTTACAGGGTCTTCTGGTCCAGAAGTACTTCCCCTAAAGTACAATTATAAATTCTGGAAATAACATAAGACACAACCAAAGGAGAACTTTATAAGTGGAAAGAAGAGGTGAGCTGGCTAGGGATCATAGAATTGGAGGAAAATAGCACAACAGCAGGACATCATGCATCCTCCAACCCATGAAAAAATGGTGACATGGACCTGGCATTTCCTGACCCCAAACCTAACAACAGAAAGCAGCCAAGGAAAGTTTAACCCTCTCCCAGAAGGAACAGATGTCCCTCTGACAACATCATGTGATTCCAACAGCACCAGCAAAGAGGATTGACTGGGAATCCTGCTAATAATAGGCAGTAAAAGGAATCATTCTCTTTCTCTGCTAGGCTTCAGATTCCTCTCTACTATTAAGAGACATCAGGTAACTATGTGGTACCCGCAAGGGTTATCCTAGCAAAACAAGTGGCCCAGCTTGGGATATGCTCATCCTCCTTGCAGGACAGTGACTATTTTCCCCTTAACCTAGGTTCACCAGGTAGCCTGGCCTGGGGGATTCTCTCCACCCCTCAGGCAGCAACATCAGAAACAAATGGGAATTCCATCAGCACCAGATAGACCAAGAAGAGTAAAATAGTACCATAAAGACCACAAAGAAAACTAAATTGCCATTGAAGCCACAGCCCACAAAAGTAGTCCAGGACCTGCATGTTAAACCTAAACAGGGTGACTGCCTGCTAACATAAAACATTTATATAGGATGCAGAGTCTCCTAACATACTATGCAAAATATCCATGATAAAATAAAAAATCACCCATCATACAAGAGCAAGGAAAATCAAACTTTAACTAATATGACATTTCTGTTGAGAAATGACAATCAACAGATGCCAACACTGAGATAAATCACATGTTGGGAATAATCCGATAAGGATTTTAAAGCAGCCATCATAAAAATGCCTCAGCAGCCAATAACAAATTCTCCTGAAGCAAATTAGAAAATCTCAACAATGAATTAGAAGTCATCAAAAAGAACCGAATGATAATTTTAAAACTAAAGAAAAAAACAACAGTAACTGAATTTTTTTTAAATGCTGGATAGACTCAAAATTGAAGGATATAACAGAGGATAGAATCAGTGAACTTGAGGACAGATTAGTGGAATTTATGCAATCTGAACAATAGAGGGAAGATAGGTTGAAAACAATGAACAAAACCATAATACCACTGGGACAAAAACAGAAGATATAACATTTGTATCATTTGAGTCACAGAAGGAGAGAAAAGAGAATGGAGGTGAAAGAGTATATGAGAAAATGATGGATGAAAACTTCCAAATTTTGGTGAAAGATATAAACTTACATATTCAAGGAACTGAGTGAACCTCAAATAGGACCAATACAAACAATCATAATTAAAACTTGAAAACTAAAGAAAAGAAAAAAACCTTGAAAGGATCCAGAGGGAACCAATATATTACTTATAGGGGAACAAGAATTTGATTTTATTTTAATAATTATTAAAGAAAGTCACAATTTTATTCAATTTATTTTTTCTGGTTTTATTAGATAAATAAAAAATTTTCAATGGTTCAGAAATAATTCTTTTCATATTGAAATATAGTTGGATTATAATATATTAGTTTCAGGTGTACAGCATAGTGCTTTATTATTTTTATATTATACTCCATTAAAAGATGTTACAAAATAATGGTGATAAGTCCCTGTGCTGCACAATATATTCTTGGTTGCTTATCTATTTTATACATAGTAGTTTGTATCTCATAATCCTGTACCTCTGCCCTTCCCTCTCCCCACTGGGAACCATTAGTTTGTTTCCTATATCAATGAATCTGTTTCTATTTTACTATATATATTAGTTTGTTAAATAAAACAAACTATTTATTGGATTCCGCATATAAGTGATATATCTGACTTAAATCACTAAGCATAATATTCTCTACGTCCATTCACGTTGTTGCAAATGGCAGAATTACATTCTTTTGTATGGCTGAGTATTCCGTTGTACATACATAACACATCTTCTTAATCCATTCTTCTGTTGATGGGCACTTGGGATGCTTCCACATATTGGTTATTGTAGATAGTGCTGCTATGAACATTGGGGTGCATGTATCTTTTCGAATTATTGTTTTCATTTTTTCCAGGTGTATACCCAAGAGTGGAATTGCTGAATCATATGGTAGTTCCATTTAGAGTTTTCTAAAGAACCTCTGTACTGTTTTCCACAGTGGCTGCACCAATTTACATTCCCACCAGCTGTGTACAAGTGTTTTCTTTGCTCTACGACCTCGCCAAAATTTGTTATTTGTAGACTTTTTGATGATAGCCATTCTGACAGGTGTGAGGTGATATCTCATTGTGGCTTTAATTTGAATTTCTCTGATTATTAATGATGTTGAACATCTTTTCATGTGCCTGTTAGTCATCTGTGTATCTTCTTTGGAAAAATGTCTATTCAAGTCTTCTGCCCATTTTTTGATTGGATTTTTTTGATATGCAGTAGTATGAGCTGTTTATATATTTTGGATATTAACCCCTTGGCAGTGATATCAATTACAAATATTTCCTCCCATTCCATAGGTTGTCTTTTCATTTTGTTGATGGTTTCCTTTGCTATGCAAAAGCCTTTAAGTTTAATTAGGTCCCATTTGTTTATTTATTTATTTTTGGCTGTGTTGGGTCTTCGTTGCTGTGCACAGGCTTTCTCTAGTTGCAGCGAGCGGGGGCTACTCTTCGTTGCAGTGAGCGGGCTTCTCATTGTCATGGCTTCTCTTGTTGTGGAGCACGGGCTCTAGGCACACGGGCTCAGTAGTTGTGGTTTGTGGGCTCTAGAGTTCAGGCTCAGTAGTTGTGGTGCATGGGCTTCGTTGTTCCATGGCATGTGGGATCTTCCTGGGCCAGGGATCGAATCCTTGTCCCCTACTTTGGCAGGCGGATTCTTGACCACTGCACCACCAGGGAAGCCCTCCCATTTGTTTAATTTTGCTTTTATATCTTTTGCCTGAGGAGACAGATCCAAAAAAAATATTGCTATGATTTATGTCAAAGAATGTTCTGCCTATGTTCTCTTCTAGGAGTTTTAAGCTTTCAGGTCTTATATTTCAGCCTTTAATCCATTTGAGTTTACTTTTTTATGGTATGAGGAAATGATCTAATTTCATTCTTTTACATGTAGTTGTCCAGTTTTCCTGGCACCACTTATTGAAGAGACTGTTCTTCCCTGTTGTATATTCTTCCCACCTTTGTTATAGATTAATTGGCCATAGGTGTGTGGGTTTACTTCTGGGCTCTCTATTCTGTCCCATTGTTCTATGTGTCTGTTTTTGTGCCAGTATCGCACTCTTTTGATTACTGTAGCTTTGTAATTCAGAGAGGGTGATACTTCCGGCTTTGTATTTTTTTTTTCAAGATTGCTTTGGCAATTTGGGATCTTTTGTTGTCCCATATAAAGTTTAGGATTATTATTCTAATTCTGTGAAAAATGTCATGAGTGTTTTGACAGGAATTACATAAAATCTGTAGATTGCTTTGGGAAGTTTGGCCATTTTAACAATATTAATTCTTCCAATACAAGAGCACCAGATATCTTTACATTTCTTTGTATCATCTTTAATTTTCTTCCTCAGTGTTTTATAGTTTTCAGAGTATAAATCTTTCAACTCCTTGGTTAGGTTTATTCCTAGGTATGTTATTCTTTATGATGTGATTTTTAAATACGATTATTTTTTTAACTTTCTCATTCTGATAGTTTCTTATTAGTGTATAGAAAAGTAACAAATTTCTGTATGTTTATCTTGTATCCTGCAATATTACTAAATTCACTTATTGGTTCTAATAGTTATTTGGTGGAGACTTTAGGGTTTTCTATATAAAGTATCATGTAGATGACAGTAGTGAGAGTTTTACTTCTTCCCTCCCAATTTGGATGCCATCTATTTCTTTTTCTTGTCTGAATGCTATGGCTAGGATTTCCAATACTACGTTAAATAGAAGTGGTGAGAATGGGCATCCTTGTCTTTTCCCTCAATTTAGAGGAAAGCCTTTCAGGTTTTCACCAATGAGTACGATGTTAACTGTGGATTTGTCATAAATGGTCTTGCTAATGTCAAGATATGTTCCCTCTATATTAACTTTGGTGAGAGTTTTTATCATGAATAGATATTGAATTGTGTCAAATCCTTTTTCTAAATCTATTGAGGTGATCATATGATTTTTATCCTTCTTTTTGTTACTGTGGTATATTACATTGACTGATTTGTGAATGTTGAACCATCCTTGAGTCCCTGGAATAAATCCTCCTTGATTATGGTGTATGACCACTTTATATATTGTTGGATTCATTTCATTAATATTTTGTTGAGGATATTTGCATGTATATTCATCAAAGATATTGTCCTGAAATTTTCTTTTTTGGTAGGGTCTTTGTCTGGTATTGGTATCAGGATAATGGTGATCTTGTAGAATGAATTTAGGATTGGTGCATCCTTTTCAATTTTTTGGAGTAGTTTTAGAAGGATAGGAATTATTTCTTCATTCTATGCTTGGTAGTATTCCCCTGTGATGCCATTCAGTCTTGGACTTTTGCTTTCTGGGAATTTTTTTAATTATTATTACAAATTCAATTTCACTTCTACTGATTGGTCTTTTCAAATTATCTGTTTCTTCTTGATTCATTCTTGGCAGGTTGTATGCTCCTAGAAATTTGTCCATTTCTTCTATGTTGTCCAATTTGTTGTGATATAGCTCATAGTATTCTCTTATGATTTTTTGTATCTCTGTGGTATTGGTTGCTATTTTCCCTTTTTCATTTCTTATTTTGTTTATTTGCGTCCCCTCTTTTTTCTTCTTGGTTAGTCTGGCTAAAGGTTTATCAATTTTGTTTATCTTTAAAAAAATAGCTCTTGGTTTCATTGATTTTTTTTTTTTGGTTTCTATGTCATTTATTTTCTCTCTGACCTTTATTATTTTCTTCCTTTTGCCAATTCCAGGCTTTTTTTTCTTGTTTTTCTAACTGTTGAATATGGTAGTTTAGGTTGTTTATTTGAGATTTTTCTTGTTTCTTGAAGGAGGCCTGTATCACTATAAAATTCCATTTTAGAACTGCTTTTGCTGGAATCCATATATTTTGGAGAGCTGTGATTCCATTTTCATTTGACTTGAGGTATTTTCTGATTCCCTCTTTGATTTCCTCCTTTACCCCTTTGGTTTTTAGTAGCATGTTGTCTCATCTTCACGTGTTTGCTCTTTTCCCATTTTTCTTACTGTAATTGAGTTCTAGTTTCATAACATTGTGATCAGAGAAAATGCTTGATATATTTTCTATCCTCTTAAATTTGTTAAGCCTTGTTTTGTGACCTAACATGTGACATACCGTGGAGAATGTTCTATGTGCACTTGAAAAGAATGTGTATTCCACTGTTTTTGGTTAGAATATCCTGTAGGTATCTATTAATTCCAACTGGTCTATTGTGTCATTTAATACCACTGTTGCCTTATTGATTTTCTGCCTGGATGATCTGTCCATTGATGTCAGTTGGGTGTTAAAGTCACCTACTATTATTGTATTATTATATATTTCTCCCTTTATATCTGTTAGTATTAGCTTTATATACTTAGGTGCTCCTGTATTGGGTTCATATATCTTAAGAGTATAATATTCTCTACTTGTATTGATCCCTTCATCATTATATAATGCCCTTCTTCATATTTTGTTTTAGCCTTTGTTCTAAAGTCTATTTTGTCTGATTTGAGTATTGCTACCTCTGCTTGCATGTCCTTTCTGTTTGCATGAAATGTCTTTTCCCATCCCCTCACTTTCAGTCTGTGTGTGTCTTTAGGTCTGAGGTCTTTAGGTCTCTTGTAGGCAGTATATAGATGGGTCTTGCTTTTTTATCCAGTCACCCTATGTCTTTTGATTGGAGCATTTATTCCATTGACATTTAAAGTAATTATTCATAGGTATGTACTTATTGCCAATTTAATACTTGTTTTCAGGTTGTCTTTTTAGTTCTGCTCTGACCATTACTTCTTTTTGTTTCTTTCCTTATGGTTTGCTGCTTTTCTTTAGTTTTATGTTTGTGTTCCTTTATTTTTAGTCTTTGTGTATCTATTGTAGGTTTCTGGTTACCATGGGTTTCATATATGTTGACCTATATCTTCTTGTTTTAAACTGGTAGTTATTTAAGTTCAAACACATTCTAAAATATCTATGTTTTTTCTCCCTTCCTCATATCTTGTGTTTTTGATGTCATATTTTTAATCTTCATGTTAATCCTTTAACTGTTTATCATAGTTTTAGTTCATTTTACATGGTTTTCCCTTTTTGTATAGATTCTTACTTCTCCTCCACTCAGAGAAGGCCCTTCAGCATTTATTTTAATACAGATTTAGTATTGATGAACTTTTAAAATTTTGCTTGCCTGAGAAGATCTTTTTCTCTCCTTCAATTCTAAATGATAATCTTGCTGGGTACCGTATCCTAGGTTGCAGGCTTTTCCCTTTCATCACTCTGAATATATCATTTCCACTACCTCCTGATCTACAAATTACATGCAGAAAAATCAGCCTTATGGGAGTTCCCTTGTATATGACTCTTTTTCTCTTGCTGCCTTTAGAATTCTTTCTTCATCTTTAACTTTTGCCATTTTAATTATGATATGTCTTAGTGTAGGTCTTTTTGAGTTCAACTTGTTTGGGACCCTCTGTGCTTTTGTACCTGGATCTGTTTCCTTCTTAAGATTTGGGAATTTTTCAGCCATAATTTCATCACATACTTTTTGATCTCCTTCCCTCTCCCTTCTCCTTCTTTGACCCTATAATGCGAATGTTAATATGCTTATTGTTATCACAGAGATCTCTTAAAGTGTTCTCATTTTAAAAATTTGTTTTTTTAATTTTCTGTTCTGACAGTTGATTTCCATTATTCTATTTTCCAGATCACTTATGTGTTCTTCTGTAACACTTAGTCTGCTATTCATTCCTTCTAGTGTGCTTTTCATTTCAGTTATTGAATTCTTCCTTTATGATTGGGTTTTAAAAAATATTTTCCAGTTCATTGTCAAAATTCTCACTGTATTCATATATTATTTTCCCTAATCCAATTAACATTCTTATTACCAATGTTTTGAATTCTTTATCTGGTAAATTGTTTATTTCTGTTTCATTATTTTTTCAGGGTTTTTCTCTCACTCTTTCAATTGTGATGAGTTCTTTTGCCTTTTCCTTTTGCTTAACTTCCTTTTATTTAATGAATTTAGGTGAAACTGTTGCCTATTGTGATCTTGAAGGTGTATTCTGATGTGGGAGCATCTCTATACAGACTGTGTGTGCCTAGTGCTTTTGGTAGGAGAGCTGAATTTGACATGGATACAAGTCACATCTTTCCTCAAGATGTGCTGGGAGCTATCACCTTCATAAGGGGTGGGGCTGGAGATGGAAGGGCTACAGCTGGAGCCAGGTGTTAGATAGGATTTCTCCTCTGCTCAATGGCTATCACCACCTGATTGGGCTGAGGTCTGATCCCAAGTTGCTGGAGCAGCCCTGAGGGTTGGCCTGAGATGGCTCAGTTTCCTTTAAGTGTATGCTTTCCCCTCCCCAGCACTGGGACCCTTGCCCCAGAGAGGGAGAGTGCTGAGGCAAGGAGAACCCATGTAAGCTCTCAACTCATGTTGATCACAGAGAGAGTTCTGAGCTGTCTCTGATGTGTTGCCTGTGCCAGCACCAGCAATTGTTTCCTTTGCTTTGCTCAGACACAGCCCTGGGTCCAAGTCTCCTTTGTCCCCCACAGCTGGCAACTCCTTACAGCCTCTGCAGCCCCCACCCTCTTGTTGTACGGGGCAGGCAATCCTGTGTGGACTCTTGGTGTATATTGGCATGTGAGCTGTGGTGGAGTGGCTGCAGTCACAGTTCTGGGCTGTTTCTGAGGCAGTGCTTGAATAAGTGCCAACAACGGCTGTTGCTGCACCACCCAGGGTCTTCCCTGGGACCAGGTCACCTATCTGTCCCATGGTCGAGTTTTCTCTTAAGTTGTGGAAGCCCTAGATCCAGTGCTACACTGTGACATGGAGTAAGTGGGGCTGGAGTATTTGCTTGGCTCAGGCTAGGGCACAGGGCTAGATGGTCATCAGGAAGGAGTCAGCCAGACATGTGGTTTCAATCTACCCTTTCTGCCCTGCCTGGAGGGCAAACCAGGGTTCACATGCTCCTCAAGAGCAGAATCCAGGCTTCCCTCAGCCTTCTTTTAAGTCCCAGCTCTCCAACAGGCCAAGCAGGCTCATCTCCCCTGTGTAAGACCCCAAGACTGGGGCACCCAATCTATGGCTCAAATCACTTACTCCCCAGGGTAGATCTCCACCCATGTATTCTCTCTTTTCCTCTGAGTCTCTTCCCAGGTGCACCAGTCCTGACCTTATCACTTTCATTCCCTTCCTACCCAATTACATGTGGATCTATCTTGCAACCTTGGTTGTACAGAAGTCTTTCTGCAAGTTTCCAGTTAGTTTATAGTGAGAATTGTTCCACATGTAGGTGTAATTTTGATGTGTGCATGGAGGGAGGTGAATACCACATCCTCCTATGCTGCCATCTTGATCTATCCCCCAGGGGAACAAGAATTTAAATGGCAGCAGATTTCTCATCAAAAACCATGAAGGACGGGGCTTCCCTGGTTGTGCAGTGGTTGAGAGTCTGCCTGCCAATGCAGGGGATGCGGGTTCGTGCCCCAGTCCAGGAGGATCCCACATGCCACGGAGCGACTAGGCCCGTGAGCCAAGCCTGCACGTCCGGAGCCTGTGCTCTGCAGCGGGAGATGCCACAGCAGTGAGAGGCCCGTGTACCGCAAAAAACAAAACAAAACAAAACAAAAAAACATGAAGGACAAAGGGAAGTGGCAGAATATTTTTCAAATGCTGAAATAAAAGAAGAATGAACTGTGAATTCAGTGTCCTGTGAATAAAGGGAAATAAATAAAAGCATTCTTGGAAAACCAAGACTAGAAAGTTCAGCAAGGTTGAGAATATAAGATCAATACACAAAAGTTAATTGCAACCCTATATAATAACAATGAACATGTGTAAAGCAAAAATTAAAGACCCAATATCATTTACAACTCAAAGCAGATCAGGTACTTAAAAGTGAAATGTAAAACTATAACACTTAAAAAATAGAAGAAAATTTGGAGAGATCTAGAGCTAGGCCATGAGTTCTTAGACTTGATAACAAAAGTGTGATATATAAAAGGAAAAACTATTAAATTGGATCTTCGGAAAATTAAAAAACTTTATTTTTTATTTTTATTTTTACAAGAGATGAATAAACTGACCCAAGCATTATAAATGGATGACCACAACAAAAGCAACAATGATTGCAATTACCAAACACGAAACACTCTCATACTATGTCATAATATTGACATTCAGTCCAGTAATCCTCCACTGTAACAGCTCCTTTACTTTGCAGTGAAAATTGATTTGTATATTTTTTGCCTCTTAGTCCTTGTGGGATTTTTTATTTCTTATTCAAACAGAAAGTCACAAAAATTATAATCATACTCATCAGTTCACTCAGTCCCATGTAATTAATTATTTTTTCATCTTGGTCTTTTGTTAGCACTTCTATGAATTCATCAGTTTTCCATTAGAGTTCTGAAAATGCTTATTCATTCAGTTCAGCAATATAGTCAGTTACCAGAAACCTGTACTTGTCAGAGTTTTTTCCATGAATTCCTTGAAGATGAAACCCTTTTATAGGAACATTTTTGCAAAAGTATCAGAGTACACCCGGAACTGTCTGTGAATGACAAGACTTAAAAATGACCACAGTTAAAGATTTGATGAAAGTTCATAATAATGAAATTGACAAGAAAATTTAGTTATTTCTGAGATATACACTTAAACTAATAACTAGAATTATGACTTATAACATTGTACCAGAACATATAAGACTTTTAGAAATTTCATGTAATGTCTGAAAACATTTATATTAACATATTTCCATACAAATAACCCAAAGAAAGTTTAGTATTATCTTTTTATTGTTTGTTTTTTTATACTGCAGGTTCTTATTAGTCATCAATTTTACACACATCAGTGTATACATGTCAATCCCAATTGCCCAATTAAGCACACCACCATCCCCACCCCACCGTGGTTTTCTCCCCTTGGTGTCCATACGTTTGTTCTATACATGTGTCTAAACTTCTACCCTGCAAACCAGTTCATATGTACCATTTTTCTAGGTTCCGCATACATGCATTAATATATGGTATTTGTTTTTCTCTTTCTGACTTACTTCACTCTGTATGACAGTCTCTAGATCCATCCATGTCTCAACAAATGAGTCAATTTCGTTCCTTTCTATGGCTGAGTAATATTCCATTGTATATATGTACCACAAATTCTTTATCCATTCATCTGTTGATGGGCATTTAGGTTGCTTCCATGACCTGGCTATTGTAAATAGTGCTGCAATGAATATTGGGGTGCATGTGTCTTTTTGAATTATGGTTTTCTCTGGATATATGCCCAGTAGTGAGATTGCTGGATCAAATGGTAATTCTATTTTTAGTTTTCTAATGAACCTCCATACTGTTCTCCATAGTGGCTGTATCAATTTACATTCCCACCAAGACTGCAAGAGGGTTCCCTTTTCTCCACACCCTCTCCAGCATTTGTTGTTGGTAGATTTTCTAATGATGCCCATTCTAACTGGTGTGAGGTGATACCTCATTGTAGTTTTGATTTGCATTTCTCTAATAATTAGTGATGTTGAGCAGCTTTTCATGAGCTTCTTGGCCATCTGTATGTCTTCCTTGGAGAAATATCTATTTAGGTATTCTGACCATTTTTGGATTGGGTTGTTTGTTTCTTTAATATTGAGCTGCATGATCTTTTTATATATTTTGGAGATTAATCCTTTGTCCGTTGATTCATTTGCAAATATTTTCTCCCACTTTGAGTGTTGTCTTTTCGTCTTGTTTATGGTCTCCTTTGCTGTGTAAAAGCTTTGAAGTTTCATTAGGTCCCATTTGTTTAATTTTGTTTTGATTTCCATTACTCTAGGAGGTGGATCAAAAAAGATCTTGCGGGCTTCCCTGGTGGCGCAGTGGTTGAGAGTCCACCTGCCGATGCAGGGGACACGGGTTCGTGCCCCAGTCCGGGAAGATCCCACATTCCGCGGAGCGGCTGGGCCCGTGAGCCATGGCTGCTGAGCCTGCGCTTCCGGAGCCTGCGCTTCCGGAGCCTGTGCTCCACAACGGGAGAGGCCACAACAGTGAGAGGCCCGCATACCACAAAAAAAAAAAAAAAAAAAAAGATCTTGCTGTGATTTATGTCAAAGAGTGTTCTTCCTATGTTTTCCTCTAAGAGTTTTATAGTGGCTGATCTTACATTTAGGTCTCTAATCCATTTTGAGTTTATTTTTGTGTATGGTGTTAAGGAGTGTTCTAATTTCATTCTTTTACATGTAGCTGTCCAGTTTTCCCAGCAACACTTATTGAAGAGACTGTCTTTTCTCCATTATATATCTTTGCCTCCTTTGTCATTGATTAGTTGACCATAGGTGCGTGGGTTTATCTCTGGGGTTTCTATCTTGTTCCATTGATATATGTTTCTGTTTTTGTTCCAGTACCATATTGTCTTGATTATTGTAGCTTTGTAGTATAGTCTGAAGACAGGGAGACTGATTCCTCCAGGTCTGTTTTTTCCCTTCAAGACTGCTTTGGCAATTAGGGGTCTTTTGGGTCTCCATACAAATTTTAAGATTTTTTGCTCTAGTTCTGTAAAACATGCCATTGGTAATTTGATAGGGATTACATTGAATCTGTAGATTGCTTTGGGTAGTACAGTCATTTTCACAATATTGATTTTTCCAATCCAAGAACATGGTATATCACTCCATCTGTTGGTATCATCTTTAATTTATTTCATCAGTGTCTTATAGTTTTCTGCTTGCAGGTCTTTTGTTTCCTTAGGTAGGTTTATTCCTAGGTATTTTATTCTTTTGTTGCAATGGTAAATTGGAGTGTTTCCATTATTTCTCTTTCAGATTTTTCATCATTAGTTTATAGGAATGCAAGAGATTTCTGGGCATTAATTTTGTATCCTGCAACTTTACCAAATTCATTGATTAGCTCTAGTAGTTTTCTCGTGGCATTTTTAGGATTTTATAGGTGTAGTATCATGTCATCTGCAAACAGTGACAGTTTTACTTCTTCTTTTCCAATTTGTATTCCTTTTATTTATTTTTCTTCTCTGATTGCCATGGCTAAGACTTCCAAAATTATGTTGAATAATAGTGGTGAGAGTGGACATCCTTGTCTTGTTCCTGATCTTAGACAAAGTGCTTTCAGCTTTTCACCATTGAGAATGATGTTTGCTGTGGGTTTGTCATATATGGCCTTTATTATGTTGAGGTAGGTTCCGTCTATGCCCACTTTCTGGAGAGTTTTTATCATAAATCGGTGTTGAATTTTGTCAAAAGCTTTTTCTGAATCTATTGAGATGATCACATGGTTTTTATTCTTCAATTTGTTAATATGGTGTATCACATTGACTGATTTGCATATATTGAAGAATCCTTACATCCCTGGGATAAATCCCACTTGATCATAGTGTATGATCCTTTTAATGTGTTGTTGCATTCTATTTGCGAGTATTTTGTTGAGGATCCTTGCATCTATATTCATCAGTGACGTTGGTCTGTAATTTTCTTTTTATGTAGTATCTTTGTCTGGTTTTGGTTTCAGGGTGATGGTGGCCTCATAGAATGAGTTTGGTGGTGTTCCTTCCTCTGCAATTTTTTGGAAGAGTTTGAGAAGGATAGGTGTTAGCTCTTCTCTAAAAGTTTCATAGAATTCACCTGTGAAGCCATCTGGTCCTGGACTTTTGTTTGTTGGAAGATTTTTAATCACAGTTTCAATTTCATTACTTGTGATTGGTCTGTTCATATTTTCTGTTTATTCCTGGTTCAGTCTTGGAAGGCTATACCTTTCTAAGAATTTGTCCATTTCTTCCAGGTTGTCCATTTTATTGGCATAGAATTCCTTGTAGTAGTCAGTTAGGATGCTTTGTATTCCTGCGGTGTCTGTTGTAACTTCTCCTTTTTCATTTCTAATATTATTGAGTTGAGTCCTCTCCCTCTTTTCCTTCATGAATCTGGCTAATTGTTTATCTATTTTGTTTATCTTCTCAAAGAACCAGCTTTTAGTTTTTTTGATCTTTGCTACTGTTTTCTTTGTTTCTATTTCATTTATTTCTAGTATGGTCTTTATGGTTTCTTTCCTTCTGCCAACACTGGGTTTTGTTTGTTCTTCTTTCTCTAGTTCCTTTAGGTGTAAGGTTAGATTGTTTACTTGAGATTTTTCTAGTTTCTTGAGGTAGACTTGTATAGCTATAAACTTCCCTCTAAGAACGGCTTTTGCTGCATCCCAGAGGTTTTGGATCGTCATTTGTCTCTAGGTATTTTTTTTTCCTCTTTGATTTCTTCAGTGTTCTCTTGGTTATTTAGTAACGTATTGTTTAGCTTCCATGCATTTGTGTTTTTTACGTTTTTTTCCCTGTAAATTCATTTCTAATCTCATAGCGTTGTGGTCAGAAAAGATGCTTGATATGATTTCAATTTTCTTAAATTTACTGAGGCTTGATTTGTGACCCAAGATGTGATCTATCCTGAGTACACTTGAGAAGAAAGTGTAATCTGCTGTTTTTGAATGGAATGTCCTATAAATATCAGTTAAATCGATCTGGTCTATTGTGTCAGTTAAAGCTTCTGTTTCCCTATTTGTTTTCATTTTGGATGATCTGTCTATTGGTGTAAGTGAGGTGTTAAATTCCCCCACTATTATTGTGTTACTTTTGATTTCCTCTTTTATAGCTGTTAGCAGTTGCCTTATGTATTGAGGTGCTCCCATGTTGGGTGCATATATATTTATAATTGTTATATCTTGTTCTTAGATTGATCCCTTGATCATTATGTAGTGTCTTCCCTTGTCTCTTATAACATTCTTTATGTTAAAGTCTATTTTATCTGAAATGAGTATAGGTACTCTTGATATCTTTTGATTTCCATTTGCATGGAATATCTTTTTCCATCCCCTCACTTTCAGTCTGTTTGTGTTCCTAGGTCTGAAGTGGGTCTCTTGTAGACAGCATATATATGGGTCTTGTTTTTGTATCCATTCAACCACTCTATATCTTTTGGTTGGAGCATTTAATCCTTTTACATTTAAGGTAATTATCAATATGTATGTTCCTATGACAATTTTCTTAGTTGTTTTGGGATTGTTTTTGTAGGTCCTTTTCTTCTCTTGTGTTTCCCACTTAGAGAAGTTCCTTTAGCATTTGTTGTAGAGTTGGTTTGGTGGTGCTGAATTCTCTTAGCTTTTGCTTGTCTGTAAAGCTTTTGATTTCTCCATCGAATCTGAATGAGATCCTTGCTGGTTAGAGTAATCTTGGTTGTAGGTTCTTCCCTTTCATCACTTTAAGTACATCATGCCACTGCCTTCTGGTTTGTAGAGTTTCTGCTGAGAAATCAGCTGTTAACCTTATGGGAGTTCCCTTGTATGTTATTTTTCGTTTTTCCCTTGCTGCTTTCAATAATTTTTCTTTGTCTTTAATTTTTGCCAATTTGATTAGTATGTGTCTCAGCGTGTTTCTCCTTGGGTTTATCCTGTATGGGACTTGCTGTGCCTCCTGGACTTGGGTGGCTATTTCCTTTCCCATGTTAGGGAACTTTTAGACTGTAACCTCTTCAAATATTTTCTCTGGTCCTTTCTCTCTCTCTTCTCCTTCTTTGACACCTATAATGCAAATGTTGTTGGGTTTAATGTTGTCCCAGAGGTCTCTTATGCTGCCTTCATTTCTTTTCATTCTTTTTTCTTTATTCTGTTCCTCAGCAGTGAATTCCACCATCCTGTCTTCCAGGTCACTTATCCGTTCTTCTGCCTCAGTTATTCTGCTATTGATTCCTTCTAGTGTAGTTTTCATTTCAGTTATTGTATTGTTCATTCCTGTTTGTTTGTTCTTCAATTCTTCTAGGTCTTTGTTAAACATTTCTTGCATCTTCTTGATCTTTGCCTCCATTCTCTTTTGGAGGTCTTGGATCATCTTCACTATCATTATTCTGAATTATTTTTCTGGAAGGTTGCCTATCTCCACTTCATTTAGTTGTTTTTCTGGGGTTTATCTTGTTCCTGCATCTGGTACATAGCCCTATGCCTTTTCATCTTGTCTGTCTTTCTGTGAATGTGGTTTTTGTTCCACAGGCTGTAGGATTGTAGTTCTTCTTGCTTCTGCTGTCTGCCCTCTGGTGGATGAGTCTATCTAAGAGGGTTGATGGGAAGGACTGGTGGTGGGTAGAGCTGACTGTTCCTCTGGTAGGCAGAGCTCAGTAAAACTTTAACCCACTTGACTGTTGATGGGTGGGGCTGGGTCCCTCCCTGTTGGTTGTTTGGCCTGAGGCAACCCAACACTGGCTCCTCCCTGGGCTCTTTGGTGGTGCTAATGACAGACTCTGGGAGGGCTCATGCCAAGGAGTACTTCTGAGAACTGCTGCCAGTGTCCTTGTCCCCACGGTGAGCCACAGCCACCCCCCACCCTGTGCAGGAGACCCTCCAACACTAGCAGGTAGGTCTGGTTCAGTCTCCCCTGGGGTCACTTCTCCTTCCCCTGGGTCCCGATGCACACACTACTTTTTGTGTGCCCTCCAAGAGTGGAGTCTCTGTTTCCACCTGTCCTGTTGAAGTCCTGTAATCAATTCCCACTAAGCTTCAAAGTTTGATTCTCTAGGAATTCCTCCTTCTGTTGCCCGATCCCCAGGTTGGGAAGCCTGACATGGGGCTCAGTACCTTCACTCCAGTGGGTGAACTTCTGTGGTGTAAGTGTTCTCCAGTCTGGGAGTCACCCACCCTCCAGTTATGGGATTTGATTTTACTGTGATTGCGCCCCTCCTACCATCTCATTGTGGCTTCTCCTTTGTCTTTGGATGTGGGGTATCTTTTTTGGTGAGTTCCAGTCAATGTCTTCCTGTCAATGATTGTCTAGCAGCTAGTTGTGATTTTGGTGTTCTTGCAAGAGGGAGTGAGAGCACGTCCTTCTATTCCACCCTCTTGGTTCCTCTCTAAAAAACTTTTGATTTGCAAAAGACTAGCAAGAGGATGAAAAGATAAGTTACATAAAGGGAGAAACTTTTTTGCTGTTGTTACTGTCATAACTGTAGGTGTGAAGTGGCATTGCATTGCACTTTTTGAATTGTGTTTTCCTAATAAAGAATGATGCTGAGCATTTTTCTTGTGCTTATTTACCACTGTATACTTCTTTGGAGGAACATCTATTTAAATCCTCTGCCCATTTTTAATTAGATTATTTACCTTTTTTTCTGGTTGTGCTGTAATTTATTCATATATTCTAAATACTATGCTCTTATCAGATATACGATTTCCAAATATTTTCTCCATCTGTGGGTTATTTTTAACTTTCTTGATAGAGTCCTTTGATTCACAAAATTTAAAAATTTTGATGAAGTCCAATTTTTCTGTATTTTTCTTTTGTCACTAATTCTTTTGCTTTCATATGTAAGAAAACATTGCTTGACTTAAGGTCATGAAGATTTACTCCTATGTTTATGTATTAGTATACTTGGGATGTTGTAAAAAAGCACCACAAATTGGGTGGCTTAAACTTCAGAAATGTATTGTCCCACAGTTCTGGAAGCTAGAAGTCCATGATCAAGGTGTCAGTAGGATTGGTTCATTCTGAGATCTATGAGAAAAATTCCATTCCATGCCCCTTGCCTAGCTTCTGGTGGTTTGCTGGCAATTGTTGGAATTCCTCAGCTCATAGAGGCATCCTTTGATCTCAGTTGTCATCTTCATGTGACATCATCTCTGTGTGTGTATGTCTCTGTGTCCAAATTTCCCCTTTCTATAAGGAGACCAGTCATGTTGGGTTAGGGCACACCTTAATAGCCTCATTTTAACTACTATCTCTGTAAATACCTTATCTTCAAATATGGTCACATGCTGAGGTTTAGAAGTGCAACATATTTTGGGGGGTAAATGCAATTTAACCCATAACAGTTTTTCTCTAGAAATTTTATAATTTTAATTTAGTTTTAGCTCTTACATGTAGTTCTCTGTTCCATTTTGAGTTAATTTTTGTATATGGCAGGAGGTAAGCATCCAAATTCCCTCTTTTGCATGTGGATATCCAGTTGTCCCAGGACCGTTTGTTGAAAAGATTAATCTTTCCCCCATTGAAATATCTTGGCATCTTTGTCAAAAATCAATTGACAAATAATGTAAGAGCATGTTTACGGACTCTCAATTCTATTTTATTGATCTAGGTGTGTATCTTTTTGCTAGTGCCACACAATCTTGATTAATATAGGTTTGTAGTAAGAATTGAAATTAGGAATATGAGTCTTCCAAATTTGTTCTTCTCTTTCAATATTATTTTGACTTTTCTGGGTCCTTTGAATTTCAATATGAATTTTAGGATCTACTTGTTAATTTATGCAAAAAGTTGGAATTTTATTAGACTGCATTCAATCTGTAGATCAGTTTGGAAAGTATTGCAATCTTAACGTGAAGTCTTTCAGTCCAGGAACATGGGGTTGCTTTCCGTTTATTTAGGTATTAAGTTCTTTCAACAATGTTTTGCCGTGTCCCTATAATAAAAGCTTTTCATTAAGATGGCAAACCTTGCACTTCTTTTGTTGAGTCTGTACCCACTTATTTTATTCTTTTTGATTTAATTATAAATTGAATTACTATTTTTTAGTTTTCAGATTGTTCATGGCTAGTGTATTCAATTGAGTTTTGTATATTAACCTTGTATCCTCCAACATTGCTGAATTAATTTATCAACTCTAATGTTTACTTTTTGGGGGTATATTTATTAAGATGATGTCATCTACAATAGAAATACTTTTATTATTTCCTTTCTAATATGCAAAACTTTTATTTTTCCTTGTCTAATTGCTCTGACTAGAATCTCAACTACAACGTTGAATAAAAGTGGCCAGAATGAATATCATTGTCTTGTTCCAGATCTTAAGGGGAAAGATATCACTATTTCACCATTGAGTATGATGTTAGCTGTGGGTTTTTTGTAGACACGCTTTATCAGATTGAGGGAGTCCTTTTCTATTCTTAATTTGTTGAATATTTTTATTATGAAAGGGTCTTGGATTTTGTCAGATGCTTTCTTTTTATCTATTGAGATGACCATTTGATAGTTTTTTTCTTTATTATGTGGTGATTTGCACTGACTGATTTTCATATGTTGAACCAACCTCTCATTTCTGTAATAAATTCCACTTCTGTCATGATGTGTGATCCTTTTTATAAGCTGCTATATTTTGTTTGCTAGTATTTTGTTGAGGATTTTTACATCATATTCATAAGGGACATTAGTCTGTAGTCCCATATTCTTATGATGTCTTCATCTAATTTTTATATCAGAGTAATACTGGCCTCATAAAATGAGTTGGAAAGTGGTCCTTTCTCTTCTACTATTTTGGAAGAGTTTAGGAAGTATTTATGTTAATTCCTCTTTAAAACTGTAGTAGAATTCAATAAGGAAATCATCTTATCCTTGGCTTCTCTTAGTAAGATTTTGGATTACTAAATCAATCTCTTTATATGTAATATGTCTATTCAAGTTTTCTATTTTTTAATTGAATAATTTTCAATAATTTGTGTTTTCATGGGAATTTGTCCATTTCATCTAGGATAACTAATTTGTTGCAATACAATTGTTAATAGTATTCCCTTATAATTCTTTTTATTTCTGTAAAATTGTTATTAATACACCCTCTTTTATCCCTGATTTTAGTAATCTGAGTTTTCTCTCTCTTTTTTTCTTCATCACGAGGTAAAAGTTTGCCAGTTTTTTACCTATTCAAAGAACAAAGGTTTTTTTTGTTTTTGTTTTTTTGCAGATTTTCTTTATTTTTTTTAATATTCTCTATTTCATTTATTTATGCTCTTTTCCTTATTTGAATGGAAAGACACTAAAAGGTCTTAATCTCTCACTTCTGGCTGACTTTGAGGCACTTCACTATGAACATGAAAGCTAAGGCAGAGTTGAAAACTGCCTGACTGAATTTTGAAGCCTTGCTCCAACGTATACACTGAGCTCCTTGGCAACAGTTGGAAAATGTACTGGTTCCAGGCATTTAAGGACATTTTTATCCATTTATTAGTTGATCATTAAGTTATCCAAGCAGGGACTTCAGTGGCCACATATGTTAAAGAATACAGACTTTACAGAGTTAGATGAGGAGAGCCACTAAGCAAAAAAACAGCAACAAAAATAAGAGCAACAAAAACAAACCCTGTGGAAGACAGCAATTGATTTCATGAGTTGTCACATTATATTAGTTAAAAGGTTATTTTTTCACCAAAAATTATGGCACATGTAAAGAAAACATTTCTAAAGAACTAAAGAAAATTATTAGAACAATGTCTCACTAAATATAGACTTAATAAAGAGAAAGTCTTAAGAAGAACTGAATAAAACTTCTGGAATCGAAAAGTTAACTGAAATAAAAAATTCATTAAAGGTGCTCAATGGAAGATTTAAACTGATAAAAGAAAGAAACAATAAACTTGAAGGATAGATAAATTGGCATTATCCAGTCTGAGGAACAGGAAGAAAAAAAGAATGAGAAAGAATAAAGAGGCACGTGGGACACCATCAAGGGTATATACACACAGTGGGAGTCCCAGAGGCAATAAGAGAGAGAAAGGGAAAGAAAGAATACTTGAAGAAATATTAGTTGAGATCATCCCAATTTTGATAACAAAACAGTAATCTATACATCCAAGATGCTCAATGAACTTCATGTAGGATAAATTCAAAAATATCCATGTCTAACCACAATTAAACTGCCAAAAACAAAGATGAAGAAAGACTCTTGAAAAGAGCAAGAGAAAGATTTATTTAGAACCCTCTCCTCCTCCCTCCTCATAGGAAAATTCCCTCTTTATTGAAGATAATTTTCCATGAGGGAATTCACTGTCCAGGCCTAGAAAATGGAACTATTGTACCATTTTTCAAATCTACATTAAGGAGCCCTATAATAAAAGCTTTTCATTAAGATGGCAACTGATGGAAGCCTTTTGATTAAAGAGGCAGAATGGTAGGGCAGAAACAGTCCCATACTGAGTAAAAAGATACCTAGGGGTCCAGCCTTAGCTTGGCCATTTAAAAATCATGTGGCACTTGGAAAATCCTTTCCCCTCTCTGGGTCTCAGTTTCCCTGTTCATAAAATGTAGGGTCCAGTCTCTCATTTCTCTATGGAGATTTTCGGTTCTGACTCACAGTGACTTGGCTGACATGACAAATGTGATGATCAGCCTGTCACCAGCACCTGCCATTGAGGTCTGGGAGCATTTTGTGACCCAAAGCCTCCTGTTTAGAATAAGGTCAGCCCTCCTGCTTCTGTCAGCCATAGGGCCACTCTGTGATGGTTCCTTTTTCCCCAGGAGAAGGTGAGGATAGGATGGGGGTTTCCTTGGAGTTGGAGGAGGAAAGGGGGTATATGAAAGTCTCTAACCACTAGTGGCTTGATGTCAAGGATATACCCTCAGGTAGAGCCTAAATATGACCTTTGTACTCCAAGCTTGTAGGAAGAGAGGGATGTGAACCACACTTGTCATTTTCTCACAGATGCTCTGTGAAACTGAGTATCTTCAGCAACATCTTTCAGTCAGTTGGTCAGTCAAGAAACATTTATCAAGTACAAGTACTTTCTATGTGCTGGGCACTGTGTTAGGTGCTGATCACATACAACACACACACACACACAAACACACACACACAGGCACAACCTATAATCTCAAGAAGCTCATAGTCTGTGGAGGAAATAAGACAGGAAGCTATGACACAGGAATTCAGTAGAGGGAGAAAGAGGTCTTCCATGGAAAGACCAGGTGACTCTCAAATGGAGGTGACATTTGAGCCCCTATGCAGAAGACTATAATAATTAAGCTCCTGGAACTTGGGTTTAGCCAGACTTGGCTTCCAAAGCCAGCACACCCACTCCTTAGCTATGTGCCCTTAGACAAGTTACTCAACCTTTTTAAACCTCAGTTCTTTCATCATAAAATGGAGATATCTTGACCCACTCTGTAGGATGAATGTGAGGATGAAATGAGAGATTGCATGTGAAGCATTTAGTACCGGGTAAAAACTTGAGATACAAAGTCAGTATTATCTGTTATAATTTGAACTACTGTTAACATTGCTTTAATTTTTATCTCACTACTATCTGACTCTAATTCAGGGCCTCTTACATCAGACCCCCTGGATCTGGAAGATTTATTTCTGAATTGTGTAGAAGGGCTAAATAGGTAAGTGTTGGTCCTTCCAACCATTCTCTCTTCTCCTTCCTGGTTCTGGGGGAAGAGACTGGACCTGGGAATGACCCTAATTTCTTTAAAAGGAGCCTTTTGTTGTCAGACCTGGGCCTTATTCACTGACTTTAGACTTGATTCATTTTCTAACCTTATGTGTACCTTCTCTGTGCCTCAGTTTCTCTATAACATGAGGATGATTTTCTAAAGGATTTAAAAGGGGTCTTTCAGTGACAAAATTCTAGTATTTCCAATTTAATCTGGGAGATGTTAAAAATACTTCCAGCTAACTTGTAGGAAACATCATTTTCTCCAAAGAACTTCCTAAAGTCAGAAGGGAAAAACAACAACAAGTGTTAACTACGGTACTTATTTGACTTGGAACAAAATCATATTCAGGGCTGACCTTATTTCCAACAAGCAGAACCTGATCAGTGCAGTAAAAACTGTTGTTCCTGACATTTATACAGCACTTTAAGCTTTTCAGGCAGTTGGATAAGTGCATGTGCCTCCTCTCCCCATTGCTCTCTCAGCCTGGTAAGGAGAAGCTGCCCTTCAGGTGACTATAACCCTGACCATTTGAGGTGGAAGCCTCAGCTGACCAAGGCCTGGGGATTTCAGACAAGTGAAGTGAAAGCATTTCCATTCTAAAAAATCTCTGGATCCCCTATCCCATTCTCTCTGACAAAATATCATCAGGAAATCTCTCCTGGGTGTAAAATCCTTATCTCCTTCCCTCCTAGCTCCCTGCATCCTAGTGTGTGTATGTATATGTATACACATGTGCACATGGGTCAATAGAGGGTCAAAATGAAGGTAGCTGTAGAGTGGTCAGTTTGGACACCATAAGGCAGACTCTGTGTTTGTCCGCCTTTCTCTATGTCTTCTTTCCCATGGCACTGAGTACCTAACCTCAAATGGACCTGAGCTCAGTACTAGAACTGGAGTCCCATTCTATACCTTACCTTGGCAGGGGTAGCAAGTGACAAGGTCCTCCTGCCTAGTGTGCCCAGTCTGTGATTTACGTAAGGAATAGTTGAGTTACTCAGAGTGAACAGTTTATTTCCCTCTCCATCTTAGGGAAAATGGGCTGGGTTCAGTGTTCCACTGTTCTTCCAAACCTAACTTTCTGGACAAAAACAAACTGAGGAGCCAACTGGGATGAAACAAAAACTGGCTTCCAAACCAGCTGGTAAAATCATCAGGTGTTTGGTTTCTCCAACTACAGGTTTTTCCTATATTTGCTCTTGAGATGTAATAAATGTCCCTGGCAATCCACTACTTCATCCCGCTTAGTCCCACATCTCCTCTAAGTGACAGTCTCTCCCTCACCCCATCCCAATTCTGCAGATGTAGAAGAGTTGGCCAAGAAAAATTACAGAATGTTTCTCAGGAGCTATTCTATAAGCAGTGAAACCTGAGGAAAGAAACATTCACATTTCTGAGTACACACATAAACTGAACACTCTAGTTGGGTACATTATAGTCAATATACAACAAGAATCAGAGTATGATCACCTTAGTTTACAGATGAGGAAAGTAGGTCATAGAGAAATTAGGTAAGTTGCTTGGGGTCACCCAAGCAGAAGTACTTGAGCTTAGGTGACAGGGAGTTGTCTGATGCCCAGGCCCACAAGTCACCTTGCAAAATAAAATCCTAGATTCTCACAGTAGGATCCAGCATATTGTAGTTCAATGGACTGCTGTGCCTGAGGAGGGTTCTAGTCAGAACCAGGAATGGTGTGGGGAGATAAACTCACAGAGGGGTCTTTATTTCTGCCTGCTGGGGAATCGAATCACAGCCTTCAGGCAGTATAAGACTGTTAGAAGTAAGTGTTCCCCCCCAGCATGTTGAGTCCCTCTGTGATAGTACCTCTCTAAAGGTTTCTAAACCCTTCTCATGTTCTCTTCCTTACCTTTCTTCAAATGGCTCTCAGGAAAAGCTCAGCTAACAGTCTTTGGCATTCTAAAAGAGGTTTAATGTCAGCATAGATCTGCTGAAACTCAGCATAGATAAGTTTCAACATGGAAACAAGCCCATAGAGATAGCCATCGTCTGTCTTTTTCTTTTTAATTTTTATTGGAGTATAGTTAATTTACAAATTTATGTTAGTTTCAGGAGTACAGCAAAGTGAATCTGTTATACACTTACATATATCCAATCTTTTTAAAGATTGCTTTCCCATATAGGCCATTACAGACTATTGAGTAGAGTTCCCTGTGCTATACAGTAGGTTATTAGTTATCTATTTTGTATATAGTAGTGTGTATATATCAATTCCAATTGCCCAATTTATCCCTCCCCCACCTTATCCGCTGGTAAACATAAGTGTGTTTTCTACATCTGTGACTCCTGTTTTATAAATAAGTCCATCTGTACACAATTTTGGATTCCATGTAAAACTGATAGCATATGATATTTTCTTTCTCTGTCTGACTTACTTCACTCAGTATGACAATCTCTAGGTCCATTCATGTTGCTGCAAATAGCATTATTTTCTTCTTTTTTATGACTGAGTAATACTCTATTGTATATATGTACCACATCTTCTTTATCCCTTCCTCTGTTGATGGACATTTAGGTTGCTTCCATCTCCTGGCTACTGTAAATAGTGGTGCAATAAACATTGGGGTGCAAGTATTTTTTCGAATTATGTTTTTTTCCAAGTACATGCCTAGCAGTGCGGTTACTGGGTCATATGGTACTTCTAAGTTTAGTTTCTTAAGGAACCTCCATATTGTTCCCCATAGTGGCTTTATAAATTTACATTCCCACTAGGAGTGCAAGAGGGTTCCCTTTTTCTGCATACCCTTTCCAGCATTTATTGTTTGTAGACTTTTTGATGATGGCCATTCTGACTGGTGTGAGATGATATCTCATTGTAGTTTTCATTTGCATTTCTCTAATGATTAATGATGTTGAGCATTCTTTCATGTGTTTGTGGACAATCTGTATATCTTCTTTGTAGAAATGTCTATTTTTGTCTTCTACCCATTTTTGGATTGGGTTTTTTGTTTTTTTGATATTGAGCTGCATGTGCTGCTTGTAAATTGTGGAGATTAATCCTTTGCCAGTTGCTTCATTTGCAAATATTTTCTCCCATTCTGAAGGTTTGTCTTTTCGTCTGCTTTATGGTTTCCTTTGCTGTGCAAGAGATTTTAAGTTTCATTAGGTCCCATTTGTTTTTATTTCCATTTCTCTAGGAGGTGGGTAAAAAAGGATCTTGCTGTGATTTATGTCATAGAGTGTTCTGCCTATGTTTTCCTCTAAGAGTTTGATAGTGTCTGGCCTTATATTTAGGTCTTTAATCCATTTAGAGTTATTTTTTGTGTATGGTGTTAAGGAGTGTTCTAATTTCATTCTTTTAAATGTAGCTGTCCAGTTTTCCCAGCACCACTTATTGAAGAGGCTGTCTTTTCTATACTGTATATTCTTGCCTCCTTTATCAAAGATAAGGTGACCATATGTTCGTGGATTTATCTCTGGGCTTTCTATCCTTTTCCATTGACCTATATTTCTGTTTTTGTGTCAGTACCATACTGTCTTGTTGACTGTAGCTTTGTACTATAGTCTGAAGTCAGGGAGACTGATTCCTCCAGCTCCGTTTTTCTTTCTCAAGATTCCTTTGGCTATTCGGGGTCTTTTGTGTTTCCATACAAATTGTGAAATTTTTTGTTCTAGTTCTGTGAAAAATGCCAGTGGTAGTTTGATAGGGATTGCATTGAATCTGTAGATTGCTTTGGGTAGTAGAGTCATTTTCAGCATGTTGATTCTTCCAATCCAAGAACATGGTATATCTCTCCATCTATTTGTATCATCTTTAATTTCTTTCATCAGTGTCTTATTAATTTTCTGCAT
Organism: Lagenorhynchus albirostris; assembly: GCF_949774975.1. Classification (NCBI taxonomy): domain Eukaryota; kingdom Metazoa; phylum Chordata; class Mammalia; order Artiodactyla; family Delphinidae; genus Lagenorhynchus; species Lagenorhynchus albirostris. The sequence goes on from NC_083116.1 coordinate 79,029,742, forward strand.
AGAGGTCTTTTGTCTCCTTGAGTAGGTTTATTCCTAGATATTTTATTCTTTTTGTTGCAATGGTAAATGGGAGTGTTTTCTTAATTTCACCTTCAGATTTTTCATCATTACTGTATAGGAATGCAGGAGATTTCTATGCATTAATTTTGGATCCTGCTACTTTACCAAATTCATTGATTATCTCTAGTAGTTTTCTGGTAGCATCTTTAGGATTCTCTATGTATAGTTTCATGTCATCTGCAAACAGTGACAGCTTTACTTCTTCTTTTCTGATTTGGATTCCTTTTATTTCTTTTTCTGCTCTGATTGCTGAGGCTAAAACTTCCAAGACTATGTTGCATAATAGTGGTGAGAGTGGGCAACCTTGTCTTGTTCCTGATCTTAGTGGAAATGGCTTCAGTTTTTCACCATTGACAATGATGTTGGCTGTGGGTTTGTCATATATGGCCTTTATTTTGTTGAGGAAAGTTCCCTCAACATAATAAAGGGAACAATGCCTTTGTTGTTGCCTGCTGTCTGGAGGGTTTTTATCATAAATGGGTGTTGAATTTTGTCGAAAGATTTCTCTGCATCTATTGAGATGATCATATGTTTTTTCTCCTTCGCTTTGTTAATATGGTGTATCACATTGATTGATTTGCGTATATTGAAGAATCCTTGCTTTGCTGGAATAAACCCCACTTGATCATGGTGTATGATCCTTTTAATGTGCTGTTGAATTCTGTTTGCTAGTATTTTGTTGAGGATTTTTGCATCTATGTTCATCAGTGATATTGGCCTGTAGTTTTCTTTCTTTGTGACATCCTTGTCTGGTTTTGGTATCAGGGTGATGGTGGCCTCGTAGAATGAGTTTGGGAGTCTTCCTCCCTCTGGTATATTTTGGAAGAGTTTGAGAAGGATAGGTGTAAGCTCTACTCTAAATGTTTGATAGAATTCGCCTGTGAAGCCATCTGGTCCTGGCCTTTTGTTGGTCGGAAGATTTATAATCACAGTTTCAATTTCAGTGCTTTGATTGGTCTGTTCATATTTTCTATTTCTTCCTGGTTCAGTCTCGAAAGGTTGTGCATTTCTAAGAATTTGTCCATTTCTTCCAGGTTGTCCATTTTATTGGCATATATTTGCTTGTAGAAATCTCTCATGATCCTTTGTACTTCTGCAGTGTCAGTTTTTACTTCTCCTTTTTCTTTTCTATTTCTATTGATTTGAGTCTGCTCCCTTTTTTTCTTGATGAGTCTGGGTAATGGTTTATCAATTTTGTTTATCTTCTCAAACAACCAGATATTAGTTGTATTGATCTTTTCTATCGTTTCCTTCATTTCTTTTTCATTTATTTCTGATCTGCTCTTTTATTTTTTTACATCTTTATTGGAGTATAATTGCTTTACAATTGTGTGTTAGTTTCTGCTTTGTAACAAAGTGAATCAGGTATACATATACATATGTTCCCAGATATCTTCCCTCTTGCGTCTCCCTCCCTCACACCCTCCCTATCCCACCCCTCTAGGTGGTCACAAAGCACCGAGCTGATCTCCCTGTGCTATGAGGCTGCTTCCCACTAGCTGTCTACCTTACGTTTGGTCTGATCTGATCTTTATGATTTGTTTCCTTCTGCTAATTTTGTTTTTTTTTTCTTCTTCCCTCTCTAATTGCTTTAGGTGTAAGGTTAGGTTGTTTATTTGAGATGTTTCTTGTTTCTTAAGGTAGGATTGTATTGCTATAAACTTCCCTCTAAGAACTGCTTTTGCTGCATCCCATAGGTTTTGGGTCATTGTGTTTTCATTGTCATTTGTTTCTAGCTATTTTTTAATTTCCTCTTCGATTTCTTCAGTGATCTCTTGGTTATTAAGTAGTTTATTGTTTAACCTCCATGTTATTGAATTTTTTATAGATATTTTCCTGTAATTGATATCTAGTCTCATAGCACTGTGGTAGGAAAAGATACATTATATGATTTCAATTTTCTTCAATTTACCGAGGCTTGATTTGTGACCCCAGATATGATCTATCCTGGAGAATGTTCCATGAGCACTTGAGAAGAATGTGTATTCTCTTGTTTTTGGATGGAATGTCCTATAAATATCAAATAAGCCCATCAGTTTTAATGTATCATTTAAAGTTTGTGTTTCCTTATTGATTTTCATATTCAGTGTTTTGTCCATTGGTGACAGTGTGGTGTTAAAGTCTCCTACTATGATTGTGTTACTGACGATTTCCCCTTTTATGGCTGTTAGCATTTGCCTTATGTATTGAGGTGCTCCTATGTTGGGTGCATAAATATTTACAATTGTTATAGCTTCTTCTTGGATTAATCCCTTCATCATCATGTAGTGTCTTTGTTTGTCTCTTGTAATAGTCTTTGTTTTAAAGTCTATTTTGTCTGATATGAGAATTGTTACTCCAGCTTTCTTTTGATTTCCATTTGCATGGAATATATTTTTCCATTACCTCACTTTCAGTGTTATGTGTCCCTAGTTCTGATGTGGGTCTCTTGTAGACAACGTATATACAGGTCTTATATTTTTTTGTGTGTGTGTGTGATACACGGGCCTCTCACTGTTTTGGCCTCTCCCATTGTGGAGCATAGGCTCCAGATGCGCAGGCTCAGTGGCCATGGCTCACGGGCCCAGCTGCTCCGTGGCATGTGGGATCCTCCTGGACCGGGGCACGTACCTGTGTCCCCTGCATTGGCAGGTGGACTCTCAACCACTGCGCCACCAGGGAAGCCCCACGTCTTGTTTTTGTAACCATTCAGCCAGTCAATGTCTTTTGGTTAGAGCATTTAATCCATTTACATTTAAGGTAATTATCAATATGTATGTTTCTATTACCATTTTCTTAACCGTTTTGGGTTTGTTATTGTAGGTCTTTTACTTGTCTTGTATTTCCTGCCTAGAGAAGTTCCTTTAGCATTTGTTGTAAAGCTGGTTTCATGGTGTTGAATTTTCTTAGCTTCTGCTTGTCTGTAAAGATTTTAATTTCTCCATCAAATCTGAATGAGATCCTTGCTGGGTAGAGTAGTCTTTTTTGTAGGGTTTTTTTCCTTCATCACTTTAAATATGTTCTGCCACTTCCTTCTGGCTTGCAGAGTTTCTGCTGAACGATCAGCTGTTAACCTTATGGGGATTCCCTTGTGTTTTATTTGTTGTTTTTCCCTTGCTGCTTTTAATATGTTTTCTTTGTATTTAATTTTTGATAGGTTGATTAATATGTGTCTTGGCATGTTTCTCCTTGGATTTATCCTGTATGGGACTCTCTGTGCTTCCTGGACTTGATTAACTGTTTCCTTTCCCATGTTAAGGACGTTTTCAACTATAATCTCTTCAAATATTTTCTCAGTCCCTTTCTTTTTCTCTTCTTCTTCTGGGAACAATATAATTTGAATGTTGGTGTGTTTAATATTGTCCCAGAAGTCTCTGAGACTGTGCTCAATTCTTTTCATTCTTTTTTCTTTATTCTGCTCTGCAGTAGTTATTTCCACTATTTTGTCTTCCACATCACTTATCTGTCCTTCTGCCTCAGTTATTCTGCTATTTATTCCTTCTAGAGAATTTTTAATTTCTTTTATCATGTTGTTCATCAGTGTTTGCTCTTTAGTTCTTCTAGGTCCATGTTAAATGTTTCTTGTATTTTCTCCATTCTATTTCAAATATTTTGTATCATCTTTACTATCTTCATTCTGAATTCTTTTTCAGGTAGACTGCCTATTTTTCCTTCATTTGTTAGGTCTGGTGCGTTTTTGCCTTGCTCATTCATCTGTTGTGTGTTTCTCTGTCTTCTCATTTTGCTTAACTTACTGTGTTTGGGGTCTCCTTTTCACAGGTTGCAGGTTCATAGTTTCTGTTGTTTTTGGTGTCTGTCCCCAGTGGCTTAATTTGGTTCAGTGGGTTGTGTAGGCTTCCTGGTGGAGGGGACTAGTGCCTGTGTTATGGTGGATAAGGATTGATCTTATCTTTCTGGTGGGCAGGTCCATGTCTGCCTGTGTGTTTTGTGGTGTCTGTGTTCTTTTTATAATTTTAGACAGCCTCTCTGCTAATGGAATGGGTTGTGTTCCTGTCTTACTGATTGTTTGGCATAGGGTGTCTAGCACTGTAGCTTGCTGGTTGTTGAGTGGAAGTGGGTCTTGGTGTTGAGAAGGTGATCTCTGGGAGATTTTCACCATTTGATATTATGTGGATCTGGGGGGTCTCTTGTGCAGCAGTGTCCTGAACTTGGCTCTCCCACCTCAGAGGCACAGCCCTGACACCTGGCTGGAGCACCAAGTGTCTGTCATCCACACGGTCATGTGGCTGTAGGTAGGAGGCATCAGTTCCTTGCCACATGGATCTCTTCTTAGGGCTGCTAGAGTGTCCCCATGACATGGCAGCTGGCTTACCCCAGGATGAGTGATCAGCCCGCGGTCCCCAGGACTGTCGTGGCTTCAGCTGCTGGGGCCCCTCCAGAGCCGGCAGCCTCAGTGAGGCTGCCCTCCCCTTGGGCTCCGGGGTAATTCGATGATCGTTGAGGGAAGAGACCCTGAGCCAGGAGTTCCAGGCCTGTGGAAACATGGGCTCCATTCTGGGTGCAGGGGGTGTGACCTGCCTATGTCTTCTTAATTTTTTTGTTCTTATAGGTTTTTATCTAGCTCCTTCATCTACAACATATTTCTCCATCATCTCATTTTGTCTAACTTACTGTGTTTGAGGTCTCCTTTCCGCAGGCTTCAGAATTGTAGTTCCTCTTGATTCTGGTGTCTGCCCCATGGTGGGTGAAGTTGACCCAGGGACTTGTGCAGGCTTCCTGTTGGGAGGGAGTGGTGCTTGCTCTCTGGAGCATGGAGCTGGTTTGTGTCCCTCTGGTGGGCAGGTTCATATCAGGGGGTGTGTTTTGGGGTGGCTGTGAGCTTAGTACAACTTTAGGCAGCCTGTCTGCTGCTGAGTGGGTCCGTTTTCCTGTCTTGCTGGTTATTTGGCCTGAGGCATTCTAGTACTGGAGACTGTAGGCTGGTTGGTGGGCCTGGGATTTGTTGCCAAAGTGGGGACCTCTGGGAGAGCTCACACCAATTAATATACACTGGGTACTCTGCTACCAGTTCCCTTGCTCCCACAGCAAGCCACAGGCGACCCCCACCTCCTCAGCAGGCCCTCTAAGACCCCTACATAGGTCTAGTCCATGTTCCTATGGAGCTATGGATTTGTGCTTGGTCCCAGTGCACATGAGAACTTGAGTGTGCCCTCCAAGAGTGGAGTTTCTGTTTCCCCCAGCCCTGTGGAGCTCTTGCACTCAAGCCCCTGGCTTTCAAGGCCAAATGCTCTGTGGGTTCTTCCTCCCTATGACAGCCCCACAGACTGTCTTGGAGGGCTATTTTTATGTGGGAATATCCCTGTGTGACCTGTACAGGTTTAATTTGTTTTTTGGTTTGTTTTTGGTGTGAGAGCTGTTTTTGGTATGGATGACTGCTGCCTCTTCCCTTACTGTACGCTGGTTGTTATGCCCTTGATAAGGGGTTTGACTGGTGTTTTAGTGACCCTAGCCTGCTCTGGATATCAAGCAGGGGCTCCCCTTTGCTCTGTGGTTGTTACTGTCTTGTCAGGGGCAGGGTCTTCACCCTAATTGTTGGAGTAGAGGCCCCCAGATCTGTTTCTTAACTGTGTTTCTGATCTGTGTGTGCAAGATAGGTGAGATTGGAGCACTCCCACTGGGAAGGAAGTTACTAAGTATTCGTCCTCTGTAGCTGTTCACCTGTGAATGTGCTTTTTTGTACCCTTTTGCCCATTGTGCAGGCTCTCAAAGTACACTGTTGTTGGCACTGCTCTCAGTTCCACCTTAACTGTGGGTATGCCAGCAATTGGCCCTGGTTTCTCTCAGGAGTTGTTTTCACCAGGCCACCAGTGCAGATCCACTGAGTTCAGGTCCCAGGACTGCAGTACTTGTGCACCTGGATTTGCTGTGGGAGCTATGGATGAGGCTCAGACTCTGGCCTGGCCCAAGCCTCACATGTACATGCCCACAAAGTTCACAGCTGCTAAAGCCCAACCTGTCCCAGCTGCAAGAGCCCTTGGTGTCCTTTCAGATGTTTCACAGGTGCTGGTTTTAGGAAGCTGTCAGTGGAGGAGTAACTCTGCAGTTCGTACAGTGTGAGGAGAGATTTTCAGCTCTTCTTCCTTAGTCACACAGCCCCTGGGCCTCAGCTGTGGTTTCAGCCACACCTCAGGATGGACTTCCTAGTGAGGGGAAGCTATCTGTGACCTCCTGGGACAGCGGGGTGGGCCTCAGCCCCCACTGACAGGTTTCCTAGTAGCAAGAGCTATCCTCACTCTCCCAGAACAATAAGACAGGTCCTGGCACCCACGGATGGATTTCCTAGTAGTGAGAGCTATCCACACTTCCAGGACAGCAGGGCAGGTCCTGGCACCCACTGTTGGATTTTGTAGTCATAGAAGCTATCCACGACTTCCCAGGACAGTACGGGCAGGTCCTGGGGCCCACTGGCAGCACTTCTAGTGGTAGGAGCTGTCCATGCCCTTCTGGGTCAGTGGAGGTAGGGCCTGGCATCTCCCTGCAGGTTTGGAAGAGGCAGCCAGTACCTACCTTTGGAGCCTAAGTTGGCAGCAGTGACTTGCGCCCACCCCCGAGCTCCTGTAGGCAGTGTAGCAATGTCTTGTTTCCTGGGAGTGCTCACAGGGGAAGAGACTCTTATGGTAGTCCTGCCCTCTCCTCATGCACTTCCCAATAATGGTGCCTTACATCTCTGGCAGGTCCAGGCTTCTTCCTAGTACACCTTCCGTTGCCACAGCCCAGCCTCTTCAGGCTGTTTCCACACCTAATTCTGGTCCTCTCCCTGTGACTGACCTCCAGAGCCTGAGCTTCAGTACCTGACCTCCCCTCACTCCGACAGAGGAGTGTCTCTAGTTGGGGAGTGCAGGGTAGTGGTGTCACCCCCCTGTTCAGGTTACTCTCCATTTTGCCTTTCACAAATCGGTTACTGCTCTCTCCTCTTAGGCTCTGAAGCTCCCCCTCCATCCAGGCTGATCTCCCTGCCGCTGGTGAGGAGACTTCACAAGGTGCGGGAACCTTTCCTCCTTTGCAGCTCCCTCCCTGGGGCACAAGCTGCGTCCTGAGTTCTGATTCCTTCTTTTTCTTTTTCCTTTTGTCCTACTCAATTATGTAGAGGTTTTCTTGTCTTTTTGGATGTCTGAGGTCTTCTGTCTGTGCTCAGTAGCTGTTCCCTGTGAATCGTTCCACTTGTAGATGTATTTTCAATGTTTCTGTGGAAGAAGGTGAACTCTGCTTCCTACTCTTCTGCCATCTTGATTTCTTCAACCATCTTCTTTCTTGATGAGATTTATGTTCAGCTGGAATCAGGTCTGAGAAAAAATAAAACAGCACAGACCTACTAGAGAATGGACTTGAGGATATGGGGAGGGAGAAGGGTAAGCTGTGAACAAAGTGAGAGAGTGGCATGGACATACATACACTACCAAACGTAAAATAGATAACTAGTGGGAAGCAGCTGCATAGCACAGGGAGATCAGCTTTGTGGGAACATATGTATATGTAAAACTGATTCACTTTGCTTTAAAGCAGAAACTAACACACCATTGTAAAGCAATTATACTCCAATAAATATGTTTTAAAAAAAAAGCAGGACACCAGTCCTGGAGAGGGATCTCCAGGAGACAGCTTCTTTCCCTTGTGTTTTTTAGAGCCCTTATTTGGTGTTTGTTTGGGGAGAGGAAAGGTAGTGGGGGTGGAAGAATACCAGCCAAAGTGTGTGGGTGAGCACCTACTCAAACCCAGAGATGATAAGATTTTTGTTTTACAAGAATTGGAAAGAAGCAGAATGCAAAAAGCTTTTTATCAGTAATTGGCTCCTCTGAATTCCAGAGGTGTTTGTAGCAGGAAAGGGGCCTGCTGTGTCTTGCAAACTCACTGAAGAAAGTTTAAGACCTCTTTGTAACATGGGCTCACTTTGGCTTCATTAGCTTGGATATCTTTCCAGAGGGTTCCATGGTCACTTAGCCCAGTTCAGGATCAAGTGATCTTCCGAATATCTGTATGTTCTTCTTCTTAGGCTATTCACATTCCTCTCCCCGCCCCCACATCCAAATCTTATTAGGGAGTGAAGTCTTGTCTGTACCTCCCCCTTAGATCACCCCTTCCCAGGGTCCCTGAAATACTACCACATGACACTGAGACCCAGCAGGGAAGATATCGGAAAATAACATGTCAGAAACTCAGTACTAGCTCATGTTTACATTGCGAGTATGATCACAGCTAAGCTGTATGACACAGCCTGATAAATGAGGACTCTTACCACCCCCAACTGTACTCTGAGAGAGCTCCAGCCTATCCAGACCAGAAGTCCCAAATTAGACTTTCTCTTTGAAAACAGCTGCTCCCTCTGCTTATTCTTTTTTTTAACGTCTTTATTGGAGTATAATTGCTTTACAATGGTGTGTTAGTTTCTGCTTTATAACAAAGTGAATCAGTTATACATATACATATGTTCCCCTCTGTTTATTCTTACTCACACCTCTTTCTTTGAACTTTTAATGGTGTACTTTGTGTTTTGAGCGCCCTCTAGAGATCACATTTCACCAATGCAGCCCCAGCCAGGGTATGGATTCATAGCAAATTGATAGTTTTTCCAAGTTGGCATATCTTTCCCCTGGTATTTTAACTAATGTCTCCCCAGCTTCAAAGCAGTAGATACAGAATCTCAGGATCCTAAAAATATGGAGCTTTACAGGACCTTGTAGATCACCTAATATTTCTTTATTTTATAGATAGGCCCAAACAGATAATTACTGAATCAGGCCCCACCAATCCTAGTCAGGTGAGCTTTTCACGGCAGCCAGCTCTCTGAGAAGTGGGCAGAGTGAGAAGTACAGAAAGGGGAAGCAATGCATTTCTCAGTAGAAGGAGAAATAATAGCTCACACACATGAGTGCCTCCTATGTGCTGGGTACTTCTCTCTATGTGTAGTGTCTTACTTAATCCTCACAGCAATCCTCTGAGATAAGTACAATTATCAACCTCATTTTACAGATGAGGGAACTTGAGGCACAGTGACTTGCTTATGTTTGCATAGCTAATAAATGGCAGAGTCAGAAATGAGACTAAGGCAGTCTGATTCCTGTGCCCAAGATCCTCTTTAGTCTCTTCTCTTTTTTCTTGTCTTCCATCCCACATCTGATCAGTCACTAAATTCAACAAATTCTTCTTTATATTGAAATATAATTGACATATAACATATTAGTTTCAGGTGTACAACATAATGATTGGATATTTGTATGTATTGGGAAATGCTCACCACAATAAATCTAGTTAACATCCACCACCACAAATTGTTACAAGTTTTCTCTTGTAAAAAAGCTTTTTAAGAACTACTCTCTTAGCAACTTTCAAATATGCAATACAGTATTTTCAACTATAGTCAACATTCTGTAAATTACATCTCCAGGACTTATTTTATAAATGGAAATTTGTACCTTTGACCTCCTTACTCATTTTCTTCACTCCTCACACCCCACCTCTAGCAACCTCCAATCTGTTTTCTCTATATATGAGTTCAGTTTTTGTTTTTTTAGGATTTTTAAAACATTCCATATATAAGTGAGATCATATAGTATTTGTCTTTCTCTGTCTGACTAATTTCACTTAGCATAATGCCTTCAAGATCCATCTATGTTGTCACAAATGGCAATATTTCCTTTTTATGGCTGAACAATATTCCATTTTATATACATATATATATATATATATATCACATTTTCTTTATCCATTCATCCATCAATGGACACTTAGACTGTTTCCATGTCTTCGCTATTGTAAATAATGTTGCAGTGAACATGGGGTTGCATATATATTTTCTTTTTTTTCTACCCTCAATATTTTTTATTTTGTCATTTAAAAAATGCCACATAAATTTAATCATATGACGTAAGTTTTGAGATTGGACTTTTTTACTCAACATAATTACCTGGAGTTCATCTAGATTATTGCATATACCAATAGTCTGTTCCTTTTTATTGCTGTGCAGTATTCATGGTATGACTATACTACTGTTTGTTTAACCATTCCCATGTTGAAAAACATCTGGGTTATTTCTAGTTTTGTACTATTTCTTACAAAGAAAGCTGTTATGAACATTCATATACAGGTTTGTGGTTAACTTAAGTTTTCATACCCCTGGGATAAATGCCCAGGATTATGCTATCTGGGCCTGTGGTAGTTTTGTTGTATGTTTAGTTTCTTAAGAAATTTTCAAAGTGCTGTCCTGAGTGGCTGTACCATTTTACATTCCCATCAGCAACGTATGAGTAATCTAGTTTTTCCTTATCCTCAACTTTTGATATCGTCATTACTGTCTTTTTTGTTCTTATTTTTAGTTTAGCTATTCTGAAAGACATGATGAAATCTCATTTTGGTTTTATTCAGCATTTCCCTAAAGGCTAGTGCAGTTGAACATCTCATGTGCTTATTTGCCACCTCTATATCATCTTCAGTGAAAAGTCTCTTCTTGTCTTTCCTTTATTCTATTGCAATGCTCAGTTTTTCTTTACTGTTGAATACTGAGGATTCTCCATATTTTATTATTTATTTTTCTTTTCTTTCTTTTTGTTATTTTTTATTGAGGTATAGTTGATTTACAATATTATATTTATTAGTTTCAGGTGTACAAAACAGGAATTCAAATTTTTTTACAGATTATACTCCATTTAAAGTTATTATACATGCATCCCAATGTTCACTGCAGCACTATTTACAATAGCCAAGACATGGAAGCAACCTAAATGTCCATCAACAGATGAATGGATAAAGAAGATGTGGTACAGATATACAATGGAATATTACTCAGCCATAAAAAAGAACAAAATAATGCCATTTGCAGCAACATGGATGGACCTGGAGATTGTGATACTGAGTGAAGTAAGCCAGACAGAGAAATACAAATATCATATATCATTTATATGTGGAATCTTAAAAAAATGGTACAAATGAACTTATTTACAAAACAGAAATTGAGTCACAGATGTAGAAAACAAACTTATGGTTACCAAGGGGAAAGGGGAGAGGGATAAATTGGGAGATTGGGATTGACATATACACACTACTATATATAAAATAGATAACTAATAAGGACCTACTGTATAGCACAGGGAACTCTACTCTACTTACTACCTACTCTGTAATGACCTGTATGGGAAAAAAATCTTAAAAAGGGTGTATATATGTATATGTACAACTGATTCCTTTTTCTGTACAGTAAAAACTAACACAACATTGTAAATCAACTATACTCCAATAAAATTAATTAAAAATAAAGTTATAAAATATTGGCTATATTCCCTGTGCTGTACAATATATCCTTGTAGTTTATTTTATACATAGCAGTTTGTACCTATTAATCCCCTACCCCTATCTTGCCCCTCCTCCCTTTTCCTCTCCCCTCTGGTAACCACTAGTTTGTTCTCTATATCTGTGAGTCTGCAACTTTTTTGTTATATTAACTAGTTTGTTTTAATATTTAGATTCCACATATAAGTGATTTCATAGAGTATTACCTTTCTCTGTCTGACTTATTTCACTAAACATAATGCCCTCCAATTCCATCCATGTTGTTGCACATGGCAAAATTTTATATCTTCTTTATCCATTCATCTGTTGTTGGACACTTAGATTACTTCCATATCTCAGCTATTGCAAATAATGCTGCTATGAACACTGGGGTGTGTATATCTTTTCAAATACAATATCTTTTTTGGTTTTCTTTGGATATATACCCAGGAGTGGAATTGCTAGATCATAAAGTAGTTCTATTTTTAGTTTTTTGAGGAGCTTCCATATTGTTTTCCACAGTGGTTGCATCAATTTACACTTCTACTAACAATGTACAAGGATTCCCTTTCTCTACATCTTCACCAGCTCTTGTTATTTCTTGTCTTTTTGATAATAGCCATTCTAACATGTGTGACATGATAACTCATTGTGGATTTGATTTGAATTTCCCTGATGATTAGTGATATTAACATTTTTTCATGTGCCTGTTGGCCATCTGTATGTCTTCTTTGGAAAAATATTTGTTCAAATCCTCTGGCCAGTTTTTAATTGTTTTTTTTTGTTTATTTGTTTTTTGCTATTAAGTTGTAACAGTTCTTTACATATTAACCTCTTATCAGATATATGGTTTGCAAATATTTTCTCCCATTTGGTAGGTTGCCTTTTCATTTTGTTGATGGTTTCATTTGCTGTGCAGAAGCATTTTAGTTTGATGTAGTCCCACTTATTTTTGCTTTTGTTGGCTTTATTTTGGTGTTAAATCCAAAAAAATTATCACCAAGACCAATGTCAAAGAGCTTACCACGGGCTTCCCTGGTGGTGCAGTGGTTGAGAGTCCGCCTGCTGATGCAGGAGACACGGGTTCATGCCCCGGTCCGAGAGGATCCCGCATGCCATGGAGCAGCTGGGCCCGTGAGCCACGGCCACTGGGCCTGTGCGTCCAGAGCCTGTGCTCCGCGACGGGAGAGGCCACAGCAGTGAGAGGCCCGCGTACCGCAAAAAAAAAAAAAAAAAAAGAGCTTACCGCCTATGTTTTCTTCTAGGGGTTTTGCAGTTTCAGGTCTTACATTCAAGTTTTTAATTCATTTTGAATTAATTTTTGTGTATGATGTAAGATAGTGGTCCAGTTTCATTCATTTGCATGTGGCTTTCCAGTTTTCCCAACATCATTTATTGAACAGACTGTCCTTTCTCCATTGTATATTCTTGGTTATTTTGTTGCAGATTAATTGACCTTATATGCATGGGTTTATTTCTGGACTCTATTCTGTTCCATTGAGCTATGTCTCTGTTTTTTTGCCCATACCATATTATTTTTATTACTGTAAGTCTGTAATGTTTTTTGAAATCAGTGAGCGTGATGCCTCCTGCTTTGTTCTTTCTCAAAATTGCTTTGGCTATTTGGGGTCTGACTTGTTTCTTAATGAAACTGCTTCCAAGCCTGTTGGATTCCACTGTGTTAAATTCCCTGAGTGGTGGCTGCAATCCTAGGTTTACTCTTCTGATGCTTTTCTGTCCTGTAAGCAGCCAAATAAAAGTATAGTTGAACATCTCATGTTTCTACTCCTTCTACCAGTATAAAAGTTCAGTGAGGGCCAGAAGAGGTG